>NW_022900922.1:36374560-36391344 GCF_012274545.1 Fukomys damarensis | reverse complement strand
ACATCGGGCAGAGCAGGGCCGTGGGGCAGGAGACGCTTCTGCGCTCGCTGCTGGAGACCAACGAGATCCCCTCGCTCATCCTGTGGGGACCGCCGGGCTGCGGCAAGGTGAGTGCGGCCCCGCCTGCCTGTCACCGAGCCGAAGCGCCCCTCCGCGCGTGAGCGGAGTCGGTGTGGCGTGGGAAGGTCACCCCTCACGCCCGCCGGGTTCCTAAGACACACCTGCAGCCTCTGAAGGTGGTGTCTGGATTCGCAGGCTTTATCCGAAGATGTGTGCGGACTCACATTCGTGCTCCCTCTGTGCCCTGCCCCACCTCGGCCTGATTTTTACTGACCCACTGCTCAGGGAAACGTGCTTCATAAGTTGTCAAGGTGGATGGTATATTCCGTTTGTATGTGTAAAGGTTCATCTCTGAGAGAGTAATTAAATCCTTATTTCTGTTGTGCTTCCTTGCTTACGCACTAGTTGGTTTAACACTGATTTCAGAAAAGAAAACTCTTCCTTCTGCAAGCCAGTTTCATCAAGCTTTCTCATAACTTTTCTCATATTTTGTGTGGTAGAGCAGCAGCAATGCTAATACCTGTATCAGGGACTGGCACAGGTGTGCAGGGGCACTTAGGGTACTGGGGGTCTAGAGAGCGTATCATTGGAAGAACACTTGAGAAAAAAATGAGGAAAAAGTACTCTTGAAAAAGAAGGCCAAGAGGTACTAGCAGTAGGATGTTCCTCTGTTTGCAGGTTAAGGGAGGAGAAAGAGCACCTGTGAGTGACAGAATTTGAGGTCAGGGTATAAAGAGCTCTAGCTTTGAGGTTCAGATTCCCATACACAGAGGCGTTCATAATTTCTCTCTCCCTCTCTCACAACTTAACCACAGTTCTCCTCAGTTCCTGGAATGCTTCTTGCTTTCCGTGCTTTCTTGTTTGTAGTGCTTTCATCTCCTGCCAGGCATAAGTCAAATGTGTTCCAAATATTGCACACGTGTTGGGGATTGAACCCAGGGCACTCACCCTACCCCTGAGCTCTCCCCGGTTCCCAGATAACAGTGTATGACCATGGAAGAGTTGATGTCTGTCCCTGCATGCTTAGTTGCTACCCCATTTGGCGGGGTGAGCAGTAGCATTCTAGGGAAATGTGAGGTGTTTATGTAAAATCAGGAGAACAGTAAGCTGCTGTTTATGTCCCAGACTGCAAGACAAGGTTTGTAGGGAGTGAGGGGTCCTAGAGGACCGAACACATGAGGTTTACTGGGCCAGGCTGCTCATGATGTGGCGGTGATCTGCTGCCAGCCTTATGACGCGAGAGACAGATCCCAAAAGGCAAGCATGCTGGGGCTGGATAAAGAAGCAGTGATAGTGTCTAGTGGTGCTATGCACTTAAAATAAAATGCCACTTTGTCATTTAGGAGCAGATTTGCCTCTCAGTAAGCACTCTTCCATTTTTCTTAATTCCTGTTTTTACTACCGTGAGGCTAATAATGATTTAACAGCATCAAGCACTCATTAAATGTAGGCACTGGATGAACAGTCCTTTCCTTGGACTTGTCCTTTGCTTTCCACTAAGTGCTAACAATGAAGTGAACTTGCTCCTGTCCTTCCAGAGTGGACATTTTGAGTGTTTGGCAGTCAGCTCCAACAAGAGATAGTTGTCATTCACTCCTCTTCTTAGCTGTTAGCTGAGCTGCCCATTCTGGCTGTGGTTCCAGGCTCAGTTCCGTACCCAGGTCCTTCAGCTGCAGGACTTTGTTAGCTGGAGGAGAATTTTCTTTTGTCTTTGGTGGGAGATCACAGCTGTCACTTAGACTGCTAAATCAAGACAACCACTCTTCATTGGGATTCCAAAAATCTTAAAGAGTCCCCAAGAAAGAAATCAAAAGGAGTTAGGGATAGAAGAGAAAAGGTCACAGCCTAAGAGTTAGCTTCTTTTCTTCATATATATGTTTGGACTGTGTTTCTCTTTTAACATTTGAAAAGACACTAGCATTTCAGCTCATATCTCAACCTCAAAGCCGCCTTCAGAATTCAGGTTGCTGATGCTGCTTGTACCAAGCCTGCCAGTGGGAAGCTTTCCGGTCAGCTTTTGAAAGTGCCTGTGTGTTTTCTTTTTTAGACTACCTTGGCTCACATCATAGCCAACAACAGCAAGAAACACAGCATAAGGTTTGTTACATTGTCTGCAACAAATGCCAAGACAAATGATGTGCGAGATGTCATAAAACAAGCTCAGAATGAAAAGAGCTTTTTCAAAAGGAAAACCATCCTTTTTATTGATGAGATTCATCGGTTCAATAAATCCCAGCAGGTATATTAACTTCCTTTTCTGTCTTTTGGTCTTTATGTATCAAAATATAAAGTATCTGAGATCACTTTGAAAAGTATAAAGCATTAGAAGTCCTAGGGACTGTTAGGGTTAGCAGCTTTGACTACCATACAAAGAAGCATGGGCTTTTTTAGCCTATCTCCTTCCAGACCTCTCCCCAACACTTTCTGGTTTTTTTGTTTTGTTTTGTTTCTTGTTTGTGACAGGAAAATGGTCTCTGTAATAAATGAAATGCTTGGTATAGCTCTAATTGTTCCATATAAAAGAACAGGTTTGGATTAAGTTTCCAAGATTTAGAAAATTTTAATGTAAAATATTCAGTCATTGTGAATAGTTAAATTTGATTTTAAGATCATTATTTTAGCTTTTTAAATTTCTCCCATATTTTCAAAATTAGGGTCTATTTTCTGTGCCTTCATGCTCATGAAAGTGAACAATTCAATGATGTAGACATTACTGTTTATTTTAATAGCTTTCAGAAATAAACCAGGTAGCATTCTGCCTAATGTTGGCATTGTAGATTTCACCTGGGACCATTGACTCACTTTCATATTTCTGCATTAGACAGCATCTGGTGGTTTTAGATTTACCAGGTTTGTAGAAAGAATAACAACATGATTGAATATTTGCAGTGGAAGAGGGTTTTGGAAATACTGACATTTTTGTATTTTCTTTCACTTCTGTAAGTAAAGCTGTTATGTGTAAGCTGTGTGTCAGTTCAGCTTTGGGTAGAAGATACTTTTCTAAGTAAAGGAGTCATTTATATTAAAACTAAGAATTCTCCTCAGAGCTATTACCAGCAAGAGGTCTGGCTGAGACACTAGCACTCTAGCAGCTGTGTTTTACACTTAGAGCTCTTCCAAATGTTGTGTCCACATTGGGTGAATATACTCCAAAGGTAGAGATAAGGAAAGATGAAGGAATGGGTACCAACTTACATGGGGCTGCAGGTGGCCGTTGACAGGAATCGCTTTCTTCTGTTTCCTCCCATGATTAGGACACTTTCCTTCCTCACGTGGAGTGTGGGACGCTCACCCTGATTGGGGCGACCACTGAAAACCCTTCCTTCCAGGTCAACGCAGCTCTTCTGAGCCGCTGTCGAGTGATTGTTTTAGAGAAGCTTCCCGTAGAGGCGATGGTGACTATTCTAATGCGTGCGATCAACTCCCTGGGAATCCATGTCCTAGACTCCAGCCGTCCTTCTGACCCTCTGAGCCACAGCAGCAACAGCAGCTCTGAGTAAGTGGACAGTGTGCAGAGTTCAGGCACACACACTGGCTTGAGAACCTCCTGGCAGGGAACCAGAAGGTGCTGGGCCTCAAGCCAGAGAGGGGCAGGACCAGGAGAAATGCTGATCTGCCCTGATTGAAATGCTGAAGCAGGAAGGAAGTGCTCAGTTACCTTTGCAAACACTGCCTTTCTAGTAAGATGGGGGTTTTCTTACCTGGTAATAGGTATAACTAATTCATTAAGCTTTAATGGTCTCTGTAGTTTTAGTTCTTGGCTGTTGTCTTTTGTGTTCAGGGTGCTTCTCCTAGCTCGCAGTTTTTAAAGCTTAGGAGACTGTGGGAAATCTTACTGATTATTTTAAAAGTTTATGTGTCCCCCATTGGATGGAACAAATAGGTGTGTGCTTCCTAGGCTTAACAACTTACGGAGATTTATATAGATTCATATTTCATTTTCCACTGCAGTTTATTATTCTTTTAAAGCAGTAAGAAAAATTTAACTGTAACCATACCATTATTTAAACTTTGTTTCACCCCCAAGAGACCAAGCTCAGTTCCCTGAAAGTAAAGGAATATTTATTGAAATGGCATGTCGGGTTGTCTCCTTCCTTTTGATGACCAGTTTCCATAGCATGAGCACCATGCGTGTTCACTGATGCACAGGTGTGTATTTCATGGATAGTCAGCTTAATTTCCTGGGTCAGAGGTTTTCCTTTTTTATATTAGAACACATTCTTCCCAAGCCATTTGTTCATGTGTTGGCTGAAATATGCAGTAGAACATAATCTGTTTGGAGATGAGGCTACTGCCCTCCTCCTCATGCTGTGGACAACACAGCTGCTCTCGCCTGCCCTGAGGCCAACTTTTGGAGCCACTTTTCTTCGGGGATTAAAGTAGAAGGCATAGTTGTAGGCTCAGGGCTTAGGTTTCAGCAGTCTCTCTGTCTGGCCTCTCCCATTTGTTCCCATCCCACATGTAGGAAGAATGCTGCCATGTCTCATGAAAGCCTTGGAACATGTGGCAGTGGACCCCTGGGCAGAAGGAGATTGCTTCATCATAGAGCACAGTTGTGATGGGATGGCCATTAGAACTGTGCTGGAAATGAAGTCTGGAAGCTGCTGGTATCAGTCAGGTGTGCCTGTGCTTGGGAGACCCAGTAAGGGTTTGGGGGGCTCCTCCAAGGCACGGCACCCAGTACGGCCATCCCTCAGTACCTGTAGGGGACCCCCTCAAAGGTACCACAGTGCTTAACTCCTGGATATAAAGATGCAGTATGTACTATAACCTATATGCATCTTTTACGTTATCTTTAGACTTATTTTTTTCAAATTTTGCAGTGTTATAGGTGGAACCCAAAACCTTGCTCATGTCAGGCTGGACCACTGAGCTTTGTCCATACCTCTAGATTACTTACAGTACCTAATGCGATGTAAACAAGATGTCAGTAGTGGTCATTCCATAGTGTTTAAGGGATAATGACAAGTAGGAAAGGGTCTGTAGTACAATACAGTGTTCTCAAGCCACGGTTGAATTTGAGGATTTGGAACCCATAGGTACTGAGGGTTAACTCTAATAAAGTTTTCATCATAGACTTGTATCAGCACGTGGTAAAGACAAATTGAAAGAAGAAAAAATTTTTCTGTTTTCTGAGTACTGCTTCTTACAGTCTACCTATAACTTTATATTGTGCCTTTCATTTATCCAGGGTAATTTTTGTTTTTTCTCATATCATTTCATGGGATTGAGTTACATACCTTCAGCATTTCCCCCTCCCTACTCACTGCTGTGAAATGAGAAAGTCAGTAGAATATGGATCTCATCCTTATAAAAAGCATTTCTGCATTTTAAAGTTTTTAAATGAGTGATTAGCAAGCACTCGCAAGTCTGAGGATACAGTGAAAGGGAAGATTTCATCTTCCTTCAGTTATTGAAACTGAGAGATACAAAAAGCATTCAGTGATTCTGAATCAGAGAAAACCTCCATCTGTCTGTACAGTTTTCCCACCATCCCTCATTTGGAATTGCTCCTAGACTTTCATTCTCCTTTGCTTTCTTATGTTCCCACCTTCCTCAGAGAGCTCTGAGCTTGCCTGCCTTATTTTTATCCCCAGTGTCAGGCCTAGCATATGTTATGTGCTTGGTAAATAGTGAATGAATATATCCAGCTTTCAATACAAGAGAAGTAGCTTAATTATTATTATTATTATTACTTTTAGTGTAGTCTAACATAAGGGATAATTACCCAGAAAAAGAGTCTTTTTCTTTAATACTGTTGCCCTTTTCATTAGCAGCAAGCAGAGTGAAAGGAAAGAATATTAGGCTTAAATCCATTAATTGGTCTACTTGTTAGCAATTGGCAAGAAGATAAGGTGAGAGATGTCATAGACCACAGAAAAACTTACATTGTAAATGAATTTCTGGAGAAAATACCTGCCACCCCACTTGCCATGGATGCTTAGGGTGGATTGTGTTGCCTTTCGGTTATGGTAGGTGAAATTTTACTTTCAGATCCCTATTGACTGGCATCAGCTGTGTGCCCAAGATCGTCCTTGTGCACATGACCAGATCTGGTTACACTAGTCCATTTGGAAGCGAAGACCCTCATCCCCAACAGTTACTTTCTCTATTGGGGAAGCTGTGAATGTGCCTCTGTGTCTTCCCGTCATGTCTAGGTTCCCTGGATGGCAGCTAGAACATGCACAGAGAAATCCTAGGTTGTGGAAGGCTGTGTGTGTCAGGTGGTGAGCAGGGGCACTGATCTCAACTTTACTTGAGGCCACTTAGGCCATTCCTAGTTGTACTTGAGGAGTTGTAAGTTCTCACAGTGTACTCAAATAGTTCCCATTACAGCTGGATACAAGTGTTTGGTTTGGTTCTGGGGATTGGACGGGGTCTTGTACATGCAAACAAGTACACTCTACCATGGAGCAACACCCCCAGCATGAGTCTTCCTCTTTAAAAAATGTGCCTCCCATGTTTATTTAGTAGAAACTGAAGTCCTGCATATGCTAGGCATTGACTGGGTGTTGAAAAGCACAATCCTGTGACTAGAGGTAGTACAGCCTGATCAGATCGTCTTGTAGTACTGTGCTTTGTTGAACTATATACAGACAGGCTGGGTGGGCAGAGAGAAGAGGCATTTAGAAAAGCAAACATTTCACCACCTACACGAGGGGAGCCAGGCTGAGTTCTGAAGGATAAGCAGCAAGCTTATCTATGCCATGATTACTCGGTCTGTATGGCTCATGAATGGCTGCCAAGTGTCTTGCTCTCTGAAAGCATTTTGGTCACATAATGCAAATAGTAAAGCATGCTGTCTGTGCTGGGTTAATTTTAGAAGTGAAGGAAAAAAATCCATGGTCTAAGGTATGATGAGCTTGTGCTGCTGAAAGTGGGAAAGTAAAGCAGGGTTTAATTTCCCTGCACTGCGTGCTGCTCTGAAGAGTTGTAGATCCCCAGGTCACAAGACACATGCATATTCAGAAGCACCCTAGAGAAGCATTTGGTTGTGGACCAGAAAAGAAGGTGGTGTAAGAAGCGTGGTCGCCTACTGCCCTTGTAGCTGCCAGGTTCCAGGAGCTGGACGGAAGAGCTGAATGGCTTCCATCCCTTCCAAGGGTGCAAAGCTTCACTTTGATTTGGGTTTTTCTCTCATCACCTGGAGAACAAAGGCCCAGACAAGATGGCCCCAAAAGACAGATCTTTTCTTTTTTTTTAAAGGTTTACATTGTTTGCCTGCCTTCAAATAACATTTTCTACCACTACATACAAAGGTAGTAGAACATGGGAACTAAAGGTCCTGATCAGAGTGAATTGTGGGTACAGAATAGGTTTTTGGTGATTTTTTCTTCCAAGGTAAAAGGGTACAGAAATACAGTACAGCAAAGCCTGTAATCCCATCATCCAGGAGGCTGACAGGAGGATTTCAAGATCAAGGCTAGCCCAGAGCGACATAGACCCCATGTCAAAGCAACAATAACAAAAGTACGTTAAGATAGCTGAATTAATATAAAGAAAACAGTTAAGACACGTTAGCTAATCTGAGCATAAAGAAAAAAAGGTGTGTTAAAATGATGCCATAAAAACACCAGAAATAGCTCTCATGGACCATGTTGGTTTCCTGTAACTGCTGTAACAAAGTACATTGTAACAAAGTACTGGAACTCAGGACCAAAATCAAGGAATGAGCAGCCACAGGACTACATAGCTGGTGGCTGCCTCACTCCATCTTCACATGAGCTCTGTGTCTTCTCTTTCTGCCTTTTAAAAGGACATTTGGTGCTCTGACTGGGAAATCCTTAGTTATGTCTCCAAAAACCGTATTGCCAAAAAAGCTCTCATATCTTTTGGGGTCACTGTTCCACCCACTCACTATCTGTCCCAGGTATATGGCGTAGTGTAACTTGGAAAGACATGGTTGGTTCTGTGAGATTTGACCAAGAAAATGACATCTATGAAATACATGTTCTTTCTTTGGGGAGAAAATGAGTTTTGTTTTTAACTTTCACTGGTTACCATGGAAACAGGGCTTGGGGCTCTTCCAAGATTTGCAGTTCTAGAGTCTGCTACCAACTAATTCAAATAGCTCTCATTACCTATTATTTGAGTATTTGTGTTATGACAAGCATTGCCCAAATAGTCTTTGTGCTTTATTTAATCCTCTGTCCAGCTTTGCTTTCTTTTTATTACATGAGGAAACTGAGACACGAGGTCAAGTAAGGTGCCCGCAATCACCCAGCCTAAACATGCAGTACCAGTTGTATAGGCCTATTGTTAACTGCTGAGTGACATCAGTTGCTAGGAGGATCTAGGCGCCAATGTGAAAGTGGCTGAAAAGCTCTCTACCTTTCTCCATGCACGTCTCTGTGTAAGGAAGCTAATTTATGAAGATCAGTATCAGCAGATCCCCTCTGCAGTGCAGCAGGAGGGCCTCTTACCAGACCTGCACATCACTACCCCATGCACTGTGCCCAGCATCTACCCCTGGAGTTCTGGCAGGCAGTAAACTTACTGTAATTAAACCACATCTATACCCGAGGAAGAAGGTTCTCTGCCCTGATATATACCCCTGGTTGAGACCCACTGTCAGCAGTGGTCACCCTGTCTGTGTAGTGTTCCTTTTCCTTAGTGAGGAAGACTGGGCAGTCTGGTTTGTAATTTAGTGATGGAGAGTTTAACCAAGCCATGTACTGTATGTTTTCTTGTCCTGCCATGAAACAACAGGTACATACATTTTTCACTCCTCCACCTTCAGTATCTAGCCACCTCATTAGGATTCTCCTCCAAATCGCAGTATTATCTACCAGGGTTGGGGGGGCAGAACTGTGCAGACAGACTTAAGGTCCCAGGAGAGAGAGGGAAAGGAGGGAACTTCCTGTATTTCCTCCTCTAGGGTCAGCGCTTCCTCCTAAGGGAGAGGAGCTAGGCTCTCTGTCTGCTTCATCTGGATCCTGTTGACCTAGAATCTGGTCTCCAGAGCATTTGTTTTAAACAGTTTTTCCTCCTATTAGTTTATTGCATTATAGCTCCATAATTTACTACCTGTTGCTTATTTCTCTGATAGGTTAGTATGAGACTTTTAGCAATCTGTCCCCAAGGTAATTTCATCTCATTTAATTGTTTTACCTTTGGAAGGTAACACAAACATTTTATATGTTTATACTTACATTTTAAATTGTGAAATTCTCTAGAACACTACTTTTTCAAAGATCTTTGTATAATAGTTACTGTTTGCTGAGGGGTTTTGTAAATATCAATACAAAAATCCCTTCCTTTATCCTTGGCATGAGTTTTTGATTTATTCCCCTTCCTAAGATCTCAGAATATTAGTTCATCTTATGAATCTTCAAAACTCAGTAGGCTGATTTAGGACATACTGGGTAGGAAGTAGAACCTGTAGAGCTTCCTGTACAGTGTTCTATGAATTTCCATTTTACAATATCCTCAGCGACCATGGTGTCACTAGCAGTCCTGTTTTATTACTAGAACAGAGTTGCTGACAGCTTCATTTGGTTTTAAAAATACTCTGCCCTGTGCTGGGTGTGAAGCTTGGAATGTGGCTCATTCCCAGGGGATGCAGATCACACTGAGCGAGAGCATGGTGGCTTTTGTGTGCAACAGAAAGCCTTAGACTTTGGTTAGAAGTTTAAGAACCCAAGGAAGGGCCCTGTTTCATAACTACCTAAAATACATAAGATTTCCAAAGCCTTTTTTACAGTACAGTGTTTATAAATCTCGGAAAATAAATGACAAATTCATGGGAAAAGGATAAATAATACCAAAATGCTAATTTTGAATTAGTCTAGGGATATATATACCAAAATATTGATTTTAAGGTAGAAGTGATTAGCATTTCTCCTTTTGAGTATTTTAAAATTTTAATATACATTTATTTTAGAAGTAATATTGAAGGTCTGAGTAAGGTGAAACTACACAGTCTGATCTCGAATTTGTTTAAAAACTTAGGTCCAAGTTTAATGGCCAAGTGGCTTGTTGAATCATGAGGGAAATCCAACAAATGACCTGGTAGCTGTTATCTCTAGGTGGTGGAGACAGGGGCTTTGCTTTCTATACTTAGGATTTTTAAAAAGTAATGTTTCACTCCGAGGTGGTGAGAAAGCGAAGGTAGTCCATTCTTTGTGCAGATACCAAGTGCCTGTTACCTGCCAGGCACCAGCATTAGGGAGAGAGAACAAACCAGACTCTTGCCACAGGTGCTCATATCCCATGGGGATGGAGAGATGACGGTGATTGTGAATAGCGCACCTTGTGGTTCTGGGTAGAAGGTGGTTCCCCATTTAGGACTGAGGGGTCTCCTGCCTTTACCCCTTCCTCCCCTCGGTGGTCTTCCAGCTTTCCAGGGAGGCAGGAGGCATTGCTTTTATTACTTCTGAGGCAGCTCTGGTTCTCTCTGCCTCCCCACCTGCACACAGGTAAGCATGCCCTTTCTGTGAGTGGTGGACTTCCATGTCCCCTCTTGCTGGCCTCTCCTTTTCACATTATCTATAGTACATCTTCTATCATTTTCATTTAAGTTATCTTCCAGAAAGTTCAGGTTCTGGTCAAGAGGTGGCTGGTTGGCCTTCTGCGGTGCCAGTTTAGGTGGCCCTGGTGTGTGCTGAGTAGTCTGGTACAGTCTCTGCTGAGAGGATGTAGTGCTCAGAAGGGAGGAGGACAAGTCTCCAGGCTGTATCCAGAGCTTGGGGGCCCACGGTCATGAGGAGTCTGAGGACAGTGGTTTGTTAGAAAGTCATTGAAGCCAGGTGTCCACATGGGGTGAGGCCCACGGTGAATAACTGGAAATCCTAGCCATCTTGGGTAAATTGGAGAAGGAGATGAAGCAGCCTTTAAGATGTAAGAAACAAGTCTTTCAGTGAGCAAAATATTATATTCATGTCGTCCCCAGGCAGCCTCGGGTGGAACCCAGGTAGACATACAATAAGTAATTCTGGGTTAACCCCAGCAGACAAGCTGGACCCCTCAGAACTTTCCCTCAGCCAGCCTGGTTGGTGCTTGTGTGTAGCTGATGTGAACGTCCTAGCAGACTTACTTTAGTGTAGATATTTCCAGATGATAATGACATGGGTGAACCATAAATTATTTTTTGCTTCACAAATGTGCGCCCAGCAGCCAGGAAATCATAAGACCCTTCTAAGTAATGTATTACCTAGCTTGCCTGACGAGCCTGGGAAGAGAAAATTTTGCTTAATCAGACTTGAAAAATAGTCACAATTAGACTTTCTTTGTGAAGATCCAGACTTAGAAGTAGGATGTTAAATTTTAATCCTGACCTTGGAGAGAGGTTAGGTGACTTACCCAAGATCTCCACACCAAGCCCTGGCATCTTCTGATCTGCTTCTAGGATAGTGATCTCTGCTGCTGCGTAGCGTCACGTGATCAGTACCCTCCATGGAGCACAGGGCAAGATCTTGAGGCCTGGTGCTAGGTCCTGCTGTGTCCAGGAACACTGGGGCCCTCGTTCATGATTTGTAAAAGGAGAGGACTGAACTATTTGACATGGAGCCTTTCAGAGCTAATACTCTGGTGCAGTGTCATCTCTCCCCTGCATGGAAGATGGCTTAAGCATTCCTGTGTTGTCTGGACACATGTAGCCTTAAAGTACATCTTCTGTTGCTATAGAGGTGCTCTGTTTGTAATGAGCTTTCGCTGTTCTGTAGCCTAGAACCAGGGAGCACACTTGTCAACAGTGACTTTCCAGGACATCAGCATTCTTTACACACTCCTAAGCTGGTGTGATACTCCCTGACCTACAAGATCTGTTCTTATTCTCCAGGATGCTTAATTGGCTACATTACTAATAGAGGTCAGAATAAGGGGCAAACACTTGGAACTAAGGTTGCTTTCCAGTGACTTCACTGAGGAGCCTAAGCTCCCCGAGATGCGCTGCAGCCTGAACGCGAAATGACTAACATTGGCTCTGTTGCAGGCCCTCCGTGTTCATAGAGGACAAAGCAGTAGACACCCTGGCTTACCTCAGTGACGGGGATGCCCGCACTGGCTTGAACGGACTTCAGCTGGCAGTGCTGGCCAGGCTAAGCTCCAGGAAGATGTTCTGTAAGAAGAGCGGACAGACGTATTCCCCGAGCAGGGTTCTGATCACCGAGAACGACGTGAAGGAAGGCCTCCAGCGATCCCACATTTTATATGACCGGGCAGGTGAGTAGCTGGAGTGTTGAACGGGAGACTGAGGAGGTAAGAGTGGCAGTCACACTCATTTCGAGGCACCTGAGGTTCAGCTGGGTCAAAACACACCACATATTCTCAGGTGGACCTGTGCACTGGGAATGGAATGGATCCTGCCCCCAGGGTTAACTTTCTGAAGAAAGGCACTGGGCAGAAGCTGCTCTGATGAGGGGCAGGAGGAATTTGGGGTCAAAAATCATAGGCTCCAGCCTTGTCTAACAGTGTCATTAGATTTTGGCCCATGCTGCCTGGTAGCTCCCTTTAGAGTAGAAGTGCTTTTGTAAACTCGTGCATTTAGCTAACTGGATAATTTTTGTGATCATCAGCCAAGCAGTAACAAGAAGACTTTTTCAGTAAATGGCTTAGTAGTTTGCTTGAGAGTTAAAATCCTTAGTTTCTAGTCTAAAAAATAATTCACATGGATCTTGATGGTTTTGTGTAACTTTTTTGAAAATGTAGTTATGTTGTATGCCCAAGGCTATGTAGAATGGTGTTGACAGACAGGAGGTGCCCTACTGCTTCTTAAGTCCTGAGCTGGCATTATTGAGCATGGTGAGCACAGCACGTTTGCATCTTGGAGGAGGTAGCAGATGAAGATAGTGCACTGAGATTAGGCTGGACTCTGTGGCTGGCTCTGAATGCTGCATAAAATTTCAGTAAATGGAAGAGAATTTCCACACCATCCAAGGTCCTGCTAGAAAGGGAAGCTGGTAATCGAACTTCCTGGGTCTGACAGCTTTGCTCTTTCTCTTGATTCACCTGGCAACAGGAGTCCTCCTGTCTGGTGGAGAAGAGGTAGAGGACTTTGGTCCCAGGTGCTGCCCCCTCCTGGGTGCACAAGCTCACTGCACAGCCTTGGAGAAGCGGCCTGCGCTCGTGGACCTCAGTGCCCTCACCTCACTGGGCACTGGGGGACTGAGGACACATGGACACATCGACACGCAGTCCCAGCTGCACTCTGACATGTGTCTCTCAGCAGGGCCCCTCACACGGCCTGCTTGTTCTGTGCTCTTGCCTGTCATGTCAACACCAAAAAGCCTGAAGTGAGACATCTAGATGTAGAGTGCTGTTTTGCATCTTAACCAAATAAAAAAACTGGAGCTAAGAACAGTGAACTGTTTCGGAGGTGACAGCCGTCCCGTGCTGACCTCTCCCTGTGCTGGGTTTCAGCAGTAGTCATCTTTCTGCCTTCTTGCCAGAGTCCTGGAGGAAGCTGCATGTGACTGGACTGTTCTTTCACACCTCATCAGATTATCATCTAAGTCCATGCAGTATGACATTTGCTAGCAATCATTGGGTTATTTACCGACTTTTAAAAATTCTCAAAATTATCTTAGGACATAGCTTAGTAACATCATCCCCATTTTACAGATATCAGGTCTTGCCTCATTTCACAAAGCAGATGGTAAAATCATCCTCAGAAAGACCTTCCTTCCCACCCTGGACTTGTCCCTGAGAGTCACGCCATGGAAGGGCCTGTCCTGGGGAGCCATGCCTGGTGGGAGTCACCTTGTCTCTAGCACATTCCCCACCCTGGAGGAGCTGGGGACATTGGAGACCTCGAGAAGCCCTGTGTGCACCCTTCTAATACCAGTGTACTCACTCTGTCCCTGACAACACAACAGCCTGTCTATCCTCAGGGGTTCCACAGATGGCGTATCATTCACATCCTCTAGATGGGTTCTTTTCAGGCTGTTCCTTAAGTAGACATAGAAGCATTGCCCTGGAACCCTGTTAGCTTAGACTCTTGGGTCTTTGTTTATGTCTGGAATGACAAAGATCCCGACCCCCAGAGTTCCTGTTGTACCTCTTAATGTCACCTAGCACATAGTTACCCACTAGTAGAATCTAGTGACTATTCAGATGTTTCAGCATCGGGGTTAAGAAATTTTGAGGTGCTAAACATTCTTTGTTGTGCATTGACATCAGGATTCTGTAGAAATGGGAGATTGTCAGTTATAAAGCAATGTGTAAGACAAGCACAAATGGGAAAGAGCACAGAATAAGAATGTAGCATGGCTCAGCATTTCTGTAGTGCTTACTCTGTGCCAAGGTCTGTCTTAACACAGCCCTAGGAGGTCAGTGGCAGTGGTGCTCCTGTTTTACAGATGAGAACCTGAGGAATAGGGAGGGTCAGGAACTTGCCCATGGCTGCTTGAGCTGTGGGTGTGAGTCCAGGCTGTGTGGCCCCAGAGCCTGTGCTCTGGCCCATGTACCAGTGGGGTTGCCTCGCATTGGCCAGGGGAAGCTGGGAGATGAGGAACCTTTGTTGAGGGCGTGTAACTTTGATAGATGGTGGGCGGGAGGTGATGTCCATCCCTCCATTCCCTCTGTGCTCTGCAGAGGAGCAGAGCACAGGGCATCCAGGCCAGGGTATAGGAGAGGGGCCAGAGTCCTGCAGAGCACCAGAAGGGACGCCTCCCAATCAGGATGCAGTGGACTGCACTGGGGTGCTCAGTTTGACCCCACCCATCTGGCCTGGGTCTCCTCAGAAATCCGACCCTCTGCAGGCCCTGCCGTCAGCATTTGGGGTCTTCCCCCTCTAGAAGGCCAGCATCTCATCACTTGCTCCCATCTCTGGCAGAAGGCCAAGTGTCATCTGACCAGTGTGTTCAGCCCAGGAGTTGGTCCTGGGCACAGTTGACATGGCTTGTGGGGAGCCCAGGGCATCTGTGTCTCTGGAAGGACTCACAGGAGCAGCCACCCCTCTGCTTCCTCGGGAGGTGTCCTGTCCTTGCACTTACAGGAGACGATGGTCAGAAAGTTGTGAAATGTGTGCCAATGCCACTGGTATTCCCTGAGGATTATTCATAATTCCTACCCTTAGATGGGTTTTTTCCATTTTACTGATTTGTTGTCATGTGAATCCAGTATAAAAATTAATAA
Source organism: Fukomys damarensis (assembly GCF_012274545.1). Classification (NCBI taxonomy): domain Eukaryota; kingdom Metazoa; phylum Chordata; class Mammalia; order Rodentia; family Bathyergidae; genus Fukomys; species Fukomys damarensis. Next base: position 36,376,209 of record NW_022900922.1, on the reverse strand, counting down.
TGGGGTAAAACCAAATGGTATGGACTTTTAGGATGAGAGCTGTTAGTCCGTGACCCAGGCCCTGGAGTCCTGCCATTCAGGTGCCCCCACTCCAAGGCTGTGGTTTAAATGATCATGGGCTTGAGCTGTCAGGGAGGCAGCTGGAAATACTCAGGAACAAATAGGCTGTAAAAGCTGCCCGTGCCACCCGACCCTCCATCCTGGTGATTCCCACCAGGCCCCTGCTGTTTCCTCCAGCACACCACAAAGGCAAGGAAGAAGTGGAGTGTGGGGCCGCCCTCCACTGTCCCTGGCACATGCCCTGCCCTGTGGCAGAGGACAGTCTGCTTTTCAGGGTGCAGGCGCCCTCCCTGTCCCTCCCCTCTGTGTACATACTCAAGGTGGATGCCCCATGGCAGTAACCAGAAAACACAGTGAATGTTGAAATGTTAAAATTTTACTACATTGAAGAACACGTTGTCATTGATCCTGCCCAAATCCTTTCCCTCTCTTAAACACACTGAGCCCATCATTCTTGCCACTTTCTGCAGCAGCTCTGGAGTCCTCTTTAGTTGCACGTTCACAGCTGCCTCACTGTCCCAAATCCACTCAAAACACTTACCTTTCACCATCACTAACTTTGAAGAAGAGCCAGAAGTTTTACGGTATTAGATCTGGTGAATAAGATGATGAGAACAGGCCGATATGTTTTTACATGCCTGCCTTTTTATTGGATGGCATTCAGCGGTAGCATTTACTATATTTTTGATCACTTTGTGAAGACACCCAGGAAAAAAGACTTTGAAACTGCTTCAGAAAGTGGCAAGAATGATGCACCAGTGTGTTCGAAGTTGAGAAAGGATTTTGAGGGGGATCATGGCTATGTGTCTCACTGTATCTAGTTTTTAAAATTGGAAACATGAGCCACTGTATTTTCTGGTTGTACTGTGTACGCTGCTGAGGCATGTTCACAGGCTGCACCTCCCAGCAGGTGCAGTTCAAAGCCGACCTCGGCTCTCTGGGCCTCTTGGTGTGGGAAGGCCTGGCTGGGCGGCCCAGCAAGTGGTGCTCTCTCTGTGTGCAGGGGAGGAGCACTACAACTGCATCTCTGCCCTGCACAAGGCCATGCGCGGCTCCGACCAGAATGCCTCCCTCTACTGGCTGGCGCGCATGCTCGAGGGAGGAGAGGACCCTCTCTATGTGGCCAGGAGGCTGGTGAGGTTTGCCAGCGAGGACATCGGTGAGTGGTGGAGGCTCCCCGCACCCGGCCCCCTCGATGCAGGTATGGGGTGGAGGGAGTGTGGCCAATGCTGCCTGCAGCGTGTGCGGCACCGTGTGGGACTTGGAGAGCAGGCTTCCTGCAGCAGCCCAGCTCTCTGCTCTCGCTGTGTTTGTGCTTCATTTTCATAGTCTCCATCTTCTGTTTTCTCTTCAGGAATGTTCTTGGGAACACAAGTGGCAGCTCAGTCTTGACATAAAAGAAATATTTTCAGTTTGCTTTGTAGCCAGGCACAGAGGCCTCAACCAGCTCCTGGTTCAGAAGCAGAAGACTCTGGGCACTGTTTAAAGACAAAGACCCAAAGTGCTTTTCTTTTCTTTGTTTTTCATAAATGTTTTGCTTGGGTTTTTGTTTTTTGTTTTTTGGGTTTTTTTTTTTTTTTTTTTTTTTT
>NW_022900922.1:36318348-36374230 GCF_012274545.1 Fukomys damarensis | reverse complement strand
GGGTCCTTACGCTTGCAAGGCAAGCCACTGAACCACTAAGCTAAATCCCCGGCCCTATAAATGTTTTGTTTTTAACAAGTGCGTCCTTGTGAACGTTTTTGTGGCCTTTGTGTCTTGTTTGTCTACATAGTTTCTCATTTCTTCTGCTAGATGTGAAGTTTTTGTCCACAAGAAGGCAGCTCTTGGCACACAGTAACCCCTCCATAACTGTTTCTTGACTACGTGGACAGGGTCAGAGGTGTCAGTCTGTTTCGCTGAATGGGACTGAGTTGGTCCCCAGTCTCCGAGCAGGGATGGTCTCTGGTTGCAGCAGGGCCAGGCAGGGCAGAGCAGTGGTGCGTGGTAGGACTTACACCTTTCTCTGTCTCTCTGACAGGCCTGGCAGACCCGTCTGCATTGACACAAGCAGTTGCTGCCTACCAAGGCTGCCATTTTATAGGCATGCCAGAATGTGAGGTGAGTAGTAACCCGGGTCTTCATCTCGTGTTCTGTCCTGTGTGGGTGTGAGAGTGCTTCCTCTCTGTTGTATTGGGCCTGCTGGCTTTTGAACAACCACCGTGTGGCACCTGAGACTCCTCTAGAGGTAAGACCTCGATACCTACAAGGTCACGTTTTCCGCCTGGCTCAGAGGGAGTCCCCCAGGATTCCCAGGAAGGAGCCCAGCAGAAAGCTTCTGCAGGTTCACCCCAAAAGCAGCTTCCTACTCATCTACTTTATTTATTGAGAGGCTTAAGAACATTTTCATTTAGTAAAATGATCTTCGGTGTAAAAAAAGTGAGAACCACTAGTGGGGGCTCACCTCTCACTTGTGACTTCACTCTGGTTATCTGGCCTGGGCAAAAAAGGCAGATAAGTTCCGGTGGGAATCTAAAACTAACTAGAAGTGTCAACACGGAGTGCCAAATAGAAACTCTGGTGCCCTCCAGCCTGTAACACGTGTCCTTCCATGGCCCAGGTGCTGCTGGCCCAGTGTGTGGTCTACTTCGCCAGAGCCCCAAAGTCCATTGAGGTGTACAGCGCCTACAATAACGTCAAAGCCTGCCTGCGGAACCACCAGGGCCCCCTGCCGCCGGTGCCCCTGCACCTGCGGAATGCGCCCACCCGGCTGATGAAGGACCTGGGCTATGGCAAGGGATACAAGTACAATCCCATGTACAGCGAGCCCGTGGAGCAGGAGTACCTGCCCGAGGAGCTGAGGGGTGTCGACTTCTTCAAGCAAAGGCGGTGCTGACTCGGCGGTGCCCGCAGAAGGGTGCTGCTTCCCAGGGGGGCTGGAGGGGAGAGCAGCAGGGTGACAGCGGCTGCCTGCTGCAGGTTAGGACAGACCAGAGCTCTGTGCCAGAAGGCCACGTGTCTGGGGGTGGAGGCGGTTCCTTCAGCTAAACGTGTCACATTGAAATTGTGTTCATTTGCACCTCGTGCAATGGTTATGCTTATGAATATCTGGCAGCTTTGTGCAATGATTAATGTTATAAGGAATTATCTATTTTGTCATAGTATTTAAGTCATAATGTCATTTCAGAATTCAGTTATGTAGGTTTTTTTTCTTTAAAAAATGTATATTCTGGGTAGTTTCAATTGGTAAAAAAAATGTAATTGTGATTTAATACTGCATAGTGTTTTGGGTATTTTTTTTATATGCAAAGGTCTTATGAGCCAATAAAACTATTTCAAAGTACTCATTAATTCTTTTAATATTTTTCCTGTGTGAGATGGGGACCAGCATCTGTCACCACCATACTTCCGTAGCTAGAAACTGAAGGAGCAAGCCTCATAGGTGAGAAAATGGAGGATCATAGGGAGGCAGCATTACATTTTTTTGAAAACTAACAGCATTTTTAAGGGTTGCATATTTGCAGTTGTAAGTAGCCAGTAGGAAGCCAGGCAAGGGTGCATGCCTCTTAATTGTGCTACTTGGGAGGCTGAGGATCGTGAATTTGAGGCCAGGCGCGGCAAGTGAGATTTGTCTCAGAAACACAAGTACAAAGTAAAAATGGTCTGTGAAAGACTCTAGGAGTCCCTAGGCCATTTCTTCTTTGCAACCCTATATTTCAAATCAGAAATTCTTGTGTTTTGTTTCCTGAAATTAAATGTCCCTGTCCTTCAGCTTAGTGTCCACTGGACCCACTGCTAATTTTCATCACCCTCCTTAATCACTGCTCTGCACATTTCCCACACCAGTCACACCCACGCCTGATACAAGCTCCTCCATCCCAGCCTCCTCTGGAACAGCTGTTGGTGCCATCCTGAGGCTTTTGCCTTTTTCCACAGTGAAAGTTAGTTTCCTGGGTGTGCAGCCCTGTTCTGTGGTTTTGGTGCGGCAGGCCTGGTGAGAGCATGCTGAGAGGCTGTGGCCTGCGACACTGGACTAGCTGTGCGCAGCTACCTTTTTCCACTTGGGATTTCCTCTGCCATCACATCTGGGTTGCCAGACTCTGTGCTTTTTCTTTCTTGCCCAGGTGCACACATTCTTCAGCAGCTTTGCGGGTGAGGGTGCCAGGGAGGGGAGCTATCTGCAGACCCTCAGAGGCTGAGCCTGTGTTTACTCTCCGTACACACTCATAGAGCACAGAGAATCCTTGTTCACTGGCTCGCTGTGTCCACCTCACTGTCCCAAAGTTTGAAGACATTCTGCTCATGATCTTTGTGAACTCAGATTTATCTTCAGGTTCTGGGCAAGTTTCCTGTTTTAATTCATTCACCAAGTGTTGAGTGCTTGTTTCATACTAAAAACTTGTTAGAAACACCTCAGTGAGCAGAAAATATAAAAATTGTTCTTGAAATAGTGGGAAAAAAGTTTGTTAGGCAATGAGAAGTAGGATACTAATAATGAGCTGAGGGACTGAAATAGGCGTGGTCAGTCTTAGCATAGCTAGAGTGGACTTCAAGGAAGTACCTTTCACATGCCTGGGAAAAGATCATTCCAGATAGGACAGCAAGTGCCAAGGTCCTGAGGAAAGAAAGGAAAGAGGAGCTCAGCAGAGCTGGAGTGCAGGGGGAGATGGGAAGTCAGGGCTGGTGAGGCCTTTCTGGTCACGGTAAGGGCTTTGCCTTAACCAGGGTTCCTGGTGAGGGAGTGTCATGATGAGACTTGAGTTTTGTAAGGCTCACTTCTGCTTCTGCGTTGAGACTAGAAGATTAGGAGGATTGGGTGGAAGAAGGGTAATCAATTTGCGGTATTGCAGGCCAGGTGGTGTAGAGATGGTGAGAAGCAGTTTGCAGTGGATGGTGGGCTGTGTCCAGTGCAATGTGTGAAACAGGAGCCTGGATGGCCGCCATCTACTGAGAGGGTCGAATGCTCACCTGCCCCAAGCACTTGGCAGGGGCTGGTTTTTGAAATCCTCAGTAAGAATAAGCCAAGTACCTTTCTGTTTTCAAGATGAGGTGGAGCACAGAGTTGTACTGCCTCGCTCAGGACCACCCAGCTGACCCGGGGAGGCAGGGCCTGATCTAGGCAGTCAGTGCAGGGCCCATGGTCTCACCTTGTCGCCTGTGGCCTTGGTTCTCTGCCCTCTTTCTGGATCTGCTAGAGCTCTAGCTGTGGATGAGTCCTCCTGGACCATGGATATCCTGTTTTCCTCCCCATCCTTTTGTCTTTTTGCTTTACTTCCTGGAGATGCCTTCAGCTTGGTTATTTTTTACTCCTTCATTGCCATCATCCTGCTCCAAGTTTCCAAGAACTTGCTTTTGTTCACTTAATGTTTTTTGTTGCCTGCTTTTGCTTTCATTTTGTGGTACCCTGTATCTATTTACTTGTTTGGTGACTACTTATCTCTCTTAGGATATTAATTTTAAAATTTCTCCCTGCATATCCCTTTTCCTCTGTTTTGGCCTCTGTCTTTTGTGTCTGTTGTGCCTCGTGTGGATGGTGAAGAACTGAGAAGCAGACTGAAGGTCTGTGCATATAGAGCGGGGTGCTGCTCACTTTGTTCCTTGCTGAGCCATTTGCTAGGAACCCCGGAAGTCAATCCCAAGGGCTTTCCAAGCTCTTGCCTGGCTAGAGAAACTACTGCTGCAGAGTAGGACAAGTGTGGCTTCCTGAGTTTGGATGACAGCAGAAGAGCAGTTGTCATACATCACTGTGTGTCCTCTTGGTCTTCTGGCTGTGAAGTGGGGCCCACACCCTCAGCTGTACTGGGGTCCTCCTGTTCAGAGATGCTCCAGTGGCAGGAGTGAGAGGAGATGTCAGGAGACCATTTCCCTCAAGCCTCCCGCCCTGTGCTCTGCCCTCACTCCTGCCCACACATCTCCTGTGGGGCGACCTACTGGCAGGACCAACCGGAAGTTTTCCTGGTTGAGAAGCAAGATGAGAAGGGTGGAGAGGTCAGAATGGGCACATGGAGAAGCCCCAATGTGGACAGATCCCAAGCCAAGGGACTCAGCCACTTATCTTAGAAGAAACAAAATTCTTTCTGCAAGATTTCATACTTTGGAAACCGAAGAGAATAGTCGGAACAACTAATAAATAATGCAGGAGAGTGGCCAGATGTGAGCTGAATATACACACCAGTAAGCTTGGGCCTACACTTTACACCCAGAAAACATAACAAGAAATGCCCCATCCTTCATAGAAGCCTAGAAATAGCGGAGAAGAGCAGGACTTACATAGAAAACTACATATTACTAAAACAAGAAACCTGAGCCAAAGTAGAAGGAAGCCATTTTCCCGAGCAGGTGCCACTTTAAATTGATATATGTTCCCATCATGCTTGGTAAAATCTATTTTTATATCCCCATGTTTGGGATAGATGACATGAAAAGTACATATTTGTTGAGTGACAGAATGAGCAAGTAAATAACCTTGCCTTGAGATGTTTATGTAGATGTCTCAAAATAGAAGTCCTCGAACTCGCTGGCCACAGGAGTCTGGCAGCTTTCTGCCAGGAGAGAGCATCCTTGGGTGCTGCTTGTTAGCCAGCTGCCCGCCCGGTGCAGGTGACCACACTCAGGCCAAAATCAGGCTTCAATCGTTATCATTAACCTGGAATATTGAGCTTTCAAATAGAGCTTATTTGTCTGATTACAAAGCAGTACGTGATTATTGCAAGAGGGGAATTCAAAAAAAAGGGGGAGTGAGATATCCACAGAGAAAATGAAAACAACTTTAATATTTTCTCTTAATGATAACCCTTGTAAACATCGTAGCATATGTCCCTTGGGTATTTTTACAACGTGTGTGTGTGTGTGTGTGTGTGTGTGCAAGTGAAAATTGGAGATCTGTGTCATCTGTTTCATAGCTTGCTTTTTCTCACCTGCTCACATGATTTTCCACACCCTGAGTTGATCTTTCTGTATGACTTTTAATGGCAGCCTGTGGAGCCACCAGGGGGCAACACAGCCTTAATTTGCACATCCCAAGATGTGCCATCCACACGGGGTGTGACAGACTCTAAGAAATGGATTTAGAAGAATGAGGAGCTCACGTCACTCTCGCTGCCCTCAGACTCCATCCTCAGCTCTTTGACCAACTATATGCCTAGTGAGAATCCTGGGCCCAGAAGAGGGTCAGCTTGGGTTTGAATCTTGTCTGGGCCACTTCTCTATTCTGTGACCTTGGCCATGATTATCATCTTTGCTTCTCACCTTTCTCATCTATACAATGGGGAATGAAATATTTCTTAATGACCGTGGAAAGTACGTGATTTGAAATGTGGCATTGCTTGGAATAACGCTTGTCACATAGGGCTCACCAAGAGCCATTGCCGTGAGCCAGTCTTCTGATTTCAGCTCAAACATCACTCTCTTAGGGAAGCCTTCTCAGACCCCTCAGCTTCCCCACCAGACATGGGCTAAGCCCAGGACATGCTCAGCAGCTCCAGAGACTTTGCTCCTATCTCGTGAGTCATGATTGATAATACCCAAGGCCTGCACGCTATGGGCTGGATGTTGTTCCCCTGCACTTCCTCCGAAGGCCAGCCCGCATCCTCTTTTATTTCCTTCTCTGAGCAGTCAGGCTGAACTGGGGGCCTCCCTTGGGAACAGCAGAGGGTCTCATTTTCCAAGAACACTTAATACTTAATTTTGGCTGCCATCAATAATTGCAAACCTGCACTACTGCCTGCTGTATTCTGGGCACTATTCAAAACATTCTCCAATATGGTCACAGTGTCTAAACTGAATACAGAAGCTAGAACTGCTATATCCAAAGAGGAACTGGGGACCTGGGTCAGTCAACTGACTTCCGAAGATCACAGAGTTAGGACTAGAACCCACAGAGCCCAATCTGCCCAGCTGTCTTGCTGGGGTCCTCAGACTTGTGTGCATTAGACTCACTAGGGGGCTTTGTAAACATCTCAGAATTTCTAATTCCTCCCATCTTCTAGTAAGTTCTCAGACAAGGTTAATATCATGCTTTGAGAACCACCACACCTCGCTATGTCGTAAGTTTTCAAGGACAAACAGGCTGTTTTTGTAGAGGACTATAATACTGATGATGCCCAAAGCAGGCCGTGAAGAGTTAATGCCGCAGTAGGCTTGTTTAGAGAACTGAGTCTGGCTGAAGCCTATCTGCCAAGGTCAGAGTAACTCGCACCCAAATTTCATTCCCACAACTGAAACCTTCAGACAAGAAGGAAAATGTTCAAATTACAACCATATAGTTTGTCTATTTTGTTACTAATTCAAAAATGCTTTGTCTTGTCCTTTACCAGCCTTTTTTACATTAAGTTCCTTAGAAACTACATGTAGCTTGCCTTTATCCCAATTGATTGCCAATAAAAGGCAGTGCCTGGGACTGACCAATGCCTTTGTCGGTTGCACCAGCATCAGCTGTCCAGGCACCCTGCTTTCTCTCTGCTAGTTCTGTCTTTTAGTTTTATTTCTCAGGCCTGCATCATATACTGGGCAGGGTACTGGAACCTAACTGAAGAGGTCTCTGGTAGTTTTCAGACCCAGGGCAAAGTTGCAAAAGTATCCACCCAGTTCCCCCAGCATCCCCCACAATGCACCCATCAATTTTCTTTCCTTCCCTGCTCCAGACACATTGGTGGCTCCTGAGGACCTGAGGCTAGTTCAGAGCACCACAGCCCACATCTGGTCCACTCCTCTCCCACCTGCTTTATCTCTTGGTCCCTTCTTAAAGCAGCTCCTGGTGTGGTCCAGATATTAAGTCGTCCCACCCAAAGCCTCAAGGTCTAGACAGGTGGGCAATTTCTGGGGCACCTGGCTGGGAGAGCTGATGAGTGGCCAGCTGACCTGTGCATTGCGGGAAGGTGTCTTCTAACCCTTGCAGAGATACCCTGCAAGCTTCCTGGGCCCAGGAAGAGGGAGAATTTTGACAGTCATCTGCATGTCATGCCTGTCCTGATTAAAACTTGGCTTCCTCCAAAAACCCACCTTCTTTCTTGGCTCCTTGCTAAGAATAAATATATGCATTTCATTCTGCAGCCTGCAGATGGTCTACCTGCCTTGCCACTTCTTCACTGCTACAGGTAGTCAGGACAAGTAGGGAAGACCAAGGTCATGGTGGGACTCAGAGAGTGGGGAGGCTCATACCAGACCAGGGTTGGAGACAGAGTCACAAGGGCACCGATGAGGGAGCACTCCCCACCCACTCCAGGCAAGCTCTTGCCAAAGCTGGATCTGAAGAAGCTTGAGGAACCTGCAGTCCTGGGTCTGGTGTCTCCTTATTCTTCCTATAAGTTGCACAACAGGCATCTCTGTGAGCACCAGATTCTCTTTTGAAGCAGCAAGTAACTGAATGGGAAAATCCCACATTTCTCCCACTTTCTACTTCTTAAAAATTCTACCTCAAGACCTACAAAAAATTGTACAGTATTCACTCAGCAATCCGACTAGGAGAGGTTGTCTCTTCTGCTCACATCACTCATGGCTGCTAATGTTGCATGGATTCTGCCTTCTTGGCTATGGATTTTAACAATCACAGCCAACGTCCTGTTAACCCCACAACCTCTGACTCCTAGTAGGTTTTCAGTGAGCATCTGTGTAATTGACTCCCTTCCTTGGGAAAGGTGGTGGTTCCCATGCAGAGACATTTCGCTGTCCTAGACGCCATACATGTGGATGTCCCTTCTCAGGCAGTGGGTCCAGCTGGTGGCTGGTGGAGTGGAATGACTGGTGTAGTTTAGCATATGGTATGAGTTTTCTCCTGCACTAAAAACAAGACTGCATTACACAAGGATGTAATGTCTTTGCGTAAGCAACACCCTGATTACAAATTCCGTGTGGCTGCCCCTTTCCATGGAGTGGCATAAAATAGAATTTAAAATAGAATGAACCTGCTCAAAGGTCCAAGACAGATTTGGACCACTGGGGTCGGCATGTTAGCTTCACTAAACTTTAGTTTCCTTCTCTCTTACAGGAGGATGGGCTGCAATGATCTCAAAAAAGCCTGCAGTTTGAAGACACACAGTTGTTATCTCCATATGAAAACCACTTAAAGGAGCTGCCCATTTTGCTGATGAATAATTTAATTAAAATGTACAATTTTTGCATCCATCCAACAATCTTGGGGAAATGAGGTTTTGAGATAAGGCTGTCATCTCATCTCTGACAATTCGCTTAACCCATTTGTTCTTCAACTTACTCAGCTTAAAATGAAGATGACAACAGCTGCTGTGTCTCCTTTTATTTTACTTTTACTTTATTTTTGGCCAGTACTACTTTTACAATTGGAAGTTTCTCTGGACAATAAAGCAAGATAACACAGATATAAAATACATTGTCAACTACCAGGTGTTATAAGAAGGTGAGGCACTCTTACTTTGTGAAGATTTATATATGGAATTATTAAGGGATATAAGTGATTGTCAGAAGGCAGAGGCTGAGAAAGTCAGGTTTGTTCCTTAGTTTTCTTGATATCGAAACAGGAATGAACTTCAAAGGAAATGTAATAAATGTGCCTCCTTCTCTCCATAACTCCTTTTCCCTCCCAATCTTAGCTCCTTCCACCCTGGGTGCCCATGTATTGGCGGGACTCGTTGGCATTGCTTGTTCTCTTTGGAATGAACTTTTTGCTTTATCTGCACAGTCCACTTGTCCATTCTTGACATAGGAAACAGGCTCAGTTGAGAATCTGGACTTAGGAGACATTGGATATGCAAAGTACACTGCTGAACTTGGCAGTGGTGTTGAAATCATGAACTATCAGAGATAAGACCTCTGCCCATCAGTATCAGGAACCTCTTCTCTAGTCCCTTCCGGCTTGTGGATCATCCCTTTAATGCAGTGGGGAGAGAAGAGAGGAGGTAGGACAATATTGAGGCTTCTGAAAGCTTTGCAAAAGTTTCCCCAACTCTCAGTTAAGCTAAGTTATTTATTGTTTGACCTCAAGGCAGCAACAAATCATCTGAGGTTCTGCAGCACAGGGTGTGGTCCCCAGGCCAGCAGCATCTGCCACACACTAATGTCTGAGAGATGCAGGACCTAGAGCTAAGCACAGCCCAACTCAGTCAGAACTGCTATGGGTGGAGCCCAGGAACCTGTTTGAACAGGGCCTCAAGAGATTCTGTTCCTGCTAAATTTTAAGAAAGAAGATTCCTCAGAAATTGAAGAAAGAATATTGGTGCTTTGATGTCAGTGCGATGGATCAGGTTCGGGAACAAATTTCAAAATAGTGGCTCATGTTTCCCAAAGCCTTTTCTTTTTCTTAGGACTTTCCCTGTCATGTACCCAGGAGTCAAAACTCCCACAAGGGCAGGTTCATCTTCTCACAGACCAAGGAAGTTTTCAGGGCACCTCTGGACATTTTAAAGGGCAGAGAAGAGGGAAGGGTCAGCTGAATCCCCCCTCCTCCCCGCCCCATGCCCATCTCCAACTGCCACCAAAATTCTGGTCTCAATTGCAATGCTAGTCCCCTCTCCTCTCTTGCCTTTTCTCCAACTCAGGTCTCATCCTGGAAGGAAATGCCCAGGACACCCTAAGGTTGGGTGTCCCTCTGCTGAGAAGACGAGGAGCTCTTACTCAACCCCACAATTCATGTGTCCAAAACCCACCTTATTGCAGCCATGCATCACACACTGAGTGGCACATGTTTTAAGAAATGCATTGCTGTGTGATATGGTCATGGTGTGAACATCCTAGAGCACACTACATAGATACAGATGTTCTAGGTCAGTTACTCCTGTTGAAATCCAGAGATGGGATAAACACAAAGGTGGACGAGGCTATATTGCCATTATGGGACAGACATTTTCACTGCCCCCAGCAGTGGTGAGTGTGGAAGAGAAGAGACTGGTCTCCAGTGATGCCTGAGAGAGGAGAGTCCATGGGACCTTCTCTTAGGACCAAAAACAGATGGGTCGTCAGTGGTACCAAGCAGCTGTTCATTCCTCTCCCCTTCAGGCCCAGCCCAACATAGCCAGGACCAATGACAGATGAAGTTCACAAGAGCAACACTTTCCTCCTGCTCCTCCTCCTCCTCCTCCTCCTCCTCCTCCTCCTCTTCCCTTTTTCCTTCACTTTGTCCTCCTCCTTGTCCTTCTCCTTCTTCTTTGTTCTTTTTTGGTTCTGGGGATCAAACCAAAGTCTTGTGTGAGCTAAGTATACACTCTACTACCGAGCTATATCCTCCACCCCGTGACTTATTTTTTTTCAGCATCAAAAAGAGACTTTTAAATAAATAATTGCTAAGATTTAAAGATACACTTGTGCTGTACTATCACTTCAGAATAAATATTTTAAGTGTAAATTCCCATAAAACTGGCCATTGAATTTGAATTCTTGCCTACTTCTAATAGCGATTCAGAGAATACTGGTGAATTTACTACAGCTACTCTGCTCCCTGGCAATGGTTGGGAATGCATGTGCAGAGATCTTCCTGGACAGCCCCATGGACATCCAGAATGTGTTGTCACCTGGGGGCAATCCCTTCTTCAGGAACGTGACACCCCTTTACCCTAAGTGCAGGATGAGAGATGCATGGCAGACTTCTCCCAGGCCTAGTCCTTCCCAGCCCATGGAGGATATGCCACCCATCTCTTGGGACTACAGAGAATAAGCCCCAGCTCTTCTTGGGCCACACTTCTCAGAGATGTGAAAACATGTTTTCCACAGGCAGAGAAAGCCAGAAAGAGGCAGCCAGACTGTCCCAGCCCTGGAGCATTTAAAGCCACAGTGACAGCTGTTTCTGATAACTGATGAACTTTTATAGTAGCTTGAAGATGCCAATGATTCCTCCCTTTCTTTCCCTTTAATCCAGTTTATGTTGGTTTCAATTTTGCACCCAAAAGTTGGTTCGCAAGTTGGTTGGTTCTGAGAACCCAAGAAGAAGGAGTAAAGTGCATATCAGAGCTGGACAGGGAGTTCAGCGATGAGTGGAGTTTGTTATTAAGTCCACAACTAAGTGCATAACAGGTGAAGAGCAGAGTAGAAAGAAGTTCTTGAAGCCTCACGTCACAGTGGTACCTTTGCTTACTGCAGCCTTGTTTTTCGTGTCCTCAAAAGTTCATGTGCTGGGAGTTGGTGCTCAGTGTGGTGGTACTGAGGTAATACAACCTTCAAGAAGTGGGGCCCAGGAGAAGGAGGCAGTGCCCTCAGAAGGGATCGATGTAGTTCCTGAGGATCCCCAATTGATTCTTGCAAGATTATTATAGAAGGAGCCTCACCCCTGGACCTCTCTGGCTTCCTGTCTTGCCATGTGCTCTCTTTCTCTCTCCTGTGCCACCATCATGATGGCATCCACCATGTTGTGATGTAGCAGAAGGTCCTTACCAGATCCAAGTAGATACTGGCAGCATCTACTCCAGAAATGTGAGATAAGTAAACCTCCTTTCTATGCATACCTCTTGGGTATTTTATTACAGCAACAGAAAACAGACTAGCATAGGGAAATGTTTAGCTGGTAACTCAGGAATTCATATTTCCTATTGGTAAACATGTTTTAAACTGACTTCAAATGGAAATGAGCAGAGCATCTTTGTCTCCGAGAGTTATAAAAGCCTTCTGCTCACTTTTCTGGGGAGTGAATCTCCATAAAGCAGCCAGGGTTGGCTGTTGCTCCTCTCTTACATCTGTGTCTGTTCACAGGGGTCCATCCCTCCATCCTTGCTCCATCCCAATACCACAGTTGATCACCAAGAGATCCAGAGGATAGCGAGGCACCCATGTGCCTTCCAGTCCTGACTCGGGACATCTATACTTTGAAAGTGATCTCTTCATACTAAAAATGAACTTCTCATGACTGCATGGAAGACCAGAGAGTAATCAAAGTGTCTGGCTCATAGGAAGTGTTTCACTACAGATCTTGACAATCCCCTACATAATAGGGGAGTAAAATTAAAGTGTAGTAAAATTTGTAGTAAAATTAGAGATTTTTCTCTCTAATCTTGAGGATTTTACAAAGTTTCTGGATCATCTTGCTCATCTGGGACCTGTCCAGATGTAGCTGTTCTGACAGGTTGCAAAGCTAGTTGTGCCAAATGTTAGTGCTGTGATTCAATTCAGAGGGTTCCTTCTGTTGTTAAAACAAACTAACGAAGCTATGTAACAATCTCTCGCTCAGCCCTAAGAGGTCACTTACAAATAATCAAATGTGGTCTTGGATAAAAAAGAAAGGAACATCTGAGTCACTCAATCCAATTCCTGTAACGTGACAGTAACTTTACCATGGTAGAGAAAAAAAAAATCAAAATTACAGCCATTTTAATATATCTGTTTGATTATAGCTTTTTCCATTAACACATCTCATAAACACTAAACCCTGATCTAATCATTTTGCTAACAAGTTATCTCCAAACACAAAAGCAGCACATTAAAAAGAAATAGTCAGTTGTGCAAATGGAAATCTAACTTGAGAGATGACTTGTTTTACAAGTATATAATCAAGTGTACTCTTCCAGTGACTTTATGCACCTAATCAAACTCTCATGGCCTTCGATTTAGTTCCTTTAGAGTTTCTACACATGCTCACTGGACAAAGGCCTAGAAAGTTTTTGTGAAGTAGTCTCACTGTTCACTGGTTACCAGCTTTTCTAAATGCAGCAAGAAACAACACACTTACGTGCAGCGAGTAGCATGAAGTGGCTTTGTTGCTTACAGAACAGAGACAGCAGAACGCTACAATTCACTGGGAATGGCTGCACAGCCTCAGAGAAGCTTCTGAAGTGGGTGGGGTTTCATCCATGCACACCTCACTGCACTGCAGCTGAAAGAGCCTAGAAAGCACCCCACACTGGATTTTATATCCAGGGCTAAATGACACACTGAGCTAAATGACACATTGAGTGACAGGAGGGAGAACAGACAGTCCCTCCCAAACTCAGGATGTTGCATTCCTAGCACTCTATGATTATTTTGAGAGCACTCAAGGAAGCAGAAAGAACTGGCATGGTCAGGGCCAGTTGGATAACTATCCTACAGCACAGTGTAACCACCAGCAAAGCTAGTCCACTGCATATGCCCTCTATCTCCCCAGGTCTTCTCTGATCAGTGTGACATCCTGAGTGATATAATCTCAGCACTATGATTAAGCCACAGCCAAAACACATTTTATGTGGCCCAGAAGGAGCGCAGTCATGGGCATGATGATCAGGCTTCCCTGGAGCAGTGACCCCACCTAGGACACTAGAAATCCAGGTAAGAAGCTGCTGACAAAGTCAAAGAAGGATGCTTCAGGTGGTTCCATTGCCATAGTTGGGATCTCAAATATTCTCCAAAGCCATATGTGTTGATAAGCTCAATCGCCCACCCCTGGGGCTGCTGGGAGGTGGAACTTTTAAGAGGTGGGGCCTAGTGAGAGGAAGTTAAGTCATTGGGGTGTGCCCCTGATGGAGATACTAGGACCCTGGCTCCCTCTCTCTCACTTTACTTCCCAGATAGGAAGTGAACAGGCCTCTGCCATGAACTGCTGCCATGGCTGAAATGTACTTCATAGGCTCAAACAACAAGGGTCAAGTGACTATGGACCGAAACCAATGAAACTGTGAGCCACCATAAAACTTTCTCTGTATTAATTTTATCAAGGATTTTTGTCATAGTGATAACATGACACTGACATTAACATATTAACTGACATGTTAAATGAAATAAACATATTCACTGACTTACATTTATACTACACCTGGGATGCTTATCTAGGAAAGCAGATGTTGGCAATCCAACATTTATAAATGGGAGGAACTGGTACTTGAAGCCAAGTTTTGTTTTTAGCAGAGTTTCATGAACTCATTCCCTCCTACATTATTGTTTCTGAAGTATTTACACAGAGGGATAGCACTAGTCCAATATTTGCTTTCTTCATTGTCTCTGGTAGACCTTTCATCCGTGCAAGTAAAGAAAAACTGGGTCAGAATACCAGCCCATCAGAGTTTTCATTAGTTGTGCTCATGACATTTCGCCACTGACTTAGTCACTTTCTTTGCCACCTGGACAGAGATAACTGACACCGACAACTGGAAAGAGAAGAGGTTTATTTTGGATCATGTCTTTGGTCCATAGCAGGCTGGCTCCAAGAAAGCAAGTCATGGTAGAGGGGTCTAGTGGAGGAAAGCTGCTTACTTCATGGTATCCAGGAAGCAGAGAGAATGAAAAGAGAAGCCAGGAAGTCAGACACGCCCTTCCAGCTCACACCCATAGTAACCCACATCTTCAGATCAGAACCACTTCCTAACAGCAAGTCAGCTATAATGCCCCCTTAGTGCAATCAGTTTCCCAACACATGAGGCTTTAGGGGCCACTGTATATCTAGCCATAACATTCCACCTCAGCCCTCAAAAGATTTGTGAACACTTCTTCATGAAAAATGCACATCATCTGTCTCTCTAAGAGTTGCCAAGTCTCCTCTGAGATTTAAGGCAAAATCTTAGCAATGAACTTCTGTAAAAATAAAAAAGAAACTTAAACACTACTGACATACCATGGCACAGGATAAATTTTTCATTCCAAAAAGGAGGGATAAGGGTATAGAATGGATAAAACCAAAACCCAGCAGGGCCAGCACTAAATGCTACAGCTCTGTGTCTAGCACCCATGGTAAACTATGGTGAGATGTGAACTCTGAAGGGCTTGGGTAGGCTCACGCCTGAGGAATTGCTTGTAGTTGTAGGTCTCATTACTTCTGTCTTGGGCTGGCTTGCTCACTCTTGGCTTTCCTCAGACATTCTGCCTTCCTGATTCTCCAACCTCCTGGGTTCTCCATTGTACTTTTAGCTTCATTCTCACAGCTTCATGAACTGTCCTCTCGGGCACACAGCACTGCCTCTCAGGCCTTCTCCTGAAACCTCAGAGGAAGCCTCCTTGTCCCTACAGCTCTTGCCTTCTGTATTCCCATAAAACCAGCATCCCATGGATGACCCAAGGCCTGCGACCAAATGGTGGCAATAGTTGGGTCCCCATAAACTATGACTCCAAAGGCCTCTGAGTGCCTGAAAGGCTAAGTACTGTGAAATGAATCCTGGAACCAATTCCCTGGGCTGCCATGCAGGGTGCCCTGGGACTTTTTTATCAAAAGAAAGTCTTTCGCTTTTACATCTTTGAGTCTATGAAGGGTGAAGTCAAGCAGATTCTTCACATGCCCTCAAGTGATTTTTCCTATTATCCTGGTCCAAAGTACTTGGCTTCTTTTTAACTCTACTCTTTTCAACAACCAAACTTTCCTCTGCTCTATCATTGTGGGTGCTTTGTTTTCGGCAAAACTAAAACTTTTAAAATAGGTTTTTGCTCCTGTTTCTCATGGTAGATCTTGCTAAAAGCAGCAAGCAGTAATTATATAGATTAGTCTGTGCTTACTACAAAAACAGATTTAATGCAAGATATACAAATATAAGAATTTACAAGATTAGCTTACAATGGCCACCCACAGAGTTAGGTTAGAGTTAGTTAGGGCACTGTCTGTGCACTGGAGGTCCAAAGTATTCAAAGTTCAGGAGCTCAATGTAGTGTCCTATTTAAGTCTATATTGAAAGGTTGAAGAGTAGGCACTGGAGGGCAGGAGACAATGTCCAAGGTAAAGACAAAGACTGGAGGCTTCTGCTTTGGTTTTCCTTTTATGCCATTCTGGTGACAGTTCTCCCTAGGTTGTGTCTGCCACTCCCAGAACTATGCTGAACCAATTTAGTTGGGTATTTCCAACTCAAGTTGATGCAATCAGTTTATTATCACATAATGCTACCACCTAAATGTTAGACTGCCTTAAAATTACTTCCATCAGTTTACTTAATCTTCTGCCTTTAATCTCGGTCTCCTGAAAAATTTTAAGACAAGAACAAAATGTAGATAAATTACCTGCCACAGCATAACACACATGGCCTGGAGTCCAACTACCAACAGAATCCTTGTTCCCAGCTGAGATGTCCTAAACCTGATCTTTACTGTCTGCTTTGCTATCAGCAGTCTGGTCTTCTGAGCTCTGACTGGAGTTTTCCATCAAGTTCAGATCACAACACTCTAGGGCTGCTTCTTCAGCTCACATCTGCAAACATTTCCAAACTCCTCTTGCAAACCACTTCCAAAGGCTTCTAAACCACATGGTCAAGGACAAGCACAGCATGATCCCTCTTCTCTGTGTGTCATCTTGACTAAAGGGGCCAAAAGAACACCAGATGGGGTACATGCAAGCTCTAGGATCCAAAGAGGCTGGCCTCCTTTTGATTAATGGGTGCTGCCAGGGCCAACAAGTTTTTGTTTGATGGTATCTGACATATTTCGTGGTTTTCCTCAGAAATATCCTTGGCTTTCAGTCTGTAATAGTCCAAGTTTTAATCTCCATTCCCCAAAGGCCTTCTTAACCAGTGAAGTTGTCTGTCACATTTTGGCAGGTGGTTTGTAAGATTTTAATCTCAGTTAACATAGTAATGTCCTGTTCTTTACTTGGTGGGTGTCATTCCTTTTATTGAGTAGCCAACTGAGACTTGAGTGCCTTTGGTGGCTGCACAGGTAGCTGTGCCTTACTGTGATGGCTCAAGTTCTTAGCAGGTGGTGATGGTATTTCACGCCATAAGCAGCCCAAACATCAAAGCCAGTCGTGGAGGGAATCATGGCTACCATCACCAAACTGACCCACAAATGACACCACCACAGACGGATAAGCACCACAGGTCACTCTGTTCACCACAAAACCTCCCCATCAGGTTATTTCCCCTCCCTCATCTTTGCCCCTATATCTTGACAGGGGCCTCTGATAAGGATTTGGAGAACTTGGCCCCTCCTATGTTCGTGTCATTCCTTGTGGGACAGCAAAACATTTTGTCCTTCTTCATCGAGTATCCCAGACAGTCAGGACAACATGCCTTTTCTTGGATTTTGCCCACATTCCTTTCTCAGTCCATGCTCTAAACCCCAGGGACTGTACTTCATACCCCTGGGACTCACTGAAGCATTGAAGCATTGAAGGACAGCCTGAATCTAGGGGAGTTGGACATACCCTGGGCTGTTCTAGTCAATCCCTCCCAATCTCTGGATGTTTCATTCCCAGAATGAGCTACAATCACCCTTGAGAGCTTAAGTGAGAAACAGGGAAGAGCTGGGGGAGTCCAAGGCCACCTGGAGAGCTGTCCAGCAGGCTTTTCTCTTCACCTTACAGCACATCATCTCTATTTGAATCCCCATCACATCACTTGATATGGTTGCTTAATCATGCTCATCTCACATCCATTTTTACTTTCATTCCTTTAATGGGGATTTAATGTATAAGTTTTGAAAAAAACCCAAGAATGAACTCCTAAGTTAAAAGGACACAATAAGTAAATACATCATAATTTCACTCTTACAAAATTTCACTACAACTTTAAAAAGTATTGGAAAGCACATAAACTCACAAGAATTGAAAACAATAGTAAAAAGTACTTTTAAAAAATCAAACTACAGAGGTTGGGGAAGCCATAGGAATGAGAACAGGAAAGGAGAAAAGATGGATGTGTGGTACCCAGCTCAGCTGGATCCAGAATGGTATCTTCAAAGCCAGCAAAAACCAACAAACTGACCCAGAGAGTCCTCTAAAGTCTCAGGGTCGGGTAGCACCAAACACCTCTGGGATCAGATTCTGATGGAAAAAGGAGGCTCAAATAAGGACATTTGGGAGAACAATCTTAGAGAAGTAGAGGACGCCAAGTCCTCTCTCCTGTACCATGCTTCCGTGTGACTGCCCCTCCTGCATCGGAAAGAAATTTAGAAAAAGGAAAACAAAGGACCTTTAGCCTGCAGGGAGATTAAGTGACTTTAAACAAACTGAATACCAAATAGAAGCACTTCTTTCTTCCCTATTTGCTTCCCAAAACGTTGGCCCCTGGACCTTTAATGTCAAGGGGGAAATTGGGAGTCATCTCTGGGATTCTGAGCAATGCAAGAGGAACTATGCTACTGATAATGGCCTGCCCAAAGTTACCTTCAAGATGATCATATCTACCTCAGTGCTCAGAGTTTTGAGCAGTTTTTGCCCCTCACTTTTAGTCATAAGATAACCAACAGTTGTTAGATATCTAAGCAAAATAAAATTCCAGAACACTGAGGTTAAAGAGAAAATCATCTAGATTTTTAAGGACAGTGTTCACATACATAGGAGCAAGAACTTTTCAATGGCAACACCAGAAAATAGGAGACAATGGAGAATTATTACTTTCAAAATTCAGAAGGATAATGATTTCCCAAGTAGAATCCTAAACCCCAACTATCAATCAAACGGAACAGTATAATAAAACATTTTCAGATAGGTAAATGATCAGAAACACAACAAAATTAGCTTCCCTGATCAATTCTCA
Source organism: Fukomys damarensis (assembly GCF_012274545.1). Lineage (NCBI taxonomy): Eukaryota > Metazoa > Chordata > Mammalia > Rodentia > Bathyergidae > Fukomys > Fukomys damarensis. The sequence goes on along the minus strand of NW_022900922.1, from coordinate 36,355,580 downwards.
GGAAGCTACTGGAAGAAGGCTTTCAACTATTGGAGAAAATGAACCAAGAAAAGGGAAGAGAAGGTATACAGGGTATTAGGAAGTCCAACATAGAAGAAAAGCAGAGAAAATCTCTATGATGAAATCTTCAGGTGAGAAAAGGGTCTACTCTGACAAATGACCTCAGGCATGGCCATCACGCAAAGCAGAAGGGTCAGTTGGACTCTGAGACTCAGCACTGTCCTGCCTCTGCCCTGTGGTGACAATAGGAGGACACTTTCCCCCAACCAAGGGGATAAAGTGGGAAGATCCAAACTCTAGGAGACAGTGATGCAAGTAGGAGAGCAAAGTGGGAATCCCAAGAATGGAAGTAAAGGGTTTATTTATCAGTCATACTTCAATAAAGGGGGAACCAGCCAAAAATGATGACTGCTGCTGAGAATGTGGAGAAAAGAGAATGCTTGCACACTGGGTGTGAATGTGACTTGGGAGAGTCATCATGGAGAGCAGGATGGGTGTTCCCTACAAAGCCTGAACTAGGGCTACCACAGGATCCACCTATCCTTCTTCTGGTTACATATCCGAAGGATACAGAATCAGGATCTCCATGAGATTCTTGAACCCTCATGGTCACTGCAGCGATACTCACAAGAAACAGTCAAGAAATGCAAACAACCCAGGGTCTGCGGATGGTTGAATGGGGAAAGAAAATGTGGTATTCATATACATGATGGAATATTATTCAACTCTACAAAGGAAAGAAATCCCACATTGGTACAATGCAATTCATCTTTGGTCTGATGTCTTTTCAAATATTTTGTCTATGTTTTTAAAAATGGGTTGTTTTCTTACCATGAAGTATTTTTTATATATTCAAGATAAAATATCCTTGTTAAATATATATCAAGCAAATATTTTCTCCTGGTCTACAGCTTGCTTTTAAAAACAGAGAATTTCTTTTACTGTTGTTAATGTATTGCCTTTTTATAAGTCGATCTTTTTTATTTTTATGTCATATCAAACATTTTTTTGACAAATTGGATGTCACTAAGATTTTCTCCCATATTTTATTTTAGAATCCATGGGGTTTTTGTTTGTTTTTGCTCTTACAATTGAGTCTGTGCTTCCTTTTCAATCATTTTTTCCATATCAAAGTAACAAATGTTGACATTCGTGTATCTGCATATGCCTGTCAAACTGTCTCAGCACCATTTGTTCAAGAGAACGTATTTTCTCCTGGAATTTCCTTGTGTGTATTTGTTGACAATTAATTAATCGTGTATTTGTGGTACTCGTGATGCATCCTAATCTACATATCTCTTTAAACTCAGTACCACAATGTCCTAATTTTTGGAGCTTTATAGTGTCTTAAAATAAGGTAATTAAAAGCCTTTGTACAGTTTTGCTAATTGCTTTTAAATGATTGTTTAAGTTTGCACTTCCATGTGAACCTAAGAACTAGCTTGTTTGTTCCTACAGCGGCTCCTGTTAGGACTTCGATGGTGTTGTTGTGGGAGCAACAGAGTGGTTAGCAGCACATACTCTAGGGCTAGGATCTCTAGGGTTAACCCTGGCTTTCTGTGGCAGTTGACATCTTGCCTAATAGCTGTGTGTCAGTTTCATCGTTTGTTAAATGACAAAACTGGTCCTATCCAACTTGTCAGGTGGTTAAGAGGATTAAGGAAGCTCTTAGAGCACTAAGGAAAAGTTCCTGGCAGATAAGCACCATGTAGTTTGATTTATGTCAGTATCACCCTTGATTATAATCAAAGCACAAACCCCCCCAGGGTTCCAGGTTGGAACTCAGCAGAGCATGCTTGGAACAGAAGCCAAAATGAAGAGACAGGGGTGGAAGAGGTGGCAGGGGCATTTCCCATGGGAAAAATGGGCATTTCCTACAGGGGGACAGACACCTTACACAAACCAGTTGATTGTTGGGTTGGTGATTTTTAGTAACATAAAGCAAGCAATCAGTTTGACTTTTCTTCATTGAAATTTTCCACATCAGTGCCAGTTGTGATTTGCTTTTATTTATTTCAAAAAGTAGCAGACAAAGAAGGCTTAAACATGGTAACAACATTGCGGTTGAACTGCTCAGGAAGATAGTGGTTTCCTGCTTAACTGGACACAGGATTGCTCACATCTCCAGTGAATGTTTCTTAATATAGAAGAGGAAGAACAGCAGGTAGGAAAATCCAACCAAGGCAAGAATTCTTCATGACCTTGTATACTTAAGGAAGCCAAACAACACTTTAGTCCCAAAGGCTGTTCCTTCTACACAAGGGTAGGGAGTCATTCCAAGTGGATTGATTATGAAATCTATGCAATATAACTTCAAGAAAATTAAGACAGTACAGGTCAAACTCCACTGTGGTCTTCAGAAGAAGTTTGTGGCCTCTGGGATGCTGGAAGAATTCCATTTCTTGATCTGGACTCTGAATAAATGAGAGTATTCATTTTGTGTGCCATGTCTGAGTTGTGCTATAGAAAGGCATTAACATTTTTATATAAAACACTAGCTAATTTTTAGGAAATCTTATTCACCAGAATACAGACAATGGTGTTAGGGAGCTCTATTAGCTTTGTAAAGTCAAAGGTAATCTCAAGTTGGGAAAATTGATGGATGTGATGACTGAACAAAACAAACCCTCTCAAAGAGCAACAGAGAGAGCTGGGGGCTGATGCTGGCTCAGTCCCAGGGTTAGCTGGCATTTCAGGCACAATGTCACTCTGTGCTGCAAAATGTCACGTGTCCCTGCCTCTGCCTCAGGTTTTTCATGCCTCTGCATGGTCTTCACAAACAGTCACCTTCAGAAAGGATCACCTTGTCTTAATTTATATTCGAATCTTCAACATCTAGCACCAGAAGCATAGATCAGGTGCTCGTTGATCACCTGTTGAATGGACGGGTTGTTGGGCCCTGGAATCACAGGACCACTGGGACAAAGGGGACTGAGACACCATCCAGCCACCCTTCTGTCCCCGATGGCCGGGCACACGTGCCTGCCAGTACGTCTAAGGGATGCTTCAGTTTGGGTATATCTATTGTATAAATGTTTTCTACTGTAAGAATATTTTTTGGGGATCGAATGTGTAAAATTCTATTTGAAGCCCAAATTTCTACTTCCTCCATCTTTCATTGTGTTTAAGAAATCTTTTCTCATTCAATGATTTTAAGTATGTTTTCTAATATCTTATCAAGTACTTGTACAGCTTTGTCTTTTAGGTATCATTTTGATTTTAAATGAATGCTTTTACTCTACCAGAAATTGTCTTAGGTTATGAAGTTGAGACCTATTTCTCCTCACAGGACAGCCAATTTTGAGGTGCCACATTTGTCATGTACCAAGCTCCCCCATCTCCTCACAGATCTCTTACCTGGCTCTGTTTTTTATTCTGTTGACTTATCTGTTTTTGAGCCAAACCCAGGCTGTTTTAAATACTGAGGGGCCAATTCTTTCTCATTTTTCCTTCTCAAAAATATTTTGTTTTATTTATTTACTCTTCCAGAAAAACCTTAGAATGCCCTTGTTAGATTGGAATTTTGAAAATGGAAACAAAGTCTTTGTAAATAGGGAAGGGTGAAGGGAGTGAAGGGAGGGCAAAGGTATGGGGAAAAAATAAGAACCAAAACACATCATGTAAAGGTACAAGATCCCAGCGATAAATTTAACTGTATTGTTTGCTTTGAATGTACTAATAAACTTAATGGGAAAAAAATTGGAATTTTGAATGAGACTATATTAAAATTAGGAATTAATTTAGAATGATGTCTCTACCACACCAAATCTATTGTCTATTAAAGTAGTACTACAATAGTCATCTTCTTTTGTGTTATTTACTAAAGTTTCATATTTTCCTTTCTACTTTTGAGCTCAAACTAATTTCTAGATATTTAAAAGTTTGTTGACAATGATAAATGGGACTGAAACTTCTGATTAGTACTGTAACAGAGGAAACTCTATTAAGATTCAAAGTAAATATTAAAAAATAATCTTGGTATAAGATTATTTTCCCTTAGTAGTTACAATGGTGTGTAGAGTCCCCAGTTTTCCACATATTTTTATTTTGTTTTTCTAATAGTCACACATCATTCTCTTTCTTGACTTATTTCTTGCAATACCTGAAAAAATGCACCAGACGATTGGTGATAGTAGTGAGCATGTTTTGATCTTGACTTTAACAGATATCTTGATAATATTTTACCATAAACCCTGATGTTTAGATCTCTCTCAAAACCTCCTTGTCAGGCACCTCCTTGTGAAGTTAGGGTATAAAATGTTTCCAAATTTTATAAATCAAAATGATCATAAGTTTTTCTTTATTTTATTTCATTTTTATTATATTGTTTTGTTCTTATTAGATCATTTCTTTTTCTTTTTTTATTAGATCATTTCATGTTACCACTATCATATATGATAGTGATAATATTGTCTAATGCTGAATTCTTGTTTCCTTGATGTAGATCCTACCTGGTTATGTTCATTAAAAAAGAATGGGTAATTAACATTTAGTATATATTTAAATGTATTCTGAATTCTTGTGTCTCCACAAAACTCATATATTGAAACCTACTCTCCAGTAGGGGGAGTTGGGACCTTGGGGAGGTTTGGGTCATAAGAGAGGAGCTCCGATCAATGGGATTAGTGACCTTCTAGAAGGAGCCCCAGAGAGCTTCATCCCCCTTTCACCATGTGAGACATGGCCAGAAGTTACCATCTGTGAATCAGGAAATGAGCCCTCACCTAACACCAAATCTGCCTGTGCCTTGGTTTTGAACTTCTCAGGTTCTGAAACCATGCAATTAAATTCCCACTGCTTACAGTCATCCAATCTGCGATACTTTGTTATAGCAGCTTGACAGGACTAAGACAGAGTGAGATACTTCTTGGCATTAGAAAGGAATGAACTGAACAGGGCTATGTGTAAACAGCATGGATGAATCCCAAAAGGTGTTGCATGAAAGAAGTCAAATTCTAAAAGTACACATTGTATGATTCTCAATTATACAAAATCCTAAAAGAAAAATAATCCACGGTGACTCTTTAAAAACAGGTCTGGGGGTACAGCGCAGTGTAGCATGCATGAGGCCCTGGGCTTAACCTCAAGTACTGCCCCCCAGATCCCTGAATGCCTAGGAGGTCACAAGTGTTCTATATGTCTGTAGGAGTGCTGGTTTTACAGATACAGATACTCCTGCCAAAGTTCTTTGAACTTTATAGTTAAAACAGGTAATTAGATGTAAACTATGCCTTGAGGTAGATTAAAAAGAAAAATAAGAAAAAAAAAACTATGCTACTGCGTGGTGTTGTAGTGAAGAGGTTGTGATTCCCCTCTCTGAGCCACTGTGCTTTGGCTTCTGTTCTCACCACTCCTCGTACATGTCCCTGGCTAAGATCTCCAGCAGCTTTCATGTTGCTCTTTCAAAAAGACAGTTTGAATCCTCACCATTCTGTAGGATCTGGTGCCGCTCATCTGCTGAGCCCTCCCTCTCCTGGTACTTTTCCATCTCATGGACCTTTGCTCACCCTTCACTGGCTGGCCTGAGGGTTGGACACCTCTGACTGTGAGCAGGCCTCCCTCCTCCACCTCCAAGTCAGCTCAGCTGCTCTTTCCTTCTTCCTAGACTCTGCTTCTGAGCTCCAGATCTGCCCCCAGCCATGGGTGTGGCACTTCCTTCCAGAAGACCCACATGCCCACCACCCACCTGCCCACCAGACCTGCTATCCTTGTCGTCTCAGTCCTATCATTTCATTCTCTCTGTTGCTACAAAGCTGGTGGGAAACCTTAATGATTCATTTTCTCATGATCCAAGACTTACTGGATGCTAAGTATTGCTTCCAAGCAAGTCTCAAGTCCACGTATTTATGTCCACCTCCTCCAGCCCCTTGTTGAAATTACCATCATCTCTCACTGCTACAATAGTTCTAAGTGAGCCTGTGGGCACCCACCTGGGCCTCCTACAATCTGTTCTTCATGTGGTAGCTAAATTCAATGCTTTAACATAAACTTTGTACTGTCTGCCTTAGCATGCCTCCATAACCATGAAGGTGAATTTTATCTTTTTTCTGCTGTATCTTTAGTACTGAAGACAATGCATGAGACTCAGTAGAATTAATGAAGTCATTGTGCGCAGGATAAGAACTGGAGGATAAGTGAAGTAAATACCTTTGGCGCTTTACAGACCCAGCCTCCCCTGCTCCTTAGCTGTGTCTCACTTTCCTTGTTCATCTCTGATCACACAACTCTGGGGCTGGTTTCTTAACTGTGCTCTCTTGTAATTCAGATGGCACACCTGCTGCTCTCTGATTCTCTGTGCCTTGGGAATCTACTACTCTATCCACAGCAGAGAGCACAACCAGAAGGAGTAAAAGATCAGCCGTACACCCTGATAACTGCATACATAGAAAGCAGCTCATCTGCCAGTGTTCTCAATGTGTCCCCCAGAGGCTCATGTGTTGGAGACTCAGTCCTCAGATGCATATACTAATGGCATTTGGAGGTGGGGCTTTAGGGATGCAGGTAGAATTACCTGAGGTCCTGAGGGTTGGGCTTCCATAATGGCTTTAGGGACCTTATAAGAAGAGAGACCCAAGCTAGCAACCTTGCTCTATCTCACCACATGATGCCCTCTGCCAGGTTATGACACAGAAAGAAGGGCCTGGGCCAGATGCTGAGAAGACACCAATGCTGTGCTCTAGGACTTCAAGCCTCCAGAACTGATCTTTACCTGGTCTTGGGTATTTTGGTATAGCAACAGAAAACAGACTAAGACACCTAAAATGCCAGTGATACAGAGGAGGAGGCTTCCAAGAATGCTGGTGCTTATTAGTAAAGACAACCTCTTGCTGATCTTAAAGTTCCAGCTACCAACTTGCAGTCATTGTTAGCCAAGGGGACCCATTAACCCAGTTAGTTGTCGAAGAGCTGTTTTATGAGCTAGACACAAAGTACTTTTGTTTGCTTTCTTAGTGCATATAATACATGTTACATAAATGTTTTCTTTTTTAACGTAAATGTTAATCAAACAGAATTAAAAATGAGAGCAAAGAGAATTTATTTCAACAATCTTAAGAGGTATTTCATGTATTGCCATGCCTCGATGGGATAGCGTTTACCTTAAATATGGAGGACCCTACTTGTTCTAGATTAACAATATTTCTGGAGTTAATATTGCTTAATTAAAAACAAAGCCCACAGTGATTGAAAAACATTAATTGAAAATTAGATCATCAAACAACAGTAAGAAGTTATGTAAGATGTAAGACATAGTATGAAATTAAGGAACTGGAAAATGCAGATTTACTACAGTTATGTCATGTGAAACTTGGTAAATAATATAAATATCAACTATTTTTGCCTTAAGGGCCAGGAATTTAGCTCAGTGGTTCCACCACCTGCCTCACAAGTGCAAGGTCCCACGTTCAATCCATTTCCAAAAAAAACAAAAAAAACAAAAAAAAAGAACTATTTTGCCTTGATACAAAACGTCTGATTTTGCCTGAAAATGAGTTTTAAAAATCTAATTTCCTAAATGTTTCAACTATTGTACCATAATTTGCACAGAGAACTAAAATTTGCCATGCATCTTTATTCTTTTAAAACAGACTTTTAAAAAATTGCAAAGGTAAAATATTTACATTTTTAATATGTGGGGGAATTTATCTGCTGAATTGAAATATCAGCAGGATTTGCTGTAACAGTCTGTACAAAGTGCAGGAAGTGCTGGTGCAAGACGCCTTTGAAAACCTCTTTTAGCAACATCTGCTTGCTCTTGAGATGCATAGCTTTTTTTATGGTTTCTCCTGCACCCTGAAATAGCACCTTTGTTCCCTGAACCATGTTAGGGTACTCCGAGGTACCCTTGGGCAGAGTCATTGTGGGGCGGTTCTGTCTGTCCACAAGGATGGAAGCCCTCTCTATTTGTCTGGTTTTCAGATCAGAAAATCTCCCGCCGTCCTGATTCTATCATTTTATTTTATTTATTTTTGGAGGGGGAGTTCTAGGGGTTGCACTCGTGTCCTTGAGCTTTTGAGGCAGGTGGTGGAACCACTGAGCTAAATCCCCAGATCTACCATTTTAAATATGTGTAATTCGAGCCCTGAGAGTTCATTTGGAGAAATGCTTTTATACTTTCTAATCGTTACATGATCCATTTAGCTTTTCAAAGCTCAAGCATAACAGCTCCTTCCTTCATCCCCAAACTGCTTTTCTTTCATTTTATGATTGATTGCAGTGCCAGAGATTGAACCCAGGGCTTTTGCAGGCTGAGCGCATGTACCCCTGGGCTGCACCCCCAACCCGATGGACGGTGTTTGTAGGGCTGCTGACTCTTGACCTTGACATCGGAGAGGGATGGGCTGCTGAACTGACGCCATGGAGAAAGATGGCTCAGCAGACTCTGCTGAAATGCCTGTTACCACTCCGCAGCCAAGTTCAGGTTTTCTTCAGCTGGGGCAAGTTTATTGGAGGCTCTAGAGGTATCAAAATTTCATTTTAACTGAGATGTACAGAAAAAAGCGAAAGGACTACATTAATAATGAAGCCCATGCGCCTCTTGGGGTAGCTTAAAGTGTGCTTCTCCTTCCGGACAAGATCCTGTGGTGAAATTCAGGGCTCCCGCTCATGATGAATCAGGCTGACAGCTGCACCATGGTACTTGGAGATATGCAGGTCCCTACTCCGCCCTGTGCTTCTTTAAAGAAGACTTTAAAGTGGCGAGGACAGGATGCCAGCCTGGTTAAAGAAACAGACCAGTCTAGAAATTGTGTTAAACATACTTCTTAATTTTGATGATATTAAAAACACCCTTAAAATTAATGTGCATTCATTCTAAAATATTCAACCCAACTCCTCTTCGCTTTCCTTCTCAGAATTGGCTGTTGCTTTATGGAGGTGTTTCTAGCATACAAAAATTCTGAAGGTGTTGAGAAGGCAGATCCGCAAATCTGTGACTTCACAAAGCTTTCTAGCTGCCCACATGCTTTTCAGTTGTAGTTCTGGAGATAAATAGGCAGAAGTGGGAAATCTCTGGACGTGGGCTCCTGCCTCGGTGAATTTTTTCAGCCTCCATTCAGGCTTCACTCACAACTATCATAGAATTGCCGTTCCATTCCCAATGCGTGTTGCTTGGACCTGAAGTTCTTCGTTTTCATTTGTTCCAATTCAGCATCAAAAAATGTCCAAGTATATATGACTAAATATAACAAAAGATATGTGTATTACCTGTGTGTGTGTCCATGCTGAGTAGTGGATCCCTTAAAGAAGGGTCCTCTCCACAAGTTCATAATATATATTAGGGGCATAAGTATAGTGCTTTCATTATTTTCTAAAAGCTTCATTATTTGCTTTCAGAGTTAAGTCTGCAAATCCATCCATATTAATTTTTGTATAGTTTGTAAAACAAAAATCAACTGTTTTTTCCCACATGGGTTTCCAAAATGGCCCAGATAATTATCAGAAAATTTCCTTCTTCCATGCTCCTTATCAAAAAAAAAAGGAAAGAAAAGGCTCAAACTCATGCAATTAGGAATGAAAATAGTGAAGTCACAACAGATTCAGCAGAAATCCAGAGGATCATCAATACTTAACTTGGAGAACCTGTACTCTAATAAAATGCAGAACCTAGAAGAAATGGACAGGTTTCTAGATACATATGAATTACCAAAGTTGAACAACTAAGATATAAAGATTCTAAACAGGGCTGAGGATTTAGCTCAGTGGTTTTGCCACCTGCCTTGCAAGCACAAGGACACCAGTTTGATCCCCAGTACCAAAAAAAAAAAAAAACACCTAAACACCCCAATTACAATCAGTGAAATTGAAAATGCAATTAAAAATTTACCAACAAAGAAAATCCCAGGTCACGATGGCTTCACTGATGAATTCTTCAAGACATTTAGAGAAGAACTAATGCCACTAGTCTTTAAACTTTTCAATGAAATTGAAAGAGAAGCAATACTTCCAAATTCATTCCTGGAAGCAAGTATTACTTTGATTCCAAAACCAGGGAAAAACACAAACACAAAAGAGAACTACAGGCCTAATGAACATAGATGCAAAAATCCTCAATAAGTTACTGGCAAACAGAAAACAGAGGGTCATCAAGAAGATTGTACACCACGTCAGATTTATCCCAGGGATGCAAGGATGATGGTACAACACACATAAATCAATAAATGTAATACACTATGTTAACAGAATCAAGGACAAAAGCCATATGATCCTCTCAATAGATGCAGAAAAAGCATTTGACAAAATTCAACACCCACTCATGATAAAAACCCTGCAGAAAATTGGAATAGAAGGTCTTTATCTCAACTTGATAAAGGCTATCTATGAAAAGTCAATAGCCAACATCATACTAAATGGTGAAAAACTGAAAACCTTCATGCTAAAATCAGGAATAAGACAAGGCTGTCCACTATCACCACTCCTATTCAATATAGTTTTGGAAATATTAGCCACAGCAATTAGACAAAAGAAAGAAATAAAAGCAATAAAGATAGGTAAATAAGAAGTGAAACTGTCATTATTTGATGATGATATGATACTCTACATGGAAGACCCAAAGAACTCTGCTAAAAGACTTCTAGACTTGATTGACAGATTCAGTAGAGTAGCTGGATACAAGGTAAATAGTCAAAAATCCAAAAGAGCCAAAGTCGGGCATGGTGGTGCACTCCTGTAATCCCAGCACTCAGGAGGCTGAGGCAGGAGGATCGCTGTGAGTTTGAGACCAGCCTGACCTACATAGTGAGTTCTAGGTCAGTCTCAACTACATAGTGAGACCCTGTCTCAACCCCCCCAAATCAATAAGCCTTCTTGTACACAAATAACAGTCTCACTGAGAGTTAAATTAGGGAAACAATCCCTTTCACAATAGCATCCAAAAAAAAAATCTATGAATCAATCTAATGAAGGAGAAAAAAGACCTCTACACTGAACACTACAGCACTCTGAAAAAAAAGAGATTGAAGAGGACATAAGAAGGAAAAATTTCCCTTGTTCCTGGGTAGGAAGAATCAATATAGTGAAAATGTCCATACTTCCAAAATTGCTATACAGATTTAATGCAATCCCTATTGAAATCCTAACCTTATATTTAATATTACTAGAGAAAACAATCCAAAAATTCATGGAATCAGAATAGACCTAGAATAGCAAAAGCCATTCTAGGCAACAGAGACTTGGCTGGAAGTATAACAATCCCCAATTTGAAACTACACTACAAAGCCACTGTGATAAAAACATCATGGTACTGGTGAAGAAACAGACCCAGGGATCAGTGGAACAGATAAGAAGATGCAGAAACATCTCCTGATATACTCAGCTACCTTATCTTTGACAAAGGAGCCAAACACCCTCTCTGGAGGAAAGATAACCTCTTTGACAAATGATGTTGGAAAAACTGGATTTCAACTTGTCAAAGATTAAAACTAGACCCCTATCTTTCATCATACACTAAACTAAAACCCAAGTGGATTAAAGATCTAAATATTAAAACAGAAACACTAAACTTGCTGGAAGATAAGTTAGGCAGAATTCTGGAAGACATTGGCATAGGAAAAGACTTTATGAACAAATCCTCAGTAGCACGGGAACTAGCAGAAAGAATCAACAATTGGGACCTCATCTTTTTAAAAAAGCTCCTGCATTGCCAGAGAATTCACAAACAGAGCTAAGAGAAAACCCACACAATGTGGGAAAAAATTTTTACCAGCTGTTCCTCAGACAAAGGTCTACTATCTAGAATATATAAAGAATTTTTAAAAATCAGACCCCCCAATATAAAGATCTGATTCAAAAATGGGCATTTGAAATGAACAGACATTTCTCAGACAAAGAAGTAAAAGCAGCAAAGAATCATATGAAAAAATGTTCAACATTACTGGTCCTTTGAGAAATGCAGATGAAAACAACACTGAGATTCCACCTCACCCCAGTAAGAATGGCATCTATCAAGAAATCCACCAATGACAAATGCAGGCAGGATTGTGGGAAGATAGGAACACTTCTTTGTTGGTAGTGGGAGTACAGACTGGTGCAACCACTGTGGAAATCAGTATGGAGATACCTCAAACAACTAGGATTAGAAGTCCCATTTGACCTAGCTATTCCTCTGCTGAGTATATTCCCAAAAGAATTAAAAGAACCATATCACAGGCTCACCCATGTTTATAGTGGCACAGTTTGTAATAGCTAAAATTTGGAAATAGCCCAATTGCCCATCAACTGGAGACTGGATAAAGAAGATGTGGTTTTTTAATAAAATGGAATACTACTCAGCCATAAAGAATGAGAAACTAGAGAGATTTATAGCTAAGTGGATGTACATTGAGGCCATACTCTTAAGTGAAATTGATATGATACACATGTGTAAATACTGACTAGTTTCTCTGCTGTGAAAAAGCAAAAGTGTAAATAAGGATTAAAATGCATAATTGATATTGTGTAATAGGAAGAAAAGGTCTAGAAAAGTAGAGGAAGTGGGAGGGGTAGGGGAACGGTAAAAAGGGAAAAGAAAAAATATGTGAAAAGGTAAAACATGGAAATAATGTCTTTGTAAACAGGGAAGGGTGGAGGGAATGAAGGGAGGGCAGGGGAATGGGGAAAAAATAAGAACCAAGATACATCATGTAAAGGTACAAGACCCCAATGATGAATGTAACTGTGTGGTATACCTAAAATGTACCAATAAATTTAATAAAGATTAAAAAAAAAGAAAGGAAATTTCCTCCTTCCATGCTCAACTCTGGAATGCTAACATTTATTATAAACATGATTACCATATGATTTGTTAATGAAAAAGAGAGCATTGCTGATACAGCTGGCTCCTGGGTAGCTACAGAGATTGGTTCCAGGACTACCCCACCCCATCCTCCCATCCCTCAGGGACACTGAATTCCAAGGATGCACAAGTCTCTTATATAAGGCGGCAGATTATTTGCATAGAACCTGTGGACATCTTCTCATGTGCCCACGGTCACCTCTAGATGACTTGTAACACCTGTTAAAATATAAACTGAAATAGTTTTCATACTGTTTAGGGACTAATGACAAGAAAGAAAACAGTAGAGATGTAATTTTTTAAAAAGCATTTTCATCCATGGTTGGTTGAATTTGCTTGTCTGGCACACAATTCAGAGAGCCAACTGTAATTTCATTAGATAAAAGACATAAATAGTCTGTTTTAGGCAAATGGAGTGCTGGTCCTACTTGTCAGAAAGCAGGGTCTGTATTACGAGGGCTACTTCTAGGCTCTGGGATCTACTTCATTTCTGACCATCCCTGTACCAAAGCTGCTCTGTCTTATTTGTGCAACTTCAGGTTGAGCCTTAGTTCAACGCCCTCCCTTTATCTGATCCTTCTTCCAAGTTATCTTAGATAGTCTTGTCCTTTCACAAAGTTTTATAACTAGTAGACCCACTGGCCATATATCACTGAAAGGTAGACAAAACACACACACACACATACACACACACACACACACACACACACACACACACACACATGCAATGCTATCCTTTTGGTTGGGATTGTATTGATTTTATAGATCCACTGACATAATTAAAACATGGACTTGTGATCATGGTAGAGCTCTCCCTTTACTTCTTCAGCTCCTCTCACTGAAGTTTACAGTTTTCTAGGTGGGGTCCTGAATATCTCCAGTGGGATTTACTCTGAGGCAATAGAATATTTTTCGTGGTATTATAAATGGCCTTAAACATTTTTAACAGTTGATGTTGCATAGAAATACAAATAAGCTTTGTAAATTGAATGTGTGATCAGCTGCCTTACTTCTTTAAATTCTAATTATTTAGATTTTTCCATGAAAAGTAATCTAAAATATTTCAAGGCTGGTTCTTCCTTTCAAATCATTCTGTGTCTTACATATTTTTCTGGAGTTGCTGTATCAGCTAGAATCTTTATTAAATCATGAAGTAGGTAGTGACAACGTGCATCTTTGTCTTGGTCTCAGATTGCAGACCAATTGCTCCTTTATTTCTGTTTTTGTTGTTTCCCTTGGAAGCATGTTATTGCCTGCATGCAAATTTAGAATTGCTGTTTTCTGAACAAGCTGAATCTTCTTTCCAACTCTGTCGAGTCTCCTATGCTCCATTTTGTATTTTTCCATCCTTTTGACTTTGAGATTTTATTTACTATCTTTATCTCTCTGGAGGAAACAAAAATTAGATTAAACTATTTTAATGGTTCAAAATTTATAAATTCTCTGTGCCGAGGTTTCTATTAAATCTTACCTACTGAGTTTATTTGTTACTGTGTTTTTGAACTCTTGGAGTTCTGTTTCATTTGTGTTGAAAAGGCAGTGTGTCTTTTAAATATTAAATTACTTGCTGAAATGTTTTACTTCTTTTATCATCTTGATCCTAGAAAACTGAGTGGCCTTATCATTTGTGCTGGCTCTGTCTTCAGAGCTTTTGCGCTGCTGTTTCAGGGTCTGTTTTTGCTGGTTTCAGTTTCTGTTGCTATGGCCCCTCACACAATGCACTGTCTTCTAGTTCTGGCTGGATATTCTATTTGAAAAGCCGGTTTTAATAATAATTTGAGGCTTAAGAGTAATCTTCCCCCACAAAGAGGACTTCTGTTTGCTTCGACTATGTGAAGGTGAGGAGCAGTCGGCCAGGAACAATGCAGTCGGCCGCAGACTGGAAATCCCCAGGCTGTGCCCTGACTCAGCATGGGGCTGAGCGGTGAGCTGGCTGCTCTGACCCTAGAGTTCCGCTCCCATGGTGCCAAACAGAAGCAGAGGGGTAAATGGGCTCCACGCCTGACCGCCCAAACTGTCTACCTAGCCCTGAACACCCTCAGGATCCACGATCCAGTTTTCATCTCTCTTCTCCTCCAGCAAATGCCCCTGAGACACAGTGGCCCTAATTTCTACTTCTAGCTCTCTAGATTTCCAGTTCCCTTTGGTCCAGTCATTTCTCAGGAGCCCATTAGCTCTCCCATCCTTGATGTGATGCTTCTTTGTTTGTTTGTTTTTTTAACTATATTCAAGGGCCCGCATTACCTAGCTCACCACTATATGAACTTGATGTTCTTCACACCAAATATGAATTGGAGTGCAACCTCTGCTCTGGAACTTCAGAATTGTTTTGACGCTCAATTCACTTACACACTGAACCTGTTCCTTCATGTATGTGAAAGGATTTGAGCAAAGTTCCTTGGGATCTTGGGACTCAGTTTCTACCCATAGATTTTAGGATGAGGAGAGCATTAGTCAGATCTTCATTAGTTTGACAAATTCCCAAGACAAGTCAACTCAAAAAGAAAAACGGGTTATTTCAGTTCACAGTTCCAGGCCATGTGTTTTGGCCTCTGGTGAAGATTCCAGAGGGGAGCGGCAGTGAGCACTGTGCACCCGTGGCTCTGAGGTGACAGAACTATTTCCCTCATGACTGGAAAGCAAAAGAGAGAGGGGAGCCTGGGGCTTTCCTATCCCCTTCGAGGGTGCACCCCAATACTCTCAAGACTTTCCCTCAGGCTGTGCCCTTCCACTGGCTCCATTTCCTCCCAGTAGCTCATACTGAGAAGCAAAGCTTTAACCCATGGGTTTTGGGGAGACATCCCAGATTCCAGCTACAGCAAAGATCCACAAGAGAGGGGTGACAGGAATCTGTGACAGCTGTTCCCATACAGCTAAAAAAAAATTGGAATATAGTAGGTTCTCATAAGTATTTTGCAGGAAAAATAGAGAGAACAGAAATGGAAGGAAAGCTTGCAAGCAAGCAATTTGCTAAAGTTTTGGGGGGTCTTGTTTTTGTTTGTTTTTGAAGACAGGGTCTTGCTATGTAGTTCAGGCTGACATTGAACTCACTACGTAGCCCAGGCTGGCTTCATTTGTTTGTGGAAATCCTCCTTCCTCAGCCTCTTGAGTGGTAAGATTACAGGTGTGCGACACCACATCCAGCTCTCTAGTTTTGTTTTGATCTGTGGTGTCCCTCATCGCCATAAGAACTGTCAGGCCCACCCTGGGGTAGTCTTGGCTTGTCTGTGGTCAGACAAAAAGAAGAGGACTGAGACTAGTCTGGCCTGCAGAATCCGGGGAAACTTTATTAGCTTGTGATGCCCACCAGCCTTGTGGGAGTAAGAAAATACAGCACTTGAAGCCCCACTCAAAGAAGTACCCATGACAAAGGTTTCTACCTATACAGAAATCCCCAGCCCATCACCACACCACTACAAAAAGGATCCTTCTCTGCAACAATCAAAATGAGGGAATTCAGCCTTTATCACAAAAGGCGCGAGAAGTCATTTCACAGTGAGAGTTCTGCACTTCTGGTTTGCTTAGTTGTTTTTGATGCCATTTTTCTTTTTGTATCTCTTACCATCTTTGATCATGAGGCACCCACTCAGTGACCCCACATGCAGTACCTATCACACATAAGGGATAGCAAGAAGTGGTGCTGGCTATGACTTGATGGCATTTTGCTGAAGCACAGAGACACTCAAGGGCTGTGGCTGAGTACACACTCATCTTGGGGACAAAAAGACCAAAATACAGGGCAAAGGAAGTTTGCCTTCATCACCCAGCCCCTTAGTCAGAGTGTTTGCCTCTATTCTGACTGCATATCTGTTTTTAACCCTCCTTTCCACATCAGGTTAGATATCTACCATAGCTTCCTAAATTCTAGCTGTAAAATAAATTGAATGTTCCCATGTCACAAAGATGAAGGAAACTAATTAGCAACCGCTTCTGTGGGTCCACTTATGTACATGTGCAGAGGACCATAGTATTGATGATGCCCAAAGCTGGCTTTGAAGAATTGGCCCCACAACTGGCTTGTTTATAGGAGTGAGTCTGCTGAAGCCTACATGCAAAGGTCAGTGTAACTCGCACCCAAATTCTGTTCCCACGACTAAAACCTTCAAGCTAGAAGGACAATGTAATTACAACTGTGTATTTTATCTATTCTGCTCCTAATTCGAGAATGCTTTGCCTTGTCCTTTATGAGCCTTGTTTACATTAATTTCCATAGAAACCACTAGCAGCTCACCTTTACCTCAGTTGATTGCCAATAAGTCAGTGCCTGGGACCGGCCAGTGCCTTTGTTAGTTGCACCAGCATCGGCCATCCTGGGCCTGCTCTCTCTCCTAGTTCTGTCTCTTAGTACTTTTTTTTTTCCCCCTCAGGCCTGCATCACACATTGGGCAGGTGTGGACTAGAGACTTACTGCAGGAGTCCCTGGCAATTTCTCCCCCTTCTCTGCTTGAAAACAGCAGCTGCATCGGGTCTGGTGATCTTTGCAAGTCCCAGGACTGTTGCAGGTGAGCGGAGTTACTCAGATGGAGCCTCTGCATAAATGGTGCCTCATTACTTTTCTTCTGTCAAACTGATTTCACCTCTGCTTTTTGGCTGATTCTAATTCTGGATTGAGCGCAATTTGATTTTGGAAAATGTCATGTTTTCCCCATGGCTAACGGGAGAGCATTGCAATTTCATAGATTACTGCACTGTCAAGAATCTGCACATTGATTTTTTTTTTTTTTGCCTTTTTAAAAAAACTTCATGCATTTTAAAAGCAACCTGTGGGGTACTTTTTCTTTTTACAACATGAAAAAGGAAAAATAGATGCCTAGGCCAAAATACATGGCTGTAAAAAGCCAATAGAGATGAACTTACAGAGGAAATTAAAGATTTGCTTCTGGCTGATTTTACTGGTAAAGATAAGTGAATGCTGCCACCATTAATAGCTCAGATAATACAGCTCAAGCTTGACCTTGCATTTCCAGTTTCTTCTTGTTCTACGGAGAAGCAAATCTGCCAATGAACAGGGATTCATCTATGGTATTGTCCTTAATAATGAAGATGAAAGGGTGGTTGGCCGAGAAATTTACCTCCTGGGTCAGCATGGCAAAGACAGCGACGCCTGCTGTGGCAGCTGCTGCCTCTGTACCCTCCTCATTCATTTCTACAAAGGCCTTGTGGATAATTTTTGATATAGAAAGATCTCTGGCTCTGGATATACCAGACAGATCAGCCTTGCTACTGCTAAAGAGATCCCGCACCCCCAGATGGGCGAGACTGTCATTAAGGCTGTAGCTCTTTTCCAGTTTGAACCTCGGCAGCTGGACATTGACCTCAATGGTCTCCAGATCCTCAGTCCACTCACGCAGTTTTTCCAGTGTCAGTTGTTTCTCAATCTGGAATTAAGATGAGGCAAAAAGAAGTGAAATCAGTTTTACGTAAGTGAAGTAATAAAGCACTCTTTAAATGTACGAACTTACAATAACAATCGCTATCAAATTTCCTTCATGTTTTATGCCAAAACAGATTCCATTTGAAGTGTTTTGTTCCTATCTGGTGGTTGGACAAATAGGACAGAGCTATGTTCCATATCATCAAGTACAGGGACTTTGGACATCAGGTCTATCATCTATCTAGCCACTGACCCACCCACTTGTCCATCCATCCATCCACACACCCATCCATCCATCCACTCATCCACCCATCCACCCATCCACCCATCCATGCACTCACTGACCAACCCACTTTTCCATCCATCCTCCATGCATCCATCCATCCATCCATCCACTCATCCACCTATCCACCTACCCATCCATCTACCCATCTGCCCATCCATCCCTCCCTCCATCCATCCATTCAGGACCACTAAGCCCTTGCCAAACTGGATCACTGTGATAGGCCATGCCAGCTTTCACTACCCTAATTGGTTGAATGTTGTAAAGGAAAATTTTAAAGGCTTTTGTTAGTTCTGAAATTCAGCAAAACTTTGGTAATTGTTAATCTCACTGCAGCTGAGGTGAACTCTAATCACTTTAGCTCCCATGTAAAATTGTAAATGGCAGATATGTACTAGATCTAGCCCCTCCTTTCAAATGGGGACAACAATTCAGCCTGCCTGTAGCATTGCTTGAACATTAAATGAATCGAAGTGTTCCAAATGCTTGCACCACACAAACATGAGCTGTACTATCATTACAGCTATTGTTGCTCTTAGACTAGAACAGAACCATCATTTCATCATCCTACCGAGTTGATGCTTCATTACATAAAACTACAGACTTTCACTTTGCAATGAAAGAAAAGACTAATACAGAAATACAACTGGAAGAAGGAACGCATTGATGCATACATTGGTCTCATACATTAACATGCGAGGGATTAACATTAAACCCCTTCCTGATAGCAAATTTGGCTGTGAAGGAAAGAAAAACCACACCACAGGCAAGGATCACTAAAGGAAAACTGTAACCTTCATAATTTTGCCTAGGTTTAACCCTGGCATGAGATACTCTGGTCTTTAAACTACACATAACGGAAACAACATGCAAAATTCATGTTAGGAAATAGGCCCAAGCCTGATGCTGCCTTGGTACATTAGTGTTTTTCTATCATATACCTATTGGAAATTTAATTCATTATTCATATGAATTATGGTAAGAATGAACAGTATAATAGTAAGTAAGGCTGTAGACTAATATGTTTTGGGTTCTTAAGCCTTTTTCCTCAGCACAATAATCTTCATGTGCTATGCTTTCCTTTAAAGTTAATTCCAGGGACTTTCCATAAGCTGCCACAAGCTAATGTTACATTTTGTTTAAATCTTCAAATGTTTCTCATCATGACTACCCACTGAAAGTGCATCTTGAAAATACTAACTTAGGGCCTCTGGGTTAGGGGTACAGCTCAGTGACAGAGGACTTGCCTAGCAGGTACAGAGCCCTGGGTTTGATCTGCAGCACCACAAAATAATGATAATGATAATAATAATTTTTATAATCTACCATACATACAGAAAAAATAAAAGAAAACCCAGATCACAAAGCTGGGGTGCCAGTACCTCCTCCAGACCTGTGGTGTCATCCTCGATGTCATCAGGCAGCAGAATAATCATGCTGACCTTCTGGCCTTGGTAAGGCAGCTCCAGCACCTGGCACTTAAGTTCCTTAATGTAGCCATATGGAAATCTTGCCGTCTGACACATCATCTTCACTGTTTTTGTGTCTTTCTAAATAGTTTTTAAAAATCACTTAAATTATTCTTTTAGAGCTTCTTTTGAGGATGGGGTGTAACTCAGTGATACAGTGTATGGTTAGCATGGGGGAGGCCCTGGATTTCCCAGCACAAGAAGGAGAAGAAAGTGGAGGAGGATATGGAGGAGAAGAGAAAGAAGAAGAAAGTAAAGAAGAAAAGGGGAAGGGGCAGGAGAAAGAGAAGAAGAAGGGGGATAAGAAGAAGAAGAAAAGGAAAGAGGAAGAAGAGGAAGGGCAGGCAGAGGGGAAAGAAAGAATAATTTTGGGCAGTTATATCGCCTTACCTTGTTCAATCTGAATGGCATATCAATTGTGTCACTTTTCAGGAATTTCTCCTGCCACATCCCTTTGAAGTAGATGGCATTCACTAATACAAGCTTACTTGTGTCATCAAGGACACCTGGAGCCAACAGTTCTGGAATTTTCCCTTAAAAGACAAAGTGAGCTTTTTCAAAGCTCCATTTGGAACTCCAAACAATTTAGTAGCAATGAAATATGATTCAAATGTATACTTATGACTTGATTTTCCTTTAACACTGTATTAAATTAGGAAAACCCAACTGGGATGTCTGCTGTATATAAATGAATTTGTGCGGCAGACTAGGATGAATATAAACCACCCTCAAGGCAATCACACTTGAAAACAAGCCACTGTGGAGGCTGGGAGTGTACCTCAGTGGTAGAGCACTTGCCTAGCATGTACAAGGCCCAGAGTCCTGTCCCCAATGCTCTAAAAGAAAGAGAAAAGTCAAATGTGCTCAAAGGCTAAAAACAGAAGAACTCTCCTTCCCTGGATCATGTAAAAGCAATGAACATTATTTTGCAAGTGGTCATTGCTATGGTTTGTATCTAGATGTCCCCCCAAAGACTCACACAGTTGGAGGTGGCTGGATCTAGGGTGTGTGATGCTGGGATTAAGGGTGTATAGTTACTAAATTAGTCCACTGGTTGGTTTTGTACCACCGTAATCCTGGTAGCCTAAATAAAACATAAAGGGACAGAAAGAAGCCACTGTTGTCCCTTGTTTGCTTTTGCTGCCTTCTGCCTACCATGAACCATTTCTGCAATGTCCCTCTGCCATGTCACCTTGCTTTGGAGCCAGCTGATGATGGACCTCTGTAAGATGTCAACCAAAATAAACCTTTCCTCCTCTAACTTTGAGTGTTGTGTATTTTGTCTCAGAAATAAGAAAAGTAACTAAGGCAGTCATTCTTTTACAGGAAAAAAATTCCTTTAAAAAAATGATTTGGGTTACTCACAAGTAAATCACTTCTTCAAATCTGCCCAGTAGAAGCAAAATGATTACAAAAATGACTTTAATAAATAACTAAAAGGTACTAGTTTCTCCACTGCCCCAAAGGCTCCCCTGTAACTGCACGTACCACACAGTACAGTTCCTGCAAGGTGGGGCACATGTGGTCTTCATCTTCATGGGTAAACTCACAAGGCAACTGTGTCAGAAGCCAGAGGCACCAGATGGGTAAATTGCCCCAGACAGGGTATCAGTCCCACCCACCACGTGGGGTTTACTGGACAAGATGTTGGCAGAGAACATGACTGCAGAAGCTGATGAATTCTAATTTCCTGTAGCCTGTGAAATTCTGTATTCTGTTTCTACTTGGGGTAGGTATTTGTGTTCCTCTATTCTGCATTTAGTGCTGGTTTGAACTTTAAAATATACTTTGGCATAACTTAGGGGAAGAAGGTTAAGGGGTGTGTGTGTGTGTGTGTGTGTGTGTGTCCCACTTCATGGGTGGGGCATGACTCACACGGGTCAGCATCTGACAGTAAACATGCACAGATCAGGGTGCGAGAGGCTGGGGAGGAGAGGGATGGGACACGGGTGGGGAAATGCACAGGGGGAAAGGACCTGCACCTAATGTCTCTGCCACGGTCTGCATAATGTCCCCCAAAGGCCCATGGATTGGCCCACAACATGTCACTTGTGGGAAGAGGTGGAGTCCTTAAGAGATAGTGTGGTGGGAGGTATTCAGGTCACAGGGGCATGGCCTTGAAGGGGACAGTGTGACACCTGTCTCTTCCTCATTCTTATCTCTTCCTCTCTTCATACCTGGCCATGATATGAAGGTGCCGCCCTCCTCTGCCCTACTCTACCACTGTGATGCCCTGTGCCATCATGGGCCCAAATCAACAGGGCCAAGGGATTGTGAACTGAAATTTCTAAAACTGTGAGCCAAAATAAAGCTTTCTACTCTGTAAGCTGACTGTCTCTGGTGTGTGTTCCAGTCCTGGAAAGCTGACCAGTACAGGTTCCAGACACCCGGCCACTTACCTTCTGTCTGTTCTTTGACCCACTTGTTTATTTTCTTTCTTGTGTTCTCAGTGTCATCCTGGAAATCCACGCTGACCATTTCTGCACCATACATTTTCTTAGTTGAGGCCAAGAACTCCTATTTTTTAAAAAGTGGCATGAGCAATTCTATTCATATGGTAGTGTTTTTCTAAAACCCCCCAAAAGAAGAAATTGTCCTAAAAGGTTTCATTCAATTGTAACACAAAAATTCTAACCCATACACTTTTTTAAAGCTATGGTCCAAAACACTGCACTAAATGTCTTGACCGTTTTTATGGGTACAGTTCAGTCTCAGTAAGTTTAGCTTTTATACTATGTGTGTCCCACCAAGTATACCAATTCTTCTCAAACATTGGACTGACATTTCAGAAGTAAGAAAATGATGATTGTACTTGGAAATGAATCATAGGATTCGCTTCGGCTCTAGAGCTTCCATAGGTGTCAGGCACAGCAGCATGCCTGCAATCCCAGCTACCAGGAAGAGGAGGCAAGAGGACGGCAAGCTCCGGTCCAGCCTAGGCAACTTAGTGAAACCCTGTCTCAAAATAAAAAGCTTTCAAAGGTGCCCAGGAAGTAGCTCAGAGATAGAGCACTTGCCTAGCATGCACAAGGTCCTGGGTTTAGCCCCAGGAAGGGCAAAGGAACAACAAATAATGCAGACATCTTTTTACTGTTGAGACTATAAACAAAACCATTAATGGGAGTGCTGACTGCCATATACTTTCATTCTGTATTGTTTTTATGAATGTTAATAAATATTAAAATTGACCTCTGAGACTTCACTGGAAATTAGTCCACATTATATAGTAGAGTTTTATAATATGAGCTGCAAAGTACTCACCGGGAGGAAATCATAGGTTTTCTCTCCATATAATCTGTTAGCAAGTTTCAGAGTATAGGAGGCACCATGTTTATTCAGCTTTGCATTCAGGCTCTGAAAACCTGAATGAACATCCTTAACCATATCAAAGTGAAGAGCCTAAAATAGAGAAAACATTTCTACAACCATTGGTTTTGAAATTATGATGAAGTAATTCCTTGGTATTTGCTGCCACCAAATTAAATTACTGTGCTTTTAGTTCTAATTCTTGATTCCCTAGCTCAATTCCATATTAATTTGTCATTCAAGAAGAAATACTAGGGAATCCAGAATTTATGGCTAGGTGAGATATATTAATTGTAACATTAGAAACTGCATTTTACAATACTTTTAGTTACAATTATAGTTTCAAAAATGTGAGTGAACTTATCCGCTCTCATTTGTGGAACCAAAATTCTGTCTGCTTTCAAAATCAAAATCAGTGTGTTGATGTTGATGTTCTGTATCATCTATAATTTTATTGAAATTTCTCATTAACGAACAGTAAAAAATGAAACTCATCCCTTATGCTGAACCACAAAGATATTTCAGACTAACTCACTATTTAAAACAGTGTCTCTAAACTGAGCATTCTGGGGGAAGCTTAGCTCCCTGTGTGTCAGTTACAAGCCAAGAGGCCCTTGTGGTTTTATGAGGCCTGGGCTGCTTCCTGCTATGGAGACACAGAAAACAAAACCACCCGTGTCCAAAGTCCACAGGTCGAGGAGATACGGAATTCTCCCACTGTTGTTGTGATCCACCTGAGTTAATGAAAATGAGGAAAAAAAATCTTAAAACTCTTCTTTGCTCAATTATAAACTCCCTGGAACACCTCAAAATAGGAATTGCTATAACTCCGCAAGAAGCAACTAACAGCGTCTTTGGTTACAAAAGTGGATTTTTAAAAAATAAAACTTCTGATGCTTTTGTATCTGCACAACAGTAGAGCTTTGCAGTTCAGGAGCTTCTTGAATTTGAACCCAGAGCTGTACCTTTCCAGGGAGCAGGTGCAGCAAAATGTGTGGCAAGAGTGGCAGGAAACCCTCCAGAGTTGCTCCTCCTTCCTAGGCCTCCAGAGAAAGCCATTGTTCCTTCTAAGAATTAGACACTGTCAAGTACCGACAAGCCCACGGGGCCCCTAAGGAAGGCAGAATGCCCAGCTGTCCCAGCCTCTCCACCCTGCCAGGGATTCAATCCTTCTAACTCCTCTCGCTGGCAGCCCTCAGGGCTATGCTGGTGGAGGCACAGCTTCCAATCCCCCAAATACCAAACCCCACTGTCCCTGTAATAAGGCAACACCACCACCTTCCCCACTGCGTGCCTTCCACGTGCTCTGTACCCTTCTGCTCAGAGGTAACGCTGCACAACGTACATCACGCTTGCGGCCAGGCACCACGCACAGAGCAAAACACAGACAGCAGCTCAGGGGCAGTGGAGACTCCCTAGGACAGAAGCAGCACCCTGCAGGGATTGTGCTGCTTGCTTCACTGATGTACCCTCAGCTAGACAAAAACAAGTGCCTGGCACATAGTAGGTGCTCAGGGAAGAGCCAACAACCAACAAGAGCCTGCAGGAGACTCGACTGTTCACGGGCCTTTCCCAGCAACTGATCTCACAGCTCGGTCACGGTTCCCAAAGCCCTCTGCAAGAGCACAAAAGCACCAACTGCACGTTGGCAGGAGCGAGCGCGAGAGGGACCACCTCTGCTGACCTTGGAGAGCTGTGCTGCGGTGTCGCCCCGGGTCCCCAGGAAGACCATGCCCATGGCCGAGGAGATGCTGTAGGGCGAGATGAAGACGTTCCCCGTGCGGTCATTTTTACACAGGAGAAGGAAGATGTCCAAGGCAAAGGCGGTGTTGGCGGTGCTCAGCGGCTCCATGGCCAGGCCTGCGACACAGCACAGGGACTCGAGTGACCCCCGCCCGGGCCGCCGCCTGGCCTTCCCTGGTCCTTCTCCATAGGCACCAACCCCAGACACACCCTGGAACTTGCACTTCAGCCCCTCTTTTCTCCGAGAGGGCAAGAAGGCTCGACCGGGGCCACACAGGTGGGGCCCGGCCACGGTCTGGCTCCCTGGCCAGGCTCCCTGAACTTGGAAGCAAACTCTGTTCTATTCCTTGTCCCAGACCTTCATTCACTGAAGCAAGGGATTTTTGCCTATGTTTTTCGGAAACAGCGTTTCCAGTAGAAAATCATAGCAACCCACTCCACCAGAAATCCTGGTGACCTACTGTGCGGGTAAAACTGAGATCAATACAGCTCTCTCCTTCTGGTGAGGCCGCTGCGCTGTCCAGCAGCAGTCTTGAAGCTGCCAGGACGCCCAGGGTGACAGCCCTGTCCCCCGTGTCCGGGCACGAGGCGGGGGGGGGCAGTACCCTCTGTCCCCGCGTGGACGGTGTTGTCTGACCCGCTTGCCCCTCTGCCAGGCCTCCGTCCCTAGTACAGTACGACGGGGACAGGCGGAAGGGCGACCCCGGAACTGTGCGCCTAGCTCCCGGAGGGAGAGGCAAGAGCCATCCAGCAGGAGTCGCGTCGGAGGACCCCGGTTGTCCCCGCCCCTGGGGAGCCTCCCCGCGGAGCCCCCAAGCCCAGTTTACCGGCTGCTCTGCGCGGGGTGTTCGACCTGGGCTCCTGACTGGGAAGCGTCCAGGGCCCACGCCCTTTATAGAGAGCGGAGGCGGAGGAAGGCCGGGTGGTGCCTTCCCGTGACTCCCGGCCCGGCTTCCTGGGCTGGGGAGAAAAGCGAAGTTTGCGAGGACACGGCACAGTGCCCTCTTCCGGGCGTCAGGTCTTTCTCAGCTGCGGTCTCCGCACATTTCTGATGGGGACCCAGTGCACTGCCTCTTACTAAGCTGTGCATGGCTGAGAGGACACGAGCGTTTCTTTTAGGGCACAGTTTCGTTTTGAATCCCATCTATATGTATTAGGGTTCAGAGGGGGAAGAAAGCTAATTTGGGGACTCTTGCAAAGGAGAAAGCAGGGGGCCCCCAGGATAAGGTGAAAATAGCTCTTCCGATGAGCCCGGCCTGCTAATCTCCGATCCCGAAGACCTCAGGCCCGTCCCCTGGGAGTCACCGCCACGCACACCAATTCCTGCCCACTACGCTGACATTCTGAGCAGATTATAAAGTTAAAACGATTAGTGTTGAACAGTACTGGAATAAATATTCTTGTTTGCCTCTTGTTTTAAACGTCCAGATGGGTAATTTCACCAAAACTTAACAGTGCTTGAAGGTATAAAACAATAGTGTTTCCAGAACTCTGCTTTCTCGGCAGCTCTCATGAAAAAAGAGACAAAACTCCCTCTGTTTTGTTAGCCTGAGCCATTTCACATGAAAGGGCCAGTGGACTTTATGTATTATTTATTTTTACTCTGAGAACTTCTTTCTAATGAACAAAAAATCACAATAATGGGTGGTAAAAATACTCCCCATAGTTTTAAAAATAAAATTGCATATTGTTCTGCAGTTTATTGCAAGACAGTAAGCCAGTGCTCACTGATAGCCAGTCCTAGTTGAGTGGACTGGTTTGTGTCTGATGACTCTGCAACGCTGCCCACAGAACTCAATAACCACTGCAGTCAGAAAGTCAAGACCAAAAGGCTATTTTATTTTTTAAGTAAAACTTTAAGATATGTAAAACTAAGGAAACGGTATTATGATTTTTTTTTTCTTTTGACATCTTGTATGTGTGCTCATCTGGAGTTTAGCAATCTGGGCCAATATAAAAGGAAATGGTTTCCTACATTAGTACACACATTATAAGTTTCAGGCAGAATTGGCCTGTACTCTTTCGTCAGCACAGTGCAGAAGAAGGTGCTGTCAGTGGTTGGAATCCCCTGCCCTGGGGTGCCTCAGCCCAGCAGTCCGGAAGGGGCACACATTCACCTGCACCATCAGAAGGAAGGATGGAGTGTGACCGGGCTCGAGACCCCAGCACCCTGGCCTTTCTTGGTCCCACCCCTCACCCCTGGGGCCCAGGTAGGGACAGAGTTGGGGCTTTGTTTCCAGGGGCCCTGGCTAGGGCACTGTGGTGTTCTGTACTGCAGACTGTCACCCAGGGGAAGGGAGCAGGTGGTTGGAACCCCGCGCTGAGACACCAGGAATAGCCTGGTCCTGGCTGCCCCAGTTTCCCCACCCCTCAGCTCACTGCTCCTCAGAAGGTGCTGCAGTGCTGGGTCGCCCTGGCACCTGAGGGCAGGATGTGGGGCCCTGCTGCCCTGGTCAGATGGCACCACCCTCTTGCAGGCTGCCTCATGACCAGTCTGTCTTCTGTTGCTGTGGGAGTCGTTGATCCATCCTTCAAAAGCCCTATCAGCCCATGGATGCCAGGGGTGGAGGCCCCTCATACTCTGGAGAGTGTGCCCATGGCTGGGGCTGGCAGGAACCGATCCTGCTTCCAGTGGAGCCCTGCAGGCATCCAAACATGTGGCCTAAGTTCTTCCTGAGGGCAGTAACTCCTCACTGTCCCCACAGTGGCCCACCTGGGTCCCTCTAGGCAGAAAGCTGCAGCTGCCATCCTTCTGACCCGATGTACAGACTGCTGGCAAGGGAGCTGGTGCAAATGGGGTGGTGGCAGAGGGGCCCCGTGTGGCCATCACACTGGAGTTTGGCCCATTGTGGAGAAAGTCCAAGTCCATGTCCAGTTTCAGTCAGAAGCTGGCCAACCCCTGACAGACGGCAGCCACAGCCCTGAGGACCCCATCTGCTGTGGATTCATAGAGCCCTCAGGAGCATGTCTCTGAGTCCTGGACTCAGTTTCCACATGACTCTTGGTGGGAAGGTACACAAACATTCTAACTTCACATCCCAGCCCCAGCTGCCCCTAATTCATGTGTGCTGAGGTTTGGAGGAGGTTTGAGTGTCACTTCCAAGGATTTCTGTGTTGAAATACGATTCCCACTGTACAGAAACTTGATGTTAGTAAGATGTTTAGAGGCAAGGTCTTTAAGAATGGATTAGGACAGAAAAGTCACCAGAAAGAGCCCCATAACCCACTGTGGTGGGGGAGGAGGTGAGATTGACCAGAGGAGATGCCTGTCCCTTGTCATTCAATGTCCTCTGCTGCTGTGGGACTCCATCAGCACAAGGGTCACCCTCACTATCATCATCATCATGTACCTGGAGGCCCTTGAGGCCCCAGAAGTGTGAGTCCTGGAGTTAAATAAACCTCTTTTCTTTATAAAGTCGCCCATCTGCAAGTATTTATTATAGTAACACAACACAGACTGCTACAACATCCTCAGGGGCACTCGTTGCATTTCAGCAGCCCCCAAGCCCTCCCACCACTGCATGTTGGAAGCGCATATGTTTGATCTTCCAAGTTCACAGTTCCAGGGGAGCTGCCTCAGCATGAGTCACAGTGCTGATCTCACCTCTATCTGATTTGGATACTAGAGTAAATATTTATTATAATTATTATAGTTATTATGTTTAAGTCTTACAGATATCAAATCCCCTGCAGCTGTGAACCTGTGAAAATCCAACAGATTATGGACTTCCAACCCAGTGGTGAGACAGGCTCAAAGCAGACATTCCCATTGAAAATGGGCAAGAGTGAAGGAGTGACAGGTCCCACCGAAGTCCAAACCCAGAGTCACAAACGACATTAAGCCTTAGCTGGAGAATAATCTGTGTCCTGTGCTGTACCTCTGGATGCACTGACCCAGAGGTTGGGCATCCAAGGATCCAGGGACCTCGCCCTGACTGCCCCAAGCAGTGGGTGTGGGTCACCCTGGGCCTGCAGTTTCCCAGGCTGGCATTGTATATGAGGACTCGGGGTGGCCCCACCCTAGTGGGGACTTTGTGGGAGCCCAGCCCCATGTCGCCAATGGGCATTGCCTGGGTGGTTCCTTCTCTGCTCAGGCCCAGGGCTGTCTAAGGCATCCTTTGAAATCCAGGTGGAATCAGTTGCACCTCTATAGTCCATGTTCTCTGCTCGCCCATGGAGTCAGCACCATGGGCACCGTCAGGGTTTACTGGAGCACTGGGCTAGGGATTGCTGCACCAGAATGAAGGCAGAAGAGTCCAAGTCCCATGGTAGCTGGGCTGCCAGCAGGTCCCGTGGTACCATGGGTGGCTCCATGGAAACGCTTCTGCCCGCTGGGCCTTGGCACTCTGGGCTGTGATGGGAGTGGCAGCACTGATGAGCCCTGGGACAATATTGCGCTCATTCTTTCATCATCTTAATAGCACCTTGGTGTCTTCTAGGCACACTAATCTCTCCGTCAAATGTTAGTGTTGGACACACTGAGTGCTGTCTTGAAAGCATCTTTTCCCGATTCTTTGCCGTTTCACCTCCCTTTTGATTATCAGCTCTGTCTTTAATTTGTTGTCTGCTCCCGGCATTTTACCATAACCAATCCGAACTGCTCAATGCTACCAACCTCAGAGATTTCTTCCACGAGAATCCTCTCTCCATGCTGTTAACTTCTGCCACTTACAAAGCCCCGTGACATAGACACGATTCCTCCCTCCAAGTTCTTTGCCATTGCCCAAAGGGTGGTCTTTTCTCCACTTCCCGGTACCTCGGTCCCTACTTCCACCTAATACAATCAGAATCCACATTTCTGTCAATGTCCTGATCACTGCTGTACATTTACTCTCCATGAAGATTTGGGCCATCCCAACTGCTCTCCTCCTCCTCTTTGAGGCCTCCCCAGATGCCTCCTTGGCCCTCTGCTCATGCATTCCAGCCTTTTCCTAGCATGTTCCTCCAAACTCTCCCAGCCTCCACACATTACTCAGCTCCAGTGCTACTTCCTCATCTCATGGTGCTCAAGACAGCAACAGTGCTCACTGGATATGGACAGCGGGGGATCCTCACCCCAGGCGGGAGAGAGGGACAAAGTGAAACCGAGACATCCACACAGCACTCAGAAAGGCACATGCTTTACCACTGAGATGGCTTGTTTAGTTCTGGAATTTTCGACAATGTTTTCAGGCCAGAGGTGACCACAGGTCACCGAGACCCTAAGACTTGGGTGTTGCTGGATTTCTGAGTCATCCCACCTGCCCTTGAGCCCCTGAAAGTGAAGGACTCTCAGACTTGTCTTGGCCATCAAACAAGCCCATTCCGCACAACCTTCTCAAACATCTTGAGTTTCTTCTCCTTTGCTCTTTAAAAGCAATTTGGAATGAGCTTGTTTCCCCATTAAGTTAAGGAAACTGTTATTAAGTGAATTTTGACATTTTAAACAAGTTGGAGCTTAGTGGGATTATAACTCTCAGTAATGTTTTGTAAAGATGTTAGACTTGATGATTTAGGTAAATAATTTTTGTGATTGTACTATCTAGATAATATGTTTTGTTTTAGATAATCATTCAACAATCCATGAGCAGTTCAGCAATTAAAAAGTTTAAACTGAAAAGGGCTGGGTGATGTGGAGCATGCCTGCAATCCCAGAACTCAGGAGACTGAGACAGGAGGATTTCCATGAGTTCGAGACCAGCCTGAGCTACTTACTGAGTTCGAGGTCAGCCTGAACTACATAGTGAGCCCCTGTCTCAAAACAAAAACAGAAACAATAAACTGAAAAAGTAGTTTTTGTATGCCCTGGCCTATATTTACTATAGTTAAAGGAAAATATGAAAATAACATGTTAATTGCCTAAATAATTAATGAACTGTTTTTTTTCTTTTTTCTTTTCTACAGTGCTGGGATGAAACCCAGGGCCTTACAAGTGCTAGGCAAGCACTCACAGCTGAGCCACAACCCCAGCCCTCTAAACTCCTTTGAACTATTTGTTTTTCACTTGTTAAAACAACAGGAGAACACCTTCGCTCTGCAGATAATCCTTTTCCTTGCAGTAGCCTAAGGATTTGAGTGGAATAGTAGCTTCCTGAGGATGAATACTTCGGGACCCTAAGCTATGCCTGTAAGTTATAAGGTGCAACTAGGAAAGTCTAAAGTCATTTACATTTTCCCATCCCAGGCAACATAAGTGATCAAAGCCACAGAAACAGGCAAGATAATCCCTGGAGGTTTCCTCTACTTAACTCTTTTAGTCTTTGCCCGCTAATAAACAGCCACTCAGCTGTCACACAACTCAGTCCACCAGGGGGCAGACTTTGCCCACAGTGGGCTGAGCACTGGCCCTTCAGCCCTGAGGTGGGAAGCCAGGCCCTTCCTGAGATTTTCTTTCCTATTCAAACTCCCACACCTTCCTAGGGCAGCTGAAATTCTATCATTCATTTCATCTTAGAAATATACGTGTAAATGGTTATGCTTTTTCTTCGATCTGCCTCCTCCTCCTTTCCCCGTCCACCTCCTGGGATTCTTTTATACCTCCTGGGATGCTAACAAACACCTTCTCATTTGGGCTCTGCTCGCTGTCCCTCTTATGTGTCCTTCTCTGCCACCTGGACTTCTCCTCTCAGCCCCAGTAACCTCCTGTTGGTTATGTAGCAAGGTCCTCATCAGAAATTGACTGTAGCCCTCAAACATGACATCAGGAAGAGGGGGCTTTGACCAGTCATCCACTGCCATGTCCAGGCACCCAGAGCAACACTCAGCACACAGTGAGGGTTTCATAAACTCTGCTGAAGGCATAATGAAGGTTTTAGCCCAGAACAAACCAAGCCTGTGGGCTGATGATGTGATGTTGCTCATCCAAATTTCCTAACAGTAAATGGAAGTAATTTCAAACTGAATTAACAGATAACTCAACTGTGAGTGGAAGCAGAGCCCAAGGGAGAAGTGCCCAGGCCCCAGGGCTGTTGACTGTAATGCACAGTGTGACAACATGCTCGGCTTCACCACACTGAGAAAGTCTGCCTTGAGAATGCATAGCTCAGGAAGATGGACTTACAAAAGCCTCTTACTGGTACTTTGAGAACAAGAGAAACCAAGGTAAGACGGCACTACAGTAAAGCAGTGTCTGTGGAGACAGGCACCATCCACAGTGTGAATGCCTGGGGTAGGAGCTCTCTCTCTCTCTCCAGGTGAGCCACAGGCTCTGCAGGGTCCAGTTTCACTTTCTGTTATGGTTCACTGTCCCCAGAGTCTGTCCCCACAGGTCTCTTGTTCAGAGGTGGGGCCTGTCTGGAAAGGGTGCATCCCTGGGGTCTGAGCCAGAAGGGTCCCTCCCTTCTCTCTCTGCTTCCTGCACTCCAGAACATGCTGTCCCTCTTTCCCATGAGCACGTGCATGGACACACACACACACACACACACACACACACACACACACACACCAGGCCCTCTGCCATGTTTCTGCCTTGGAGCCAGCTGACCTTGGCTGACACTGGGAGCTGAAATCAACCACTCTTCCTGTAAATTGCACGTGTTGGGTGTTTTGTCCCAGAGATAGGAAAGTGACTATCACACCCTCTCATAACTTTGATGGAGACAGAGAAGGGCACAAAGAATGCATCTGCCACCAGCCCAGACCTTGTGCACTGGATGACAGGATGAAGACTCAGAATAACCCCACTAGCGAGCATGTCGCCTCAGACCAATGGGAAGAAACAGAATAAAGAGAATAGAGGTGTGTTAAATATAGATTTAAAAAGAAAATCAATTTTGCAAATGCCACAGGGGGAGGCCTATTTTAGTAATGATTCGTGTGCAGA
Organism: Fukomys damarensis; assembly: GCF_012274545.1. NCBI lineage: Eukaryota > Metazoa > Chordata > Mammalia > Rodentia > Bathyergidae > Fukomys > Fukomys damarensis. Next base: position 36,322,835 of record NW_022900922.1, on the reverse strand, counting down.
AAAATTCTAAGATTTCAGCTGACACAAGCTCCGTATTCACCAATATGATTCTGAAGGGCTTAGCAGTAATAGAAACAAATCCTCATCCCATGGGGAGGGGGAGGGTCTCGGGGCATACACTCTGGCCTGACCTGTTAGAGAATGGCTTCCAGATGTGTGAGCCATAGTCCGAAGGAGAAGTGGGTGATGCTCCAAGAGGAATTGGATTCGTTTAAATGAAAGAAAATAAAACTCCAAAATGGGTAGAGAAGAAATCTCTATGAAGATTATATTCATCATCTTTTCATTACTGAGACAAAACACCTGACACGCAATTTAAAGGAACTTGGGCTCACGGTTTCAGAGGTTCAGTCAATTGCCAGCTGGATCCAAGGCAGAAGCATCATGGCAGAGAGAAGCTGCTCACCTCATGGCACCCAGAAAGCAGAAAGCAGGGAAAGAGCCTGAGAGGAAGAAACTGGGAATGGGTGGGGGCCTCAAATTCTCACCCTCCTGACTCACACTGTTACACTCACATGGTACTGTGCTTTACTAATCACCTAGGCATTGCTCAAGCCACTTAAACTAATGACTGAGGTTAAGTGTCCCAGAGACCTAAGTCACTCCGTACAGGAGTTTGGAGGAAGGGCCCAAAGTGCCAACCTAAGTAACAGTCAAAGAGATGATCTCTGAGTCATGATTTGATGGAGAGGGGGCCCTTAGACTGAGCCCAGGGTCTTGGCAGTGTTCTGTCACTGAGCCACATCCCCAGCCCTAATCATGATGTTTATTTGGGAATAGTGGAACACTGCAATGGGAATTCACAGACCACAGTAGCTAGGGGCATATTCAAAGAGGTTGAGGCCAAGAGGAGTTTTTAAAGGACAAAAAATGAGGAGGGTTACATCAGATATTTTAACCCTGTCAACCTCAGCCGCAGTGACTGAGAACAAAGGTGACACCCGGCGAGGCTGAGCAGACAGTAGCCACACAGATGTCCTTGCCCCCATGTCACAGTGACCTTTGGGGTTAGGCAGATCTGCTTTGCTGTGAGCAGGGTGTGAGTCCAGGGGCCAGTGGCAGAGCTCTCAGCGGGGACAGCTGGACCTGAGCCCAACACCAGGCTCCTGCTTCCCACCCAAGGGTTGACCTTGATGCCCACCAGGACGCCCCGGGACAGCCCCTTCCCCTTCGTCCACCTCTTCTGACCTTTCCTTCACACGCACAGCACAGCAGAGGCTGCCGCTGACCCCAGGCCCCGGCGTCAGCACAGCCCCTGCGGAAGTGTGGGGTTCTACAAGAGTGACCCTGCTCACACTTCCGCCCCACCCAGTCCAGGCGAGACCATGTCAGTGGTGCTGCTCAGGAAGGCGCCGTGCTCATCATTACTAGCTCACTAGCTCGTCAAAAAGGTCACAACTTGGAAGAGCTAAGCACAGGAGAAGAGAGGGTGAGGGGCCGGGCATGCGCAGGAGACCTGGACACGACTGTCGCGGCTGTCCCAGGTCTCTGATGAGCCGCCCCACGGGAGGCCACTTTAAGTAAAATCTCCAGGCAGAGTCGCTGTGGACCGGGCACTGAGGTGGGCCCTGCAGACCAGACTAAATATCAAGACTGAGGCAGCTGTTCACGCTAAGATTCCACAACACAAAAGCGAAACCAACTCGTACTGGCCTTCTGAGAAATCAGAAGAGAAAGAATAGCTGAATTTCCCAGTCCAGTGTTGGTCTGCATAAGAATAAGTTCCTGTTTCAATCTGTAAGAAAGCAGGCCCACAGAGCCTGACCAACCGGGCAGCTCTTCACAGCTCTGCCTCCCTCCCCCACCTTCCCAAGAGAGGAACTCTGCAGGAACCAGCCTGCTCTTGGTTCTTTCTCTTTTCTTTTCTTCGGCCCTGCTCTGTCTAAAACACCAACCTCCCCGCTGAGCTCATCAGAACACCAGCTCTGTTTTATACGGTGAAGCGTTATGAGATTCCAGACTCTCAAACAAAGCAAGTTACTATTTCTACACCATACCTGCTGCTGCGTTGCCCTCCACACTCTCCGGACCGAGCTGATGACTCTTCCCTGTGTCCTGGCCCGGCTCAGTCCCCCAGCCTGCCCTCCCCAGGGCAGGGCCGAGACTGTGAACCTTAAACCTCCCTGTGATTGTCCTCTCTGGCTTCCCCATCTCACCCGGGGCCTATAGGAGTCCCCTCAGTAGCAGGTGTCCAGAGGGGCTTTTCACAGATAAACCAGGGCTCCCATCAGGGCAGACTCTGCCAGGGACTCAGAGCTGGGTGCCAGGGACCAGGGACGCAGCCCCTGTGTGTCCTCCATGATGCCGCGGGTCGTTCTGTTGCACAGGCGTCATTGTGGGCGTGACTGCCGCTTGACTTGGAGCAGCGCAGAACTCCTCAGCCGGACTTGAGATCTGTACCCTGGATCTCGGAGGGCCTTCGCCGCCCTCTAGCTCAGCCCGCGTCCCCTGACACAGTGGTGGACAGAGAGGTTCGAGACCCCGGTCCGGGGGCACCGCACAGCGTGGGAAGCCCGCTGTGAGCTCGGCACAGTGCCCCAGGCTGCCCCTCCGTCCACACTGAACCCGCAGGGTCCTGAACACAGGGCCCGTTCTCACCAGGGACTCAGCTGGTTTCATCAGGGCTCCAGGCTGTCGGTTTGACCTGCTGCTTTCCCTCGCCCTCTCCTGCCTCCCGCCTTCACCCGTGGAATGGGGCCAGACCCCCCACTCTGGGCCTCCCCAGCCTCCAGCCCCATAAGCCAAGCAGACTTCTGCTTGTCATAAATTAACCAGACTGTGGTGTGCTGTTACAGCTGGGCCAAGAGGCAGGTTTCATCCCCAGCAAAAGCTCCTTTCCTAGACTGTTCCCAGGAGCAAGCCTGCTATTAATTTTATTTTATTGTATTTTTTTTAGCTAAAGATGATTTATTGGAAGTTCTAGAGGAAATATGACACTATTCCACAACAAAGTTATTGATCTTTAGATTTCATAAGGAAACATATATTAGCAATATACTTTCAATAAAGCATTGTTATTAATAGCTAAATGCATTAGATTCTGGGGTGGTTTCTTTTGCTGTTTTTAAGTTAAGATGGTCCTTAAAAATTCTGATATTTCAACTATAAGTCATAGTCAAATCTGCAGATTTAAAAAATATGTGATTTGTACTTTTAAAAGTCATAATTGTTATATAGACACCATCTTGGGAAGTGATTTCAACAGTCAATGAAGTGTTTTATAGGTATTATGGAAACTAAAAGCTTTAACCCCATTCAATTATCTTTGCTTTAAAAATAAAAACATAAGCCAGGCATGCTGGTGCACACCTGTAATCCCAGCACTCAGGAGGCTGAGGCAGGAGGGTTGCTGTGAGTTTGAGACCAGCCTGGGCTACATAGTGAGTTCCAGGTCAGTCTCAACTACATAGTGAGACCCTGTCTCAAAAAAACCAAAAAATTAAAATTAAAATTAAAATTAAATAAAAACATATATACTAAAAATTAAAATGGCAAATTGCTACAAATTAGATAAAAATATTTTAAAATTAATAATTATTAAAGTGAAAAAATAAGTTCTTTTATAAACTGTAATGATACTTGTTACTGACTTCTCACAAAAAAAGTTAAATCTGTAATCCCAGCACTCAGGAGCTGAAGCAGGAGGATAGCAATCAGGTCAGTCTCAACTACATAGTCTCAAAAAAACAAAAAACAAACAAACAAAAAAAAAAGTTAAATTATATTTTTTAAAATCCTTGCAGTACAGAAAAAATAGCTATGTTTAGAAAATCTGTAAAACTCCCCTACATTAAGAAAAGTTTCAAAGAGTAATTCCCATCTTTTAAAAAAAGATCACACCCATCACAGTTAATACAGCTGTCATTGCCTTGCTATAAAAATAGTTGTAAATCAATGTTAATTTAGATAAAAGTAAAGCAATTTTAATTCAACATGATTAAGAAAAATGGATTAATCCCCCTAAATGCAAATAAAGCCAATTTGAACTCTATTATTTGAAACTGAATAATTATTTATTGTAATTATTACTTTCCATTAGTTTTAAATAAAATTGTGTTTGTTTTTGTAACTAAGTTATCCATTTAGGATCACCATAATTATTAAATGAAACTCCTAAAGTAGACTAGATTGCATGTTTAACTGGCTTTTGTAAGAATAATCATCTTTTAGATTAATTTTCTCTAAAGTTACCAGGGACAGCAAGCAATCTGAGTGAGTGCACAAATATTGTGTAAAGTGCATGCCTTACATTCCATTTGTGTAAATAGCTTCATACACCAGTGCACTATTTCCTTTGTGCAGTCTTAAATTAAAAATAAAAGTAGGGCAAGAAAAGGTTGAAATATCATTTTCATCACAAAGGGACAGTAAAAACATGAGCTTTGTCTTCATTCCGATGGGGAATACTTCGCTTTGACCTTACAGGAATAGGTAATGTGGCACCTTACAAATGCACGGAGGCGCGGGGGGGGGGGGGGGGGAGGCAA
>NW_022900922.1:36307361-36318318 GCF_012274545.1 Fukomys damarensis | reverse complement strand
ACGCCCCCAGCCACACCCAGATGGAAACCAAGTCGGCCCAGTACACAGTGGCTAATCTGACTGGGAGAGAGGGGAAAGCAAGAGCCCATGTTTACCAGTTCCCCTCAAGTCACCATTCTGCAGATGCTTTCAGCTGGTTCTGCACTGTTGGAAGACACCAGCATAAAAATAAAGCACCTTTTAAAGTCACTTCGTCCACCTTCAGATCTGTCACAGTTGTCTGCAGATGCACATTACGCGGTATTTCCTTCTCACAGGACAGGATAGTTGCTGACTTCTAGGCCTCTGGCATTGGGCATTCAGTGGTAAGTTCATCCTATCCTTGCTTCATTTTCAGTCTCATGAAAACCAATGATTTCTTATTGCTGTCACAGTGACAAATTAAAGCAGAATGATACCAATGATAACCAGTGAAGTATCAAGATGATCCATTATATTTGGGATTAAATATCATGACTGATCACTGCCATACTTTAAAATTTCCCTTTATTCAGCATTAGATAGCATAACAATGGCTCATTCAACACCAGCACCTCGCTGAAGGATTTCTTCAGGTTTCAGGGCAATTCCATTATCAGGGGTGTTGATTAAGCATTAATGGTGTGTGGCCCTTCAGTATATGAGCCACAGTCATAATTACAGCTCCCACCTGATCATTAGCATGGAGGGTTTTAGCACAAGGGTCAGAAAAGGGCATGCTCTGTGTGTCAGCAAATTTTTGTGCCAAATATGCGGGCACTTGAATGAGATATCTCAAGTTACATTTATTTTCCAACAAGGATGCATGCATGGTATGTCATTGGCTAGCAAATGTTGTCTTCATTCCTCTGCCCAAGATGGCGGGCTCTGAAAACCAGCCATGCTGCGGATGCCATTCGGGAAGACCACAGCGTGCATACCTCCTAGAGATGCCGCACCGTGCTTTTTCCGCACAGCTCTTGTCACATTGTCCCATAGCTAGAGCCCCACACATTTCCCTTCCATCTGTGCTGCTCACTTTGGGAAATCCACTCCAGTGACAGGGTAGGGGAAGCAGTCAGTACAGGGATGGGTCAGGCAAGTCCTCCCCCGTTGGAGTTGTTGCACTTGAATTTATGGGGGATGCTGGGAGGCCAATACTCTTGGGGCCCCTGACACTGCAGAGCTGCTCAAGGAGCTGGCCTCCCCCTGCCATTTGCTAGGACAGACTCTGTGTCGGGTTGTCCCATGTGCTTTTGAAATTTAGCTCAACCAATCTTTTTAAACTACGCTAAGGGACATTTTGTGGACAGGAAGACGCTTGCCGGAGTACAGGTAGAATGGGCTCAAGTCCCTTCTGGGAAAGCTCACAATAGCTAAATTATGGAATCTGCCCACGTGCTCACCAATGGATGAAGTGATAAAGAAAATGTGTGCTCACAGTGGAGTACTATTGGTCATAAAGAGCAACAAGATAATGTCACCTGCCGGAAATGGGTGGAACTGCTGATTATCTGACTTAGAAAGATAAGTATTGGCAGCTTCCTCTCATCTATGCCACCAAAAAAGAGAGAGATGTGAAAGCAGAAGGGGCAGCACCAAAGGGGGGGAGAGAGGAAACCAGGGTGGAGCAGGGAATGGGTGGGAGGTGGAGAAGGTGTTTCAAGTGTGTTATGTGTATTGTGAAAATGTCACAATGAAACCCATTATTTTACACAGTAGCACAAATAAAAATATCTGTGCCTGGGTGTGTGGGACAAGAGGAGAACTGCAGTTCCAGTGCCAGTTTGCACAAGTGGAGGAGAGCTGCTAACCTGCAGGAACTCAAAAGAGGATGGTCAGGGACAGAGGAGGAGCTGCTGGTGGGCAGGAGCCAGGCTCAGCGGCCTGGTCAGGGAAAAGAGATAAGAAGATGCACGACACCTTTTCACAGGGCTTCCCGAGGCTGGCCTCAGCCAGAGTACACCAAAGACAGCCTCTCCTCTGGTCCCCACAATGCTACTTGGGGTATGAGGTCACAGTGTGGCTTTGAGTCATTGCTTCTAACGTTTCCCCACCTGCGACCACTGCAGGTGTAAGCAGGGGTGAGAAACCACAGTGACAAGTGAAGAGCTGATCCTTCCCCCCGCTCTGCCACAGGACATTTTGCGGCCTGTTCACCAGAAAGGCACTTGGGATGGAAGGCAGTGTCAGTATGAAACGAAGGAGGGGGAGCAGGTTTAAACTGGCTGACCAAGTTTGCTGCCCTCTCATAATGTACGCTCAGGAGGGTAGGAAAGGAATGCATTTCGTGGTAGAAGTGGAAGAGACAGCCGAGAGAAAGGAGCTGCTGCAAACTGATTTCTTGCAGAGACTGACAACTGACAAAGCCCAGAAGTGGGTAATAGCTAAAATTTGGAAATAACCCAACTGCCCATCAACTGGAGAGTGGATAAAAAAGATCTGGTTTTTTAATAAAATGGAGTACTACTCAGCCATAAAGAATGAAAAACTAGAGATGTGTATAGCTAAGTGGATGCACACTGAGGCCATACTCTTAAGTGAAATTAATAAGACACATGTGTGTAAATATCAAATAGTTTCTCTGGTGTGAAAAACTAAAAGGAAAAATAAGGATCAAAATGTATAATTGATAATGTGTAATAGGAAGAAATGGTCTAAAAGAATAGAAAGGAAGTGGGAGGGGTAGGGGAACAGTGAAAAGGGAAAAGAAAAAAATGTGTGAAAAGGAAAAAGTGGAAACAAAGTAAACAGGGAAGGGTGGAGGGGTGGAGGGGGCTGGGGAATGGGGAAAAATAAGAACCAAGATACATCATGTAAAGGTACAAGATCCCAATGATGAATGTAACTGTATTGTATACCTAAAATGTACCAATAAACTTAAAAAAGAAAAACTTGAAAATTTTTTAAAGAAGTGGGAACAGCAAAAAGGGGATATGGGAAACTCCACTTTTCAAGGGTTCACTTGTATTGAGGTTCAACAAGGCAACAGGAAGAGATAATAAAGCCATAGGACTCTCTCTACCCTCCCCTCTTCTTTCTTATATCATGCAGTTAGTAAGAGACAGCTCTAGCTGAAGGCCTGCGAAACACCAATTGGGTTTCCTGTTTTCTTCTCCAATGGACTCAAGTGACTTCCTGCTCAAAATGCATCACTTTTTCTTGCACAAACAGAGCACATCCAAGTTATCTGACACTAAGATCCCTTTCCTGTGGCTGACTCACCCACACACCACAGCCCTCTCTGCTTCCCGAGCTTCTGTTGTTAAGAGAGAGAGGGAGAAACAGCGTCGTAGCCTTGGAGGGGTTGTCCTGCTCCACTGTTCTAAATAATAACCTGGAATTCGGTACCAGCTCAGCTGAGTAGGGCTCCTGCCTTTGCAACTCTACCCCTGGCTCTCCTCTGTATGGAGCTGGTCCCTGCCATGATCATTCTATGCATTTTTCTCCGTGCCTTTGCTCACATCAGTCCTGCAGCTTAGTATGGATGCCATCAGCCCTTTGCTGTTCTTTTTTTTTTTTTCTTTCCAGTACCCAGAATCAAACTCAAGACCTTTCATTTGCAAGGCAGAAGCAGTGTCACCCCAGCCCAATTTCTTCCTTCCTTACTTCCTTCGTTTGTTTTGGTACCAGGGATCAGTCTCAGGACCTCACACTTGCCAGGCAGGTGCTATGCTGCTGAGCTAAATCCCCAGCCCCCTTTCCTGAGTTTTGAGGTTAGTGTCCATCCACTTCCTCTTGTTTGTATCTCTGTATTGCCAAGAGCCTAAATTCTGTCACTTACCACCTAGGAGAAAAGTGTCTCGCTTGATCTTAGATAAGTTATTCATCTTTTCATCCTCAGTTTCTCTTTTGTAGAAAGAAGGTGATGGATCTTGCCCTGGGTGTGGCTTTGAGTTGTTACTTTAAAATAATAAGTATAAGTAAATTAAAAACCAAATAAGTGTTGGTGATTTAGAGAAAAGAAACCCCTCATTCACTGTTGGTAGGAATATAGATCAGTACAGACATTGCAGAAAACAGTATGGAAGTCGCCGCAAAAATTAAAAGCAGAACTACCATGTGATCTAGCCATCCCACTTATGGTTATACACCCAAGAAGGAGAACTCAGTGGGGCAGAGATATTTGTGCCCCACTGCAGTATTCTTCACTATAATCAACTGTGCACACTCAACCTGTGTCCATCATTTGAAGAACAGGTAAAAGAAATACAGAGTATTATTCAGCTTTAAAAAGAAGGAGGGCTGGGACTTTGGCTCAGTGGTTCCGCTGCCTGTCTCGAAAACTTAAGATCCTGAGTTTGATCCCTGGTACCAAAAAAATAAAAATAAATAAAAATAAAAAGAAGGAAATCCTGCACCTGCAACCCTGTAGGTAAATCTGGAGGACAACGTGCTAAGTGAAACAAGGCAGACACAGAAAGACAAAGACTGCATGATCTTACTTATATGTGAGACCCAGAGAGGTTGAAGGCACAGAGAAGAGGAGACTAGAAAGATGGTTTCCGGGGGCTGATGTTGGGAGCAGTAGGAAGACATTGGTCAATGTGTGTGCAGCTCCAGATATACAGGGTGAATAAGATCTGGAACCTCGGTGCACCACACAGTGGCTATGGTTAATAATACTGCATTAGTCACTTGAGATTTGCTGAGAGTAGATCTGAGGTGTTCTAACCCCACGCTGGTGCATGAACACCCACAAACACAATGGAAACTGTGTGAGGTGATAGGTTTGTGGACAGCTTTGTGTGGGGACCATGATATCAAAATATTCTGTCATAGTCTACATATATTTCTACACATACAATTCCTATTTGTCAGTGATGCCTCCATAAGGCTGGAAAAACCAAATACGTAAGTGGATGAGGAGTGTTTTCAAACCTTGAAACTGCTCAGCACACCTGTTTATTCTCATGTTCTATCTTATATTACAAAATGGAATCATTTTGCTTTCAAAATATGTACTGAACTCCTTGAAGAATGGGACAATGTTCTAATCATCTTCATCTGTCCCACAGTGGGTAGACAAGGAAGAACTCAAGACCTTTGCATAGAATTTATCTGAGTTAAAACCATGTCAACAGTGCTCCAGGAGTCACCAAGGGCCAGAGCCCCCCAGCTCAAAGGACATGGTCCCGTCACACCAAGTGTGACAAATGAAGTGGTCTCTAGAACAAGATGCTCCTCAGAAGAGGAGTTGGCCTTACTTGGCCACAATTCAAGTTATATTTGTTTTAAGGCACTGAAAAAATTCTAATTGAAAAGCCACTGGGAGGCAGTCATGCTTTAAATTTCTATGTGATAAAGGAAAGCTCAATAGACAGTAAAAATCACTGTCAAAAGACAAAACTACTCCACATTTAGCTTAAAAATCTTGATCAGCTTTATTTTTTTACTTTAGAATCTGACAACACTTCATCCCATAAATTAGAATGTGTTCCCACTGACTGGGCAGAGGAGGGGTTTTTACAGACAAAGGCTGAGGAACATAGGAACAAAGAGAAAAAGGCAAATTGATCATTTCAAAGTTACTTTCCTGGTAAGCTGGGATAGGGAGACAGAATGAAAGAAAATGACAACAGTGTTAGGGTCGGATCTGTCATGTCATTCAAAGGTCCATGGATCGAAGGCTAGGTCACCATCCTGTAGTGCTTTTGGGAGATAGTAGTGCTTTAAGAGGTGGGGCCTAGTGGGAGGAAGTCAGGTCATCAAGGGTGTGACCTCAAAGGGGATGTTAGAAGCCTTGCCCCTTTCCTGTCTCTCCCTTTGCTTCCTGGCTACAAGGAGGTAAGCAGCTTTGCTCCTTCACCTGCTCCCTTCCCTGATGTTCTGCCTCACCACAGGCCCCAAGGGCAATTGGTTATGGACTGAAGCCTCTAGAACCATGAGCCAAAATAAATGTGCCCCTTATTAAGTTGAATTTCTCAGGTGTTTTGTCATAGTGACAGAAGGCAGCCTAACATAACTTCAAGTTACTTTTTTATAAGAGTCAAAGCAGACAGAACTTTATTATCACACAGATTGAAACAGGCCTATTTAGGAAGTCTGGCTATTATCTCTTTTCTCTCTCTCTCTCTCTCTTTCTCTCTCTTTCTTTCTCTCTCTCTCTTTCTCTCTATCTCTCTCTCTCTTTTTCTCTCTCTCTCTCTTTCTCTCTCTCTCTCTCTCTCTCTCTCTCTCTCTCTCTCTCTCACTCTCTCTGTCTTGCTTACTTTTTGGAAGTTGAGAGAAAAACTTAGCTTTGGTTTGGTGATTTGGGGCTTTAGCATAAGTAAACTGTCTGGTCTGTTCTATTGGAGCCCAGAAGAAGAGTTTCCTCTCCCCCAAATCATGTCCCATAATTTTATTTATCACCAGCTAACCTCTGTTGTAATCAGTCAAAACTGTTGTCCTTGTTTTACTTCTAGAAATATTTTCTAAAGTTTGCCCTCTGTTTCCTCCTGATTAAATTTGCATTTAAAGATATCTGTGCCATAGTAAGTGGAGTGCCTGGTCTCACAGTTCTGGAGCTAGAAATCTAAGGTCCAAGTGTCAACATGATTGGTTCTGAGGGTTATGAGGGAAAATCGGGTCCAGGCCTCTCCCTTCAGCTTGAAGTTGAAGTTGTTCGTCTTCTCCCGATATCTTCACATTGTCTTTCCTCTGTGTGCATTTGTGTCCATCTCCCTTACCCCTCACACTTCTGCCATGCTGGGGATCAAACCTGGGCCTTGCAACCTAGTCAAGCTTTCCACCGCTGAGCTGTGCCCAGCCCTCCCCTCTGTAAGGACTGGGTCAGGTCACATCCTAATGGCCTCGTTTTGCATAAACTGTCTCTGCAAAGACCTTGTCTCCAAAATACTGTGGGTCTGGGGCTTCTCCATATGAAATGGGGAATCGGGTAGAATGACACAGCTCAGGCCATAACGGTATCCCAGTGTTTCCTGCACAGATAGACATTATTTTCCCTGACAATTTAGAATACTTGTTTCTGTAATATTTTTGTTTACTCAAACCACTTGGATCACTTTCCTTTGAAGCACTGATAAGCAGCTGTTTTGTCAGTGAACCAGAGGAGCAGGCAGTCCTAATTCTCTGGAACTCTGCAGCGCTCTTACCCCCTAGTGTGGTCCGCCCCACAGATGTCCATAAGCTCAGGTTCCTTTGCCTGCCTGCTGCAGACCAAATCCAAGGAGCTTCTGTATTTCTGTAAGAAAGGAACAGTTGTATTCCAAGCAAGCTCCAAGGAGACAGGGGCCCATCCCGGCAAATGGAGACACAGCTGTCTGCCCTTCCCCCACCCTTCCCTTTGCTCCCCCTGGGTCCCAGTGGACTTCGGGAGTTTGCTTCAGTGCCCTTCTAGCTATCAAAGCACCATTCTCCACTATATATGAATGCAGCCAGAAGGCATTGCTCCCTCTCGGGGACTTCAGACAGTACTGGTGCCTGGTTGCAGAATGGAAAGGGCACCCTGGAGGGGCTGAGAGCAGGGAGGGAGGGGTCTGGGCCCCTTATTTGCACACGAAGCCTTCAGCTCTCACTCTTCACCGACACAGGCCTGCAAGCTGCTAGCCAAGCCGTGCTTCCTTGCCACTTCTCAGGCTCCCTCCTGTTAGCGGCCCCTGGTGCTGCAGCACAGGCCAAAGGTGTTGAAATAAAGATTTGCTTTGCCTTTCCTGTGAACCTGCTTGTGCTGTGATTTATTTCTTGGTAATGTGGGGTCCAAAAGTCCTATAAATCTGTTTGGGATTTTTTTTTTAATCCTGATTAGCATGGACAGAGCAGTTGTTTCCAAAAAGGAACAATATACATTCAGAGCGGTGAACTCCAAGGAGACCAGCAGCCAGCGAAGACCTGCGGCAGTGACCAGCAGTGGCTGTGCCAACTATGGGCACCCAGCATTGCCTGCTGTCACCTGGGGACATCAGGGCTGCCAGCCGAGTTGCACTTAGCCAAATTGCCATTTCCATCTGACTGCAGCGAAAGAGCCCTAGGCTGATTGGCAACAAAATCACCATCTCACAGTGTACAGGTGCACAGGGCTCTTTTAGAGGAAGGAGAAGAGAGGTGGGGAGCACAGAGAGATAACGCAGCGCCGGACACCTGCTCTAGCACTTCTCCCACCTTCAGCTCCTCCTCCGCTTTCTAGTGGATAGGAAACCAGGGGTCGGGCTCCTGGGTCTGGTGTCTGCATATTCTGTCCGCTTCTAGCTGGCTGCAGAGAGGAGAGGGTATTGATTCCTCAGCAGGAAGAAGTTTGAAGAGACTGCATATCTCTAAGAGAAAAATCTAATTTTTAAAGTTCCATTTTGCAGTGTCAGACTGCTGTGCCCACACTGCCCAAGATAAGAACCACAAATAGATTTTCAGGACCACAGGTGCATGGCACCCAGGAATGGGTCCTCCCTGACTGGCGTGTGAAGTGGGAGGGAGCACTGCTCCTCCAGAGGGCAGCGGCTGCTGAGGTTCTACACACATTCCCAGGACCTGCTGGAGGACTGAATCGGTAATCAAGGTGGGGCAGGGCAGAGTCATCAGGAGTGGCTGTAAGACAAGGCCATCTGGGGGCAGGCCCAAGTTTTAAGCCTGCTGTAGCCAGGGCAGACATCCTCTGGGGCCCCCTCAGGGCCTCTGGGGCCTTCGCAGCTGTCAGGACTAGGATTCAGTGGGATTCCAGAAGAAGCAGCTGCTTGCTCGACAGCTGCCATGTCTCCATGGAAACAGCAGGCCTGAAGTCACACTTCTGAGGCATCTTTAGGAGGGCCAGTGATGTTGACCATGAGTCTAGGGGTCCAGGGGGTTGGAGGATATCAACAGTGGACTCCACCTCTCCTTGACCTTTGACCTGTCCGGCTGGGTTTCCCAGGTGCTCTTCAGAGAGGTGGCAGCAGCACCTGGAGCAGCCCAGAGCAGGAGGCAGGCATCACAGCTGTCACGTGAACTGCAGATTCCCAGGCATGTGGGGAGACTCTGGGCAGACACCACAGGCACCCACAAGGAGGCCGCAGGACTGACAGTGATCAGCTGGGTCGCAGGGGAGGCGAAGGGCCAGGGCTTGTTTGCCTCGTAGCTCACCATGACCTCAAATAGATCCTTTGACACTTTGCAGCACCTGAGTTTTGACTGAGTGAAGTCCAGGACCTGAATTAAAGCCCTTAAAGATGGGGGTCTAAAATGAACTGGTGATCACCTTCCTATGCACCCCAACTCTTCACACAGAGCCCTGTCAGCGTCTGCCGCCTAGCTTGCTGCTTTCATGCTTGCTCAGACATCCTAAGATGCTCCTTTCATTGAGGGTTGTGGAATAATAAAAGGAATATTTTGTCACCAGTTCCTGGCATAAAGCTCCCGAAACCTCTGAATTTACCAAGCGATAGCAGTGTCTTCCACTCTAAACCATGAGCCCCTCTAGCCACACAGAACTGTGCTAAAGCAGTGACTCCTAGTGGGCCTGTCTCTACATAACTTCCAGCTGAGCAATGGTTAACAGAGGAAACTTGTGATTAGAGGTCAGAATTTTTTTGGGGGGAGGGGGGCTGTTACTGGGGATCAAACTAGGGTCCTAGCGCTTGTGAGGTAGGAGAGGAAGAAGGGTTGCATGCTTTGTAGGAATTGAACGAGTGATAGTGAGAAAACACAAGCAGCATCAGAAAGCACTGTGTGTATTTACGTGGTGGCGTGATGGTGGCATGATGTCCTGCTGTGTGCTTGAGGGACTGCAGGGACCGTCTACCTTTCAGGTCAGCCTCAGTGGAATCTGGAAGGAGCTCCTGGCACTGGGCCAGGCACAGAGTGCTGAGCTGATGTGTAAACTTGGTCCTGCCATAGTGAAGCTTGTGCAGAGCTGAACCTCACAGGAGGCTAAAGACCACAGGCCAGGGTCTTGGTTTGGAATAAACTGAGTGCATGAGTCTGTTTTCTGTGAGATAACAAAGTACTCCAGGCAAAGCTTTTCACAGAGAAGGGAGATTTATTTCATTCACATGCTCTGGAGTTCCAGGAGCATGGCACTGGCCTCTGCTGGCTCTAGTGAGGTCTTCTGGCTGCCACACAGCAGAGTACATGGCCTGATGGTGGGAATAAGAGAGAGAGAGAGATCACGTGGCAAGACAGGAAGTGAGAGGACCGAAGTAGGGCCAGCCTTGCTCTTTCACCATTACCCCGCTGAGATCCAACTCACTTTGAAGACCAGCACGACTCCCTTCCAGGGCTGGTGCCTATAACAGGGGCTTCATTTTAAATGCTGCAGAGAAAACCATGGAACACAGCTAAGTGTGCAGGCAAAGATTCCTGTGCACCAGACACCCAGAAGTGGAAATGCTTGTCCCAGGAGGACGTTCACTTAAAATTGAGAGGCCATGTGAGGGCCCCACAGCCTTCATCTGCTCCACCACAAAGCCTGTTCGAGGCCCCCCATTTTCTCACCAGCACTGGACATTGTCAGCCTCTATCTTAGCACAGAGAGCAGCACAAGAATTCCCACAGCATTTGCGTCCCATCTCAGAGTGTCTAGCTGATGCAAGAAGGAGAAAACAAAATAGAAACAAATAACCACACCAGAGAACTACCAGGAAGGACTACAACAATGGTGAGAATGTAGGCCTCTGATTTGTACACACAGTTATATACCTAGTAACCATCATTTGCCTACTCTATGATCATATAGTAGAAACCTCAAGAGAATGTATTAAAAACTTACCAACAAAGAAAAGCCCAGGCCCTGATGGATTCACTGCTGAATTTTACAAGACATTTAGAGAAGAACTACTACCATTACTCTTCAAACTTTTCAATGAAATTGAAAGAGAAGCTATACTTCCAAATTCATTCCTGGAAGCAAGTATCACTCTGATTCCCAAACCAGAGAAAGATACAACCAAAAAGGAGAACTACAGACCAATCTCCTTAATGAATATAGATGCAAAAATCCTTAATAAGATACTAGCAAACAGAATACAGAGGATTATTAAGAAGATCATCCATCATGACCAAGTCGGATTTATCCCAGAGATGCAAGGGT
>NW_022900922.1:36295452-36305052 GCF_012274545.1 Fukomys damarensis | reverse complement strand
AAAAAAAAAAAAAAAAAAAACTGTCGTGACCAAAAGAGTCCAGCAAATTGTTCATGGGAGCATAAATGTGTAAATGTTAGTTGTTTCCTTACATGGGATCCTTAACCAGAGGAGGGAAATGCTCCTTTTATGATCAAAATAATGACAAGATAATACAGCAATAACCATACCAAAAAAAAAAAAAAAAAAAAAAAAAAAAAAAAAACCTGTGTGACATGCATAAAAATTTTAAAGGGCTTTAATAAGAAAATACTTAAAAGGCATGAATACATGGAACCCTTCTCACTTTCCTAAGACTAAGGTTGCAAATAGACTGATTTACCCCATAATATATACAGCTAATGTCATTGTTATCCTTCTCCCAAAAACTCAAAGTTAAAAATATTATTTTGAGTACCTAAAAATTACTGAAAATCACACCTGAAAGAATAAAAATGTAAAAAAGTTTATGAACACTAAGGATTCTTTTATAATTAATGTTGAGAAGTTAGTTACTTATGAATAAGTCACCACATTAATAACACAAAAGCAAATCCCAAGTGGATTAAATAATTAAAGCAATTTTTTTAAACTTTGGAAGAAACATAGGTGACTGACAGATTTCCCATTAGGAAAGTAGTTCTGAAAATGAAAGCAATGTTGGAAGTCATCGGTAGAACACTTTGACTAGGAGGGGGAAAAAAGAAACTTTTATCACAATGACTTTCACGTCCCTGGGACACAAATACCCGGCAGCCACAATGTAAAAGAGGAAACGTTTTGTAGAGATTCAGTTTGTAGAGGTTTTGGGGCAGTCAGCTCCTTGGCAAGGAGCATGGTGGAGGGGTGGAGAGGAGGCCTGATGAGGGCCCTGCAGAGGAAGCAGAGAGCTCGGGGAGGAGGGAGGAACATGGACTCTCGCAGCACACCACAGCGCCCACCTCCTCTAACAGCCTTCACCTCCCATACCGCGTTTAGCTATAGACTCATCAGTGCACGGAACCACAGAGACTACCATGCGCCCTATCCAGTCACCCTCGCCCCAAGAGTCCCACCTCTGAGCTCCGGAGGTCTGAGGGGACATCCGGTTGCTAACCGTAACACCTGCTTTTATGGAAACATCCCACCAAAAATAACAGCCAGACACAAAATTAGAAAAAAAATATTTAACAGAGATACTATCTTTAAAAGGCAAAGAAATATTTAAAATTTAATAAAATTAGCACTCAAATAGAAAATAAGATGTGTGAACAGATAATTCATAGGAAAGGAAGATCAAGAGCCAGTAAAAACAGGAAAAGTTTTCACCAATAATGAGAACATGCCGTGAGTGTGTGCCATTGCACACTGTGCCAAGTCAGGGGTGTCTGTGTCTGCATGCAAGGTCTAGGCTGTGGTTCGAATGTGTCCTCAAAGGTTCACGTTGGAAGCTTGGACATCAGATGGTGACACTGGAAAGTGGTGGAACATTTACAAGGTGGGACCCAGTGCAAGGAGATGAGGTCATTGGGAGTGCGGCCCTGGGGACTCCGAACATGTTTCTAACTCCTGCGTAACACTCCCAGGGGTGCATGACATTTTCCTTGCCTATTCTGTTTGAGATGGACACCCGAGTCCATTTCTTCGCCCACACAAATAAGGCCACAGTGAGCACCTAAATCTGCATCCCTTCATGGACTTGAGCAATGACACTACCGGGAGATACACCCCAGAGGGGAGCCTGCTGAGCCCAGGACACAACCACGGGGTCACTGCCAGAGGACTTCCTAGGTGGGTGTCTCCCTTCCTAGCCTCAGCAGGGCCTCTAGTGCCCTACTTCATGGTTGTTACTGGTGGCACCCAACTTTCTATCTGATGCCAATCTGACAAAGTATTCTGCAGTATCTCATGATATTTTATGTGTATTTCTCGATTTATTCACTTACTGCCTTTTCTGTCTGAGTTATAGTAATTCTTCATATATCCTAGAGTTAATTCGTTGTGAATTTTGATAAAATTTTCTTTCAGTCTGGTTATGATGTTCTTTGTGTAATAGACCTGATACACTCAAATTAAATAATTTTCTCCTTACACTACTTATTTAGATATTATTTTTCCCTTTTAGCATTTATCAATATTATTTACCAATTCCAAAAAAACAATTATAGGTACTGGAACAACCTGATATTCATAAATAAAGGAACAAACTTGAACCCCTACCTTGCTGCATGTACAAAAAATAATTCAAAATGAATCAACAATCTGCATATAAGAGCTACACCCAGAAAAGTCTTAGAAGAAAACATAGAGATAAATCTTCATGCTCTTGATTTTGGCAATGGATTATTAAGGATGGATGGTGCCAGTGGCATGACAAACAAAGCGAAGTTGGATGTGCTCCACTCTCTGAAATTAAAAGCATTGTGGATGGAAAAGCATTACAAAGAGAAAAGGCAGGCTAAAGGGGAGGGGAAAAAACAGCAACTCGCATATCTGATGGGGTCAATTACCAGAACACAGAACGATCTCTTTTAACACAACAAAAGAGACAATCCAATTTTAAAATGGGCAAAGGCCCGAACAGACATTTCTCCAAACGAAGAACACAAAGGCCAGGGAGTAGGTCAGAGAGGCTCAAAGTCACTGTTCTTGGAGATCGGCAAAGCAGGAGGCACCAGGTGCTGCCGCGTCCTGCCCATGAGGCTGGTCATAATTTATTTATTTATTTATTTTTGTTTTGTTTTGTTTTTTTGAGACAGGGTCTCACTATGTAGTTGAGACTGACCTGGAACTCACTATGTAGCTCAGGCTGGTCTCGAACTCACAGTGACCCTCCTGCCTCAGCCTCCCGAGTGCTGGGATTACAGGCATGAGCCACCATGCCTGGCCCGGTCGTAATTTAAAAGAGGAAAGAAAAACACCAGACACTGGTAAGGAGTTGCAGGGAGGTTGGAGGCTCATACATTGCTGGTGGGAATGTCACATGGTTCGGCCACTGTAACCATAGGAAAACAGTTCGGCCTTTCCCCACGAAGCCGAATATTATCACTCTGTGGCCCAATTATTCCATTCCTTTATACTGGAGTGCATGCACAACAATGGAGAACAGGTGACTCAGTGAATGCATGCTCATGCAGATGAAGGGAGGCAGTTTTACCAATAATGAGACAGGTGCAAAAGACCAGGTGCCCACTGATAGATGAGCGAGCGAACTGAGTATATTTCTGTAATGGAAAATCTGTGGCATGTTTCTGTAATGAATACTATAGAGCTATCAAAGGACATGGTATAGTAATGAATGCACGGAAAAGAGGCCAGACACAGAAGGTCACGTATTGTATGCTTCAGTGCAAATGAAATGTTCACAGCAGGTAAATCCACAGAAAGAGAGAGAGAGCAGACTGCTGATTTCCAGGGCTACAGGGACAGAGGAATGCGGATTCACTGCTTAGTGGGCAGTTTCCTGCTGGGGCAGTGAAAACTTCTGGGAGCTAAATGAGGTGCCAGTTATACGACATGCTGCATGCACAGTGTAGGATGCCTAACTTTGTTCTATGAATATCATGAAGAATAAAATTTTAAGCCATTACCCAAGTTAGAGCTTGTATATGATCACTAACTTATTATCGTAGTATAAGCAACAGATAGGTGAGCAGAATCTTAACCCTTGGGACTTCAAGGTCAAGGTGGGGAACACCTAAGAATAAAGAAAATTAATGCAGCAGATTAATAAATCAAGCACCGACCATGAACAGCTGCAATGAGAGTTCAAAGAAACAAAACAAAAACTTTCTTAAAGAAGGAGACATTTCAAATAAATTTTAAGTACTGGCTGGAATTTAACCATTTGAGTTAGAGGAGGAGAAATAAAATCACATGAATACATTTTCAGCTCCACAGGATGAAGATAATAAATGGTGTAACCAAGTTGCCCCTAAAGCTTTTTAAATTGGCAGAGATGCTACAAAGAGTCTGTTGAGAAGCAGGACTGCGACCCTGGGCCTCTGCAGGGCTCTGCACAGAGCAGGAGAATGAGAAATGACAAAGAAAATAAAACTAAAATGTGTGCTTCTTTAAAATTGCAGGCACCAGGAAAACTGGAGGAGGAACAACAGCATCCAGCAGCGGGGATTACTGTTTAGGAGTCAGTTAAGGGGAGTGATAAGGTGTGGGGTGTGAGGAAGTACACGGTAACCATAGGAATGAGTGCGTGACACGAGTGTGAGGACTTGTGAGGCCACGCAGGAAAACTGTGCAGGCTGCTGCGCTCTGGAATCTGGACGGTGCCCTACGGTCACCACGGCAGTCTGTTGTCCCTTCTCTCAGGCGGGAGCACAGGTAAGCGGGCAGGGCAGGAGCGCTGAGCACAGCACACTGAGAGGCTATGCTGACAGCGGGTTCTCAGAGACCAGGCTCTGACCTAGGCTGCAGTGGGAGTTTTCCTGGGAGCCATCTGCATGGAGCATGGGGGGATTTAGCAACACAGAGGGAACTGCTGGCATGCACGGCAAGGGCACCCTCAGGGTGAGGAGAACCTGCCACAGAAGAGCAGGCTATTGGTCTTGTTGTGCCTGATGAAGAACAGGAAGGGGTGGTCCGCGCGGAACACAGATCTAGATTCTGAAGCACAGCAAGGTACAGCCATACAAGCTGATGCCGCCGTGGCCTCTGTGCCCTCCTCGTTGATCTCCACCACACTCTTGTGCACGAACTTGGACAGACTCAGGTTGCTGTCGGCCACCATCCCGGACAGGTCAGCACAGCCCTCCTCAAAGGCATGCTCCATGCCCAAGCGCTTCAGCACAGAGCACATGTCATAATCTTCCTGCAGTTTAAATCTCGGGAGGAAAACCTCAACTTCTGTACGCTTCATCCGCTCTGCACTGGTCCAGGTTTGGAATTTCTCAAAAGTGAGGGTGTCTTCCAGCTGAAAGACCAGAATTAGACGTTCAGATTCAGGCCTCAGTGCGCACCCCGCTGTCCCTCCTCGGCAGCACCCCGCCTCTGCAGGCAGGATGCTGACTGTCACACACCGGGGCTGCAGCTGCCTGCACAGGGGAGGTCTTGGGCCTGTCCTGCACCCAGCTGCTGTGCTGCCCCCCAGGCCAGCTTCCCAGGAGCACACTGGGCTGCCCGCTCCTCACACCCCTGCTGACCAGGTCTCTGCCAGGTGGATGAGCCGGGTGGGGATTTGGGCTTCTTGAGCTTTTTGGTTTTCTGAACGAGGCTTAGTGAACTAGGGGACAAACCATTGCTGGTAAGGAAGGAGCGAGTGGACAGCAAAGGGCTGTGTGGTGACCCCGGGGAGCAGGGCTCAACCAGGGACTCTGAGGGGCCTGGGAGGGAAAGCATGCACGGCAAGGGCACCCTCAGGGTGAAGAGAACCTGCCACAGAAGAGCAGGCTGTTGGTCTTGTTGTGCCTGATGAAGAACAGGAAGGGGTGGTCCGCGCGGAACACAGGCAGAGACCTTGCACAGAGTGGTATAATGCTACAGGCTGACGCCGCCGCGGCCTCTGTGCCCTCCTCGTTGATCTCCACCACACTCTTGTGCACGAACTTGGACAGACTCAGGTTGCTGTCGGCCACCATCCCGGACAGGTCAGCACAGCCCTCCTCAAAGGCATGCTCCATGCCCAAGCGCTTCAGCACAGAGCACATGTCATAATCTTCCTGCAGTTTAAATCTCGGGAGGAAAACCTCAACTTCTGTACGCTTCATCCGCTCTGCACTGGTCCAGGTTTGGAATTTCTCAAAAGTGAGGGTGTCTTCCAGCTGAAAGACCAGAATTAGACGTTCAGATTCAGGCCTCAGTGCGCACCCCGCTGTCCCTCCTCGGCAGCACCCCGCCTCTGCAGGCAGGATGCTGACTGTCACACACCGGGGCTGCAGCTGCCTGCACAGGGGAGGTCTTGGGCCTGTCCTGCACCCAGCTGCTGTGCTGCCCCCCAGGCCGGCTTCCCAGGAGCACACGGGGCTGCCCGCTCCTCACACCCCTGCTGACCAGGTCTCTGCCAGGTGGATGAGGCAGGTGGGGATTTGGGCTTCTTGAGCTTTTCGGTTTTCTAAACGGGGCTTACTGAACTACGGGACAAACCATTGCTAGTAAGGAAGGAGCGAGTGGACAGCCAAGGGCTGTGTGGTGACCCCGGGGAGCAGGGCTCGACCAGGGACTCTGAGGGGCCTGGGAGGGAAGTGTCCTAGTAGGGAGGGTCAGAGGCACAGCCAAGGGCTCCCCCTGCTCACAGGGAGCCCTTGGTCAGAGACGTCCCACTGCTGCCATCAGGGGCTGGGGCCTCTGTCACCCGCAGGGCGGCCAGGATGTGCCACTGGGCTGCCCAGGTCCTGCTCTCACACGGGATCCTCACCTGCCCACACTTCAGCTCACAGACTAGCATTTTCTCACTCTCCACTGATGCTTTCCTGGTATACATTTACACCTAATCAGCAGTGATCACGATGGTGATGGATCCCACCCTGCAGCCTGGTTACCATGTGCCTGGCAGTGTGCGGAGCTGTCACCTGAATCCCCAGCTTATACTACTGGAGTGATAACCCCACCACGTAGATATCCTCGTGTTCCCCGTATAGCAATGAGAAGACCCAGGCTGATGGGTGATGGCCCTGGCAAGGCTCCGCCATCCTGCACTGTCCCATGGGCAGGGATGGGAGAAACAGGTCCTGAGCAACAGTCTGATCCCAAAGCCAAATGCTCGCACCTGCCCACACCACCCACGGGAGAGGAGCTGCCAAGGACAAGAGTGTGCCTTCTTTCTGTCCTGTTGGAAGGGATACCAGGATGTCACCGGATGCTTTGATGGGACAGTAGGTATACACAGACCCAGTGTCTCACCGTGCTGAGGTCCACGCCTTTGTCAGGGAGTAGGATGACCATGCTCAGCTCGTGGCCATTGTAGGACAGCTCCAGCACCTGGGCCCGCACCTCCCTCACCTGGGCCAGGGGGAACGTGGCTTCCCGGTACATCATCTGCACGGGCTTCTTCTCCTTCTGCCGGGGTGAACACATGAGCACAGATGTCTCCCAGACTCTCCAAGGAGCAAGGAGCTTCCCCAAGGAGCTTTGGGAGTGTTTCAGCACCAGTGAACCACTCTGCTCACAGGGAGCCCTTGGTCACAGACATCCCACTGCTGCCATCAGGGGCTGGGGCCTCTGTCACCCGCAGGGCGGCCAGGATGCACCACTGGGCTGCCCAGGTCCTGCCCTCGCACAGGATCCCCACCTGCCCACCCCTCAGCTCACAGACTAGCATTTTCTCGCTCTCCACTGATGCTTTCCTGGCATACATTCACACCTAATCAGCAGTGATCATGATGGTGATGGATCCCACCCTACAGCCTGGTTACCATGTGCCTGGCAGTGTGCGGAGCTGTCACCTGAATCCCCAGCTTATACTACTGGAGTGATAACCCCACCACGTAGACATCCTCATGTTCCCCGTATAGCAATGAGAAGACCCAGGCTGATGGGTGATGGCCCTGGCAAGGCTCCGCCATCCTGCACTGTCCCATGGCCAGGGATGGGAGAAACAGGTCCTGAGCAACAGTCTGATCCCAAAGCCAAATGCTCGCACCTGCCCACACCACCCACGGGAGAGGAGCTGCCAAGGGCAAGAGTGTGCCTTCTTCCTGTCCTGTTGGAAGGGATACCAGGATGTCACCGGATGCTTTGATGGGACAGCAGACACACACAGACGCAGTGTCTCACCGTGCTGAGGTCCACGCCTTTGTCAGGGAGTAGGATGATCATGCTCAGCTCGTGGCCATTGTAGGACAGCTCCAGCACCTGGGCCTGCACCTCCCTCACCTGGGCCAGGGGGAACGTGGCTTCCCGGTACATCATCTGCACGGGCTTCTTCTCCTTCTGCCGGGGTGAACACATGAGCACAGATGTCTCCCAGACTCTCCAAGGAGCAAGGAGCTTCCCCAAGGAGCTTTGGGAGTGTTTCAGCACCAGTGATGGAAACAATGTCTGGGCCAGGGAAACCCGGAAAAACGTCACAGCAACTGCCACATCCCTGGAAACCATGGAGTGTAAGCCGATCCAGAAGCAGCCTGGGAAAGATGTCTTGGCCGGCAAAATAGACGGGGTGCTCTGAATTGTCCATGTGCTATGGTCTGACTCTGAAGTGCCCCCCCAACATGCCATGCCAAAAATAAATTAATCGTTATGTAAAGTGCATTTTATGTTGAAATGAGGGGGTATTAGAAAAAGTGTAAACTTCCTAAATGTTTTATGCCTAATTCATTTTCTGTATTTCAAAGGATTAGAGGATTTGGCAAATGGTTTTAACTTTGCTTTCATTTAAAGAGAAACAGGTCCTGAGCAACAGTCTGATCCCAAAGCCAAATGCTCGCACCTGCCCACACCACCCACGGGAGAGGAGCTGCCAAGGGCAAGAGTGTGCCTTCTTCCTGTCCTGTTGGAAGGGATACCAGGATGTCACCGGATGCTTTGATGGGACAGCAGACACACACAGACGCAGTGTCTCACCGTGCTGAGGTCCACGCCTTTGTCAGGGAGTAGGATGATCATGCTCAGCTCGTGGCCATTGTAGGACAGCTCCAGCACCTGGGCCTGCACCTCCCTCACCTGGGCCAGGGGGAATGTGGCTTCCTGGTACATCATCTGCACGGGCTTCTTCTCCTTCTGCCGGGGTGAACACATGAGCACAGATGTCACCCAGACTCTCCAAGGAGCAAGGAGCTTCCCCAAGGAGCTTTGGGAGTGTTTCAGCACCAGTGATGGAAAAAATATCTGGGCCAGGGAAACCCGGAAAAACATCAGAGCAACTCCCACATCCCTGGAAACCATGGAGTGTAAGCCGATCCAGAAGCAGCCTGGGAAAGATGTCTTGGCCGGCAAAATAGACAGGGTGCTCTGAATTGTCCATGTGCTATTGTCTGGCTCTGAAGTACCCCCCAACATCCCATGCCAAAAAATTAATCGTTGTGCATCTTATGTTGAAATGAGGGGGTATTTGAAAAAGTGTAAACTTCCTAAATGTTTTATGCCTAATAAGTTATCTGTATTTCAAAGGATTAGAGGATTTGACAAATGGTTTTAACTTTGCTTTCATTTAAGTTAAAAATATCAGGACAGAGTTATTGGCCATTCTGTTCTAGTATTAGAAATTTGTAAATATTGAGTGAATAATTGTTATGTTAACTCACAACAATTCAAATAAATACTTATAAATGCTCCATTAATAGTCTTGTAGTTAACTCACTATTCAAATGAATCCTTATTTTAATTTTAAAATGACTTACTTAAAGAAATGTATTTTCAGGTTTTCCTTTCTATTCAACCTAGCACCTCCCACATACCTCACAGTACTTTAGCACTTTTTTTATTTCCTCTACCCATGCAACTTGGACTTAAGGAAATTTTTAGTTTTCAGACATAGGTTGCAGCAATAGATGTGGAAGAAACTCAGACAGGAAGGGCAGTACTTTATGCAAAAAATTAGAAATAGCAGATATTCTGTATTCCTATAGATTTTTCAACTGACTTTAAAAATCAATTTAGAAATGTTTCAAAATTTTTAACTCTTTTTTAACTTAAAACATTAAATATTCTATTCAATGTCTTTTTTTTTTTTTTTTTTTTTTTTTTTTTTTTTTT
>NW_022900922.1:36272534-36295375 GCF_012274545.1 Fukomys damarensis | reverse complement strand
TTTGTTTAAATTTCTCCGTACCTGGTTCACTGTAAAAGGCACTGTCCTTGTGGAGGACACCGCAAACTTTTTGTCCCACCTTCCTTTGAAGTAGACGGCGTTCACCAGAACCAGCCTGGTCCCACGACCAATTGAGTCCTCTGCCAACAACTCCTGAATTTTGTCTTTTGAGAAAGCAGAGACTACATTCAGTGGCTTCTTATAAACCTGTGATGAATAAACTATAGGACAGCACCCTGGAAGATGGAAACGTGATGTTTGCAGATCTGCTGAGTGTGGATTGCTAAGGACTAAAATGTCGAAAGCAGCTCCTCCGAGTGGAGTCCATGGGTCGGGACACCTCGGGAGAATCCACCAGATGAAGGACGGCAAAGGCTTCTGAGTCACTGAAGGAAAGCAGGGTATAAGAAAGAAAGCAGAGGGTGGACATGAGGAGAAGCAGGACATGGGAGTTGGGCTGGGTGGGGACTGCGGTCCCTGGGTTAAATGCAGCGTGGTATCGGGCTCCGTGATCACACCCACTTCTAACACTGGCAGTGATGAGTCTGTGTGACACAGGCAGCCAGAACAGGGGCTCAGAGAGGCATGGTGGTGATGGGCACAGCACACATTTCTGGAGGCCCAGGGGAGAGAGGCTCCTCTTGCTTCCTCTAGACAGAGCACCAGGCAGCCCTAGAGAAGACCTTGTGGGTGGCCTAGATGCAATGTTCTTTCCTGAGCACCCACTGGCACCTTGTTGTGCACTAAGAGCATCCTTGGGAATCTGCACCAGGAGAGGGCACAAGGGGCAAGGATTCCAGGAAGAAATGGGGAAACTATGGAAAAGCGCAAACACCTCTCCTTTGCCACTGTCTCACTTGTTAGCAGAAATAGGAAATCTCCAGGGACACGGCTGCCTCACTGGTTCACATGTCTCCCTATCGTGGATCTTGGGGACCAGGTAGCAATGTGTCACTCTGTCCTCTGGAGATGGAGAAAGATCAGGCACACACACAGGGTGCTTTCAGTGTGGGAGGATCATTGCTGAGGATGGGTCTGTAGGAGACCAGGCAAGATAGGCTGTGGAGTCTCCTCACGGGAGCTTAAGTGAGCGACATGAAGGAGAAGGTAGCAGAAGTCCCCTTAGCTGGGACTGGAGGGGGATAGATGCCACATGGTTTCTAGTAAGATGTGGCCCAAGTACATGGCCATTATGGCTCAGTTCTCAAAAATCCCCCCAAATACTCCCATGTTCATAGTGGAGCTTTTGGGAGTTGACTGAACCATGGGGATGCTACTGCTGACTTGCCGTTAGGAACTGGGCCTCTCTGGCAGTGAGTCACTAAGACTGGGATCTACGCAATGTGACATACTCCATTGCAGTCTGGAGATCCTCCCTTCTCTCTATGCTTCCTGGCCACCATGAGGTTAACAGCTGTCCTCCAGGGCAGGCCCTCCCACTAGGCCACTGCAGCACTGGACTCGGCCAACCATGAACTGAACCTTCTGAAACTATGAGCCAAAATGAACCTGTCCCCCTTCAACACGTGGGCATTGGTTCTGGTGTCCCAGTGAGAAGAAAGTGACTAAGAAGCTGACTTCAGGAAGGTCTGTCCACCCATCTTCTCCTCACAGACAGGATGTCCCTGATGTGTGAACACTTCAAGCCAGTGTCAGTGTGTTCTGATGTATCTGTGAAACTGAAGTATGTATTGACAGCCATAACAGTCACTCTTCTTCTAGAAACTAAAAGAAGTCTCTGGTATTGAAACCCCGAATATTGAAGTCCTAATCAGAAGAACTTTGAGCCCGCTAAAGTTCAAATACAGCATGAGGTCCAGGCTGTCAACAGCACTCTGACCCTGGGGAAGGACAGTGACTGAGGACAGAGGATGTGAGAGAATGGAGGAGAACTTGGGGAGGGAGTGGGAGGAGATGAGAAGAGCACAGAAGAAGCATGGAGAAGGGCAGGAGGAGGAGAGGCCAGGAGTTAGGAAGAGTGGAAGTAGCTGCCCGTGCTGACCTTCCGTCTTTTTGGACACCCAGCTGTTTATGTGCTTCCTGGACTTCTCTGGAGCTTCAGCAAAGGGCAGCTGGTCTACCTCGGCATGGTAGACCTTCAGACAGGACTCCGTAAAGGACTGTGGGGAGAGACAGGCTAGGTGAGGCCACAGAGCTACAGAGAATGTCAGCCAGCAAGCTGCCAGGCATTCTGAGCACCACCCTGTTCTTGGAGAACATAAAAAGAGCATGCGGATCTCTTAGAAGACGTCACACTGAGTCTAGGAGATGTCAAGGGCCATTTTAGGTAAGTGCTGAGTCTGAAATAACTGGAGACAAATGAAAGAGCTCTAGAAGGAGTCAAGAGTAATAACGCACAGTGTCCTTATAGAGCTGTAGTCTTTTAAATACAAGGTTGACCACCTGTTCCTCGTGGTCTCCAGGGTCCTCCTCCTTTGCCCTGCTCACCAGATATGTTAAATAAAACCATTACCATTTTCCTCAATCTGCTTACCGGGAGAATTTTGCAGCTTTCTTCTCCAAAAAGCCCGTTGGCGATGCTGAAGGAGTATGGAGCACCAGGCCTGTTCACCTCGGTGAGAAGTGACTGGAAGCTGCCATGAATGTCCTCTTTGGGGTTTAAAGCCAGTGCCTGTGAAGGAAATCAATGCCACATTGTCAATAATATCCTATGGGCTCACAGAATTTTTACTAAAAATAACAGTTTTTCGCTAGGGTACTCCATAAAATGATTCCTTCAGAGGAATGTGTTTTTCTTATTGTTTTCTTTTCTTTTTCTCCTTTTCCTGTTTTGTTTTGTTTTGCTTTTTTTAGGATCTAGCTATGTAGCCCAGGCTGGACTTGAATTCATTAGGATCCTCCTGTCTCAGCCTCCTCAGTGCTGAGACTGCAGGTGTGAGCTACCATATCGAGTTAGGTTGATTTTATTTTTATTGAGTCATGCTTCTTACAGAACTGCAACTAGTGAGGCATGTGGAGAGATCAGAGAGGGGACAGGGAATAGGGGCATCACAGATGTGGCTCTTCTGCCTACTCTAGGTTCCAGGGCTATAACGGAAACTGCAAAGGACCAGAGAGGCTCAGGATGGAGTTGGCATTGAGTCCAGCATCTCCAGGTGGGCAAGGATAAGCCAGAAATAAAAGAAAACTGATCTCCAAAATTTGTTTGAAAAAGAAGAGATTTAGCTGGGAGTGGCGCCACACACCTATAATCCCAGCACTCAGGAAGCTGAGGCAGGAGGATCACTGTGAGTTCAAGACCATCCTGGGCTACATAGGAAGTTCCAGGTCAATCTCAGTACATAGTGAAACCCTGTTTCAAAAAAACAAAACAAAACATAACAAAACAAAAAAGAAAAAGAAAAAGAAAAAGAAAAGAAGAAGAGAGGAAATAAGGGTATAACAGAACAACATAATTAAGAGGACTAAAACCCAGTTCTCAAATTGTATCCTAGAGAGACAATACATATTTTAAGTGTTATTTCATTATTTTAAATAATATATATTAGGCTGTCAGAAAATTCTCAAGTGATTCTGAAGTACAGAAATTACAGAGATTATAGCCAGACATGGTAGAACACAACTGTAATCCCAGCATTCTAGAAGGCTGAGGCAGGAGGAATGAAAGTTCTAGCTCAATCTGGGAAATTTAGGGGTGTAGTAAGACCCTGTCTCAAAATAAAAAAGGGGTGAGGATGAAGCTCAGTGTGAAGATTTTGGGTTTGATTCCCAGTAATGAAAAAACAAAAGTTGTACAGGGTTTAGTCTCTGACTTTGGTGTGTTAAACTAGAAATCAATAGACTACAAATTAAATACCAATAACCCAAAAATGACCCCACTAAGTCTTATGGAAAACATTCTCCTAAGCCAGGAGAGCTGGTGGATGTCTAGGCACCATCTCTATTTGCCCCAGCCTCAGCTCCTTTGTCTTAAGAAAGCGCTAGGCAACGTTTGAGTCTTCTCCGGGTTAGTGCTTGGGGAAGCTCACCGATCCCCTTCACCACCACCAAAAACCCTCTTGTCCCAGAAGGAGACAGGAGCTGGCCAGCTCACCTGGGCAATCTGGGCCGCCGTGTCGCCCTTAGCCCCCAGTAGGATCATGGCCATGGTGGAGGAGACGCTCACAGGAGAGAAGAAGACGTTGCCTGCAGGGTCATCCTGGCCCAGGAGCTTTAAAAGGCTGAAGGCAAAAGTGTCATTGGCTTCACACAGTGTGCTCATGATGCAGGTGTAGAGGAGAGAAGAAAGGGAGATCTCGTGCTCAGGCTCCCTCTGCGGCCCAGGGCTCTGAACCTGGTCTTTCCCTGCGCAGCCACACTGGTCTCGCCTTCCTACTGCACAATGCCCCACAGAAGCATGGACACCACCAGGATCACAGGAGCGCTGCCGGCTGCTCTAGTACTTGGGGACTCAGTGTCCTTTGTGGCCAGGGCTACAGCAGGGTGGGGCTGTCTTCCTGTCTTCACCACCTGGCCAATCAGGCTGCTACCACCAGGTGTCAATGACCATAAGGGGGAGCTAAACCAGTGCCCTGGAAAGACTGAAATTGTGAAAGTGAAAGCAGATCTCAGGACCCTGAAAAATGTAGAAAGGGCAGGTGGCATGCTTGTCAACCCAGCACTGTGGGAGGTTGAAGCAGGACACTGGAGACTTGGAGCCCAGTCCAACTTACAGAGAACTTGTCTCTAAAGTAATTAATTAAAGGTAGGACAGGGGGTATAGCTCAGTGCAGAGGTCCTGGATTCAGTCCCTAGTACACGTGCCAACCAAAAAATAATAATAATAATAAAAACAAGCAAACAAACAAACAGGTGAAAAGACAAACAGGAACCTGGCTTTCCCAATTCCCAGGAAGCAGGAGGAGAATGACATGTTAAGACTTTGTGGGGAGGAAGGTCTGTTTACACCAAGGAGCCTTCAGATGAATCCAGGGCTCCTCCAGCCTCCCACACCCACACTCACACCCACACAGCTCAGATCAGCTCAGGCCCAGGACCCACACAGAACCCCAGTCCTGCTCCTAGTGCATCCCTGACCCAGGCTTGGGCTGTGGTACCAGGTGCCATGCTGCTCTCCCAGCCAAGGGCAGACACTGAGGGGAACTGGCCAGGACATGGACCCTGTCCTTTTTGGGTGGACATGGGGCAGGGCCTGGGTCCAGAGCAAGTTCCCTGTGGCACCTGGGACCCCACAATCCCACCTTACCTGTGCCAGTGTCCCCCTTACACCAGAGTCCACAGGGAGCCTCTGTGATGATGACCATAGGGAACGGCCCTGGGAAGTGCTCTGGGTGCTTTCCTGAGGGCTCCTCTGTGCTGGTGGAAATTTACCCAAACCCAAGCCTCTCCTGAGGCTGCACTGGGGGTGAGGCCAGCCAGGGTCTTCTGGGGAAGATGTTAGGAGCCAGCCGGCCTCAGCCACTGACCTCTGACCGGAGAGGCAAGGATCCTGAAACTTTGCCTCTCCTAAGAACAAAACCCTTTAGTGAGACAGAATGTGCACATCACAGTACTGATAAGAGAAGAATCCTGAAATTCCAGAGTTCAGTTACTGGCAGGATGGGGGAAGGAAAAGATAAGACTTTATTTGATCTAACAGCTTCCAGAGGAACCAATCTGCCTCTCTGATGCATTGAAGATGATCCATGGCCCACGTCGCCTTCTGTGCCTGTAAAACCAAACCACAAAACTTCCCCTAATGGACTGTCTGGGATGGGGCTGGCTGGGCCTTTGTCCTCCCCTCATCCCCAGCCACAGTCAAGTCACAGAAGTCACTGCTGCTTTCTTCTTTCCCAATTTTCATCATAAAAATCTGGCTTCCTAGATCCAGACCACATTTCTCAAGCCGGGTATGGTGACACAGGCTTGTACTCCCAGCCTAGGATGCTGAGGTAGGAGGATCACCATGAGTTCCAGTCCTGCCTGGGGTGTAGAGTGAGTTCAAGGCCAGCGTAGAATACATAGCGGGACCTTGTCTCCCTAAACCAAATACTACAACACAACCACAGTAATAAAAATAAAAATAAACCATTTCCAACAGCAACCTGGCCAGCTGCTTGTAGCCTGGGAAATTTCTCCCCAGACCAGTCCTGTTATTTTCTACTAGCACTGTAATCACTCAATGAACTCACTTACTTCAGAGACAAAATCCAGATTTCACAAAATCCATCCCTTTAAAGCATAGCATTCAGTGGCGTTTAATCCTTCACAGCACTGACCACGGTCACTACCACCTAACTCTGGGACAGTTGCAGCACTAGCCCTCCTCCTGGGCCCCGGGTCTGGCCAACCCTAACCCAATTCCATGTCTAGGTGTCTGTCTCAGTGAGCATCTCCAGTGAGTGGAGTCATCCAGGGTGCGGTGTTCAGGGCCTGCTTTCTTCTGCTGACCCGGGCTCCCAGTTCCACCCTGATGGCTCAGGTAGCATTTATCAATTGTTGACTCTCATGAGGGAACAGTACTCATAATAATACTGTGTGTTACATGTTCGTGGTGTTTCTTCGTCCATTTCCACCACCTTGGGAGTTTTCCCTCTTTTGTTCTTAGTGAACCATGCTGCTCGGAGTGACTCACATACACCTGTGTATATCAATGTGTTTTCTTCTACTTATCCTCACTGTAAGCCTACAAATGCAATTTCTGGCCCATATGTTATCTCTGTATGTAACTAAGATCTAACATGTTATTTAGCAAAGCTACTGTACAATTTTACATTCCCACGAAGAATGTAGTGGGCTGATCAAAAGCAATGACAAATCTTAAATGTAAAAACATCATTACATGTAAAGATAAATTGACATTGGGCCAGGGATTTAGCTCAGTGGTTCCACAGCCTGCCTCACAAGCAAAAGGTCTGAAGTTTGATCCCCAGTACCTCCCCACCAAAATACATTGCTATTTATCCTCAAAATATTCAGAATTCTCCCCCTCACGGAAATGCACTTTTCCCATTTTTCTTAGCATTGTGTCTTACAGAAGTAAGCATTCCCCCCTATTGCAAGTCTCACCATGCATTCTGTTCCCCCTGGTTTGGCTTTCCCATGCGGACCCTCTCCTGGTGTCCTGTGACGCTCTCAGTGCTGTTGAGCTGGTCTTCTCTGCTGACTTGAAGCTTGGCATCATCTCATGGGCTTGCCAACCTTCTGAGTCTTTCCCCGAGAATTCCCTATCTCGATGTTTTCGCTACTGCTCATTTGGGTTATTGAGTGTGAAGGGTTGAGTTGTGGAACAGAGTTTTAACTGTGTGGGCTGTGGTTTACTTCCTCCTCCGCTTGGGGAGCTCTCAGTCTTCCCAGGACTGAAGTGAGCCACAGTGGACCGTGCCAGGAATAAGATGAACCAGGTGGACAGATCTCCCTGAGTCCCACAGCTGGGCCCCTCACCTCAGACCTCTTGGGCCTTGATCCCCAGCACCCTCACGGCCTGAGGGGACTTCTGCTGCCGCACTCATGCCTGGCTCTCGCTCCTGGGCCTGGACTGGGGAGTGTATGCCTAGGCTGGCGCCACAGACCTCATCAGGCTGATGGCTCTGCCCCTGGATACAGCTCTTCTTGGGGCTGAGCTGGTTCACTTCCAATTCAGAGTGCGGCGATCCTGCCCTGGCCACAGGTCAGTTCAGTGATGGTCTGAAGCTCGAGCTACTAAGGTATGGGGCACATGCGGCATCCAGTGATAACAGCTGACACAGAGTCTTGCAGACAGGAGGGTAAGCCACTCTTGCATAGGGTGCAAAGCAGACCGCAGGTCGGTTCATGGGTAACCAGTCAGCTCCTGACACAATTAAAGGTTGGGCAGCTCTGGGATGGGATGTGGACTGGCACTAGAGCAGGGCTTGGCTATCAGTTGTTGCACTTGGAGCCCTGCGGTTTCCCAGATCAGGACCTGGATCTCTCAGCAGCCTTGTTGGCGTGAACACCGTGCTAGCCTAGGTGTCATTTCCACCAGCTCCTGTGAGTCATGTAGGCTCCGGTCCAGCTCCCACGGCAGTGCAGCCAGGTACAAGGAAGGAAAGCCTGCTCCAGAGATGTGTTCAGAGATACCTGCACAGTCACTCATTGCCCGTGGGCACAGGAGAAGAGAAAGCAGGACAGGAACCTCCCGCCTCCCCTTGGTACCACCTGTGCTCTCACACATGCGCCATGACCGCGAAGCGCCTGGATCACCTCCCTCCCAGCCTCTCTGCTCCCTTTCAAGTAGCTATGGCAGACCCGGCACTTGGCTCACAGCAACTGCCTCCTGAACCCACAAGAGAAGCCAGGGGAGGCAGCAGCCCGAACCAGCATCCTGTGGGGAGGTGTGTGGGAGCCCGACTTGCCAGCACCGATGTTGACCCTTAAACCCTCCCAGTGGGGTCGCCGTAGTGGATGTGCTGCAGCCAGGGAGCCGGCCCGGCATTACCAGTCAGGCTGCACCCAGGCATACGCCTCCATTATGTGTTGGTTGGTTGATTGTAGTTTGTTTCATGGGTTTTTGAGAGAGGGTCGTCTACGTAATTCAGGCTGGTCTTGAACCCATGTGGCCCAGTTGGCCACTAACTTGGGCTGAACCACCTGCCTCAGCCTCTAGAGCTGGAATGATTACTGACCTACACCACCTCTCTCAGCTAGAGCTCATGCTTTGAAATTATTTCTTCAAGTTAAAACAAGCTTGACATAAAACTCTTTGAGTTGAAGCGGTGACTAGAAATTATAGGCCAAAGACAGTTATTCTATAAATTTTCCCACACAGAATTCTGGGTTATGGCTTTGTTGTTCTTGAGGAGGAGAGTGAGGCATGTTCTGCAGGGCTGGCTGATTTTAAAGCATGCATCAAATATACTTGATATACATCTTCATTTAGGACAGAAACTCACTGTGTTCCCTGGTGTCTGCGTCAACGCAGAAGAGGATGATGTAAGTGAAGCTGGCCATGAGTTCACCTGGAGTTCCAGCTACTGGGAAGGCTGAGACAGGAGGATGGCTTGAGTCTACAAGGTGAAGGCCAGCCTGGGCAAAAACCATGAAACTCTGAATCAAGCAAACCAATGATATTCTGGCAGTGTTTCTGCTCCTAGTTCTATAGGAAACTTCCCTTTAATCCAAATAATATAGCCAGTCCTCTAAATAGATTTGTCCACAGGTGAATAAAATGAACACCAAAAATATAGTTTAAAAAAATCTCCTCTTCCCCCACCATGAGAAATACAGGGGGCATAAATTCAGTCAGAAATAGATTAAGCACCCAGAGACTCTCAAATAAATTCTTTATCATTCCCATTCAACATCTTTCCTACCTTACTAATTTTAGGAAATCGAGGTGTATATAAAAACTGCCCTCTCTTGTTCATTTTTAAAGACCCTCCCAGAAAAAAGATGAACAAGGGCTCAGGTGAGAAACATTTTCTGGGATTTCTCAGCACTGCTAAGGGGAAAGGAATCTGAGTTCCTAATTCTAGGTCAAAGTATTATTCCAAAAAATACAATTTTTTGAGCTTCCTGGCTCAATTAACAGACCGATTTTCTTCACCAAAAGCGGAAGCTGCCCGCTCATCCTCTCTCTGGCTGGGGCTCCACAGTCCTGCCTGTCCCCTCTGTCTCCTGCCCTGGTCTCAGCATCTACTGAAGGCCTGAATGTGCACAGAGGCAGCCAGGAGACAACAGACAGCAGGGTGGGGAGGAGCCAGGGAGCTTGAATCACCCTGCACAGGTGGGGCCCCGTGTGTGCAGCAGGCCTAGGTGCGGCCAGGGACATACTGGAATCCACACCAGGGAAGGGATTTATTAGGAACATGGAAAGAGTGACAAACATAATCCAGAAGCAGACACAAATTGAATTGCACTTACAGAAGTGGAATTCTGAGTGTATTTTAACCCAAAGCTCATAACTACTCTTCTGCACTTACTTTATTTCACTTTCTTCAGTGTGTAAACCCTATTTACCAAGCCATGCTTCTTCCTCCAAAGACTGTCAGCAGTGCTAAGAAAGTGTTGTGTGGCCAGTGTGTTTATTTCAGAGGAAGTGAGTGGAAACCTCAGGGAGTAGGGGAGTGTCTTAAAACAGAGCTGAGAGTAGAAAACAAGTATGCCAGCTCTGAACATGACCCTCGGTCCTGGAAATACATACTCCAAGCAAACCTCCATGCCGAAAAGTCTCCACAGGAAAAGGATTTGGGGCGGGAGGCACAGCTCAAGGGTGGGTGCTCGTCCAGCAGGTCCAAGGCCCTGGCTTCTCCTTACCCAGCACAGCAAACAGCAGCAGCAACACGAAGTTCATCTCACCGTCTAGCACAAGGATCTGAGGGCAACCTTGGGGACACCAGACTTTGCGGCCTGGTCGTTCTCGGTCCTTGGCCTGTCCAGGGCACTGTAGCCTGTTTGGCAGCAGCCCTGGCCTCACACACTAGATACCAGGAGCAGCCCAGGATTACGACAACCAACAACGTCCCTAGACCTGACTAGCTGCCGTCAGAGCGGACATAGTCACATGAGGTGAGAACACTGATCTAGCAGATTTATTACGCCAGAAAGGCATGGTTACAACACTGAGATGGACTGGGAGATTAAGGCTCACACGCTCCCAGGGAACACACGAAGAGAAGACATAAAATGGAAACTGTTCTGCAGCAGCGTTACAGGGGCCCGGACCAGAGTCAGGTTGAAGTGTCACATCAGAACCCCAAGGAAGATTGCTCCTGTGTCCTTCTCAGTCCACACCCACAGCCTTCCTCCTCCAGGGAGCTGAGAGAAATAGACCTCCAACCAGAACCCAGGTAGGCTCTTGGGAAGACTGTCTGCACACGCCAATTGTTACATTCAAGGTGTGCTGTGTCTGGTCACGTGGTCTGGGGCAGTTTCACTGGAGTGTGGAAGAAACCTAGGCCCTTGAAAGGGTAAGAACTGCTTCCCTAGGGTGCCATCCATGACCTCATTTGTACATAAACTTTCACGTAACCCATCTGGAGAAACCAGACCATCTACTCCCTCTAAAAACTACAGAACAGAGAAATTCCCGTTATGTTTATTCGTCTTTTCTTACACAGTCACACACTGCAAGAAACCCAGCTTACAGAAAGTTCATTTAAACAGTCCTGTTTCCATTCTGAATATTCATTCAACACGATTGAACTATGGCACAAGATGGAGCCCTTCCCTTTGCAGAGTAGGCTCATTGTCTGCCCAATTTATCCCTGTAAGGTTTTCTGTGGCATGGGGGAGCTTTGTCTAGAGAGATGGGCTCAGTCAGGTCACAGCTCCCGAAACTGCTGTGGGAAGACCCTGGGCCTCACATCCTCCTGTGCCCCTGGCTGTCTTGCCTGGAACAGAGGATGGCCTCCTGCCACCACAAGGCTCCCGGCTCTCATGCAATCCCAGAAAAACACAATCGCATTTCTCTCAGAGAGAAGAGCACATCTCCATGGGCTTCCCTGAGGACGGCAGCCATGGCAGAGGAGCTGTTCAGGGCTGAGAAAACACCTTTCACAAGGAATCTGTGACACCTAATGTTCCTTTTTTCATTTTCTTTATTTATGTCTTTCTGTGTGTGTGAGTGTGTGTACCCAAGCCTTTCACAATGAGCTGTACCTCCAGCCCTTTTGATTATGTATCTTAAGAAACCATTTCTCTAAGCTGTTAACTTGCCCAGCCTGGGATCCAACTTGCAACCCTACTGCCTCAGCCCTCAAGAGAGCTAGACCACCACACCCAGCATCCTAACATGCTTAATAAGCAGAAGCCAAAAGTGCCCCTCGCACCAGAGGTCATTCTTGCTAGGCCTAGTGTGGGAGTCACTCCTGTGTCTCCATTTTGGGAACCTGCCCTGCAGTGGCCTGGGAATCACTGTGCCAGGGCTCAGCTGCTCACCTGCCAGATTCACCAGCCTCCCCCCTCCAGGGTCACCAACTTCTCCCTGTCACTTGGACCGAGGTCCAGAGCTTGGTTTCCACCTGTCCTTCCCCCTGTCCCTCCCTCCAGCAGAGGGCACGGCCAGCTCAGCAAGTGCAGGATGTGAGCAGGGCTCTGTCTTCACCACGAGGCTTCCAGCAGAGGTTAGGAGCTGATGCTAGAGTGTGGGTCAGAGGTGGCCCCAAAGGACCCGTGTTCCAGCTGCAGCTCTATGGGGAGGTGATGGGACCTGGGGAGGTGAGGCCTGGGGAAGGCAAGGAGGGGACCGGTTATCCCTGAAGTACAGCCCTCAGCAGAGTGAAGAGCATCCTCTCCTCACAGCAAGGAGCAGGCATCTCAACCCCAAAGGGCCCCAGGAGCCTGGCTCCTGTCTTCCCTGGATGAGGGGAAACCTGAACGAACCCAGCCTGAGGGTCCCCACGCCTGGAAGTCTGGACCCCAAGGAATTGGAAAATCTATGCCGAGGACTGACTGGGAATTGAGAAGCAACAGGCCACGAAGATCCTGTCCTGAACCAGCTATATCCAGGCCCCTGTGAGCCTCTTCCTCCCCGGGTCTCAACCCTGGCCTAGAAAACCTGTGCACTCTCGCCCAAGTGATCCCACCTGCCCTGCCCCTCTGCACTGAAAGACTAAAATAATAAAAGACTGAAACACAGTGTACAAGATCTGCGGGCCGTGTCTCTACAAAGACCTTAACTCTCTGAAACCTGCTCCCTGAGAAACTCAAGGCTTCCAGAGGAATTTACTGTTGGTTTCAGGCTAGGAGCTAGGATAATCATATGCCCCGACTGCCCTTTTGGAGGATGTTTACTCAAAGGAGCTGAGCGTGATAAGTCCTTCTCTTTCCCTCTGACCCATATGTAAAGTATGAGTCTCTCTCAGCCCAGGAGCGTGTTTTCTCCAGGCCCTGAAAGTCATTCCTTGGGAATGGGATCATCAGGGAGGAAGGACCTCTGTTCAGTCTCTGGGAGGATGGGATCCTAAGTGGCAGGATCTCACACTTATCCTGTTCCTGACTCTGCCCTCCTCCTGGGCTCCTTCTACCTCCCTCATTCTGACTTTAAAATGCCCAGGCCCCTCTGTGAAATGAGGTTCGTGCTTCATCCATCCACCTCACTAATGCAATAGTATATTAGTGATTAAAGTCTCTCCTTTCACTTTCCATGGCATCTGGACTGGTTTGTCTTTGCCATAGATTTGTGC
This sequence comes from Fukomys damarensis, assembly GCF_012274545.1. Classification (NCBI taxonomy): domain Eukaryota; kingdom Metazoa; phylum Chordata; class Mammalia; order Rodentia; family Bathyergidae; genus Fukomys; species Fukomys damarensis. The sequence goes on along the minus strand of NW_022900922.1, from coordinate 36,282,290 downwards.
AAGTGTCAGTGTGAGAGCTGAGCTGAGCTGGTGAGGTGAACCTGGGACTGAGTGAGAGTCTGGAGCATCATCAGGGATCTGTGGTCCACGGTGATGAGGCCTCTGGGTTCTGCCTGCCTGGATCCCTTCTCATGCTGCTTCTTTCTCCCCCTTGCCCATGACAGCAGCCTCCTGTGAAATACCCTTCACAGTGCTCCCAGGAATACTTCCTACAACACAGACACCTTACAATCCCTGGGTGGTTCCCCAGAGACCAGAAGAGAGGAAACCCCCGTGATGGTGCAGTGTGTGAGTTAACATGACTGTGTCTTCCACCAGTGAAGACTTTAAATGGTGCGACCAGGTTTTTATTAAGCTATATAAGTTGGCACAAATGCTAAGGCACAGCTGTCCAAGAAACTGGACTCTGTCCCTGGGCTTCATGTAGAGCTCTACACATACCTGGTCAATGGGAAATGACAAAGAAAATAAAACTAAAATGTGTGCTTCTTTAAAATTGCAGGCACCAGGAAAACTGGAGGAGGAACAACAGCATCCAGCAGCGGGGATTACTGTTTAGGAGTCAGTTAAGGGGAGTGATAAGGTGTGGGGTGTGAGGAAGTACACGGTAACCATAGGAATGAGTGCGTGACACGAGTGTGAGGACTTGTGAGGCCACGCAGGAAAACTGTGCAGGCTGCTGCGCTCTGGAATCTGGACGGTGCCCTACGGTCACCACGGCAGTCTGTTGTCCCTTCTCTCAGGCGGGAGCACAGGTAAGCGGGCAGGGCAGGAGCGCTGAGCACAGCACACTGAGAGGCTATGCTGACAGCGGGTTCTCAGAGACCAGGCTCTGACCTAGGCTGCAGTGGGAGTTTTCCTGGGAGCCATCTGCATGGAGCATGGGGGGATTTAGCAACACAGAGGGAACTGCTGGCATGCACGGCAAGGGCACCCTCAGGGTGAGGAGAACCTGCCACAGAAGAGCAGGCTATTGGTCTTGTTGTGCCTGATGAAGAACAGGAAGGGGTGGTCCGCGCGGAACACAGATCTAGATTCTGAAGCACAGCAAGGTACAGCCATACAAGCTGATGCCGCCGTGGCCTCTGTGCCCTCCTCGTTGATCTCCACCACACTCTTGTGCACGAACTTGGACAGACTCAGGTTGCTGTCGGCCACCATCCCGGACAGGTCAGCACAGCCCTCCTCAAAGGCATGCTCCATGCCCAAGCGCTTCAGCACAGAGCACATGTCATAATCTTCCTGCAGTTTAAATCTCGGGAGGAAAACCTCAACTTCTGTACGCTTCATCCGCTCTGCACTGGTCCAGGTTTGGAATTTCTCAAAAGTGAGGGTGTCTTCCAGCTGAAAGACCAGAATTAGACGTTCAGATTCAGGCCTCAGTGCGCACCCCGCTGTCCCTCCTCGGCAGCACCCCGCCTCTGCAGGCAGGATGCTGACTGTCACACACCGGGGCTGCAGCTGCCTGCACAGGGGAGGTCTTGGGCCTGTCCTGCACCCAGCTGCTGTGCTGCCCCCCAGGCCAGCTTCCCAGGAGCACACTGGGCTGCCCGCTCCTCACACCCCTGCTGACCAGGTCTCTGCCAGGTGGATGAGCCGGGTGGGGATTTGGGCTTCTTGAGCTTTTTGGTTTTCTGAACGAGGCTTAGTGAACTAGGGGACAAACCATTGCTGGTAAGGAAGGAGCGAGTGGACAGCAAAGGGCTGTGTGGTGACCCCGGGGAGCAGGGCTCAACCAGGGACTCTGAGGGGCCTGGGAGGGAAGTGTCCTAGTAGGGAGGGTCAGAGGCACAGCCAAGGGCTCCCCCTGCTCACAGGGAGCCCTTGGTCAGAGACGTCCCACTGCTGCCATCAGGGGCTGGGGCCTCTGTCACCCGCAGGGCGGCCAGGATGTGCCACTGGGCTGCCCAGGTCCTGCTCTCACACGGGATCCTCACCTGCCCACACTTCAGCTCACAGACTAGCATTTTCTCACTCTCCACTGATGCTTTCCTGGTATACATTTACACCTAATCAGCAGTGATCACGATGGTGATGGATCCCACCCTGCAGCCTGGTTACCATGTGCCTGGCAGTGTGCGGAGCTGTCACCTGAATCCCCAGCTTATACTACTGGAGTGATAACCCCACCACGTAGATATCCTCGTGTTCCCCGTATAGCAATGAGAAGACCCAGGCTGATGGGTGATGGCCCTGGCAAGGCTCCGCCATCCTGCACTGTCCCATGGGCAGGGATGGGAGAAACAGGTCCTGAGCAACAGTCTGATCCCAAAGCCAAATGCTCGCACCTGCCCACACCACCCACGGGAGAGGAGCTGCCAAGGACAAGAGTGTGCCTTCTTTCTGTCCTGTTGGAAGGGATACCAGGATGTCACCGGATGCTTTGATGGGACAGTAGGTATACACAGACCCAGTGTCTCACCGTGCTGAGGTCCACGCCTTTGTCAGGGAGTAGGATGACCATGCTCAGCTCGTGGCCATTGTAGGACAGCTCCAGCACCTGGGCCCGCACCTCCCTCACCTGGGCCAGGGGGAACGTGGCTTCCCGGTACATCATCTGCACGGGCTTCTTCTCCTTCTGCCGGGGTGAACACATGAGCACAGATGTCTCCCAGACTCTCCAAGGAGCAAGGAGCTTCCCCAAGGAGCTTTGGGAGTGTTTCAGCACCAGTGATGGAAACAATGTCTGGGCCAGGGAAACCCGGAAAAACGTCACAGCAACTGCCACATCCCTGGAAACCATGGAGTGTAAGCCGATCCAGAAGCAGCCTGGGAAAGATGTCTTGGCCGGCAAAATAGACGGGGTGCTCTGAATTGTCCATGTGCTATGGTCTGACTCTGAAGTGCCCCCCCAACATGCCATGCCAAAAATAAATTAATCGTTATGTAAAGTGCATTTTATGTTGAAATGAGGGGGTATTAGAAAAAGTGTAAACTTCCTAAATGTTTTATGCCTAATTCATTTTCTGTATTTCAAAGGATTAGAGGATTTGGCAAATGGTTTTAACTTTGCTTTCATTTAAATTAGAAATTTCAGGACAGAGATATTGGCCATTAGGTATCATATTAAAATCTGGAAATATGGAGTGAATGATATTCATCTGATATCACAATAATTCAAACAAGTAATTATTTTAATTTTCAAATGATTTGATTTAAGAAATGTGCTTTCAAGTTTCTCCTTCTATCCAACCAGTGCCCTGTGCATACATCTCAGAAGCTTAGCACTTGGTTTTGCCTCTACTGATTCACCTTGGACACCAGGAAAATCTTCAGTTTCCAGAATCCCTTTTTCAGCAATAGAAGTGGAAGAATTTATCAGATAGGAAGAGCAGTAGTTTATATGAATAATGGGATGTAGAACATATTGTTTACCTTTGTAATTTTTCTACTCCAGTTAAAAAGTCAATTTAGAAATAAATAGTTCAAAGAATTTTATGAATTTATGCTCTTACAACAATAACATTTTTTGTTCAATGTCTTTTTCAAAGGAGTTTGTTTAAATTTCTCCGTACCTGGTTCACTGTAAAAGGCACTGTCCTTGTGGAGGACACCGCAAACTTTTTGTCCCACCTTCCTTTGAAGTAGACGGCGTTCACCAGAACCAGCCTGGTCCCACGACCAATTGAGTCCTCTGCCAACAACTCCTGAATTTTGTCTTTTGAGAAAGCAGAGACTACATTCAGTGGCTTCTTATAAACCTGTGATGAATAAACTATAGGACAGCACCCTGGAAGATGGAAACGTGATGTTTGCAGATCTGCTGAGTGTGGATTGCTAAGGACTAAAATGTCGAAAGCAGCTCCTCCGAGTGGAGTCCATGGGTCGGGACACCTCGGGAGAATCCACCAGATGAAGGACGGCAAAGGCTTCTGAGTCACTGAAGGAAAGCAGGGTATAAGAAAGAAAGCAGAGGGTGGACATGAGGAGAAGCAGGACATGGGAGTTGGGCTGGGTGGGGACTGCGGTCCCCGGGTTAAATGCAGCGTGGTATCGGGCTCCGTGATCACACCCACTTCTAACACTGGCAGTGATGAGTCTGTGTGACACAGGCAGCCAGAACAGGGGCTCAGAGAGGGACGGCGGTGATGGGCACAGCACACATTTCTGGAAGCCCAGGGGAGAGAGACTCCTCCTGCTTCCTCTAGACAGAGCACCAGGCAGCCCTGGAGAAGATCCTGTGATCCTGATGTGTAAACATTTCCATCCTGTGACTGTGTATTCTGATGTCAACATGCGACTGAAGTCTGGCCTATGAGTATGTATTCAGTCATAGCAGCCCTCTCCCCCTAGAGACAAGAGGAAGTCTGTGGTATTGAAACCCTGAACATCTGGGCAGAGGAGCTGTGAGCCCACTAAGAGTCAAAGACAGCCTGGGCTCCAGACAGTCAACATCGCTCAGGCCATGGAAAGGACAGTGACTGTGGGTGGAAGAAGAGAGAGAATGGGGAAGAACATGGGAAGTGGGAGTAGGGGAAGGGAGCACAGAAGCTGAAGCATGGAGAAGGGCAGGAGAAGGAGAGGCCAGGAGTTAGGAAGAGTGGAAGTAGCTGCCCATGCTGACCTTCCGTCTTTTTGGACACCCAGCTGTTTATGAGCTTCCTGGACTTCTCTGGAGCTTTGGCAAAGGGCAGCTGGTCTACCTCAGCATGGTAGAACTTCAGACAGGACTCTGTAAAGGACTGTGGGGAGAGACGGGCTAGGTGAGGCCACAGAGCTACAGAGAATGTCAGCCAGCAAGCTGCCAGGCATTCTGAGCACAACAGTGCTCTTAGGGTACTTAAAAAGAGCATCTGGGTCTCCTAGAAGACATCACACTGAGTCTACGAGATGTCAAGGGCCATTTTCTAGGTAGGTGGGTGTTGAGCCTGGAATAACAGGATGAATGAAAGAACTTAAGTAATAGTCAAACTGAAAAGCATGCATGGTGGCCCTATACAGCTGTCATCTGAGCAAAACAAAATCAAACAAAGTTGCTTGTCAGGTCCTCAAGGTCTCCAGTGGGCTCTTGTCACCAGCTGTGTTAAATAAAATCATTTAGCATTCTCCTGGCTCAACTCACAGGGAGAAATTCACAGCTCTCATCTCCAAAGAGCCTGTTGGCGATGCTGAGGGAGTACGGAGCATCAGGCCTGTTCACTGTGGTGAGGAGTGACTGGAAGCCGAAGTGAATATCCTTCTTGGGGTTTAAAGCCAGCACCTGGGAAGAAAATGCCACATTATCAATAATGTTTCCTCTGGGATCACAGAGATTTACCAAAAAAACTTTTTTTCTCAAGTACTACATAAAATAATCCTTTCCAAGGATTTTTTTTTCCCCTGTTGTGGTTGTTGTCATTCTTGTTGCTTTTTTTTTTTTTTTTTTTTTTTTTTTGTGTTTTTTTCTTTTTTTTTTTTTTTTTTTTTTTTTAGAGAGGATCAAATTTTGGTCCTTGCACTATCAAGGCTGGTGGCAGACACACTGAGCTCTCAGGTCCTTGTTGTTGCTGTTATCGCTGTTTGGGAGGGTTGTTTTTCTGAGCCATTACCTTGGTGTGTTGCGCAGTGAAACCTCCCTCACAAAGTTCATGGTGAACTCAAACCCTAGAGAATCACAAAGCATCACCAGAAAGTCCCCTCTGTGCTCCAGCACCTCCTAAAAAGAGCTGGAAATATTAGAAAGAGCAGACCCTACTGAAAGGGCAATGCCAGTCACATTGAGACCAAAGTGACCCTGTGGAGCATGCCTGACTACCCCTACAACTCTGCACAGGCAACAGGTGACAATGACTTGGCCTCGGGGTCTTTTCCTCAGGCTCCTGTACCCTGCCACCCTGGGAGCCCTGTGGACTGGTATTGTTCTAAGTCATTTCAGAGGTGGCCTGAATATGGCAGACTCTGCTTACTGGAGTCTGTAGGGTCCCCAGTGGGATCCAGGCTTCTGTTGGTCCCTGGCTGAGTTAGCAAAGCAGGCTGGTACCTGCCTCTTTGGCACCAATGAACAATTAGCATTGACAAGTCTGGTGCTCCAAAATAGAGAAAGATTTCAGTGACTTCTGTTTCAAATATTTCCAGCATCTGGCCTTCCCCTCCGCTCCTGGCCCCTTTCCTTCCCTTCCCCCTCTGTGGTGCTGGGCATCAAACACAGAGCAGGCTCTTACCACTGGGCCACACTCCAGACTCAGCTTCATTTTCTAAGTTAAGTGCTAGGCCCAATGTTGAGTCTTCTTTGAGTTATTAGTTGAGGAGTTCTCCCTGCCCTGCCATCAGCACAAAACACCCAACAGAGCAAAAAACAACCCCTCCTGGTATCCCTGAAGGAGACAGGAGCTGGCCAGCTCACCTGGGCAATCTGGGACTCCGTGTCGCCCTTGGCCCCCAGTAGGACCATGGCCATGGTGGAGGAGAGGCTCACAGGAGAGAAGAAGACGTTGCCTGCAGGGTCATCCTGGCCCAGGAGCTTTAAAAGGCTGAAGGCAAAGGAGCCATTGGCTTCACACAGTGTGCTCATGATGCAGGTCTAGAGGAGAGAAGAAAGGGAGACCTCATGCAGCACAGCCAGCTCCTGACCATGTGGAAACCATTCAGTTTTCATCAAAAAGCCATAGAGCTGCTCTAACTCTGAGCTGACTCTGCCTTCTCTCCCCACCTCTGTGCCATCTCTGCAGTCCTGGTCCTCTTCTGAGCTTTGCCACCCCCTCTCCCCTAGGAGGCTACCTGCCCTGGCTGTGGCCGGTTCCCAACTCACCCAGCATCACAGTGCAGCCCAGGACACCCCTTCCTGGCCACACACCTCATCCTAGCTGGGCCCCATCCCATCTCCCTGATTAGAGGTCCAGCTGTGGTGACAAGGTTCCTGTCCCACAGGACACACAGGCTCAAGACAGAGAGAAGATTCCATCCCCTGGGTGAAGGACAGGGCAGTCTGGGGGTGCTATGGGGTGCACAGATGTGGACAGGAGACTGGGATTTGAGAGCAGAGAGAGGAGTAGTTGGGCAGGCAGGTCTGCTGCAGAGTGAAGTTGGTTTCCCTGGGTGAGCCCCACGTGGGGCCAACACGGCCCCTGCCATCCCCAAGCTTAGCTGCAGAGCCTCAAGGCTCCTGCTGGGCTCCCTTCCCAGCCCCGCCCCAGCCCCAGGGCTCTGAACCCTCTCTGTCCCTGCCCAGCCACACTCGCCTCATCTTCCCACCTGGCAATGTCCTACTGGAGCCTGGAAGACACCCAGATCGCAGGAACGCTGGAAGATGCTTATGGCTAGTCCAGGAAGCAGGGATCTTTATAGTTTAGGCTCAGCAGGACTGGGCGGGGCTATTCAGAGCCCAGAAAATACCTTTGACAAGGAACCTGTGACACCTAATGTTCCTTTTTTCATTTTCTTTATTTATGTCTTTCTCGCTTGTTTTCTTTACATGTCTGTCTGTGTGTGTGTGTGTGAGTGTGCCCTTCACAATGAGCTATACCTCCAGCCCTTTTGATTATGTATCTTAAGAAACCATTTCTCTAAGCTGTTAACTTGCCCAGCCTGGGATCCAACTTGCAACCCTACTGCCTCAGCCCCCAAGAGAGCTAGACCACCACACCCAGCATCCTAACATGCTTAATAAGCAGAAGCCAAAAGTGTCCCTCGCACCAGAGGTCATTCTTGTTAGGCCTAGTGTGGGAGTCACTCCTGTGTCTCCATTTTGGGAACCTGTCCTGCAGTGGCCTGGGAATCACTGTGCCAGGGCTCAGCTGCTCACCTGCCAGATTCACCAGCCTCCCCCCTCCAGGGTCACCAACTTCTCCCTGTCACTCGGACCGAGGTGCAGAGTTTGGTTTCCACCTGTCCTTCCCCCTGTCCCTCCCTCCAGCAGAGGGCACGGCCAGCTCAGCAAGTGCAGGATGTGAGCAGGGCTCTGTCTTCACCACGAGGCTTCCAGCAGAGGTTAGGAGCTGATGCTAGAGTGTGGGTCAGAGGTGGCCCCAAAGGACCCGTGTTCCAGCTGCAGCTCTATGGGGAGGTGATGGGACCTGGGGAGGTGAGGCCTGGGGAAGGCAAGGAGGGGACCGGTTATCCCTGAAGTAGAGCCCTCAGCAGAGTGAAAAGCATCCTCTCCTCACAGCAAGGAGCAGGCATCTCAACCCCAAAGGGCCCCAGGAGCCTGGCTCCTGTCTTCCCTGGATGAGGGGAAACCTGAACGAACCCAGCCTGAGGGTCCCCACGCCTGGAAGTCTGGACCCCAAGGAATTGGAAAATCTATGCCGAGGACTGACTGGGAATTGAGAAGCAACAGGCCACGAAGATCCTGTCCTGAACCAGCTGTATCCAGGCCCCTGTGAGCCTCTTCCTCCCCGGGTCTCAACCCTGGCCTAGAAAACCTGTGCACTCTCGCCCAAGTGATCCCACCTGCCCTGCCCCTCTGCACTGAAAGACTAAAATAATAAAAGACTGAAACACAGTGTACAAGATCTGCGGGCCGTGTCTCTACAAAGACCTTAACTCTCTGAAACCTGCTCCCTGAGAAACTCAAGGCTTCCAGAGGAATTTACTGTTGGTTTCAGGCTAGGAGCTAGGATAATCATATGCCCCGACTGCCCTTTTGGAGGATGTTTACTCAAAGGAGCTGAGCGTGATAAGTCCTTCTCTGTCCCTCTGACCCATATGTAAAGTATGAGTCTCTCTCAGCCCAGGAGCATGTTTCTCCAGGCATTGAAAGTCATTCCTTGGGAATGGGATCATCAGGGAGGAAGGACCTCTGTTCAGTCTCTGGGAGGATTCCCTCTGACCCATATGTAAAGTATGAGTCTCTCTCAGCCCAGGAGCGTGTTTTCTCCAGGCCCTGAAAGTCATTCCTTGGGAATGGGATCATCAGGGAGGAAGGACCTCTGTTCAGTCTCTGGGAGGATGGGATCCTAAGTGGCAGGATCCCACACTTATCCTGTTCCTGACTCTGCCCTCCTCCTGGGCTCCTTCTACTTCCCTCATTCTGACTTTAAAATGCCCAGGCCCCTCTGTGAAATGAGGTTCGTGCTTCATCCATCCACCTCACTAATGCAATAGTATATTAGTGATTAAAGTCTCTCCTTTCACTTTCCATGGCATCTGGACTGGTTTGTCTTTGCCGTAGATTTGTGCAAGTGTCAGTGTGAGAGCTGAGCTGAGCTGGTGAGGTGAACCTGGGACTGAGTGAGAGTCTGGAGCATCATCAGGGATCTGTGGTCCACGGTGATGAGGCCTCTGGGTTCTGCCTGCCTGGATCCCTTCTCATGCTGCTTCTTTCTCCCCCTTGCCCATGACAGCAGCCTCCTGTGAAATACCCTTCACAGTGCTCCCAGGAATACTTCCTACAACACAGACACCTTACAATCCCTGGGTGGTTCCCCAGAGACCAGAAGAGAGGAAACCCCCGTGATGGTGCAGTGTGTGAGTTAACATGACTGTGTCTTCCACCAGTGAAGACTTTAAATGGTGCGACCAGGTTTTTATTAAGCTATATAAGTTGGCACAAATGCTAAGGCACAGCTGTCCAAGAAACTGGACTCTGTCCCTGGGCTTCATGTAGAGCTCTACACATACCTGGTCAATGGGAAATGACAAAGAAAATAAAACTAAAATGTGTGCTTCTTTAAAATTGCAGGCACCAGGAAAACTATGTGTCTTCCCAGTGAAGACTTTAAATGGTGCGACCAGGTTTTTATTAAGCTATATAAGTTGGCACAAATGCTAAGGCACAGCTGTCCAAGAAACTGGACTCTGTCCCTGGGCTTCATGTAGAGCTCTACACATACCTGGGGT
>NW_022900922.1:36261668-36265489 GCF_012274545.1 Fukomys damarensis | reverse complement strand
TGAAAGTCATTCCTTGGGAATGGGATCATCAGGGAGGAAGGACCTCTGTTCAGTCTCTGGGAGGATGGGATCCTAAGTGGCAGGATCTCACACTTATCCTGTTCCTGACTCTGCCCTCCTCCTGGGCTCCTTCTACTTCCCTCATTCTGACTTTAAAATGCCCAGGCCCCTCTGTGAAATGAGGTTCGTGCTTCATCCATCCACCTCACTAATGCAATAGTATATTAGTGATTAAAGTCTCTCCTTTCACTTTCCATGGCATCTGGACTGGTTTGTCTTTGCCGTAGATTTGTGCAAGTGTCAGTGTGAGAGCTGAGCTGAGCTGGTGAGGTGAACCTGGGACTGAGTGAGAGTCTGGAGCATCATCAGGGATCTGTGGTCCACGGTGATGAGGCCTCTGGGTTCTGCCTGCCTGGATCCCTTCTCATGCTGCTTCTTTCTCCCCCTTGCCCATGACAGCAGCCTCCTGTGAAATACCCTTCACAGTGCTCCCAGGAATACTTCCTACAACACAGACACCTTACAATCCCTGGGTGGTTCCCCAGAGACCAGAAGAGAGGAAACCCCCGTGATGGTGCAGTGTGTGAGTTAACTTGTGTCATTCTGTGTGTCATCTGTGTATCCTCCCCAGATATCTGGTCCAACAGCAGCTGACACTAACTGAAGGTATCTTTCCCGTTGCTTATCGTTGACTAGAGCAGAGTTTCTTCTGTAATGTAGGTGATCATCACCCAGGGAGCTAAGGGTCTTACAGGTCAAGAATGAGGTCACCAATCTAATAATGGAGTACAACTCCATCCTAAGAGGAACTGCGCTCTTCAGCCAGGAAAAGACCTCAAGGAAAAATAAAGAGACATAAAAGAATCCATGGTATATAGGGTTGGTGGGAAAACACAGAAATTTCTAGGGCACTGAAACAATTTTGAGTGACATTGATGACAGTGATGAGCACATGCCACAACACTGTTGTTGGAATCCATAGGATGCCCAGTGCCACAGGAACAAGAGCTGGCTGCTAAAGACACAGGGAGGCAGGCAGCTGTCACACAGAAGCTGTCTGCCATATTGGAACGGTCAGTATGCACAGGCTGAATGGAACTGCTCTGTAGAAACAAAGCATCAAGTATACAGTTTCCTGCTATTGTGGCCATTGTGGCCACAGGAGTGGACATTGTCTGGGGACAGCCTAAGGACCTAGTTCATGTGGGAACCTGGTAGGGAAGTGCCTTGCTCCCAGCAGTGTCTCCCAGTGCCCACTATTTATAATACCCTGTGTTGGGCCCGATGGTAAAGTAACTTTAAATTTGCAGGATTTCTGGCAGGTCAAGAGAAGGTGGATTTAGAAATGAGAGACACAACATTGAGAATTGCCACAATTGTGCAGAGAGTTCTCATTTTGACCAGTTGGTTAAAATGAAAGACGGCCTGTGAGTATTTCTCTTTCTCTGACTCTTTCCACAAGCCTCCTACTTCAAGGACAGGACATAAGAATCAAAGTCTAGGACAAAACAAGCTATGTGTTGTCACAGCAGACAGGCACAGCTAAGTCCTTCTGGACTCTGGTACTGGAAATTACTTGAGACCAATTTCCTCGACGGGCCCTAGGCTATGATGTGGTTTGTGGTGAAGTCACTGTTTGGCAGGGTTGATGGAAACACAGAAAACTGAAGTGCTTTTAGCTGACCATGACATTGTGCTCTTGTAGCACTTTTACTTCTGTGTTCTGTAGCTACAGCATTATTTTTGACCTCTTGTGAACTAACTACCATAGCTGAAATACAGTTTAAAGGTCATCGGTGACTCTTCTTCATTTCAAATGATGTGTACTTCCTTGTAGAACCAAAATTCCAACTAATGAATTTAAAAATCTAGCTTCTCAAAAAAAGGAAATTGTAGTTTTAGATGGATATGAACTATGTCCAGGGAAATAGAGGTTGAACAGTACGGTAGGAACAGAGCCCAGAAGCCCTGCTATGGTTACTTTATCTCTCATCGTGTCATGAAATCTATGGTCTTCTGTTTTATTGTTGGGTTATCCTTTTTTAAATTTTATAATTCATCCTTTCAGCTAAGAATGACCTCAAAAAAATAAATGCTCGATTTTTGTGTGCCAAGATATTGAATCTATAATGAAGAAAATGTTATTCATCACTCACCATTTAGACCATGGCCTTAATCCCTGATAATGTAAAAAGTTCAAGACACTAAAATACAAGAAACCAGAAACAGGGGCTTCCCAAGTTTTAGGATTTGATTTGGTTTCATTTGGTTTTGGTGCCAAGATGGAACTCAGGACCTCATACACATTCATTCCATGCTGTACAACTGAGGTATGTATTCAGCCCCATGTTAGGAGATATTTCAAGAAAATTCTGTCCAAAAGCAACAATCTAGGCAGTGCAGCTGCAGAAACTATTTATCTATAAACTTGAGGCATGTGGCATGGTAGAGCACTTGCCTAGCATGCACAGTGCTGTGGCTTGATGCACAGAACCACATAAACGCACAAAAATACTACATATACTATGTATATATGTAATACAATATATAATATGTACTGTATACATGTGCATATACGTATTTAATATAGTGTATATATGTGAGTTTGTAAAGCAGACTTTTTACTTGATTAAATATCATTCCAAATAAATTACTGTTGCTTTTCTAACAGTAAAGCAGGGTGTAGAAATGTTGCTTTAAGCAGAGGCAGAAGAAAAACTTTCCATGTTGCTCACATGACTTTCATCAGCATCTGTAAACTTAAAGGCTCTTGAAATTGTCTGTCTAAATCGCAGGTGCAACCAAAGGCTGGCTTTCAGAAGCTCTTTCCCAGAGACACCACACACCATCTTCTGGGCACAAGTGTTATAAATGCAGTCACGGCAGGCACAGGGAAGGTCACAGGGGTGACCCATCAAACCTGGATGGCAAATGGCCTTGGTCTCATCTGTGATGCACACACACTGCGGATTGCGTTTACCGAGCGGCCCCAGCCTCGCCATTGAAACAGAGTCTGGAGAATTCAGACTCAACCAGCACTCTGCAGATGACCGCAGCTGCCACACACGTGTGAAGAAGCTGGTGCAGAGTGTGAGGGGCCCGGCATCACGAGCTTTTCCTCCCCGCTGCCCGTCAGCAATCAGAACGGGACACTTTGGATGAAGGATGTTAAACCAGCCTAACCTCCTTTCAATGAGTTCTCCAATTCTTGGGTACATTTTGTTCAAAATGAGCTAGGAAGTCTTAACCAAAATATTCAGAAGGAAGCAGCTACCCTTTCCATATTGGAAGCGTTTAGTTACTTGAGATCATCCGAAACAGAGTTTGCAAACAAGACGATATCCAGAGTTCCCTCCAAAACATATTCCCTACAAAAACACAGGAGGAACCAAGCAATCAATATACTGTGAGCTTAACTGTACACAGGATTTATTTCTGAAATACTGTCACTGAATTTTGGAAGGTCTTGACTTTGGGAGAAATCTTTAGATGGCAATTCTGTTTTGACTGGGTAAATATATAGCCTATATTAGAATGCAGTAAAATGGAAAAGGACAAAAATTCTGTGCACCATACACTTGCTCAAAAACTTGAAAAGAATTATACAAGGAAGTGTTTTGCCATGCACAGAGCACAAGGTGTAAGAGGGGACTGTGACTGGAGGAATGTTTAGGCTGAAATATCTGTACATGTTAATGAAAAGCTTAGAACCAGGATGACCCTTTATTTCTCAGAACTGGATATGAGCTTACCAGGTCCCTCGGCCTCTGAGTTTTCTCTCTCTCTCTTTTTTTTTTTTTTTTTTTTTTTTTTTTTTTTTT
>NW_022900922.1:36251074-36261510 GCF_012274545.1 Fukomys damarensis | reverse complement strand
TTTTTTTTTTTTTTTTTTTTTTTTTTTGGTACCGGGGATTGAACTCGGGTCCTTGCACTTGCCAGGCAGGCCACCGAACCACTGAGCTAAATCCCCAACCCTGAGCTTTCTCAGTGAAGAGTTACTGCAGTGGACAGCAAGACCAGTCACATGATCTTCATGCCGATGCAAAGTGAAAGTCTCAGACCCTCTGTTCAAAACGTAGGAAGAGTCCCAAGACAATGCCAGCAACATGAAGCCCACCGAGGCTTCTGAGTGCAGGGCCTGCACAGCCGCATGGGTCACACATGAGTCAGCTGATGACGGTGGGGATTTCAAATCTATTAACAAGAAAAGGCGAGGGCCGGGGATTTAGCTCAGTAGTTCCGCTGCTTGCCTTGCAAGTGCAACGACCTGAGTTCGATCCCCAGTACCCCAAAAAGAAAAGAAAAAGTGCTTTCAAAATTTCCCTTAAGAAGATCATGTTTAGAAAGACATATTGAGAAAAATACCAGTGACATTTGCTAGCAGCAGGTTCAGCTAAGCAGAAACCTTATGACTATGCACTACGCCAGAGTCTCAGCTCAAGCTGCTGTAACAAAATCCTTGGAACAACCAGGATCGGGGTGCCAGCACTGTGGGGGTCTGGTGAGGATGGGAACTCTGTTCCTGTTTATGGACCACTGTCTTTTTTTACACAGCAGAAATGGAGCTCCCTCTGTCTCTCCCTCTGTATCAGTCCACAATCCCAGTCTGCCTGGATCAGGTTTAGTTTCCAATTGATCTTACTAAGAGGGCAGAACCAGGAAGTGCCCTAAGGAGTCTCCTGCCCCCAATACAGTATATTCTACCTTTCCTCCACTATGGGGTAGTAGTCCAAATTTCCCTTGATCATCTGGGTCAGTCACCCCTGCCAACACTGTCACTCCCTCGTAGCCGGCTTACTCAGAAGGAAGAGCAAAATGACCAGGGGAAGCGTTAGCCCCCAGTTCAATACCTCCGGGTACAACCCTTCCCCTCTTTGGAACCAAGACTTCTAAATCAGCAGAGCATACGGCCGTGAACACAGGAAGCAAATATTTTGCTAGTGGGTGATGTGAGTGGTGCCATTCCCACTTCCAACCCTTGATTCCTGGACCTGTGGATCCTGGCTATGGGAGACTTGGTACCATAGAGTGGACACTGATGCAAAGTACACACAGCCTTTTGAAGAAATTTGCCCTACAAGATACTGCCCCCCTAGCGGGTGCTCAGCTGTGTCTTCGAAAGACGGGTCCACCTGTCAATCCAGACACTTCCGGATGGTGAGGAACATGGTAAGAGCAGTGAATTCCAGAATCACAAGCCTATTGCTTTAGTTCTCTGGCTGTAAAATGTGTTATTTGGTCTGTCACTGAACTGTGCCCCACCTCTTTTCTTTTTGAGACAGGGTCTCGCTAAATTACCCAGGCAAGACTTAAATTTATGACCCTCCTTCCTCAGCCTTCTAAAGTGCTGCAATTCCAGGAAATTACCACCACTCCCAGTTTCTTTGCACAACACCCAGCTTGGCACATGTTTAATGATTTAGAGAAAGAATAGACCACCCATCCCATCCTTCCTACAATTCCCCAACATCTAGTTATATAAGAAAGCCTTGCTTTCCTGTGCAGCTTTGATTAATACTTTAAGTAAGAATATTAATTGTACAAAATTTTTAGATTAAAAAAACTATTAGCAAGGCATAGTTCTCTGTACACCTACAATCCAAGCCCTCTTGGGAGGCTGAGGCAGGAGGACCACAAGTTAAATCCCAACCTTGGCAACTTAGCAATTAAGGGAGACCCTGTCTCAAAACAAAAAATAAAAGGACTAGGGGCATAGCTCAATGCAAAGACTCTGGGTTGACTCGCCAGCGCCACAGAAAAAAAGTCATTTCATACAAGACGTAGAAACATCATTCAGGTCATGGCGCCTTTTCTTGAAATCACAGGCTGAGTGAAAACTCTTCCAACAGAATTTCACAGCAGCTACGGGGTGGCAAGTCACAAAGAGGTGGCGAGCGAGCTCAGAGTGGACACTGTTAGAGATCTGCAAGGAGGCTGCTGATCTTGCTGACCATTTGGCACAGATATGGCCTTATCCCGGGAGAAAGTGGATGAAGACACTATGCTGGGCAGTCAGAGTCTCCCCACCCCACCCACGCCAGCGACCCTGGGCCCCTCTGTCCCTCACGGAGCAGCCACATCCCAGGCCTGAGCTCTGAGCGGCTCTCCCCAGTGCCTCACATCTGCTGAGTGCCCCGCCCTAGAGCCCTTGTCCAGTCCCTTGTTCCTAATTCTTTAAAAAATATCCAGAGCAGGGCGGAGGGAGCCGTGGTTAGCGTGGGCAGCTTGGTCCCCGGGCGGGTCCCAGAGGCATTTTTGGGGGAGACCACTGGGTGGGCTGGTTCCCATGAGAATGGCCCCCACACAGGTTCACATCCCGTCCTGGACCTCTGGAGAGCTCAGCCCAGCCAGCACCATGCCCTTGGGCCTCCTGAACCTGAGCCCAACAAGCTTTTTGTTTAATACGAAGTATCCAGCCCCAGTTCCTCATAGCAACAGAAAAGAGACCCAGGATGAGGGGCACTACCAGCAAGCCCTTGTCCCCGTCCTTTCCTCATCTTATCCCTACTTGCCATTTTCCCCATGCTCCCTGGCTGCATCCGTCACCTCCACCTGGGGTGAGAGGCCCAGCTGCGGCAGGAACTTGTGAGCTGCCTCGGTGAGGTCGGAAGGCCTGGGCTTGTGCTGATGTGACTGACAGGCAGAGAGGTCTTTCCCCGGGCTCCACAAGGCCCACAAATCAGCCCATCTGTCCATCCCCACATTGCTGGATGCTGCAGTTGCTTTCCCAGCAAGGGCCTCAAGTGGCTGCAGAAACTGCACCCCCACCTTCAGTATGTAACATTTACCATGAAACAGAAAGTCACCAGGGTCTAATGTGGTTGCCATAGCCACCCTTCCTATGGATGCTGGGCCCCTGGGTCTCTGAGCCCCATGACTAGGTGACATTTGCAGAGCGAAAGGGCTATGTGTTCTTGACCAGACCTATGATCCACACACCCCTCAGAGAGAAGAGATGCAGTTTCGAAGGGGCCTGGTGGCCAAGGATAGAAGCTTCTGACCACCCTGCCCCTCCATGGCCTTCAGATGGTGCTCAGTGCTGGGCCCAAACTCCCACCCGGGTTCCTGAGGTCTGTCCCTGCCTGTAGGGGTGAGCCCAGTAGCCAAGGCAACCAGAGCGTAAGAACACATGTGACAAAAACACACGAGCATACAGGGTTGGGATGTGGGTCCCAGACGGGCCTTTTATTTCTGGGCTGTCGCGCCACATGGATAAGGTCCCTGGGGTCACAGGCATGCGGTGCAGAGAGGGACAGCATGTAGGGGCAGGGGGAGGAGGGCTGCTCCGGCCTGGCCACCTCACGGAGAAGAAACCCGGCCGCAGAACAGGACCGCACCGGTCTTGCAGTGCTGGATGAAGAAGAGGAAGGGGTGGTCGGCGCAGAAGGAGGGTGTGAAGCGCAGGCACCGCATCATCATGACGGCCGCGGTGGCTGCCGCCGCCTCCGTGCCCTCCTCGTTGACCTCCACAAAGGACTTGTGCACAACTTTGGACAGAAACAGGTCTCTCTTGGAGGACATTCCAGAGAAGTCTGCCCTGGCCCCCTCGAAGGCATCAGTCACACCCAGGCGGCGAAGGACATTCTCCAAATCATAATTTTCCTCCAGCTTAAATCTAGGGAGGAAAACCTCCACCTCTTCTTGGTCCATCTTGTCCGGCACTGTCCAATCTACGAATTTCTCATAAGTAATTTCTTTTTCCACCTAGGAGAGGAGAGGCAAAGGTCTGAGATCAGGATACAGGTATCGCCTGAGGCCCTGTGGATGACAGGGTTCCCCATGTCATCTAGGGGGGCCTGGCTGTGGTTGGAGGTGGTGCTAAATAAGGCAACTTGGGCAGGGCCAGGTGAGCAGCTCAGGGTCCAGCACCTGCCCTGTATGCACGAGGCCCTGGGCTCCACCCGCAGCACCACTGAAATATTTTTTAAAAGCCATCTGGGAGCTGGGAAGGACTCTACAGCAGAAACCAGATGCCAGGACACTGCTGTGGCCGAGCATCTGTTACCGTTTTCAAGTCGATGTGTTCATCCGGAAGCATGATGATCATATTGAGCTCCTTGTTGACATAGGGAAGCACCAGAATCTTGGTGAATATTTCTCCTATATAGGTCATTTTAAAAGTAGACTTCTTATACATCATTTGCACAGGTTTCTCCTCATCCTGCAGAGGAAATGGATAAACTCTTAAGCTCAAAGCAGACCCACTGGACAAAATCAACAAAGGAAGGCACTCTAGGAACACTTTGTCTCTAGGAACAGTTTCTTCACAGGTTTTCAGAACCCCACGTGGTCCCTCCTCAACCTCAGCCATGGTGTCAACCTTGGCCATGGTGTCAACCTTAAATGTGCCCTAAAGACCTGGACCACAGGGTGGCGCTATTGGGAGGTGGAGGAGTGGAAGTCTTCAGGGCACTGGGGGCGTGTCCTCAAAGGGGACGCTGGCCTCCTCCTCTTCCTTTCTCCTCCCTGCCCGGAGTAGAGCACTTCTGCTCTACCACACGGGTTCACCCTTGTCGTGCAGCAACCCACCAGAGGCTAAAAGCATCAGGCCTGCCCGATGGTGGAACTTCAGAAACTGTGACCAAAATACCTTTTCTCTTTATAAATTGACTTTCTGTATTTGTTCTGCAACTCCTCTCCTCTTGGTGATCTCTAGCCTAGTGACTGACTGAACACAATTCCCAAAGTTATATTTCTAGCATGGACCTCTTCCTGCACTCCCAACTCAGGTGTTTTACTGCCTACCGGAATCCTGCACTCAGACAGAAAAGTCACGATGCCACACAAAACAGACTCCTCTCCCACCTTTCCAGCTCTGCTCCACCTACGCTTCTGTCCATCAGTTAATGGTGACATCACCCATCCAGTCGCCAAAACCCATGGAATGCCAACTTGTCCTCTTTCTCTCAGGCCCCCAGTCAGACTCAGGAGCCAGTCACATTGGCTCTGCCTATGAAACGTAACCATGCCTGCCATCAGCTTCTCCCAGGAACAGTGAAATGAAGTCCTTGTGACTTCTCGGCTAGAGAAGTCCAGGTGAAATGTCAGAACACATCGCTCTGACCAGACACTCTGCCATGCTGGGCCAGGAACAAAAGTTGAAGTTCCTTTAAAAACCTACAAGCACCATGAGGAGCAAGTCCCATCCCCTCTCCAACCTCAGGACCTCCCGCCATCCCTTCGCTAGTCTGCTCCTCACAGGACCCCTTCATGGTTTCCACATCTGCCCCAAAGGCTCATGTCAGAGACTGCACAGCGCACCCTGTGTGTCATTCTGTCTTTGCCCAGATATTACCTTAGCGACAAAGGGGTCCTTGCTAACTCTCACCTGCGATTGCGTCCTACCTGACCCTGTGTGTGTCTCTGTACTCTCGCCACCCACTAGTAACTCCTATTTTCTTGTTTATGCTTAGTCTACCCCCAGGAAAACGTAAGCACCATGAGGGCAGGCATGATTAGATCAGTGCTTGGCCGCAAGCACAAACTCCATCAGCCTCTGCTCAATTAATGAATACAAATACTCCTTGTTTAATGACCTACCTGTTTAACAGATGTGCAGACTGAAGGTCAAAGTGTGCTGTTTGGACTTACAACCTGGCTTTTATTTGTACAGTTCTGTATGTCTTGTTTATAAAGCCTCTGTGTCTTTTTTGGGGTACGGAACCCCTATTTATTCAGTAGTTTTTGCTGGTTGTACAGTACACCACTGTAGTTTGATTCTGTTATACATTGCAGCACTGCATTACGTCACCAAGTTGGCGTTTCCTTTGACCACTTCTCTCTTCTGAATACCATACTGTACATACCATACACAATTACTCATAATTCCTCATTTAGGGACCGATTCATTGAATGACCTAGTTTCAGGAACTTAACTCAGTCACTGAGGATGAATAATGTCTGTGCACAAACTAGTGAACAGCAGTAACGGAAGGACCAGGCAAAACCAACACATATTAGATCAAACTGCGTGTGGCCAGCGCATTCCCGGCCAGGCAGTGAGAAAAACCAGAGGATGGTGACCACGTCCTGTCCAACAGTCCTCCTCAGTTCCTGGCCACTTTAGTTCCTGTGAAGCTCCCGCCCACCATGGGACAGACACAGCCCAAGGCACTCTGTAACCCCATCCATTAGCAAGCGGAAACAAACAAGCGGAGAGACTTCCAACAAAGCTTCATCAGAACAACAGCCCGGGCTGGGAATGCCCCACTTACCACAGGGGGCTGACCCCGCCTTGGGCAATGTCTCCCCACACTCCTCAGTCCCACCCACACTGTCTCTGCTGCAGAGACAGGAAAGCAGGACCCAACTCCCCACTAGCTGTGCCCAGCAGGGAACATGCGAACTAGCTCCGGCATGGAGCACACGAACTAGCTCCAGCATGCAGCACCCACAGAGGTCCCCGAATGCAACAGCAGACCCTCCACCAGAAGGTATCCCTGTCCATCCTTCCCTCCTGCCTGAGTGCAGAGGCGGCATCTGAGCCACCGTGCGGGCATTGGGAAGGCTGCTGCTGGGGATGGCAAAGCAGGAGGGGCCCTGGGCTCTGCTCACCCCAGGCCCACAGGCGTGAGCACTGAGCACTTCAGTTCAACTACACCAAGCCTTCCAATGCCGCAGCTGAGGGCTTCCAAGTCCTAACACATGTCTCGGCTAAAGTTACTTTCCAGGAACGGAGCCTCTTAAAGGGCAAAATACAACATATCATTTCAGAATAGATCTTAAAACAAAATGCATTTCCTGAGAAAGAGAAGGTTCAGATTCAAAGGCCTGGGAGATCTAAGCTGCGATCAGTACTCTCAGGATTACACTGCGAAGAGGAGTCCATTCTGTCTGGTGCAAAATACTCTGAGGTGAGATTTCTTTTGTCAAAACCAGAAGAATAAACTGGATCCAGTGAGAGAAAGTACAGAACTATTAGCAAATAGTATACTACAAGCCAGAGGTGTCGAAACTCGGAGCCTGTCTTGTTTTTTTTTTTTCAAACTGCATTTGTATTATTTCTACTATCAAAGTAAGAGTGAAGATCCTCAGTTCAGTATTTGCTAAACTGTATGCTGAGCCTTGGAAGACAGCCGCATGCCCTTTGCATGGCTTCTCAAGAGGGTGAGAAAAGTCAGGTGACTGCTATAATATCACAAGACACCAGGGACAAGGTAGCTACTTGGAAGAGGGGGTTGAAACCCCACGGGGCTCCCAAAGGTGTGTGACTTGAAAGAGATGGAAAAAATTGGGTAGGAGCCAGGTCCACAAAATCCTCACACACCACGTCAGAGTCTGGACTTTTTCTCCAATGTTCTGAGGAGCCAAGGAAACACCTCATGTGAGCCTGAGACCCACACCATCAGATCTGCCCTTCAGGCACACCTGCTACTAACAGCAGGGCAAGACAGTGGGGGGACCCTGAGGTTGGAGGGGGTCCCCTCTGCCAGGCTGCCCGGGGAGCACAGCTGCACAAGGTGGCCACCCCCGTGTTTCGGAACACTGGATGCATCCGGGACTCTCCCTGGTTACCACACTGTTACCTTGCTGACTTTGAATGGCTTCTCATGGGTTCTAGCTTTGTCAAACTGTTTGTCCCAGTTTCCTTTGAAGTAGATGGCATTCACAAGAACCAGACTAGTGGTGGAATTCACTGTGCCTGAAGACAGAACCTCTGTAATTTTATCTGAAAGGGAGAGTTAGCCAGTTAGTCAAGGCTGATGCACACAGAAGGGCTGTCAGAGAGAGAGGGGACCCCTGGAATGGCCAAGCACATGGGTCAAGGATTTCACTGACTACCCAAAATGTAAAGGGTGTTTGTCTAGAAAACAAAGAATCATCCCCAGCACCACAAGAACAAAATGAATTTTTTAAAAGTTTAAAAGCTCTGGTGAGAAAAATACCACTGAATACAACACATAAAAATGAATGAGATGTTCAAATATACAGCATAAATTCATATCAGAAGAGACAGAAAGTAATGATCAATGCTCATGGCTTAAAGAAAAGCACTTAGAAGACTTAAAAAAAGCACTCTGGGAAGCTGAGGCAGGAGGACTGCAAGATCGAGTTCAGCCTGGGCAACTTAGCAATTTAGCAAGACCTTGTCTCAAAATTTAAAAATTGAAAATATGGCTGGGGATGAAGCTCAGGACAAAGGCCCTGGGTTAAATTCCCAGTACCACAAAAGAAAGAGTGGTTGTGAATATAAGTTTAAAAAAGAGTTTGAGCAGACAGATACGTTTAGCTGGATTTGAGCATTCATTACACCGTATTACACATATATGGAAGCATCATGTGGTGTACCCTCCATATGCACAGTTTCCATGCTTCTGTGCTTTAGTTTAAAAACAGCCAAGCACAGTGGTACACACCTGTAACCCACCACGGTGGAAGGCTGAGGCAGGAAGATTGCAAGTTTGAAAGCCTGGGCAACTCAGAAAGGATTCTGTCTCGGAAAAAGTAAAAAGGGGTTGGGGGGGTGGGTTTAGAGTGAACACCCTGGGTAAAACCTGCAGTACTGAAAAAATAATTAAATTTTAAAAAATTTAATGACTGGTTATAAAATGCTCTTTGCACGTGTAAAGCACAGACTCACACGGAAAGGAAGACATGGCCCATCAACCTGCAACAGGACATGAAAACCGAAAAGTGTGAGCTACTGCTGGAGCCGGAGGCACCTCGGATCTGTAATGTGACATTTCCTTACACTGTTTGTGAAAAGAAAGTGTTAACAAGAAGAAAATCAAAGCATGGATTGTTCTGGAAGAGATGTACCAAATATTTAGGAGATTCCACAGATGCGCTGAGCAGAGAAAAGCTAGAGATGTCAAATCGCGACAATATTTCAGAAGAGGCTCTTTCAAGTTTGCCATTATTTAACAAATTTGAAAATGTCATTCTTGTTTACATTGGATGCTCCCATGAAGGCACTGACAAGAAGCCTGATTAAAATACTACTAAAAATAAACAACAGAGCCAGGCGTGTGGATCCGTGGCAGAGCCCGGCTCAGCATGCCCAAGGCCCTGGGTTCTATCCTCAGCCTCGAAAACAAAAAGCAAACAGAATAACTACAGTTTCACCTTCTGTTTTCTGGGCCACCCAGGAGTTGATGTGTTTCCTGGACTCCTCGGTAGCGTGGATAAAGTCGAGCTCTTCCATCTCTGCTCCGTAGAACTTACAGCAGGAATCTTTAAAAGACTAGAAGAAGAGCTACGTCATTGCACACACGGTGAACATCAACAGCTTCCTTCTTTTCTGCACCAAAGCTAAAAATTGAAAGGCTTATGATTTACATGTGTTACTTATGCATAATTACGAGGCCTGAACCTGAATCCAGCCCCGGAGTTTCCAGGCATATTTCATCTTAGCCTAGAAATGAAGTTGGGTTTGAAGAGCAGGCGAACTTACAAACTGCTGTGTCTCTCAGGGGAACAGTGAGGTGGAGAGGGAACTGAGGTGTGGGTACAGTGGATGTGTCCCTCACAGCCTCCCGCACGACAAGCCCACAGGGGCCAGGCTGGCAACAGCTTCCCTCGCCGCAGGAAACTGACAGCAATGTGGCAGGCCGGACGTGGCAGACGGGCCTCTGCACCAGCCCTGACACCGTGGCTTCCTGCGACAGCAACGTGATAAACCAACACCGTTCACAGTGGTGTCACATGTGGCCACGGAACACCTGAACTACGCCCAGTGCGGATGGAGAACTGAAGTCTTCCTTTTATTTCACTGGAACTGAAATAGCTACATGTGTCTCATGATTACCAATGCTGCGTGGCTGTTTTGAGTGGTAAGCAGCTTTTAAAATGAGTTAAGGGCTTGGGCTGCAGCCCAGCCGGGGCGCTTGCCTAGCATGCAGGAGGCCCTGGGTTCTGTCCCCGACACCGCAAATAACCCAAAACGATCTTGATGACTTATTCTCTGGAATGATAATGATACTGATGGACACCTATATTCTAGCACATTGAAGTAGAAAATCTGAGCTGAAATCATGAGCTTTAGTTTCAGTAGTCCCCGCTTATGAAGACAGAAACTTAAATCATGATGAGTACAGTGCACTACGAATCCGAATGGCTTATGGCCAAATATTTAATTCCCCCTTTTGAGATGCTACGTTCCTAGTACTGGGGCTCACACTGCTCCTTCAGCAGAGGCTGACAGCAAAGATGCAGTGTGGCACTTATGACTCAGCGGTGGCTTTGTGTCTACCCCACCACTGTCAGGGGCTGCACCTGCGCAGGTTACCCTGTGGTCCAGGTTAATTATTTGCATCACTACTGCTTTATAGAGTGGTACTGAGTAACAGAACCCTGCAGGCACAACCAAAA
>NW_022900922.1:36237177-36249991 GCF_012274545.1 Fukomys damarensis | reverse complement strand
GGCTGCCTCCATATCCTGAAGCAGCTCAAAATGTTTGCCTTTCAAGGTTCTTTTGACTTTAGGGAAGAGCCAGAATCACACTGCAAGATCTGGCGAGTGAGGTGGATGAGGACACACTGTAATGTTTTTACAAGTCTGTCTTTCCATCGGTGGCAGCATTCACTGTGGGTTTTAATCACACCTTGTAAAGACACTCAAGAAGCAGGACTTTCAGAACTGCTTCAGAAAGTGAAAAGAAAGATAAGACAAGTGTATTCAAAGTGAGGGGGGAGATTTTGAGGGGGATTCATGGCCAATATGTCTTTTACTGAAATTATTTTTTAATGTAAACATTCCCTGTATATTTTGATCCCATCAAATAGATGAATAATCCCAACACAAATTTCCATATGTGCAGGAAAATACACATCAAATCTATCACAGTCCTTATCCTGGGAAGGATGGGGGGCTGTGGGAAGAGGCTGAGGAGGGCTCCTGTTTTGCTGGCCTCTTTTACTTTCTGTACAAGAAGACATTCACATAGGATGAGTAGTTTTCCTTAACAGAAAAAACAAACAAACAAAAAACCATGAAAGCACATAAACAAATACAAGAAGTGCAGAGTGAGGACACCTGGGTGAGTTCACAACCCATGCTTTTCCTGCCGTATCACATGACCCCTCCTCCAGACCACCATGTTTGTGGAAACTACAAGTATTACTTACTGAGAGGAACTCATAAGACTTCTCCCCGAAGAGCCTGTTGGCTGTCCTCAGCAAGTACTTCGTGCCAGTCCTGTTCACTTCGTTGAGAAGTAACTGGAAGCCCAGGTGAACATTACTTCCATCGCCATCACTTTTATTGAAAGACAGCGCCTGAAATTAGAAACAGAATAGTGTGAGTACGACCTGAGCCCAGGAAATGGGTAAGCACCACATGCAGATCACCCCTTTGTTTTAGCTCAGATCCCACATGTCAAAAGTCTCATGTGTGCAGCAGATGGGTAAATGAGGGTGCTACACTCATCACTGACTGGATCCATGCACGGATGGGTTCACAGCTGAATGTGCTATTAGGAGGCCTGGCTGGAGGTAGTCACTGGGGTGAACCAGAACGGTCCATTCATGCTCCCAGCTCCTCCCTCCCTCTCTGCCTCCTGGATGCCAGGGTTGAGCACTTTTCCTGCTCCACACCCCTCTCCCATCGTGCGTCTGCCTTGGCGCCATGGACTAAGACCGTGAGCCCAAATAAACCTGTCCTCCTTGGTACTGTGCGTGTTGGTTACTGTGTCCCAGCAATGAACGTGACTGAGACGCTACCATCCAGTTCAAGACAAAAAGTGTCCCTCCCTGCAGCCCTCCACACCCATGCTCTTTGTGTTCACTACCTACAGACATGGCTGCCAACTATTCCTCCCAGCTCTCAAACACTGGAAGATACAGACCCTTGCTGCCCTGGGGTTGGGACTGGCTCTGTCACTGGCTCTGACCAACAGAATTCAGCTGAAGTGACACTACTCCAAGCTTGTGTCCTAGAAGACCTGAGAGCTGCCACGCTCACTGTCTGGTACTGGCCGCCATGATGCAGAGTCCTACTAACACGGCTGGAGGCCACATGGAGAGCCCAGGAGGAAGAACTGCTCTGCACAGGAAGCACCCAAGGCCCCACCCACAGCCATCACCAAGGCTCCAGATGTGAGGCCTCCTCAGGCCTTCCAGTCCCACTGCCCTCTGAAACAGCTACAGGAGTGACCCCAGCTTGCACCATGGGAGGAGGAGGAGAACTGTCTATCAGGCCGTAGAATCGGGGGGAATCATCCTTCATTGTTATTTCCAGCCACCAAGTTTTAGGGTGGTTTTCTGCAGCAACGGGTGACATGTGCAGCAGTGCAGAAGTGTCCCACCATAGCAAAAATCTAAACAAGGAGCCAGGCATGGTGGTGCACACCTGTAATCCCAGCACTCCAGGAGGCTGAGTCAAGAGGGTTCAAAGTTGGACCCCATCACAGGCTTATTTCAAGTTTAGTGAGACCCTGTCTCAAAATAAAATATAAAGGGCAGGGCATGGTGGTGCACACCTGTAATCCCAGCACTCGGAAGGCTGAAGCAGGAGGATCACTGTAAGTTTAAGACCAGCCTGGGCTACATAGTGAGTTCCATGTCAGTCTCAACTACATATTGAGACCCTGTCTCAAAAAACCAAAAAATAAATAAATAAATAAAATTTTAAAAATAAAAAAGGCTGGAGATGTAGCTCAGTGCAAAAGCCCTGGATTTTTAACCCCCAGTACCACCAAAAGCAACTTTTTTCTGTAAACATGGGTCTCCCAAGCAGCTAGAAGAAAAGGACAGCAGAAAAGCACTATAAAAGGGGCTGGAGAAAGGGCCTGTGGCATGCTGTGCTGGCAGAAGTGACGATGGTCATCTGGGGTGATGGAGAAGACAGGACATTTTCCCAACAACTCTCACATCTGGCTAAGGAGTCAGGGAAGAAAGTGGCTGCTTCTAGCTGCCTAGGACAGAGTATGGGAAGAGAGAGGTAAGCTAAAGGAGACACTGTTTCATTGTGAAGCAGAATTTAAAGCAACTATTCCCATCCCAGATCCTGTTAGGCAGAAAATAAAAATATTTCTTTATTCCCAGCCTCTTCAGCCGGCAAAGCATTACAAAAGTAAGAAATAGCTTCAAAGTAAAGGGCAAATCTTTGACCTTAGAAATGAGGGGAAAATCCACTTTGTTAAAATCTTAGGAAGATGAAGGTAGCACCTTCCAGACCCTCTAGACAAAGGGGCTTCCTAACACCCTACAGACATTGTCCCCAGCACCCTGGCTTCCAACACAAAAGGCAACCCTGTCTCCAGCAAGTCTGTGCATATGGTGTAGCAGACTATAAATTGATTAGAGAAAGCCCATGGCAGTTTTAAAGGGATTATTGGGCTTGGAAGTAAAAAGGAGAGATAGTTCAAAGAAGGGAAGGCCTCCAGGCTCCCAACTCTCTCAGGAAAAGAGGCAGGCTGAGAGAACAGCAAACACAGCCATTTCTTTCAGAAGAGGAGGGGAGCTGCTGCAAATACAGAGGGCAGAGCCACAGCCTGAGGGGAGCTGGATAGGAAGATGCCCAAGAAACACAGCAGAAGCCAATCAAGGAATATCCTTGCTCTCAGAGAACAGGACAGAAGCACAAGCCCCTGGCTAGGATTTGGAATCGCTACAGTTCAGTGACTGCAATGTGCCTCCCTTACCTCCTGCCATAGGCTGTGTCCCCTCAAAATCTCTGCATTGAAGTCCTACCAGTACCCCGGAACAGACCATACTTGGAGATACTGCTTTTAAAGGGACAATTAAATTAAAACGAGAGCGCTGATCCAATCTAACTGGTGTTCTCATAAGAGACTGGGACACAGACAAACACAAAAGGGAGACCAGGTGGGGTCACAGGAAAGTTGCCATCTATAAGCCAAGGAGAGAGGCCTCTGGAAAACCAGCTCTGCCCATGCCCTGATCTTGGACTTTCAGCCTCCAGAACAGTGAGAAAATACTGTGTAAGCCAGCCAGGTAGCCTGTGATGTTTGTTACACAGCCCTTGAAGACTAACACAACTTATCCCCCACCATTGTTGAAAGCAGTGTCCACAATGATCCTTTCTTTCTCATCTCACCATCCTGTGCTGCAGCAGATGTATCTCCGTAGTTCCCAAATCTCTGCACTCTAAGAACTGCAGCAAGCAGCTGCATTTCAAGAGCATCGATTGGTCCTGTCCCAGAACTCCCAGCAAGCCTGACCCTAGCATGAGATAAGACCTGAGGGTCTTGGAAGGGCAGGGGCTCAATACACCTTACCTGTGGGAGGGCTGAGAGCCATGAGGAGCCAGAGGGTAGACAGTGAGGGTCACAGGTGGCTCTGATGAGCCAAGCTTTCCATGTTCATACCCCAAAGCAGTTAGCAAAACCCAAACAACAGCCTAGGATCAACCCGAAACATCACTTTTCATCACGAAGGACCTGAGCTGTGTGGATGAAATCCTTCACTCCGCTACTCAGACACTACCTGTCACCTCCCGAAGACCTGAACTCGGGCTCAGCAGGGCGCCTTTCCTCTCTCCATCCCCACCTCTGTGACACCCATACAGCTACCATCCCTAGCAATCCCTCTGAGATCTGAAACTCGGAGGACCAGCCCAGTGGACGGTTACTGATATCCGAAGCACTGCTAGGTACCTGAGCCATCTGGCCAGCAGTGGTTCCCTTTGCTCCCAAGAAGACCATGGCCAGAGCGGAGGAGATGCTCATCGGTGAAAGAAACACATTTTTCGAGCTGTCTTCACCCAGAATTTTCAAAAGACTTATGGCGAAGGTGCCATTTGCTTCTAGCAGAGAATCCATGGTGGCAAGTCTGGAACGATGAATTTAAAATCAGGATCACATAGTTCAGCCTCACACATCACCTACATTTTCACTTCTTTATTACTCACCACTGATGTTCTGTCAGTGAACAAGCAGAGACATTCACAAAACTCAGTGTTTCTTTTGGGGCCCCCACATTATTTTGTTTCTAATATTCAATGAAAAAAACACCCTGGGATCGGACCACAATAGGAGTGGGGTTTTGCCATCAACATCTTTTGGAAAATACCAGGTACAGTCATTATCAAAGGGTTTTACCAAGAAAAGGGGGATGGTTAATTATATATTCACATATTTCTTTCCTTTTAAAAAGGTCAGCACCCCAAATGTGCTCACCTTTCCTGTAATAAATGGCAGTTAGTAGCAGAACACCTAGTGAAGAACACCTCGGTTTTTTAAAACCTATAGGTGATTTCCCTTGTAGGAAAAGGTGGGTTTGTTCGTGAATGAAGAAACAAGCCAATCCTGCTTCCTGAAGACCCCTATCTGCAATACTTCCAGTGAGTAGCACACCACTGGAGTCAGTTCCGGTAGTGGGGTGGAAGAAGGGCTTATTGGCCTCTGGTTCCGTGTCTGCATTCTTTGATGGTGCTTTTATGGCTTATTGTGTGGTTTGATAATTTAAAGAGCATTCAAAATAATAAATTCATTCACAAAGTAACACAAGGGAGACAAGTTTACTGGCGGGCTGTGGCAGACACAATCCTGGTCTGTGAAGCTGCAGGGCCCTGACTGAGGTAAATGTGGTGTCTGGGGACAGGGTGGCTCCAACTACATTCCTTTCCCAGAATTACGACCTGATGGGTCACTGGCTAATTATGACCAGTCCTGGTCTCCCCTTGTTCCTTCTGTAGGAATGCACTGCCTCCCTTTTCTGAGCTCAGCCTATGATAACACTATCACCAGATGTCTAACGTATACCCTGCCCCATCTCTTCCCATGCTTAAAATCAGTAAATACTGGAGGTCTTGGGTGCCCTTTGCCTTTGATGCCTGGATCAGCTCAGGCTATCCCAGATCCCCCTTTCTGTTTAAGCTGTTTCTGTGTCTTTCTGTCACCTTATGTCATATTGCCTTTCAGGAGACTGGGGCTCCAGGCCAGGGACCCAATATGACTCCATTTTAGGGAAAGCTAAAGTCTCAAAAGATAATGAGTCAAACTCACAACAATCACTGTGACCCCCCCCCAATTCTCCTAGGCAATCAACTCATGTGACAAAGCTCACAACTAAGGCCATGCTTCACTTAAGGGGACCCCTTTTGCCCCCCTTGTACTGCACTACAAGGCATTTAGCTATATGTTCTGAACACAGCGTCAGCACTCAGGGCATCTGTGAGGCCGTCATGATGGCACTTGGCTCACAGGGTCAAGAGCAGGGACACGGCTGATGGATTCGGAGGGGCAGATGGTGGTGTCTTCAGCTGGAATCACAGAATCACAAAACATCACGAGGAGGCCAAGGGCTCTAGAGACACCCATCAGCAACTCCCTGAAGTTCACAGAAGTAATGGAGCCACGCTGGGAGCAGAAGGGCCAACTTGGGGCCAATCTCTGTCTTTCAGACACTGTTGGGGAAGCCAGTAACTTCCAGAAAAGCCTGAAAGAACCAGGTGAGAGAACAAGAGACAGTTGAGGGCCTGATGAGCCAGGAAGTCTGCAAGGACCTGTGACCGAGGGAGCAGGCCGATCTGCTCTGAGACTACTCACAAATATTTACTAACTTCCTGTGGCCGCAAATGTGAGCACTCTGAGGAACTCCGAGTGGTGCCCAAGCCGGGCATGGAAAGCCAGAAAGGAAAGAAAGGAAGCCATAAGTGTGGATGCCTCAGGGCACCAGGCAAGGCCGGGGCACCTACCCAGGGACTTGGAAAGAGAATGACAAGTTAACCCTTCCTTCCCGAGCATGCCTGGGCATCTGTAGCTGCGGCCAGCTGAGGTCCAGGTCCTAATCCCTGGAACCGTGGAAGTTCCCACAAGCAGCAGAAGAGACTGCAACTATGAAAAAGGAGCTTAAGGTGGGGAGATCGCGCTGCCTTATTCAAGGGCCCCTACATGCAATCATATGTAGCCATGTAAGAGGAGGCATCGAACTAGACAAAAAGGAAAGAAATGAAATGAAACTCAGAGAGACAGGATCTCTAGAATAAAACACGTTAGCCAGGAAGCAAACTGATGCAACCCAGGCTGTGCACACGATGGAAAATAAGACACAGAGAAAAGGGGTCCAAAGGGAACTTCTAAAGGCACAGATGCAAATTTTCACAAAATTCCCATGCAAATTTCACTTTATAACCCTGCCTACTGTACTGGTGCAGAGACCCCTCTATGACCCCTCTTCCAGCACAGCCACACCTGGGAACTCACAACAGCATCAGCCTGCTACTGATACAGCCGCTGCCACCGGGCTCCCCCAAGCCACGTCCTCATGTCCTCCGCCACTGTTCTGCTTGTGCTCTCTTGAGCCTCGTTCTTGGCAGGGAGCCACAGCACCTCTCTCTGAGCTCCCCCTCCCTGTGACCTACAAAATACCCCACAGTCGGCCTGTAAGAGGAGAGGCTGCTCGGGTCCCGGTGCCAGCGTGGGCCCTGTCAGGTTTGTTCTGCAACAAACCTGTCCTGCAGAGCTCTGACCTCTACTTCTTCATTTCCTTTTTCCTAAGTCTCCTGGAGTTGAACTTCTCTTAGGTGACCATGCCCTCTCTGCAAAAGCAAGGGAGCAGGGTTGCCTGGCTGTGGCCACTGTCCCATCCTGGCTGCTCTTTCTGTAGCCAGACAAACCCAGGATGGGAGTTCTGGGCTTCAACCTGACCTGCTCTGAAACTGATGACACTTTGGCAAGGTACTAAACTTCAATTTCCAGTAGCCTGGTGTCTTTCTTTAAAATGAAGTTTTATTCGGGTTTTCCTCTGTCTGAACTGCAAAACCCTACAGCACAGGCTCAGAGTCTTCTGATTTCATGTTTTGGGGCTTTCGGCAGCTTTGCAGAACTGCTGAGCTTCTTGTTTACAAAGAGTATTGGTGGAACGCAAACACCACTGAGTGCTTTTGTGCCTTCCTAAAGTTCTTCTTGTCTGAGCTTATTGGTGGAGTCGGGGCTTTTAACAAACAATGTAGTTCAACTAACTCATGCTCGCATTGCCCTAAAATGGCTAGCGGGATTGTCTTTAAAATTGGTTACTTTATAGTGAGCTGTTGGTCTCAAACATCCTAGCTTTGTGGCAAGAAGAGGACTCCACAGGCCATGCTGAATTTTTCTGGTCCAGCAATGTGGCATCAGTCCCCCTCCCTTCCTGGATTCCTTTAGTGGTGTTTAAATGATCTGAAGGCTCTGATGCTGACTGAAGCCACAGCCGCGCTGTCAGGCACATCTGAGACAAGCAGGGATGGACATTTCAGCCCTTCTCATCTTGTGCTCTATATCAGATCTCTGTTGAAAGTTGTGATACATCTGACTCCTCCAGAGCATGATCCCTTAGAGGCTTTCATCATGCACTGTTGTGCTGTACTGCTCTTCTCTTTCATTATACACAGGACGGGTCTGGGACCAACCAGCGTTTGCTGCCGCCTGGCTGACACCACTGCGGTTTGGACCTGTCACTCTCAGGATGCCGCACAGCGTCTCCACCAACATGTCCCCTTTCCAATAACCTCCTCGTTGTGGTCCCATGTCTTCCCCCTCTATGGCTCACTCCCTTCTGGTGGAGCAAAATGTCCCAAAGCTTCCTAAGATGGAACACAGACACCCTGATTTCTTGCACACCACAAACACCTTGATTCTAGCATCTCATGTCTCTGAGAGCCCGGCAGCATCTACACTGGGCTGTATGCGACGTTACCTCCAAAGTCTTAAGCCATCGCTTCGACGCTTCCCAGCCTCCAGCATCACTGTTGTGAGAAGCCTGCCAACATTCTGACCCCAGGTCCATCTCCAGCTCCCATCCCTATACTTTGGAAGCTGATAGAATTGTGTCCTCGTCACTGATACTGGGAAATGTCCTTTGTTTCATTGGCCCTGTCCTTCTGGGGAGCCTGGTCATTCATTTTTCTGAGTGTCTGGATAGCCCTTTCCATCTATCCCTTCAAGAACATTTCCTCTCCACTCTGCAAAATAATTTAAGACACTTGCTCATTTCTTTCAGATTCCCTCTGTTCTCTTTTGGTACTAAAACGCTTGGCCTGACCTCTGCTAGGGCTCCCAAGCACCATCAGGCACAGAAGGACTCTGGGTGCCACCCCGGTGTTGCCTTCGGTTGCCCGAGTGGGGAGGACCTTGGCACATCCATTACCTGACCCCACACACGCCCCGGTACACAAAACCAAAGCTCCGCTCACACCTCCTTCCTGCTCCTGCACTTACGTCTGGATGAAGGTCGGTCCCACTTTCTGAAAGACAGCCATGATTTTACATCTCCACCTTTCTATTAGTTTTTCATTAATTTTGCTGTTGCATTTGTTGACTTCCAAGGACACTTTCTTGCTTTCTGATGTCCTTTCTTTTCAGTCTTTGGTTCTGTGTCCTTTTTTTTTTTTTTTTGGTACTGGGGATCAAACGTGGGACCTTGCACTTGTGAGACAAGTGGCAGCACCACTAATCTAAATCCCCGGTAGAAAGTGAATTTTTAAGTATCCATTTTTTTTTTTCAGTCTTTGGTTCTACTTCTTGGAGAACACTGATCACAACTCACTGTGTTCTCTTCTGGGCCCAGCACATCTTTGGGGTCCTTTTATTTTTGCGAACGCTGCTGGCTTTGTTTTAGGTGATTCTCTCTCTATCACACCTAGGCTGCAACCTACAATGTCAGTCCATACTTAGAGGAAAACACGAAGTTTGCTGAAGTTTTGTTCATGTGCCTGAAATGTCTGAGCTGGGGACTTCTCCAAAAACAATCACTGCGCAACAACTCCTGGTCTCCCATCTGTGAGTCATCAACAGCATGACTTCTGTTTTCTTCTGAGGCAATCAGGGAATTAAAAGTACTTTTTGCTTTAAAAAAAAAAAAACAAAAAACAACAACAACAAAAAACACTCTACACTTGGGTGTGGTGGTGCATGCCTGTAATCCCAGCACTTGGGAGGCTGAGACAGGAGGATTGCTGTAAATTTTGAGACCAGCCTGGGCTACATTGTGAGTTCCAGATCAGTCTCTACTACATAGTGAGACCCCCCTGTCTCAAAAAAAAGACTCTACACTTGGGTCATAGATAAGTAAAATTAAGGAACAGAAAATAGAACAAAACAACTTTCATTCTATAAAACTTTTAGGCAAACTCCTCAGCCTGCATGTAGGTATATCAGTCACTTGGGGAATATTTGTCTAGCATGTGGCAAAACAAGATTTCTTACCTAAATTCTCCTGGCCTGTCTTATTATCTTCAGGACAGAGGACACCAGAGTAAGAGGTTTAGGGCGATGCTCAGCTGTGACCTATGGTCACTTTGGTTCCTCCAGAGATCCCACTGTTGAAATTGCCCTCGAGTCATGAGGGCTCTTCCCGTGGACACTAAATTGCCCCTCAAGTCTCAAGGACTCAATCTGAGCTATGAGAGCACCCCAGCCAATCCTTCAGACCTGGCCTCCTGCTTTCTTGGGTGGGCCAGTCTTATCTTCCTTGTCAGGGTGGGCTCCGCTCTCCCCTGTCTTCTGTCTGACTTTCCCATTGCGGCTTCTGCCTGTGAATTCATGCTGCCAACTTACTTTAATTTCCATTATCACTGAAGGAGGATCCCAGCTACCAGGGACACCTGCACTGGGATCCACAGGAAGTCGCTTTTCTACTGAGGCTCTTGGGGCCTGGGAGCCCTGATCCCTAATCCACTGATTTCAGCCCAGGGCCTCCAGTGTGCAAATTTACTTATGGATAGTGTTGGGGATTGCACCCAGGGCCTTCACACTGAAATACACCCCCAGGCCATTTTTATTTTTGTTTTAGACAGGGTCTCAGAAGTTGCTAAATCTAAATCACCAAGGCTGGGCTGGAGATTGCACCTGCCTCAGCCTCCCCTTGTGCTGGGATTACAGGCCTGCACCACCACACCCACCTTGCAAACTAGTTTTGTGAGAAGAATTAAATAAAACTTGAATACTTAAAAACCTTATTTCTTCAGTTATTACTCAGTCCCATCTTTCAATTGTGAACTACATGCCCAAGTAGTGAATACCAGGTATTCAAATCCTCGTTTTGGTCCTGAAACATGAATTTGAAAATAATCCCCCACTATTACGTGACCCTAAACCAATGTTCAGGTTCACTATGAAATTATATATAAACCCTTTAACAATCAGGTATAAAAAGATACAATCCTCAAAAGAAAAAGATCCAAATTTAAAGTTTACCAGTCACTAAGATATTCTAAACACAAAAGAAAAATTACAAACAAGCTGGGCGTGGTGGTGCACTCCTGTAATCCCAGCACTCGGGAGGCTGAGGCAGGAGTATCCCTGTGAGTTTGAGACCAGCCTGGACTACATAATGACTTCCAGGTCAGTCTCAACTACATAGTGAGACCCTGTCTCAAAAAAAAAAGAAAAGAAAAGAAAAGAAAAGAAAAGAAAAGAAAAGAAAAGAAAAGAAAAGAAAATTACAATCTAGTGAGATTTTTAAAACAGCACCTTCCTCTTAGCTGTACAATGGCTGTGCCTATAAGAAGATGCTATGGTTGGCTCCTATTACAAATTTAATGCTTAGGAGGGATTTCCCAGCACCCAATTCCTTAGCTGCAGCAAAGAAGATGGGAAAGATAATTAATACACATAGATAAATTCATCATAGAATTCATTATAGAATTATAAAATTATTCACTGCTTTAAAAACAATTAAAAAAACAATTTGTAATCATTAACATAAAAACTGGACAGGCAAGTCTTATTAATTAGCAATGTTACATTTTTTAAACAAGTCTAGTAAATCCATGCTAGGATTTTTCCCCTATAGCCTCACTAGTAACTTTTGGCATTTAATGTTTATAATTGATTTTATTTAATTGATTAAGTCATAATTTTAAAGACATCACTATTTAACATGCTTCTTTGATTAATGATACCTTCATTTCCTACAATTGAACCTTTTAAAAGTTGGTTTAATGGAAATTTAAGCTCCTGCTCTTCCCTATCTCTTTGCCCATGTGCTTGTGTGTGTGCGCGCGCCCGCGCCCGCGCATGTGTTCGTATGTGTGTGTGTGTGTGTGTGTGTGTGTGTGTGAGGGGGGGGGGGGAGAGGGAGAGAGAGAGAGAGAGAGAGAGAGAGAGAGAAGAGAGAGAGCTGAGCTGCAGCTGTCTAATATACAAACAGGGAAATCACCATTATTTTCTTTTTCTAACAGCTCCTTGGCCTAATCCCATCCAGCAGGCTTGAAGTATAAGCACCTAGTTTTTCATGAACTCCACCTACTCACTTGGGTGACTCTTTATTTTCAGACATAAGGAAAAATATGGTGACTCTGTTCTGATTTTGTTCTACTGTTGCTGGCCTAAATTAATTGTCATTCGCTGAACTCTAATAAAACACCATGGATTGGAATGGCCTTATATATTGCGCATAATTTTACATATAGTCATTCCTGGTACTTGAAGGGCATTAGTTCTAGGACCTCCAAAGATTCCAAAATCCCCAACTGCTCAATTCCTTTATAGAAAACCACACAGAATTTGATATTAACTTTGTACTTCCTCCTAGATTACTTACAATACCTAATGCACTGCAAAGGCTATAAAAAGCAGTTGTTATACATATCGTTTTGGGGACTAAAGGCAAGAAAAGAAAGTCTGCATATGCTCAGAACAGATGCAATCTTCCCTAATTTTTTCATCTACTGTTGGCCATATCTGTGGACAAACTTCGGAGCAATCTGTACTTGCTTTATGGATCCAAGTATGCTCCAAAAATGCACCCTTTCTCGGCAGGGCATCAGGACAAGGGCGAAGTGATTCAGGTTAAGGCTAGGGCTGACGTTAGAGTAATCCAGGGGTAAAGGAGAACGCTAGGCCATGCCCCTAACCTTACAGCACTCTTTCCTGTGAATCACAGAGCATGTACTGCGCCCAGCCCACAGGCCACGGATCCAAGGGCCACTCACCAATCCCAGCTCCGTCACGGCGGCCCTAACAGGCACGACCTGCCTACTCTGGAGGGGCACAGTGGCTCCCACCCAAGCAAAGAAGTGCCAAACGCCATCCAGCTTGGCCCTCGTCTCCCAGTATTCCCGACACCATGAGAACGTTAATTTTCCACATTTCCGTTTGCCAAAATCGAACTTGAAAAGGGGAAAAGAAAGTTGCTAAACGCTAATTTCATCCGGCACTCAGATCCCAGACCATTAGAACGGGCCGTTGGCCTTGAAGACCCCAAACCTGATAACGTTTTGTCAGCAGCGCGTTTAGATCCCGGGGGTCCTCAAGCCCCGCGGGCCCGGGTCCTGCGCGCACCCCGGCGGGGAG
>NW_022900922.1:36222533-36236682 GCF_012274545.1 Fukomys damarensis | reverse complement strand
ACCGGCACTCAGGTCTTACTCAGTGGACAGCACTGAGCCAGTGCAAAAACGAAACAATAAAATGCACATGAGAAGTGCTTGGCCTGTTGGTACAGCTCAGCCGCCAAGTGCAAGCCTGGCTTGCGTGAGGCCTGTGTCTGTACTAGCCCTTGCCTCGGAGTAAGTCTTTAAAAGCAAAGCTCAGATGATCATTTCCTGTATTCAAAGACTCCAATACTCTTCACCTGAAAGAATTAGACCCCAAGGCCCCGGACAAATTATACAAAGAGGAATGGAAGCCCTGTTTACTGTACACTGCGGTCTAGAAGAACGTTAGCCAGGTTCGAAGGTGAATTACTTTTGGAAATTTCATGCTGTCCTCTGCCACCTCCGTCTGCTCCCCAAATCCGGGTTTCCACAGTGCTGACGTCTGATGTGGGCGCTGTTCTTGCACTAATTCCGCAGCCCCGAGTCAGAAACATCCTCCCCCGGCCCAGTAGATGTTGGTGGCAAACAAGCCCATCCTACCTTAGTTGCTACTTAATTTTATTTTTGGAGTAGTGAAAAATAAAAGTAGGCTCAGAGATGCCTCACTTCCACTTCTCCTCCTCCATCCCTTTCACCCCGATTTTATTAGTTCAGGTTTATCTTTCCACTGATCTTTTGCAAAAATAAGCAATGTGTGTACATGTACACAGATACACTAATTCTAACTTCATCTTGCTTATCAAAGTAGCGTTCTATGATCAACTGACAGTTCTGCAACTTGCATTTTTCACTTAACGGCTTTGGAAATCCAACTCATACATAGAGATCTGCCTTCTTCTTCCTGGCTGCACTGTATTCCTTCTGTGCCATTTGAATTGTTTTCAATCTTATATCATTACAAATAATGCTACCAGAGTTCAGTGGCACCGTGCCTGCCTGACAAATGCAAGGACCTGAATTCGATTTCTGGTACTGGAAAAAATAATAATAATGCTTCCAGAATTAACCTAGTGCAACACATCTCAAACTTCAGTGCACAAATAAATTATCTGGAGGCATTAAAATGCAGATGCCAATTCTGTGGAAATGCCTGATTCTGGGCATTCTAACCAGCTCCCCCATGATTAGTCTTCTGGCCCATATACCTCACTTTGAATAGTGAGCACTTAATGTGAATTCTCTTTTGTATAAAAGGAGAAGTGGCTACTAATTCAGAGTCCTAGATTCCTAAAAAGAAAGTTTCAGGTCAAAAGAGAAATACACATACATTCTGTGAGTCATTATCAGATTACCTTCCATAAAAATCGCGCTGTTTGTCCTTGACAAAAAGTCTGTGTTTGAGGGAACTTTAGTCAGGTTTCCGATTAGTCTTCCTGTACTTCCTGGTGAAATCTGGTTTGAACAGGACTTCTGCTGAGTCAGCCTAGAAATCCCCGGCTTGACATCTGATCAGCTTTAATACTGATCAGGTTCCTCGTGCCCCTCTTCCCCAGGGAACAGGCAGGAGGGCAAAGGGCACTCAGGGTGCTCACCCAGGAAGCCTCCAGAGAGAACCCTGGGAGGTGGTGTCAGAGTCACACACCCCCACTGCCCGTTAGTGACTTCCCACCTTTTGGCTATGAATCCCACTTGCAGGTGTTGTGTTCAGAACTGAGCCCTGAATGCCCATCACAGTGGTCCCTGCTAAAGCTCTCCTGACTGTGATTCACAAGTGTCACTGAATAATTTCTTTCCTTAACAGTACCCACCATATCTCCAGTCTTATGACCCGTTACTGCCAGTTACCATCAAACCTTCGTGTTTCTGCCTGCCTGTAGGAGAGAGGGATTAACTCGGTGAAGCTCTAGTTAACATTTTCTTCTCCTTTTCCTTCTCCTTTTAATTAGTGTACAGCTTAGTCTGACATTTAGTTTTCATTTTTATTTATTGAGTGCTGAGGATCAAACCCCGGGCTTCACACAGGGTGAGCAGTTGCTCTTTCACTAAAGCTACATCCCCAACACTTTATGACTGAGGTTAAAGATCTTTGCATGTTTAAAAGACACCACTTCTTTTTTGCCTTCCTCTGTGAACTGTTTCTGACTTTTACTCACTTAAAATGAAAAATAGAACCCAAACCAAAAGTAAGCTGGTTTTTAATGATAAATGGCACCTTGCACGGTTGGTGGATGACTCTAGGGTTATCCATGCTGCTGTTGAAGTGACAAGGGCCTTGGCTCTTCTTGTCACGGGACAGAGCATCCGCTGGCCAAGGCCCACTGGGAACATTAATGGACCTCTCTGCCCCTCTGGGGAGCCATTTGCAGAGGGAGAGCAGGGTGAGTTGGCAATATTAATCACCACTGTTCTTGGTGCTGCCAGGAGCTGACACAAGGGCCTCCTTGATAGACTCCTGGAAAGCCAGGCTCCTGTGCTTCCTGACCAGGGGGCTTCAGGTTTATCTCAGAGCATTTCTGTATTTTCCCACTCCTTCCCCTTCTCTCCTCCTTCAGGGAGGAGCTGAACAACTGTCCCACACCCTCTGGTGCTGGTCTCCAGGCAGAGGAGGCCCTCACCTCTCCCTGACCTGGGTGGGGTCCCGAAAGAGGGAGGAAAGATGAGCTTCCCAGTTTTCCTCCAGACTCTTGGGCACCTGGGTCTTTAGTCACAGCAGTCCCAGCAGCTGTCAGGAAGCTGGGTCTGGAGGGCCCCTGAGCCAGGGCCTGGTGGGGACTGGAGAGGATGAGGGCACTGTCAGGAGACAGCAAAGCGGTACTGTCCACTTGCAAGGACCATGTGCACAGAGGACCCAGTGATTCACTGTCATCTAATATTTAGCAAATGCACTACGGACACAATGCTGCCAACAGAAAGACCGGATTCCAGAAAAGGTCACTCCTTTCCTGGAAAGAAGTCCGTGAAGCCAGGCACCAGCGTACATACATATGAATCATATACGTGTGTGTGTGTGTGTGTGTGCGCGCACACACAGGTATTGAAGATGAAACCCAGGGCCACAAGCATTCTAAGCAGCCACTGAACTACAACCACAGCCCTCGCTGTGCCCTTTCCAATAGACTGACTCATAGATCCTGAAGAACATCTCTACCCTGATGTCAACGGTAGACATAGGATTTATAACATTTAGTCATATTTCTTCAAAATCATACCACAGTGACTGAAACCAAGCAAGGATAAATGTCAAAATAGAAAGCTGGGGCTTAAAGGAGTGAAACATTTACCCTAGTGGGTTAAGCCATCCATGAACAAGTTATCTTCCCTTTTAATACACTTCGACTAAATGTGTATGTGCCACACGCTAGAGGGACAGTGAAGAGATTGTCCAGAGCCAGAACAACTGTCTTCTGATGGGTCACACAAGACTACCTACACCTATAGGGTTTGCCATAGAGAGTGAGAGCATTGCAAAGATTCCTATGAACAATTGCAGTTATCCAAAAGGGATCCAGCATTCACCCACCAGAATGTCACATATGCACACTCTAGCTCTTCACATCCAGTGATCTAACCACTATTTCCAAGGAAGGGTAGCAGCCATTCCCAGTGGCTCGCTCACTTGAAAAGCCTGCTTAGGTCATGAGTCCCCTCCCACAATCAGGGAGCCAGCACAGAACATGTGATAAGGCCACAGGCACGGGTGAAGCTGTGGTCCTCTACCATGTGTCGGAGAAAGTTAATCAGAAGGCCAGTTTAAAGTAAGACCCTGCCCAGAACGGGCAAGGTGTTACAGACAGAGGCCTGTTGAGACTGCAGGCAGTGAGTATATAAAGGATGCCTGCTCTGTCCGACCTCTGAGGCATCATCACACTCCTCCCCAGAAGAAAGTGTTTGCAAGACTGATCTCAACACTTCTACCCCAGAAAGTTTCTGGAACAACACCTAGAGGGCTGCTGACTGGCTAGTCCTTGCTTCTTACCAGTGCTGCCTACCCAGGCCTAAAGGGACCCCAACTCCTCTGCATTTCCCCTCTAAGGGCAGTCTGAGAGGACATGAGCCCCAAACCCAGCCTCACCCTGCTCCTGTCCCTGGATTTGCTACAGAAAGCTCAGGGTCTTTCCGCTGCCTTTTGTGCTGGAGCAAAGATCACCCCTTGTTCCAGTAGCTTAGTAAAGGGCAGGAGGATATGACCACAGCTCAAGCCCAGGACCGATTCGTGCCCTCTTCTCTGCCTCTCAGTGGGTCCCCGTGACTCTGTTCCTCATCAGGTCTTCTCACAAAGCTTTCAGCACCAGGCAACTCCTGGCCAAGAAACAAAAGCAAAATGATCCCATTTCCCCCAAGGGATTCAGATGAAAACTAGAAAACAAAATCAGGTGTAACTCTGAGAACAAACATTAGCAAAGAACCCAGCTGGCATAGGAAGAACTGGGCCTGAGAGGACAAATGTATCGAGGCCAGGTAAGGTTGCTCTCACTACCCAATCAAGCGGGAAACGTCACCACTGTCTGTGCTGTTGGACACGGTTTCTTTTCATTTCCATGCTCTACACCACTAGGCTGGTTCAGTAATATGTAAAACTTCTTGATTAGAAATAAGCGATGGGCTGGGGTTTAGTTCAGTGGTTCCACCGCCTGCTTCACAAATGCAAGGTCCAGAGTTTGATCCCCAGTACCAGAAGGAAAGAGGGAAAGAAAGTGGGGGGAGGAAGGAAGGAAGGAAAGAAGGAAAGAAAGAAAGATTTGCATCAAAAGGAAGGAGTTTAGTGCTTGTGAAACATTTAAGTGCTAGATCACAGTGAACGTTACCAGGGGACAAATCAAAATAAAGACAGTTTGGGGATGTAAGTGCTAAATGAAACCAAGGGAGGGAAGCATTCATCCAGCAGAGCTGTTAGGTCAAGATGATGTCTGACGACAGACACCGAGGCAGTAGCAACCAGCATTCCAAAAGACAGCAGGAAAAAGAGCAATACCCTTTCCACCTGCCTTGCTTCCCTGCTGGATCAACATTAGCTAAGCAACTATACTTGTGATCCTATAGGCCAATGGTAGTTTAACCAGCCAAGCTCTCCACACTGACTTTTCTGGATGAAATACCCTTACCAAAGAGCCTCGCCAGCCACCCTCTCGGTACCCTTCCTAAAAATCCGGGAGCTATTCCTCTTATTTCCAGGAAAACTCTCCTAATCTCCTCTTGTGGTTGGCATCTTCATTCCTGGATATGTCAAGACCTTCAGCCCCGTATATATGCTCACAGTGACACCTGCTCTTCCAGCCTAGCACAGTAACCAAGCACCTAAATGACAGGTCCCCAGAGGAAGGGGCGCTGTGGCGTGGATAGCTGGCTCCTCCAGCTGGACAGCTGTGCCAGACATCTGAAGATAGATCTCAAGGCTAGAGGTTGAACTATTTCTTTTCTTTTGAAATTACACTCTCATAATTGCAACCTAAAATAAATTAAGAGTTTTATTTCCCTGTAGACACTTAAAAAATATCTTTGGTCAGGTAGGCATGGTAGTGTATGCCTGTAGTCCCAACACTCTGCGAGACTGGGGTAGAAGAATGGAGAATTTGAGCCCCCCCATGAAGCAACTTAGTGAGACCCTGTCTCAAAAAAATAAAGGTAGGAGAGGAGCTGAATATGTCGCTCAGTGCAAAGGCCCTGGCTCAAACCCCAATTACCAGAGATTCCTGCAGTGGGTTCCAATCTTGCATGGTAAGAAGAAAGACGTAGAGAAAGAGACACAGGGAGCCAGGATGACCAGTGCTTGAACAAGCAAAGGCCCTAACACCAACACTGTTGATATGTGTTCCTGACTGAGGTAAAGGGGCTATGTGAGAAGAGGTAGGTTGCTATGAATACATTTCTGACACAGGCATGGCTTGTAAAGGAAGAGACAAAGCATTCTTGAATTAGGAACAGAACAAACAAAATATAGGTTGTGGTTAATAATTGGTTATGGCTGTCTCTGTAGGAAAGAAGGTTTTAACTCTGGGAACAGAATTTGGGTAAGAGTCACTCTGACCTCAGCATGTAGGCTTTGGCCATACTCACTTCTATAAACAGCCAATTGTGGCTTAACTCTTTACAGCCTGCACTGCTCACAGCCTGCTCTGGGCATAATCAGTGAGGCAGCTCTCCACACCCAAAACCAAATCAAACAAAAGAAAAAGAAGTCTTGGTAATTTAAGAAATAGCTAATTAGAACAATGGAATAGAGGTTCTCTGTGTGCTATACAAACCCTCTAGCATCACTTGTTTTTAGTTACTAGCTTTTAGTTGACTCTAGGAAGCACTCACTTTGGAGGCCACAGAGCTGAGTGGTGTATTATTAGTCACAGGCTAGCTTGGCCGCAGGTAACACCTGTGGAGTGTGGCTCATGATAGCAGTCACATGAGTGGCTTTGCAGGGACTTGAAGGCCACAGTTGCTGCAACCACTGACCCTTGCATCTGCTCAGGCTTTGGACAGATGACCTCTTTGCCATCAGGTGGCTACAGACTCTGCCCTGTGATCACGCTGAGGCCACCAGGTTCTGAGCACGAATCCATAGAGATTGGCCCCCCACATGCTGACCACTGATTACTCTACCTGCAATCGCCTTCCCCAGACCTTAATCTCCCGCTTTTTTAACCATAAATCCCCCTACCCCACCCTCCAGGAGGTGGACGTGGAATTTGGTTATTCTTCTCCACATTAGGCTGCATGGGGAGTCCGTTATTTCTTTTTTGCAAAATGCATCGTCTCAGGGACCTGCACACCATGTGGCAGGAAAGCAACCCTGGCTCCCAAGCTGTGTCTCGGTCTCCCTTTCCATAGCCAGAGAAGCTCATCTTCCTTTTTGCTCTAGAAGCACTGGGTGATCCGTTTCAAAATGCAAATGAAGCTGGGGATTTAGCTCTGTGGTGCAGACTCTGTACCAAAAAAGAAAATTAGAATCAAAATGCAAATGAAGAGGCAGAGGGGAGTGGGCAGTTTGCAGGAGAGGCTCAAGGAAACTCCTCCCTCTGTGCCGCTCAGACAGACCTGGTGGGTTTGACCACAGCCGACCTGATTAAGGGGTGCTGAGGGTGAAGCTGCTAAAGCAACAACAGCAATGAAACAAAAACTGTTGAGAACAGGGTTTAAGGATTGCCCGGCTAACTTGAGCCTCTGCAGTTGGCACCCAGGAGCACCAAGCCTTCCAGACCCGCTGCCCTACACTGGGGCTGCCCTGAGAAATGGCTAAGGTCGACGCTCGTGTCACAGCCTTGGTGGGAGTCCCAGGAGGGCTCCTCCCTCATCAAACGGAATGCTTTTCATTCAGGAGCCCCTTAAAGACCATTTGGATGTCACACAGAGGCCAAGAGGTTTAATTCCAAAACGCAGGCTTGGGTACTGCAGACTGAAAGGGCTAGGGGGCCCATTGTATGCCTTCACTGCTCCTCCTTGGAAAAGGGGATCAGAACACTTTTCTCTCTAAACAGAGGTGGGCACTGCACTTTGTCAGTGCCTGTGTGGCTCATTGCCTGTTTTCTCTCGCCTAACTGAATACCAGAGACCAGATATTTTATAAGGAATGGCGGTTAACTTCACTGATGGTTCTGGAGGCTGGGGAGGCCAAGGTGGAGGGTCTCACAGGTGGGAACTCTCACAGAGTCCCAGTGAGGCCAAGGTGGAGGTTTTCTCACAGGTGGGAACTCTCACAGAGTTCCAGTGAGGTGCAGGGCATC
The DNA here is from genome assembly GCF_012274545.1 of Fukomys damarensis. Lineage (NCBI taxonomy): Eukaryota > Metazoa > Chordata > Mammalia > Rodentia > Bathyergidae > Fukomys > Fukomys damarensis. Next base: position 36,229,063 of record NW_022900922.1, on the reverse strand, counting down.
ACAGAGTGCACGGGGGACATGCAAGAGACAGAAGGAGCCCATACAAGAAACTGGCCTCTGTAATACACCCATGCTCTAAGCGATCCAGTGACTCATTAATCTATTAAACCGTGAGCGGATTGATCTGTTTATAGCACAGCCCTCGCATCCTATTGGCCTCTAAAGTTCCACTTATTCATTCCTTCTTCACCATGAGTCTTGTTTTCCACATCCAATGCACAGCACCACTCCATCCGAAGCAGACAACCCCAATGTCTTATGATCCCTAGGACAAAGCAGCCAGGGTAAAATGAGGGCTCTGTGGTCTGACCACCACTGTGGCTTCCTGCTCCTCCCACCCCAAAAATCCCCTCTATACCCACAATCTCTTGTGTTTCCCGGGGCTATCACCACTTCCAAAGGCAATAAAGGACCTTCACAAGGACGATGCTGAGTTCTAATCCTGTGAGATAACCAAGTAAGCCGATGGGCAAAGTCCTCTGGATCATTCCCCTGCTGTTCTTCGGCTAACTTGGCTTTAACAACTTCACTGTATCTAAACTACCTGACACTGGGGAAGTAATACCAGTGACTCAGAGTGTGCTGTGTGCAGTTGTTTCATTCATTTCACAGACTTATTGAACATCTGCTCTGCAGTCCAGGAGCCACGCTGAGGGCTGTTGAGAAGAAGACAGAAGACACAAGATCACAAGACAGGAGACAAATGTGCAAAGCGAGTGTGATATGACACACGCTGTCCCGGGGCTGAGCACGGAGGAGCAAACAGAAGCAGCAACTTGAAGTCTGATCAGGAAAGGTGCCCCAGGGTCCCTGCATTTGCTGAGCACTGAAGAGTGAGGACAAGCTGACCAAGGGACACAGGAGAGACGTATCCCACCAGGAGGCTGGGGAGCATATGTTTTGAGGAAATAAGTAGCTTGCTGTTGCTACAGCATCCAGTAGAGAAGTTAGGCTGGACAGCCATAGGGGGCCTTTCATCCAGCACGTACCACCAGTGAGGTTTTGCTATTCTGCCTGATGGGGGCCGGGTCCCTGCAGATTCCGGAGCTGGGCAGCCCTGTCAGCCCCTGGTGTCAGTAGGGGGCTCTTCAGCAATGTGGAGAAGGGCGATTTGAGGGGGCGAAAGTCCTGGAAGCCAGCGCTGCGACACTTCCTGTGAGAGACACAAAACGTGGGCCAGGGTGGTGGCAGCTTCGGGGAGGGTGAGCGGCAGCGATGAGAAAGTCTTTGGAAAGGAGAGAGGTGGGCTGGGGAGCTGCTGGATAGGGACTCGGAAGGGGAACCTAGCATGACTCAGGCTGCTGAACTGGACCAGCAGATGGAAAGGTGATAGCCAGCGAGGCCAGGGCAAGGAAAGAGGAGGAGGGGAGAATGTGGAGGGGACGTGAGCTTCATCTGGACAAGGTAAGCGTGAGGGTCCCCGCAGGTGCAGAGGGAGGTCTAGTGACAGAGGAATGTGAAGGTCACGCAGATGAAGGTGAAGTTGAGAGCAAGGTGAGGCTTGCCACCAAGGGCAGAGACCTGCAGGGAAGGTCAACGGGAGCCTGAAAGGGGCCCACAGAGGCCAGGAAAGAACCCGGATGGAGTGTTATTAACAGTGAATGCTTAGGGCCAGGGATTCAGCTCAGTGGTTCGGTGGCCTGCCTTGCAAACGCAAGGACCTTAGTTCAATCCCTGGTACAAAAAAAAAAGAAAAAAAAAAAAAGCAGTGAACGCTTGAAAGAAGGAGCTGAGAAGTTGGGGACCATGGCCCAGCCGCAAGGGCCCTGGGGTCCAGCAGGGCCAGGGATGAGTGAAACTATAGATGTGTAGTAAGGGGTGAATGGCAGGGAAACTGACTCAGGCTTTCATCTGCCCCAGGCATGGGCCTGAGCCAACCCAGTTTGGGAATAAGGGTAAGGCTGGGCTCAGGAGGGATCAAAGGGCCAGGAGCAGAGAGCATTTGCTGGGCCTCTTTCTCTGTGGGGCTGGAGTGATCAGTGGGCTCTGGGGACACCAGGGAGTGGCCGCGGGGGGGATGAGCCAGCAGGGTGCAGTGAATCATCAGTAACACCGGGTGCAGGGGGAGGGAGGAGGCTGCCGGGAGCTCCGTGCTGGGGCCTGGTGGGCTGGGGACCAGAGGCTCCTTCCTGAGGGGTGAGGCCCGAGGGAGGAGGACGTGGCTAGGACCCGCGGGACTTGCCTGGGGACCCACGGGGCTGAGGTGGCTGAGGAGGAAAGAGTGTCAGGGTGAATCACTGGCGCCAGGCAGAGATGAGAGGTCGCTGACCCTGAGCATGGCCTCCATGGCCAGTCACCAGCTTGGACCCCAGGGCCATGCTAGTTCCTAGCTTTCCTCCTTAGCGCTTAGCTGTACTCTCCATTCCCACTTTGCAGTGGGAGGTGATTTCCAGGAGAGGGGCTAAGGTGCCTCGTGTCCTTGGGCACTGGAGCAGGGCCAGATTGTGGGCATCTGCAAGGGCATGGGAGAAGGTTGGGTCCCCAAGGCTGGAAACCCCAGGAAGAGCTGGGGAGGGTGCTGTGCAAGGCCCAGCGGCAAGAGAGACTTCACCGCCCCAATCTGACCTGGGGTCCTCCCTACTGCCCCTCGAGCCACACCCTGGCCTTGCCAAGCCAACACCCGTGGACCACAAGGGTCCACACGGAGTTATCCCAAGACCGGACAGTGTGTGCCGTTCTGAAGCCCTGCTTTTTGTTGCCACCTCAGTTTTTCATTAGGCACTTGAGATCTTTCCTCCACCATAAGCACAAAGTACAAATAATCTGACTTCAACTTCTACAGAAGCACAGTGTTCATTACCCTGTGCAGATCCTTAACACGTGAGGCTCATCTTGAGTCTGGCTACTCCGTGACTTCGATACACTATTCTCAGAAGGGGTCCCGGATAGAGGTATGTAAGGCTCTGCTGCTCACTGGTGGGGGTGGCTGGAATTTCAGAGCCGACCCACATACCCCAGGAGACTTTCCGGTCTCCACCCGCAGGGCTCATCCCCACCTTCTCTCCTGAGTTTGGGTCAGTAGCGCAGTTCTCCCACCTTTCTGTTAAATAACAATAACGGTAATGACTATTTCTTTGCAGCAGTCTTGAGACAGGAGATTAGGACTTGACAAAACTGGCTGGGGAAGTGAGTGTGACCTGCTAATTACAGAATCCCCAGACACAAGCACAGAATCGGTCCTGAAGCCCCGCTCCTGGGCACTTCTCAAAAACTCAAACAGGTTTTCCATAGGACAGCCTAGGCCTGGTGTCAGCCTGGGGAGCCGGAGACACAGACAGAGGACTGTCTGCCGCTGCATCTGCTCTGGCGTGGTGCCCACCTTCATGCTGTGGGGTGTGCTTTGTTCCTCACTTTTACTTGGCCCATACTCACTCAGCAGAGCCTGTTTCTTTTCCTGTCTTTAATAAGGCTTTTCTGCCTGTTTGCTCTTGTCTCAACCAGTTCTTTGCTCAGGACAGAAAGAACCTAGAAATCACCTCCAAAAGGAGACTCCAGCACCCCAAAATCCAGTAACAATTTTAGGTACACAGCAAAACTTGGAGGAAAGTAAAGAGATTTTCCTAAATAGCTACACACACACACACACACACACACACACACACACACCACAATTCCCCCCGTTGTCACCATCTCCCTCCTCAGAGTGGTACAGTTGTTAAAATGGATAAACCACGTTGACAACTCATTTGTCACCCAAAGTTCATAGCCAGATTTCTATGCTTTTAGCATTTACTGAGAGTTTCCCAATCCAGCAACACTTCCAAGAACACAGGTCTTCCTGAGTTTCCCAGACTGGCCTTGCACTTCTAACCCTCCCACCTCAGCCCCCTGAGTATTTGAGAGTGTGAGAATGTACCACCTCAGCTGGTACTGCAGTTTATTTTGCAGGTATTCTTTGCACTAACTCCTAATTCCGTCTGTTCCCTTCAGCACCAGTAATCTAAACCCATGATTCCAGGTGGGCAGGAGCCCAGGGGACCAGGGTCTGTTTTGCTAGGCAGTGAGGGTTCTGTGCTGCCAGTAGTGACTGACACAAGCTCAGTAAACATGTTTTAAATGAATGACTACTAATCCGAAGCTTCAGGAGTTGTCTTTTTTCTGTTTCAATTATGTCTACAATTTTCCAGTTGTTAGCCCTGAGACCATTGTTCTCATCCGGCGGGCAGGTTCTCTCACCTCAGAATGAATCATGAGGCAGAGTCACAAGAGAACTGAGCAACAGTATTTATCGTTGGGTGAAAACAAAAAACAAAAAGCTTCCGAGTTATTGTACCAGGGAAGGGGGCCCAAGGGGGCCGCCATGGGAACTCTTGGTCTAGTTTTTATACACAAAAAAGACTGCATCTCAGCCACTACTGGCTTACAGTCAGAAAGGGCCAGCTTGGAAGTGGGCCTTAGGGGCTGTTGCATTCTGCAAGTGCCGTTAATGGCAACTTTTCTAAAAGTAGCAGAACAGAGCAAAGACGGTCTTTAAAGAGGTGCGAGTAGCTTGCCTGGCCCCTCTCTGGCCTGGCCTTATCCTGGCTGCCTGTGCCCATCCCATCCTCCCCGCCCTCTCCTCCTGCCCCAGGGTCCTGCTGTCCCCATATTTCCTAGGCACTGACTGTTGAGATCACTGCTGGGAGCCTGTGAATGACGCCCAAACCCTAGGAAAGAGACTCTAAGCCCAACCGCGCCTGTGGAGGGCTCCCCGGGTTCATTCTCCTCCTCTCTTCCTGTGTCCTCCGCTGCCAAGGTGCTCTGCTGGTCTTCCTCCATTCTAACGGGATTCCACAATCCACCTCCCTCGCTATCCGCTTGCAAACGTTTAATTTGTTAGCACACAAATGGACCTTTTTCTGTCATACTTAATATTAGAGGCAAATTCTTCTAGCATATGTGATAAATGGAACTAAAGGCTCAGAAACCTTCTTTAATCCTAGCGTACGGGACCAAGATCTGATTGAGGAAAGAGACTCTTGTACTAATTAATACATTCTACGTGTCAGATCCATCTCTCGTCTTGCTGGGCGATCATGGAACAGTAACCGCGGACCCTGCGCAGGCGGCGAGCTCTCCTCCCGACTTCACTTCCTTCCCTTACTCTCGCTCCTCCTTTTTGGTAAGTTTTGCTCTTGCTTGCTGAGTGTCCTGCTCGGTTCTTTGCATGGGCACCGAGAACCTGGAAACAGCTTCTCTGAGGCCCCATCGGTAACTGGCTGGCTCACTTGCCTCCTTGCCTAGAATACCTGGTCCTGTCCTTGCATTTCTTCAAAGCCAAAAATGAAATGAAAACTGGGGGTCAGGGAGCATTTTTGATCGCATGACACTCTCAAACTCAGAATGTGGCCAGGTCGAGTTTGCAGCGAAGCTGTGCTGTTCTCTAAGAGAGCTGCCTCCTTTCGAACTGCCCCAGAACCGGCGCCCCTTGAACCCCGCTGCTGCGGGCAGTCTCCCGGGCTGCGGTTTCTCTCTTTGCCACGAGGTGGCGCTGCTGCTACAGGTCCCTGGACCCAGGAGCCGGCGGGCTGCACACCGGCTGGCGCAGGCCGGGAAAGCGCGGTCGGAGCCCGAAGCTGTCGCCTGCCTGGGGGCCCTGAGCCTTTCGGTTCCGATTAAACGATTTCTTCTGACCAGGTCCCCTTACCCGCCCTCCTAGGGGAGCGCCTCAGGGTTTCGCGGCCGGGGCCTGACTCGGGGTCCGAGACCCAGACCGCCCACCCCACCTGCCTCCGGCTGTGCCAGACCCGCCTTTCTTTTCCGTTCTCGGACTCTCCGGCAACGGATCGTAGGAACCGAAACGTTGGGGTCGGCGCCTCCTACGCGGCGGGATACCCCGGAGATCCGAGCAAGTAACGCACTATGGAGTCACACACACACACACACACACACACACACACACGCACGCACTGGGAATCAACCCAGGGCCTTTACACTGAGTTCTTCCCGGCCCTTCTTTATTTTGTTTTGGATCTCGCTAGATCGCTAAACTGCCCAGCCTGGTCTAGAACTAGAGATCCTCCTGCCTCAGCCTCAGGCGGGGATTACAGGCGTGCCCTCAACACCGTTTGGACTCTCACTTTTTTTTTTTTTCAAAGCAGGTATTGGCACATTTCCGGCATGCACCGTAGGGAATCTGCAGCCGTACAGGGTACATCCCGCCTCTTCCCAGTCCCTCTCCCCGTAAGGCCCTCCCCTCCCTATGCACCAAAGCTTTCTTTACATTTTTCCCTCTATTTTCACTTTTTCCCTTATCCTTTCCTTCCTTGTTCCCCTCCTCCTCCCTTGTTCCCTTTCCCATTTAAACTCTTTCTTCTCATTTCCCAGTATCTATTATATTTCAGTTCTTATTTCCACTTTCACTTTCTCACACCAGGGAAACGTGTATCCGATTTATTTCACTGAACATTGTGGTCTCAAGGTCCACCCGTTTGGCTATAAAGTGTACTCTCGCTTTTTCCCCTGAGTATTAGGCACTGATGCGCGGAAAGTAGGCACCGGACTGCAACCGCGTTGGAACCCATTTCAGCCAAAACACGGAGAGGTGGGCG
>NW_022900922.1:36196429-36221928 GCF_012274545.1 Fukomys damarensis | reverse complement strand
CGCGTGCCAGGCGGGTACTGACCCGAACGCGCCCCTCTGGGCCGCTCTCGCCGCTGGGCAGCACGGAGCCCCCCACCTCCAAGGTCGGGGTTAAAGTCCCCGGGAGGGGAATGAGCTCTTTTAATCACTAACCTCCCGAAAATAACAGCTTCTGTAGCCGTGAATATCTGTAAATCTCAGCCAAAGTAGCGCATGAGAGGGAACTGTGAAGATCGTGCGGGGGAACGCGAATGGAACAAACTTAAGTGCCCAGGAATGGGAGGGCGCGGGAGGGCAGGCAGGCAGTGGGACCGGCTGTGTGGAAAGACGGAGTACATAACACAGTGAAGACGTTTAGAGCTTCCGGGAGCGGTTCCGGAGGAAACTGTGTATACACAAAAATACCAGCGTGTGCTCGATGTGCTGTGTGGGCAAGTCATAGGGCGCTGTGGATAGCGCAAGGCTCTCCAGTCCCGGATTGGAAACCTCTACCCTTGGGGACAAGCCCCTCATCTCTTGGGCTCCACTTCCTTATTTTATGCCCCTAGGGGAGTTGCAGGAGATGGGGCGTCCCTGTGGGTGGCGGCCCAGCGCAGTGCAGGAGTGCAGGTTGGCCTAGGGACATTGGACCCCACCTGAGATTCCTGGCTCCGCACTCAGGGAATCTCAGGACGCGGTGGTGCCTTGTGAAGTGCCAGTGGGAACCCTGCAAGGTTCAATCCTGCCTTGTCACAAGAGTAAACCCTCTGGGCCTCAGATCAAAACCTCTGGACTCCACCCAGCTCTTTGACACATCCCATCTACCTTATCCAAAGCCACAGGCCCCTCCTGCTGTGCAGGCCGTCCTAGCCTCAGCCCTCACCTGCTAGGCTATGGCAGGACTTCTGTTCCCCAGATCCTCGCTGGCTGGCTCTACATCTCCATCCGCTGTCCCAGTTGGGAGATGCCTTCTTGGACCACTTGTCTAGGAGCAAACAGCAAGGCGACCCCTGCTGTCTCACCCATGGAGCCCTTTATTTCTTAGCACAATCACTATCGCCATCACCAGTGCTACTTAATCTCCAGCTGGAATTCTGTGCTTTGGCTGCTTTTTCATTTAATTATGTATTGTCTGTTGCCCCAGAAGAGTCTAATTTCTGTCCTTACCTATTTTGTCCACCTTGGTACCTCAGCACCTAGGGCAGTGCCCAACAGAGGGTGGCTTTCCCTTTTGGCCTTTGAATTATGCTGTTATGAAGGTGGGTGGGCACATGGTTCTCCAAGACCCTGCTTCAATTCTTTTGAGTTTATACGCAAGCAGAATTGCTGGATCATGTTTACTTTTTTGAGGCATCTCTGTACTGTTCTCCATAGCTGGACTATGTCACATCCCCTTCAGTGGTGCCAAGAGTTCCAACCTGCACTTCGCTCCAACCCTTGCTGTTTCCTGTTTTTCTTGATAGTAGCCATTCTAATGGCTGTGGTGTGATGTATTATTTGTTTTGATTTTTATTTCCCTGATGACTAGTGATGTTGAGCAACTTTTCAGGGCTTATTGACCATTTGTATTCCTTGGAGAAAGGTCTGTTTGAGTCCTTTGCCCTTTTTTGGTTTTGGTTTTGTTGGCTCTCTGCCCTGGCTAAGCAAGCACTCTAGCCCTGAGCTACATCCCTAACCTCCCTTTGCTTACCTTTGAGTTGAGTTTGTTTTTTTTTTTCTTTTTTTTGTGATTGAGTTTTACCTGAGTTGCTTTTTCTGACAGTGCAAGTGGGTGTGTGGGAGGGCCCTTGTCTCCCCCAGAGTGACACAGTTATTTTGCAGATAGTGGTGGGGTAAAGCAGATGCAGGCCTCCTCTGTGCCTTTGAGGCCTGCTGGGGAGAACTCACATTTTCCCAGAGGAGCAAAGCACACACAGAGTTCATCCCCAGCCCCTAGAACCACGTCGTGTGCTGGCCACCATCCGTGTGTACTGCCTCTCTTGCCCCACTGGGCCCTGCTGTGGCCTTGTAGTCCTGAAGGCTGGGGCACAAAGTGGCAAAGGGACTCGCAGGTTACACAGCCCTGCCTGGGATCTGGACCAAGTCCCTCTTATGGGAAGTCTCCATCGGCCTAAGCCATCTCCCTGCAGAAACTTTGGGATCACTGGCTGGAAACCAGGTCTAACCCAAGTCCCCTTTTTCACAAGTGGAGAAAAAAGGCCGACCTGGTACCACCTAGTAACAATGCCCCACCACTTCTCCAGTGCCAGCTCTGCCTTCATGTGCCCAGTAGTATAGTTTGGTGGCCCTGCCCTTCCTCTCCTCAGGCTCATCTGTTTTCTAAGGGGGCATCTTGGAGAGACCGGAAGGCCCAGAAAGCACAAGTCCTTCCCAGCTGTAGCTCATTTCCCAGGTTCTCCTCTCTAACACTGCCTTTGTGGAAGATTTCAAGTCCCCTCAGAAAAAATTTTGGAAAGTTCTGGCTTTGACATCTTGCATGATTTGTTTCCTAAGGCCTTCTTCTCCGGAGTATGCCTTGTCTCTCTGGAGGCGCCTTTTTGTCTGATGTGTTTGTCTGTCCTTCATGAAGCCATGATTCAGTACAGTTTGACCTCCCTGCCTTTCCCTCCCCCTGAGGTTATTTTCTTTTCCAGATTGTTGCTTCCACCAAGAAGAGCAACTACATCTGAACACCCAGGGCCACCATACTGAATCAGTGAGAGAATCTGTCCTTCTATAACATGGCAGGTGATGGCTTGTTGTGGGGCTTTAGACTTCTAATAAGAAGTGGAGGCCGGGCGTGGTGGCTCACGCCTGTAATCCTTGCACTGGAGGCTGAGGCAGGAGGATTGCTATGAGTTCGAGACCAGCCTGGAATACATAGTGAGTTCCAGGTCAGTCTCAATTACATAGTGAGACCCTGTCTCAAAAAAACCAAAAAAAAAAAAAAAAGAAGTGGAATACATCACCTATTACCAAAGAAATCCAAACCCATTTCTTTTTGACATTGATCACCATCTGGAATTATTCTGTTTTGTATTTGCTTCTTTGTTTTACTGTCCATTTCTACTCCATCCAGAATGGACATTTCTCAAAAGTGGGGCTATGCCTACCCTGTCTTCACCCTGCCTCCAGTCTCTGTAATCATCCCTGGGTCAAAGTAGGTCCTTAAAATTATTTATGGAAAGCTGGGCGTGGTGGCACACACCTTTAATCCCAGCACTCAGGAGGCTGAGACAGGAGGATTGCTGTGACTTCAGCCTGGGCTACATAGTGAGTTCCAGGTCAGTCTCAACTACATAGTGAGACCCTGTCTCAAAAAAACCAAAAAAAAAAAAAAAGTAGTTATCGAGTTATGTCTTTATTATCTTTCTTTTCCAGTGGTGGAGCTCAAATCCAGCATTTCATGTATGCTTAAGCATGTGCTCTACCACTGATCTACGTCCCAAGCCCCATCTTTACTTTTGTGTCTCTCACGCACACACCATAAACACGCTCGTGTCGGTGCCAATTCCTTGGGTACCCCCCCAACTACAGTTTCTTTATAATACTGGAGTTTTATAGTGTCAAAGCTTCATGGCACACGTGCCAGGTTTCAAGGGCCCCGGGGGATGTGGAAGCAGAGTGTGCCCAATAAAAGGTGTCATCGCTGGTGCCTGCCAGTGTCAGATTGGCACAGAAGCTTAGATCTTACAGGGAATGTCTGAGTCACTTTGTCCTCACTGGGACAAAATACCCAACACCCACAGCTTAAAGGGGGAGACGTTTGTCTTTCTCAGTGTCCGTCCATGTTTGGGAGGCTCGAAGGCAGAAAAGAGCAGCAGAGGGGCAGGAGAGGAACAGATGCTCCAACCTTGGCTGCCAGGAGCAGATAGGAGGAAGGAGCCAGGGTGAGAGATGCACCCTTCCAGACCACGCCCCAAGACCGGGGTCTACCCAGGCTCCTCTACTAACAGCTCGTGGACTCAACTCCAGTGAACAAATCCACGGTGGAGTGCCGGGTCCTGCGATCCCCTGACCTTCCTTACACGTGTGTTCCGGGGGCCATGTTAGGTCTAAACCACAGCACAGGAGGACTGACAGGCGTCACAGAAGCTGTCCAAGTGAGATCGGGCTTTAGGAGGATTTACTTTTTAGGCAGCATAACTTGGTCCCTGTGCCAATGTGTGTGTTGAGCATGCCAAACCCAAAGATCTAAAACTTTTTGAGCACATGATCAAAATACTCCAGAATCTGAAATTTTTAGCACAAAATTTCAGATTTTAGAGCATTTCTCGTTTCGAATTTTCAGAGCAGGGATTCTCTGCCTATAAAGTCTATGCAAATATTCCGGAATCTAAAGAAATCCCCAGTCTGAAACGCTCTGGCCCCGCACATGTCAGATAGGGATACTTGGCGTGTATTTGTAATTCTCGTAATGCTGAGCTACAAGGAAACATACAGGATGAACTATTTTTAAAGTGCTCCTTGTTTTCAAGTCGTCAAGCCTTAAAAAGGCTGCTTCTCAGCCTGAGCCGCAGTGACTTCGCTGGGTCCTGAGCACCATCTCCTCCTGCACAGGGAAGAAAGTGCTGATCGTCTATGCGCACCAGGAGCCCATGTCTTTCAACGCGGCCCTGAAGGACGCAGCCGTGCGAGAGTTGAGCGCGCAGGGCTGTGCTGTCGCTGTGTCCGACTTATACGCCATGGGATTCGAGCCGAGGGCCACCAGGAGCGACATCACGGGTGAGCTGTGGCCCACGAACTCCATTTGTAAACTTTCTTCCTTTGCTTTTACAATTTTAAACAGCTCTTGAAAAGCTGATTGTGAGGACTGATATAAAGTCTCTGGGTCCCCAGTGCCTGTCCCTTTCCCTGTCCCTCAGCCTTCCAAGCCCATGACAGCCTTCCCCGTGTTTCCCGAGGTGGTTTTCCTCCAGGTTTCACAAAGAGGGTAGCATGTTGTACACATTATTTTGTTTGTTGTTTGCGTCTTTCTACTGTAAAAGGTATTCCCTGAACAGCACCTCATGTTTAGCCCCTACTAAGTTCGTTTCTGATTCTTTGCTATGATTAACTGCAGTGAATTAATAACAGTCATAGAGGTTTTTGCGCATGTGCTGGTTTATCTAGAAGTGGAATAGCTGCTCAGAAGGGTGTGCATTTTTAATTTTCATAGATAATATAAAGTTGCTTTCCATGAATGATGTACCAGTTCACACAACTGCCAGCAATGTTTGCAAAAGCTTTTTTTTGTTGTTACCAGTATTTTGATCATTGCTGGTCTAACAGTTGGAAAAATGGTCTCCTGGTACAGTTCTGGTTTTTCCATCTCTCACTATAAGTGAGATTTAATATCTTAATAGTTTATGTTCTACTCGGTATTTATTTAGATTAATATTTTAATAAAATATTTAATATTCTCTTTGCTTAAATTATCTGTTCATTTTTTATTAGGTATTGGTCTTTTTCTTATTAAAGAGCTCTAGATATTCAACAAATTAACCTATAGTATAGTATAGGATATGAGTTGCAAGTACTTATAATCTGTTGTTATTATTTTGGTTTGAGTTTGCTTATGGTAGCTTTTTGTACACAGGATTTTATTCACTTATTTTGTGATCAGTCTTTTTCTTCTAGGACTTCTGGATTTTATGCCATACTTACATGGACTAAGATAAGTTTTATAGTTCCATCTAGCATTTGACAGATTCTCCTTTGTAGATTAAAATACTTTATGTCTTTGCAATTTATTTTTGTGTACAATGCAATAAGGGTCTAGTTTTCCTCCAAACACCTGCTGAGACATCTCATCACCACTTACTGCGGGATCCAGGATTTAAAACACCACCTCCGCTGTGATCCAAATTAGGTCGCCCTCTTACCCCATTTTCTTATAGTTTTTCTAACAATATTTACATTACTTTTCCATAAATTGTTTTGAAGAAGCTTTCCAGGTTGGAAAAGAAACTTGGTGACATCTTCCTTGAGGCTCGTTAAGTTCAGAGGACTGACTAACCTACAGTGCCCATCCTGTCTCAGAGGAGCTGCCCCCCCGGTTCTGGGTGGGTGGCGGGGAAGTTTGGATGCTCACCTGGGAGTGAGAGCCTCTGTCTCCCCCTAGGTACCCTCTCCAACCCCGACAGCTTCAATTATGGGGTGGAGGCCCACGAAGCCTTCAAGAAGGGGGCGCTGGCTGGCGACATCCTTGCTGAACAGAAAAAGGTGCAGGAAGCTGATCTAGTGATATTTCAGGTTGGTTCTTTCTCCAGTTCATGTTTGAGGTCAGATTCATCATGTACAGACTCCTTCCAAGTACTGCATTATGCACTCCTACAAGTGGTACCAACATTTCAGCACACTGAAACTAACTTGAGCGCAACATTCAGTCACAGTACTTTACCTAGTTAGTAAGGAGATTCACTCACAACCCTGACCTCTAAGTAAATAGGAAGGAGGACTTTTCTGGTGACCCAGTGGCTGGGAACATCTGAATCATGTTGGTCTTGTTGCTTTCATTCGCTCCCCACCCGTCCCCGTCCTCTGTGTGCCAGGCCACTTGAGAGCCAGAGTTCCCAAAGGGTGTGCGGCAGGATCGCTTGGGTGGAAAGCAGCTCCGGCTTTCAGTGCCAATTCTTAAAGGAAATTCTTGTTTCTGTCTTCTTGCTGCTTGCTTCACACCCACACACATACACACACACATACACACGGCACCTTCTGTGTATTTGTCCCCAGCCCCACACTGTGGCTCACCTCCCCAGCAGCACTTGGCAGGCAGGCAGCTGTGGCCATGTCCTGGCCTCCTGTGTCTCCTGGATGTCAGGGATAGGTGCCCATGGCTGGGCAGGAGCCTCGGTCAGCTCTCACTGCACACCGGGGACCAGATGCCCTCCATCCAGACTTCCCAAGCAAGGGGTCTTCAGGGTCCTGATCGACTTCCAGATGCCAGCAGCTCCGCCCAGGCACAGAAGGGGAGCTCCTTTCCATACCCCACTTGTCCCCCTCAATTGCTGGGAGACACAGAGCCACTGTAGTGGTAGCATCTGGGACCAGTGTCTGCTCGGCCTCTCCCACCACATGCTCCCTGTGCACAGGCACACCCGAGCAGACCATGCGGGAAAGGAGGATGATGAGCTAGCTGGCTCCCCATCACCAGGGGCCTGAGCCACCTCGTGTTTCCCCCATGTGCCGCCCCAGTTCCCGCTGTACTGGTTCAGCGTGCCAGCCATCATGAAGGGCTGGATGGACAGGGTGTTGTGCCAGGGCTTCGCCTTCGACATCCCCGGATTCTACGATTCTGGTTTTCTCAAGGTGGGTGCTCCGGGACTCGGATCGCTGTAGGTTGCTGGAGTGGGAGGCAGGAGGAGTGGTAGCTGCCAACTGCCTGCTCTACTTTGCTTCCTTTTGTAAAGCAGGTACTGGTTGAGTCCCTGTGTGCCTGGCGTGCTCTGTCCAGTCGAGGAGCCGGCGCATGCACAGCAAAGGAGGGCGGTGGTCAGCCTGGGCCAGAGGCACTTTGGCTTGAGATGAGTGACCAGCCTGGACTCGCATGGGTCCACAGCTGAGCGCCACGTGCCTTGGGACACCTGCCTGGTGCAGTGGCCACGCATGGGACCTGGTAGATGCTCAGTGTGCGTGAACTTCTTACTAAAGCATTTTCCTACTGGAATAAATGATTTCTCAAGTTCTGATGCCTCAAAAATAAATGCAGAGTATTTAGCTCAGTGGTTCCGGGGCCTTCCTCACAAGTGCAAGGACCTGAGTTCAATTGCTTGTACCAAAATAAATAAAATATGCATATGTGCCGGGGATTTGGCTTGATGTTTCCACCACCTGCCTCACCAGAGTTCAATCCCCGCTACCAAAACTAAAATAAAATAAATGCATATGAGGCAAACAGCCCGAGTAACCAGGCTCTGTCTTGGGAGGTGAGTGACACGCCATTTGTTAGTGGCTGCGGTCGCCTCCAGCCCAGGGTCCACTGAGGACACCACACCTGACGCCCAGCCCGCTAGAAGCCTGCACACGGTAGCATTTTTAGGTCCACTCACCTGTCACTGGGTGTTTTGTCCCCTTTGTCTTCATCACGTGGTGGTCGCCTGGAAGATGGGGTGTTGACGTCTGTCCACCCCAGCCACTATGAACCATCCATCCTCATCTGTCAACTACACTAACACCTTTCCTTTCTCTGCACAGAGGAAATTAGCCCTCCTTTCCTTAACCACAGGAGGTGTAGCCAGCAGTTACACAAAAGCGGGTGACTATGGAGACTTCCGGTACTTCCTGTGGCCACTGCAGGTAAGCAAGCGAGAGGCTTCTCCACCATGCTGTCTGGAGAGCCGACAGCACACAGCATTCTCTGTCTCATTACAGAAACTGGTAACTTGCTCCCGTTTTTAATCTTCCCCATGGCAGCACAGTAGAAGTTGGCCAGTAGGGAAGACATGTATTATAATAATCACAGCCTTTACTATCGTTCGACCTGAAGCCAAGCCAGACCTGTGTAGGGTGTTGTCTGTTTTCTGGGGACTGAAATGGCCTCCGATGGTGCTAGGTGTGTGTGTGTGAGATGAGCTAGGGGTTCAGTTGCACAGCCACCCACACAGCAGTGCTCATGAAGCCAGCACCATGCTGGGCCCTGGTGAGAAGCGGGCCCCAGCCCACCTCGTGGAGAGCACAGCCCCTCCTGGGACCCGACTCTGTCCTTCCTGCCCTGCAGTCCTGTCTCCCAGGCTGCACTCCCAGACGGACACCTCTGCCCAAGTGCACCCTGGGCCTAGGGGTGGCAGCAGGCTGGGTGGCTGTGGGCAAAGCTGGAGCGGGCTCCAGGACAGGGACCTGGGAGATCCAAAATCTAAGGGTAGCGGCACAATCAGTGGTAAGCACGATCATTGGTAAGCGCAGCTCATCCATTGTGGCTGCCCTCCATCCTCCCTTGCCAACTCCTAAGTGTCAGGATGAGGGATAGGAATTTCAAAAGGCAGGGTTCTTGCTGCATGCCCAGGGTTCTGGAGCCCTGTTGCCCTGAGATGGCATCAATGTGACCTCGCGTATGCCAAAGTCAAGTTGATTGTCTTCCAAGTTCTTCCCCTCATTTCTTAAGCCTTCCATCCCACCTTGGAGGAGAGTCTGCTTTGTTCAGTTACAGCATAGCATTGGAGTCATTTAACGACTTCCTGAAAGTTTGCTTCCTACGCTTCCCCTTCATTCATTAATCTAACGCACCTAACAGGCATGGCTTCTGACCGGTGCTCTCTTCTCTGTGGCTTTAGCATGGCACATTGCACTTCTGTGGATTTAAAGTCCTTGCACCTCAGATCAGTTTTGCTCCTGAGTATTCATCAGAAGAAGAAAGAAAATCGATGGTGGCCTCATGGACCCAGCGGTTGAAGAGCCTGTGGACCGAAGAGCCCATCCAGTGCTCGCCACCGTGGTACTTCGGGCAGTAACACCTGCATCTCGGAGACCCACGCGCACAGGAGCAGACGCTGTCATGAAGCAAGGTTCCCACAGAGAACCAGATCTAGTGCATGTGCCCACGGGTGAGTCCAGCCGGGTCACATAGTCCACTACAGTGGCTTGTTTTCATGGATTCTGTCAGCTGGTCAGTGTTCACCCAACTTTTCATTTCTTTAGCATTTATCTAAACATGTCTCACTGTGTTCGGTCTTCAGGGAAGTTTTAATTTCCAGATCTCTGGACGTGGAGCTGGATTTGTTCTTTTTTTGTTTGGATGGTTTTATTTCATGACTCAACTTCAGAGTTCTTTACTTTCATAGGAAAGTTTAATCCATTCACAGCTAATGTTTTAGTGCTATGTTTGTACTTGTTTTTTCTTTCTTTCTCTTTATACTTGCATTGTGACCATGAAGTTTTAATTGAATGGCTAGTTACCATGTTTTTAAAATCATTTAGTATGCATTACAATAAAAATTTCAGTGCCTTAGCCTGGTGGCCTCTGGTCATTGTGTGCACAGTCCTGGAACACGACAGTGAGTTACCCCGAAGCGCAGGCCCAGGTCCCTGGAGGATGAATGTGAGTGAGTCCACGAGCGTGAGTTTAAGGGTTCAGATATCACCATCTCCGTCACCCTTGCCTGTCCTATTGGCGTCACCCTCCCACTCTTTGTCATCACTGCTGAGGACAGAGCTGCCACCCGCGCCCAGGGCACCATCTTCCCAGCACCAGCCCCAGAGCCCAGACTCCCCTGGACTTCCTGAACAGGTCCCCGTTGGGATCATGGTCTTCACACCACTTCCTTTCCCCTGCAGCCTCCGCACCTCTGCAGCAGCTCCTTCACATCCTCCTCAACTGCATTTCCTTCCCACATTGAATACTTTTCCAAATACCTCTTTCTTTCTTTCGAGTCTTCCTAACTCTCTTCCAAGTCTTCTTCATGAATACTTTCTCAGGGCCACTTTCTTCCTACTTTTCCCTCAGGACCATTTTTTTCCTGATTATTTTTGAAGCCATATTCAGGCTGATCTTTCCAAGACATTTTTTTTTAAGCCTTGCTTGGAATTGTCTTCTGGGTCTCTTTCTGGACCTACTTTTTAAGAGTTCATTTCAGAAATATTTGCTTCAAAATCTCCCCACCTCCTTGTTTTTCAAGCATCTTTTCCCATATAAGTCCTTTAATGCTGGGCGTCCATCCTGGCTGTACTGAGGTGCTCCCGAAACGCCTTACTTTAGAAAGCCCTGCCCTTTGCAAAGCAGTGGTGACTCTGGGCCACTGCCTGCGCCTTGGCTCCAGGGACATGAAGGAAGTTCCCACCCTCTCAGCCTTGCACTCCCTTCAGCCCAGTCCTCTTTAGCCCCATCCCATGTTGGACGGAGTTTCCCACCCTGCAAACCACTTTGCACCGAAGGTTTGAAGATGGCGACCACTACCCCACATTCCTCCATCTGAATGTCTTTCAAAGAGAAGGAGCCTCCTCCTCAGCCCAGACTTCCCTGGCACCTGCTCCCTGCACACCTGTTAGAGAGCGAGGGCTGTGCCCATGTGCACCCAGCCTACATTGCAAGTGGCGGAGAGCGGCTCTCAGCAGGACTGCTCCCCTGTGAATGGGCTTGTGTTGCTCTGAGCACGGGCGTGAGAAGTCATGGACTTCCAACCTCTGGACACTTCAGGGTTTGTTGCTCATTCTGTGGTTTCTCCTCTGCTCTGGTGCTTGCAGAAATGGTGCAACGGTGCTCCTGGTTCCCACTCTTAATAGGGGCCTGAAGGCTCAGGAGGCCAAGTGGCGAGAAATGCCCTGGAGCTGTCTCCTTTTTTCCTGCCAACCCAAGAACGCATTGGGCAGCTCAGCTTCCTACTCCTCCCTGTTCAGCAGGCTGCAGCTGTGTGAGAGGCTGGCAGCTGGACAGCAGCACTGCATGTGAGAGCCGTGTTCTGGGGTCCTTTGGGCAGGAAGCCCTCCATCCTCCCTTGCCAACTCCTAAGTGTCAGGATGAGGGATAGGAATTTCAAAAGGAAGGGTTCTTGCTGCATGCCCAGGGTTCTGGAGCCCTGTTGCCCTGAGATGGCATCAATGTGACCTCGCATATGCCAAAGTCAAGTTGATTGTCTTCCAAGCAAAATTGCTAGCAATTTGAGAGCTGGAACCTTGATTAGATCCTATTAGCTCTCTCCACCAATCATTGGTTTTTAAAATCTTATCTTACTGTGGTGAAATATAAAAATAAATCCAGCATCTCCAGGGTGGCAGGATTACTGTTCAAAAACAAAGGGAAGTGACTGCAGCCGTGGCTCTGTTTTAAGGCACCATATCTCTTAGGAGCACTGGGCACTTGTGGATTCACAAAGGTGTCTTTGGCTGTACAGTTAGGTCTTTGAGCTTCTTTATGTGAAGGTTGTTAAAAAAGAGGAAGGACATGTATGTTGCTCCATGTTAGAAAGTAGCAGGAGCTGGCGGGAAATTCTCAGAGCTCCAGGGCACAGTTGGTGCCTTGAACCCAGGGAAGAGGGAGGCAGGCAAATGTCACGATGTGAAAGACAAGCATTACTGATGTGCAGTGCATCTAGCCACTTGTTTCATGAAAATGCACTGGGACTAAAGCTTATCAGGAATCAGATCATGTGTCATTTGAGCTCTTGAATCAGTGATAGAAATTTTTAAATTTTGTTTTTATGAGCACGTTTACAGCACACGATTACATTCCTCATGGGGAATTGGTACATGTACATAACACATTTTAATTTTTTTCCCCTGTCCTTCCTCCCTGCTCCTTCTGTCTCTTGGTCCTCTGTAATTTTTCAAAAGATCTGCTTTCCTGTTTCCTATTACCTACAAGAACCAAAGTTCGGTACTGATTTATCCCAGAAGGAACTGGCAGTCTATAAAGAGATTTTTACTAGGATCCCCATTTTACAGATGGAGGAAAAAAAATCACAGAATTACAATAACTTGTCCAGGGTTTCACCACTACAGGTGGGCGAGCTGAGGGCAAACTAGGGCAGCCTTGTCAAGAGCTTGGGCTGAGGTGAGTAGTACAGGAACTGGAATGGCAGTGAATACAGCTGGTTTTAGGAAGTGACCCCCCAAGAACTCTACAGGGGAATTCACAGAACTATAAATTTGAGCTGCCCTCTCACAACAAGGACTGCAAGTTTTATGCATCAGAGATTCTTTTGCCAGTAGGTTAAAATCCTGCTGACATTTTCATTTCTTGCTCTGTGGCAGACAGGAGATTTGGAGAAGCTTTGCAGCAGTAAAACTTACATGCATTATTGAGGTCATAAGAAACTAAGGGAAACATTTAAGCAAATCCCCAAACTCCTCACACCACAACAAAACTAGTTGCTGACAAGAGAGTAGTAAAGACGTGTGGCTTCCTCCAGGACTATGTTGGTTACCTTTTCATTGCTGGAACAAAATACCTGACACCCACAAGTTAAAGGAGGAAAGGTTTATTTTGGCTTAGAGTTTGTAGATGTTTCAGTCCTTAGTTGGCTGGCTCCAATGCAGGGTGGCAGGGCAGAGTGGGGTCTCAGAGAAACAGTCCATGGCAAGGCAGGCAGGAAGCAGTGAGCCTCCCTTTCCCTTTTATCTCATCAAGGGTACAAGCATAATGGTTAATGCCACCCACACCCAGAGTGGGCCTTTTCTTTATCCACATCCAGAACTAAGCCAGTCAGTGAACTAATTTAGTCAGCACACCCTTAATCCATATTCACATACCCTAGATCCAACCACCTTTGAGCATATGAGACTTTGGGGGACACCTACATTCAAGCCATAGCAGGATCTGATACTGATAACCTGGAAAAATTGGGTGAGACCAACCTGTAAGTGTGTGACATGGACAACTGAGCTGGGACCCTGTGCAAAGGGATTCTGCCTTTATGAAAAGATGGGTGGAAAAACACATCTGCTCTTAGAAGGAGACAGACAGGTAACCTATTTCCTTCTCAGCTCTGGATGGAAAAATATCTCTTCTGTAACATGGAATCTTGGATTGGACTTTATTCTACAGACATTTAAAATCTAAAGAAATCAAGTGGCTCCAAGTGATAGTGACCGTTGGTATAGTAAAAAATAAATTATTTCTGGAGAGAAACATCATCCTGTGCCTCTGAGGATTCCCTCTATTAAGGTCAACTGGATATGAGCCCTCCAGCATTACCAAACACAAGGAAACAAGACAACATTACTGTGAATAAGCAAAACCACCTAGTAATAGATTTACTCACCCATGAGCTTCAAATACTGGCATTATGAGCTATGTAACAAAATAACTGTATAAACCAAATATACCATGTTTAAAATGTTCAGAGACTTCAAAAGTGGTGGGATAAATTTGAAAACTGAGTAGATCTTGTAGAATGGAAATACATACAAATTACAACTAAAGTCTGACTGTGTCAAATATTAGACCCTGATAGAATTAATGAAGTGAAGATTTGGACAAATAAATGAGGAAAGACAGTTAAGAGGCATGGAGAATGAAGTAAAATGATGTAATCTGGTTTTAACTGGACTTCCAGGCTGAGAAAATGGTGGGTGCCATATTCAGAAAAGAGAAGGGCCCAGAACTCCTCCGAACTCAGACACTAGTACCCAGACACTTGCTACAGCAATAGTCTCAAGGAGGGCAAGCAAATCCAATATTCAGTTGTAGCATGGTGGAACTGTGGACCATAAAACAGAGAAAACCAGATCAACTATAATGGAGCAACAGTTTAACTGACAACAGGTTTCCCAGTAGCAACAACAGGAACAAGTAAACAATGCAATAGTGTCGCAAAAAAGGACAACTGTAGATCTGGATTTTCTTTTCAATTATTAGAATAAAATAAAGACATTTCAATAAGTCAAGTAGGTCTGGTGGCATACACCTGTAATCCCAGCACTCAGGAGGCTGAGGCAGGAGGACCACTATGAATTTATTCAAAGCCAGCCTGGGCTATACAATGAGTTCAAAGCCAGTCCTGTGGGGTATATCTCAAACAGCATTTGGAAGGATGTTTATTTCTTTGAATGTTCAAAGAAGAAAGACTGAAAATAACTCAGATAAATGGCATATGCAGGAGGGAGTATGAGAAAACACACATACACAAGACATTTTGCAGAAGACTTGGCCAATGAACATAAGCAAAGATGTCAGCTTAATGATTAAAATAAATGCAAATGAATAATAGCACAGTGTTCTAGGAGGCTA
Source organism: Fukomys damarensis (assembly GCF_012274545.1). Classification (NCBI taxonomy): domain Eukaryota; kingdom Metazoa; phylum Chordata; class Mammalia; order Rodentia; family Bathyergidae; genus Fukomys; species Fukomys damarensis. The sequence continues at coordinate 36,207,350 of NW_022900922.1, read as the reverse complement.
CATCCATCTCCCTAGCAGGTATCCTGAAGTTTGGATGGCATCTAAAGAATGAGGGTGATGGAGAACTTCCGCATCTTATTACCCAGTGAAAGCGTAATTGGTTTAAGATAGAGAACACAAATGGTTCCTTTGAAGACCGGGAACCCTTATCATCACATTACTACTATGAATATTTAATTATAATTTTACTACCCGAGTATGTAACCCTGAGTGACTTTTATTTGGCATGTTTTTGTTCTTAGAAAGGGGTATTCTATAACTTGCTTTATTTTCCGTCAACTTTTAAGTTATAAAATAGATACATCTCAATGTGTGTACCTATAGTTAATTATTTTATTACTGGGTAATAATATGTTTAAATTCTCCATCACCTTCCATTCTCACTAACACTCGATGCCGTCTAAACTTTAAGATACCCGCTAGGCTGGTGGATGTAGACCGCTAGAACGCTGTGCTATTGTTCATTTGCACTGACATCTTTGCTTATGGGTAGGTGTCACCGCGGGCACGGCATGACTTAGTGGACATCTAACACGGGGGAAGGGGTGTCAGTGTCCTCGTGGCCACTAGGGGGCGGGCGCTCATGAGCGGCCAAAATGCAACCAAGAGCGTGTCCATCCAGGCGACAGACGTGCTCTTGAGTCATGCAGGGCCCAACGATGACACCCAAATGGGAGAGTCAGAAGAACGAGGGTAGGGAGTAGAACAGACTTTCCAGCTTGCTTACGCTTTTGAGGTTTGGAAGAAAAAGTTGTAAAATCCACAGAGGTTCTTGTGCAATTCAGAGTAGAAGAGGGAGCTCAGCTCTGAAAGTATTTGGGGACCCGTGACATTTACTGGAGGAAAATGAAAGTTTCGATCCCCAAGCCAACACTGCAGACGAATCCAGGCTGCGCTCAGCCAGCAGGGGTCAGCAGGGGAGCACTTGAGGGGACATTCTTCAGGGGAATTTACCCCCCTGGGGGTGATGAGAATGCTCCTCTCCCCTAGCACAGTGTACTCTGGAGAACGGGATTTTAACTGGAAAAATAACCACACCTATCAAGGGATATACCCTTTTTGTAATCCTCCCAGTTGGAGCCATAAATAAAATCTTCAAGGGAAAAGACACTTTTCCAAGACCTGAAATATGGGCCTTGGGGATTAAGATGAAAACAATAACACATTTGATTCTCAACCCCATGCTTGACAATGGGCCTAAAACGCTGCTATTTGAGGATCATGAACCACCTTTGCTCTTTAGGGCCTGAGAGACCAGCACCTAGAGTTTGTCATGCAAAATGTTGTGGCCCTGGCCCACATGCGTACGTACCTGGCCTTCTCTGCAGCCATGTCTGGCAGAGGGTGTTCACCATTTAGTCTTCAAGGGTGAGGTGTCTTCCAGGGATTTCTTAAACGGAATGCATCATAGGTGAGGGGCGAGAGGAGCAGAAGCCAGAGGAACAGCAGGAGGAGAAGGAAGGGCATTATCAAGTGTCCCTTTAGGAATAGCTCGCCAATTAAGTGTATTCCAGGTCTTTCTTGCCTCAAACAAAGAATTGAACAAGACAAGCCAAAAATGGTGCCAAAAGTTCATTTGAAAAGTGAGAGGTGAAGAAGTTCGGGAAAAACTAGCTCTGCAGAGCGAACTTGGTCCAAACAAAAGAGGAAAGGAGGAGAAGAGCAAAAATAAAAATACACCCTGGTCTAGAAGACACAGAGTGGGCCACCATGAAGAGTCACAATAGCGGGCTCCTCGTGGTGTCTGTGTCCTCATACGTCATCCATATCTCGCGGGAGCCTGCGAGAAGTTCCACCCACACACAGGGTCCTGGAACTTATTTGGTGCTGTCCTTGGATCTTTTAATTAGTGGATCCCACTTACTTCCCCAGCCAGCTTTGCCACGCCCTACCTCCTACTTTTTCCCACTAAGAGACCTGAAAGAGTGGTGGTGTCTGTCTTCTATAGCTTCTTTAAACTGGCGAGGTGTACTGTACACCGTACTTACTAGGGATTATGTACTCTTCAACTACCATGGGCTGCTGTGGCTTGCTTGCTGGATTGAGGAAAACCCTGTTAGAAAACAACAAGAGTGAACATTGAGCTGCCTGTTTGACAGGAGAATTAAACTTTATTATTAACCCAAATGTGAGGAGCAAGTCAGATTTCCATGCTTCCTGAGAGCATTAGCAAGATCTTGTTTACTTATCTGTAGCAGGGCCAGGGATTTAGCTCAGTGGTTCTGCTGCCTGCCTCGAAAGTACAAGGTCCCGAGTTCAATCCCTGGTACCAAAAAAAAAAAAAAAAAAAAAAAAAAAAAAAAGAGAGAGAGAGAGAAATACTTATCTGTAGCAGCACTGGACTCTTGTCTTTTGAAGAGAAATCTCAAGTCTTCCAGAGGCTCACAGGAGTAGTTTGTAGTTTTCTCCTTTTGGGTGATCTTGTTCTTCAGACTGTTCAGGTGGGACTAACTTTAATCTAGAAAGATGAAAGCAATTATCCATCTCTGCCACCATTCCTGCGGGGGATGTAACAAGGATCACTGAAAAGAGGCCCTTCCATTTGGTTTTAACTGGTCAACAGGTGTTCTTTTTCCAAATTTTTACAAGCACTTGGTCTCCGCCAGGAGCTGGCAGAACCCTGTTCCCATACATTTGGAGCCTGTTGTATACGGCCCAAACTGATGAAATAGTGTAAGAGCCTCCTAGCCTCTGGGTCCATTATATCAAAGGTAGAATTGGCCTTCTATGTAACATCTCCAATGGGCTCAAACAGCCCAGTTTGGGGCATGTTACAAACCCTTATTGTGCAGTAATAACAATTGGGGCCAGGACTCAGAGGTCTCTTGGCAAAATTTTTCCAGAGCTCACTTTAGGGTCTGGTTGGCTCTCTCCACCTTTCCAGAAGGGTGAGGCCACCGAGTGAGTGGAGGTGGTACTTTACTCCTAAAGCCTTTGCCACTTCCTGAGCTATTTGAAAGGTAAAAGAAGGTAAATTGTTATTGTAGAGATGCTGGGGTCATCCAAATCTGGGGATGATTTCTTTAAGAAGCACTTTGACTACCTCAGTAGCCTTTCTGAATGGGCAGAAAAGAATTCATTCCAGCTGTGGTGTCAGTTAGGACCAACGTCTGTTTAAATCATCCACACAGTGGCATATGGGTAAAGCCGGTCCTCTCCCAGCCATGTCCCTCTGCTCTGCACGGGTTCTAATAAAGAGGGCAGTTTGCACTTGCCCAGGTTATTGTAGGCACAGAGCGGGCAAGCTGTGCAGACCTGTCTGGTGGTTGTTGCTAGTCCTACTCCTGTGAAAACTTGAGTGACCATTGCCAGTATAGCATCTCATCCCATATGGAAGGAAAAGACTTCTGGGGGTGGCATAATCCTCCCCAGGTACTCTGCAACCCCAGAGCCTGCAACTATGCTGGCAACACATGAAGGACTATGAGGAGGTCTCTGGCCAGAAAGATGGTTGAGGAAAATAAGAAGGCTGAGGAAGCTAAGCTAGGGATGTCTCAGATTTTGCTTCTATCAGTGCATTTACTATAGCTAAATGTAATTCGAGCACCTGTCTCCTGATGGCAGGGTAATGTAAGCACCACACATACAGCTAATAAGGTACATCAAGGAATGGTGCTCACGAGCCTATTTCTACTCAGGAAATGAGACTGCTGAGGTCAGGACCACAAGGACCACATGCTCTAAATTCTCAGTCTCAGCTGGGCATGCTGATGCACGCCTGCAATCCCAGTACTCTGGGAAGCTGAGGTGAGAGGATGGCAAGTTTGAGCCAAATCTAGGAAATTTAATGGTGCTCTGTTTCAAAATTTAAAATAAATAAAAAGGGCTGGAGATGTAGCTCACTGTAAAGGCCCAGTGCTGGAGAGAAATCTGCATCTTCAGGCTCAATACTGTGGGAGGGCTCTTTGTCCAGTGTGGTGACTCATGGATGCCCTCGGTGTCAACGCTGCTCCTCCCGAACCCTGGCTAAGGGCCTGCTTGGACCAGCGTTACCATGCCAGAACTGTCAAAGCCATTCAGGGAAAACAGCCACGGACCCTACCAGTCTAGAGCCTCATAATCTTCATTGCTCATGATGATTTTCACATCCTCCTTTAAACAAAATGAAAACATCACTTGCAAATTTATAGTGGCCCAAGGAGGCAACACCTTCCCAGGGTGTTGATTGCACCTGGGGTCTTGGCACATTCTGAGAGGGGCTGCTTGCTCCAGGGTACACTCCGTGTAGCCTGGTAACCCAGGTGGGCTCTGGGGGAGTTCTGGAATCCAGACTGACCCAGAGAAGCTGGGGATGAGGCTCAGGGGTAAAGCACTTGCCTGGCATCCAGAGGCCTTGAGTTCAAGTCCCAGCCTTGCAGGAAACTAACCCAGAGTGGACAGTAGTCCTACTAACTTCCTTCCTGGTACCTGGGAGAGTAGAAAGCCCCTCTGCTGCCCCCTGGTGGCAATTTGTGGAGAGAGCCTTGGGTTCAGGGTGGGATTTAGGTGGCTGCTTTTTTTTTAGATTTCCCTGAAATTGTTTTTTTTAAAAAATAAATTTATTGGTAATTTTAGGTATACAATATGATGACATTCATCACTGGGAATTTGTACATTTGCACGATATATCTTGGTTCTTATTTTTTCCCCATTCCCCTACCCTCCCTTCAACCCCCCCACCCTTCCCTATTTACAAAGACTATTTCCACTTTTTCCTTTTCTCATATTTTTCCTTTCCTTTCTTTCTTTTCCCCTACTCCTCCTTCCCTGAAATTCTTATTTTTTATTTTTTTTCCTCATTGAGTTTATTGGTACATTTTAGGTATACAGTACAGTTACATTCATAATTGGTATCTTGTACCTTTACATGACAGGTCTTGGTTCTCATTTTTTTCCCCTTGTCCCTGCCCTCCCTTCGCCACCCCCCCACTACAAACACTTCATTCAGGTCAGAGCCACTGGCTGGCAGAGCCTGAAGATGGCCTTTGCGCTTAATCTCTACTCCCTTTGTGTTTGACTAAGACTGCAGATCCTGGATGGCACAGCCCCAGGAGACAGTTACATTGAACTATTCACCTTTTGGTTAGTACCAGGACATGTCCAGCTGAGTCTGTGGAAGTAGCTGTATCGCCCCTTTTTTTGTTTATATAATTGTGTTTGGGCATTTGCCAGGACCCACAATGTATCCGACTGACCGCTGTCCACAAGAATTGCCTCCATGAAGAGTATCTCCAACTGAAAGCGCTCAGCTAAGGAGTCAATCTAGTGCACCCTGGCAAAAAAACAAATCCAGCACTTTTGCTGCTGATTTCCTCCACAAGATCACTGGAAACTTGGGGACCCACAGGCAAGAACAAACAAACCCTTCGAGAAATTAGAGCATTATAATCAAAGCACAAGGGCCGAAATAAAAACAACAGAAAAAGCAGATTGGGGAAAGGGCCATGCCCAGAAACCACCCCCAAAGACCAAAATAATGGCTGGACCCCAGAGCCCCTCGTCAATGGAAGTTATCTGTAAGTCTGATAGGAAAGAGCAAAGCTGATCTAGTTTGACTTTAGTCTCTTTTGCTTTTAGCAGTTGGTGTAGCATTTGATTATTAAGCTGTGCTGGGGGCCAGGGTAAGTTTATTTTCAACAGAACATAGAAAGATGCTGTGGCCATCATCCCAGAATGTGCCACCATGGACCAGGGTGGTAGATTCACTGCAAGAGGCCATGCCAGGGCTGCATCTGGATGACTCCCCTCACCTGCCCAGCCCCTGGACAACGTTGGAATCACTTTGAGTTATAAACAAGAAAAGGGGGGCACAGCCTGAACAGGATCCTTTGCCTGCATGCTTTCTCCTCTATAGATTACACAGATGAACACAGTCTATTTGACTAAGATTGCAGATCCAGAATGGCACCGCCGCAGGAGACAGTTATGTATCCTTGTTCCTTTTCTGTGCATGCCCGATCACGGGACACAATCACATCCAGCCTAGGCCACATGGCCCAAGTGGCACTGCTACCCCACGGCCCTGACCTATAAATAAAGAGCACCCTGGAAGATAGCGGCCATTAGCTCAGCTGGCTATGGCCCCTTCTGGTCCCAGCTATAAAGCTTAATCTTGGTGTGTGTCTTTCTTGTTATTTTCCAATTCTCTCCTTCATCTCTCACTGTTCTCCCCGGCTTCGGACCCTACACTGTGCAGGTCACAGCAGTTCAGGGTCCCCCTCTGTGGCAGCCCAGCCGTCACAACACTAACATGCCTGAGTTGGGGAGTGAGGATTGAGAAAGGAAAGACCACTCAAGCCTGAGTGGAGACCAAGACAAGTCTGATTTATTCCACAGAAACAGCTCCTTTTAAAGGCTCACATCGACAGGAAGCTTTTAAGGGCACACAACAACAGGAAGCACCAAGCAATTGTTTTTATCTTTATGTAAAGACCGGATTTCCTGACTCTTACAGATAACATCAGATCTTCAGCTAATGAGTTCCTGTTATCCCAGGGTCAAAGAACAAAGCAAGCTTAACAAACAGTGTCCTTGAAAAGTAACAAATGTTGCATATATTGTGTTGATGCCTTAATTGTACAAGAAGTTATTTTCCAAATATCAAACTCCAGTGTGCCATGACTGGGCCCCCACACCCCTCTACCCCTGAGGTGAATGGTGAGTGCTTCTGTACATCTATGGCCCATCCCAGGCTTTTCCTAGACACCTGGCCCCTTTTCGGGGAACACTGATAACACCAATGCTCACTCTGCTCTGCACTCTGCTGCCTTCTTTATATGAAGTGTGTCTTTTAATCCCCACTAGGCCCTGAAATAGCCATCAGTAACAGGGTGAGTCCCTCTAAAAGCCTGAAACCCCAAATCTGAAACTCTTTGAACACTGATGTGCCACAGAGAGCCACCTCTGCTGCACGGCCCGGCTCCTCTGGAGCCACGCCATTTCCAGCGGACACCAGTGATTGGCTCTGACACAGCGCCAGGAGGGGGTGCTCAGCGGCACCATCCACCCCCACCCCTGGCTATTAGATCCCCTGATTGAGCCAGTCCTTGGACGCACTCTGCAGAGGCATGGTGGGCTATAAAGGGTGGTAATTGATCCTATTATCTTCCTGATTGTATCGATAGGGATAAAGGATAGGGATTGATTTGATGAGTTGTTTTCTCAAATATGAAAATGAGAATGTCTATAAGTTATTAGAGAATCAAAGACTGGGACGCAACAATATCAGGAAGATTTAATGACTCAGAGATTGAATCAAGGGCAACTCAACAGCAAAAATAAAGATGAGAAAACACTTAAGCAAGCCACAGAAACAGACTTCCAGTCCACCAATGGCAAACAGTAGGGCAAAGGAGGATGAAAAATCAGATAGTGAACCTTCAGGACACTCACAGCACAGGAAGTAACAAAACTGATCAATCAAGCTCTAGAAAAATTCAAAACAGAAATTATTTCCCAGATAACCATAGAGATGGTGAGCAAAATGAAAGACATGATTCGAGACTCCAGAACAGAAACTGACAAAAAAAAAAAAATAGATGAGTTTAGGAGCATAATAGAAGCCATGAAGGCCCAGCATGAGAAAGAAATGGAAACAATGAACAACCAACATAGGAAACAAATGGAATACATTAAACAGATTCAAACGGATATCCAGGAGATTAAAAACTCTATTGAAAGCATACACAACAGAATAAAAGATTACAAAGATAGAATCTCAGATACAGAAGTTAGGATAGCAGACAGTGACCATGAAAAGAGAGGTCTCTTAAAAACAGTAATGAAGCATGAGAAACCAATCCAACAACTTCTAGATGATGCAAAGAAGAATAACATAAGACTGATAGGTATACATGAAGTACCAGGAGAAAATGCAAATGACTTAAAAAAGATGTTTGCATAATTAATGACAGAAAACTTCCCAAACAGAGGGGAAGAATTAGACATACAGATAAGCGAGGCATATAGGACACCAACTAGCCACGATAAAAAAAAAATCTACACCTAGACATATAATAATCAAGATCCCAGAAACCCAACAGAAGAACAAAATACTACAAGCAGTAAGAGAAAAGAAACAAATCACATGCAAAGGAAAGCCCATCAGAATCACAGCAGACTTTTCAACACAAACCCTCAGGTCAAGGAGAGCCTGGAGTGAGGTATTTCAAGTCCTAAAAGAAAACAACACACAACCAAGACTGATGTATCCTGCAAAACTCTCTTTCAAAATGGACAGAGAAATAAGATAATTCCATGACAAAGAACACTTGAGAAACTTCATGAATACTAAACCAGCACTTCAAAGAATATTAAACAATATCCTAGAAAAAGACAACAAAGATCACAACACCGTGAGGCCCAACAGAGCAAATTAAATAGCCAAGGCAAGAAACTAAAAGGAGAGGATAAAAAATGAAAAGAGTCAACAAAAGGACAATAACATGATAATAATAAGTCAGTACATATCACTTATAACTATAAATGTCAATGGCCTCAATTCACCAATCAAGAGAAATAGATTGGCATAATGGATTAAGAAGCAAAATGCAACAATATGTTGTATACAAGAAACACACCTAGTGCAAAAAGAAGCCCATAGACTGAAAGTGAAAGGATGGAAAACAATTCTCCATGTGACAGGAGCCCAGAAAAAAGTAGGGGTAGCAATCTTATTTGCAGACAAAGAAAACTTCAAACCAAAACTGGTTTGCATTAAGAGAGACAAAGAAGGCCGCTACATCCTTGTAAAGGGAGCAATCCAAGAGGAAGAAATGACAATCATAAACATATATGCACCAAATATAAATTCCCCCAACTATATAAAACAAATATTAAGTAACATGAAAAACCAAATAACCACTAATACAATTGTAGTGGGGGATCTGAATACCCCACTATCACAAATAGACAGATCATCTAGGCAAAAAATCAACAATGAAATACTAGAACTGAACCAAGCTTTTGAATGTATGGACTTATTAGACATCTATAGAGTGTTCCACCCCACAAAATCAGAATATACATTCTTTTCAGCTGTACATGGGTAATCCTCCAAGATAGATCACATACTAGCTCACTAAACAGGTTTGAAGAAATGCAAAAGAATTGAAATTATCCCCTGCATATTATCAGATCACAGCGCAGTAAAGCTGGAGATAAATAGCATAAGAAACTGTAGGAACTTCACAAACACATGGAAATTGAACAACACGCTCCTGAACAATCAATGGATCACAGAGGAAATTAAAGAAGATACTAGACAGTTTTTACAAATAAACGAAAATGCCAATACAACATACAGGAATCTATGGGACACAATGAAAGCAGTTCTACATGGAAAATTCATAGCACTGAATGCCCATATTAGGAAAACAGAGCAAGCTCAAATAAACAACCTAATGATGACTCTTAGACTCCTAGAAAAACAAGAGCAAGAAAAACCCAAAGCTCGAACAAGAGAGGAAATTATAAAGATTAGAGCAGAAATCAATGCAATGGAAACTAAGAAAATGATACAAAAAATAAATGAATCGAAGAGTTGGTTTTTTGAAAGAATAAATAAAATCGATAAACCCTTAGCTAATCTTATCAAAAAAAGGAAACAGGGCCAGGGATTTAGCTCAGTGTTTCGGTGGCCTGCCTTGCAAGCAAAAGGACCCGAGTTCGACCCCCAGTACCACAAAAAAAAAGAAAGAAAAGGCTCAGATTCATGCAATCAGGAATGAAAAAGGCAAAGTCACAACAGATCCACAGAAATCCAGAGGATCATTAAAATATACTATGAGAACCTGTACTCTAATAAAACAGAAAACACAGAAGAAATGGACAGATTTCTAGATACTTATGAATTACCAAAGTTGAATGAAGAAAATAAAAACATTTTAAACACCCCAATCACAATCAGTGAAATTGAAAATGTAATTAAAAACTTACCAACAAAGAAAAGCCCAGGGCCTGATGAATTCACTGCTGAATTTTACAAGACATTTAGAGAAGATCTACTGCCATTACTCTTCAGACTTTTCAATGAAATTGAAAGAGAAGCAAATATCACTTTGATTCCCAGACCTGGGAAAGATGTAAATAAAAAAGAGAACTACAGGCCAATCTCCTTAATGAATATAGATGCAAAAATCCTCAATAAGATACCAGCAAACACAATACAGAGGATCATCAAGAAGATCATACATCCTGACTAAGTTGGATTTATTCCAGGGATGCAAGGATAGTTCAACATACGTAAATCAATAAATATAATACACTATATTAACAAAGTCAAGGACAAGAACCACATAATCCTCTCAATAGATGCAGAAAAAGCACTTGACAAAATTCAACACCCATTCATGATAAAAACCCTGCAAAAAATTAGAATAGATGGTCCATATCTGAACTTAATAAAATCTATCTATGAAAAACCAACAGCCAACATCATATTAAATGGCCAAAAACTGAAAACCTTCACGTTAAAATCAGGAACAAGGTAAGGATGCCCACTATCACCACTCCTCTTCAATATAGTTCTGGAAACATTAGCCACAGCAATTAGACAAGAGAAAGAAATTAAAGCAATAAAGATAGGAAAGGAAGAAATCAAACTGTCATTATTTGTTGATGATATGATAATCTACATTGAAGACCCAAAAAACTCCACCAAAAGATTTCTCGACTTAATTGACACTTTTAGCAGAGTAGCTGGATACAAGGTCAACACCCAAAAATCAATAGCCTTCTTGTACACAAACAACAGACTCACTGAGAAAGAGATTAGGGAAACAATCCCTTTCACAATAGCACCCCAAAAAATGAAGTATCTGGGAATGAATCTAACAAAAGAAGCAAAAGACCTCTACACTGAAAACTATAGCACTTTGAAAAAAGAGATCGAGGAGGATATAAGAAAATGGAAAGATCTCCCCTGCTCCTGGGTAGGAAGAAT
>NW_022900922.1:36195377-36196139 GCF_012274545.1 Fukomys damarensis | reverse complement strand
AAAACAACTCCAGATGCACTCAGCTACCTCATCTTTGACAAAGGAGCTGACAGTCCCCACTGGAGGAAAGATAGCCTCTTTAATAAATGTTGTTGGAAAAACTGGATCTCAACCTGCAAAAGATTAAAACTAGACCCTTATCTGTCACCATGCACTAAATTAAAATTCAAGTGGATTAAAGATTTAAATATAGGAGAGCCATGCCTGCTCCCGACCCAGGCACCATCGCTCAAGCACCAGGAGGTAGGCTGGGCCCCGATCCACTATGGGAAGGAGAGCCACGCCTGCTCCCAATACAGCCACCATTGCTCAAGCGCTGGAAGGTAGCCACATGGGTGCCCCTGAACCCCCATAACCCCCTCACACACTCTCAGACCTCCTGCATCAGTCTTTGGACCCACTCTGCAGAGGCAGAGGTGGTCATCAAGGGTATTTTTCTGAGTTCCAACTTTGGACATCTTTAAAGAAAGGGCGTGGGAAACCTGTAATAGAACGTTGTGGAGTTCAACCATTCAGAAGGTTGGGGAACTCAGTCTGGGCCTTGCAGCCCAAGGTCAGTCAGCATCATGGGGTTCAGCCATCAGCTAACTGAGATCAGGGGTCTTGCATCCTCGCTCTGTCTGAGCCATTAAATGGTAAATACACTATATTGAAATTTTGTTCACTGCAGACATGTTCTGGACTGCTTCTTGATTTCAATTTAATTCAAATGATTTAAGGGTGATAGACTAGTGACTACCACAGGTGGTCAGTGTCCAAGTT
>NW_022900922.1:36188267-36190363 GCF_012274545.1 Fukomys damarensis | reverse complement strand
CAATTTGAAACTATACTACAAAGCCACTGTGTTAAAAACAGCATGGTACCGGCAAAGAAACAGACCTGAGGATCAGTGGAACAGATGGAAGACACAAAAACAACTCCAGATGCACTCAGCTACCTCATCTTTGACAAAGGAGCTGACAGTCCCCACTGGAGGAAAGATAGCCTCTTTAATAAATGTTGTTGGAAAAACTGGATCTCAACCTGCAAAAGATTAAAACTAGACCCTTATCTGTCACCATGCACTAAATTAAAATTCAAGTGGATTAAAGATTTAAATATAGGAGAGCCATGCCTGCTCCCGACCCAGGCACCATCGCTCAAGCACCAGGAGGTAGGCTGGGCCCCGATCCACTATGGGAAGGAGAGCCACGCCTGCTCCCAATACAGCCACCATTGCTCAAGCGCTGGAAGGTAGCCACATGGGTGCCCCTGAACCCCCATAACCCCTCACACACTCTCAGACCTCCTGCATCAGTCTTTGGACCCACTCTGCAGAGGCAGAGGTGGTCATCAAGGGTATTTTTCTGAGTTCCAACTTTGGACATCTTTAAAGAAAGGGCGTGGGAAACCTGTAATAGAACGTTGTGGAGTTCAACCATTCAGAAGGTTGGGGAACTCAGTCTGGGCCTTGCAGCCCAAGGTCAGTCAGCATCATGGGGTTCAGCCATCAGCTAACTGAGATCAGGGGTCTTGCATCCTCGCTCTGTCTGAGCCATTAAATGGTAAATACACTATATTGAAATTTTGTTCACTGCAGACATGTTCTGGACTGCTTCTTGATTTCAATTTAATTCAAATGATTTAAGGGTGATAGACTAGTGACTACCACAGGTGGTCATTGTCCAAATTGTGCTTGATCTTAATGTGTTGCTGATTGTATCAGTTGGGATAAAGCATTGCTGATGATTTGATGAGATGTTTCTCTGATGTTATGAAGATGAGAAGGTCTGTGGGTTGTTAGAGACACAGAAGCTAGGGCGCAAATATATCAGGAAGATTTGGGTGATAACCCAGAGATTAAACCAAGGACAGTCCGACAACAAAAATAAAAATGAGAAAACACTTAAGCAAGACTTCCAGTCCACCAATGACAAACAGTAGGGCAAATGAGGATGAAAAGGCCAATAGTGAGCCATAAGGACACCCTGAACTCAAAGCACAGGAAGTAACAAAACAGATCAATCAGGCTCTAGAAAAATTCAAAACAGAACTAATTTCCCAGATAACCATAGAGATAGTGAGCAAAATGGAAGTCGTGATTCGAGACTCTAGAGCAGAAACTGACAAAAAAATAAATGAGCTCAGGACCATGATAGAAGCCATGAAGGCCCAGCATAAGAAAGAAGTGGAAAAATAAATGCCCAACATAGGAAAGAAATGGAATCCATAAAACAGATTCAAACAGATACCCAGGAGATTAAACACTCCATAGAGAGTGTAAGCAACAGAATAAAAGAATGTGAAGATAGACTCTCAGATATAGAAGATAAGATTGCAGTCAGTGACCATGAAAAGAGAGATCTCTTAAAAACAGTAAGGGATCATGAGAAATTGATCCAACAACTCCTAGATGATGCAAAAAAGAATAACATAAGACTGATAGGAATCCATGAAGTACCAGGAGAAAATACAAATGGCTTTAAAAAGCTGTTTGCATAATTGATGACAGAAAATTTCCCAAACAGGGGGAAGAATTTGACATTCGGATAAGCGAGGCATATAGGACACCAACTAGCCATGATCAAAACAAAATCTACACCTAGACATATAATAATCAAGATCCCAGAAACCCAACAGAAGAACAAAATACTACAAGCAGTAAGAGAAAAGAAACAAATCACATATAAAGGAAAGCCCATCAGAATCACAGCAGACTTTTCAACACAAACCCTTGGGGCAAGGAGAGCCTGGAATGAGATATTTCAAGTACTAAAAGAGAACAACCTCCAACCTAGACTGATGTATCCAGCAAAACTCTCTTTCAAAATGGATGGGGAAATAAGACACTTCCACGACAAAGAACACCTGAGAAACTACATGAATACCAAACCAGCACTACAAGCAATTCTAAACAAGATCCTAGAAAAA
>NW_022900922.1:36175888-36187648 GCF_012274545.1 Fukomys damarensis | reverse complement strand
AATATATATATACATATATATATATATGTATATATATATTGAATTTTGGGAAACTTTAACGATGCTGCCAATTTTGCAAAAAGTCATCCCAATTTACTGTGTTGAGTTGGCATTGTCCAGAAATAGACATCCATATTGGTCTAGAAATGTTAATTTTTTTCATTTTTATTTTTTATTTTTTCCATGTATACAGGGGTAACACATTGTACTAAATATGTAAGGTCATATCTATGTGGGTTTGATTACAGAAACTAATAAAGTATTCTCTAAATAATGAAAAAAAGAATAAGATAAGACTATAAGAGTAAGAAGCAATTTAAATATGTTTAGGGACCATTTTCATCTCCAGAATTAAGGATTATTTTAATGTTTCATCATTGCCTTTTCTCTTTTACTTTCCTTTTTACTTTTATTTTTGGATTCCCTATTTTTAATGTTCATACAGAGATTTCTTTAACTGAAATACTGAATAGTTTCTTTGGTGTGAAAAACTATAATAGTCCACAGGATCCTAATGAGATAATTAATAATGTGAAATAGGAACTAAAGGGCTAAAGGTTTAGGGAAAGTGGGAAGGGTGAGGGAAAGGTAATAAGGGAGAGGAAAAAAAATATGAGAAACTGAAAAATGGAAATAAAGTGTTTGTAAATGGGGAGGGGAGGAGGGGTGAAGGGAGGGCAGGGACAAGGGGTAAAAATGAGAATCAAGACCTATCATGTAAAGGTACAGAATTCCAGTGATGAATGTAACTGTATTGTATAACTAGATTGTACCAATAAACTCAATAAAAAGAAAAAAAAGATCTAAATATGAAAACAAAAACACTAAACTTGCTGGAAGGTAAGTTAGGCAGAACTCTGGAAGACATCGGCATAGGAAAAGACTTTATGAACAAGTCCTCAGTAGCATGGGAACTAGCAGAAAGAATCAACAACTGGGATCTCATCTTATTAAAAAGCTTCTGCACTGCAAAAGAAACCATCAACAGAACTAAGAGACAACCTACAATGTGGGAAAAACGTTTTACCAGCTGCTCCTCAGACAAAGGACTATTATGTAAAATATATAAAGAACTCAAAACAACCAGCGCCCCCCCAATATAAAGACCCAATTCTAAAATGGGCATCTGAAATAGACATTTCTCAGACAAAGAAATAAAAGCAGCAAGTAAATATATGAAAAAATGCTCCACATCACTGGTCATTTGAGAGCTGCAGATGAAAACAACACTGAGATTTCACCTCACCCCACAAAGAATGGCTGCTATCAAGAAATCACACAACAACAGATGTTGGCGTGGTTGAGGGGAGAAAGGAACCCTTCTCCATTGTTGGTGGGAGAGCAGACTGGTGCAAGCACTATGGAAGTCAATATGGAGATACTTCAAAGAACTAGGATTAGAGGTTCCATTTGACCCAGCCATCCCTCTGTTGGGTATCTTTCCAAAAGAATTAAAAGAATCATACCACAGTGACATATGCATACCCATATGGCGGCACAGTTTGTAATAGCTAAAACTTGGAAACAGCCCATCTGCCCATCAGTTGGAAACTGGATAAAGAAGATGTGGTTTTTCAATAAAATGGAATACTACTCAGCCACAAAGAATGAGAAAGTAGATTCATTCATAGGTAAATGGGTACATTTTGAGGATATACTCCTAAGTGAAATAAATAAGTCACACATATACAAATACCGAATAGTTTCTCTGGTGTGAAAAACTAACATAGCACTCAAGATCCTAATGGGACAATTAGCAATGTGAAATAGGAAGTAAAGGGCTAAAGGTGTAGGGAAAGTGGGAAGGGTGAGGGAAAGGTAATAAGGGAGAGGAAAAAAAATATGAGAAACTGAAAAATGGAAATAAAATGTTTGAAGGTGGGGAGGGGAGGAGCGGGTGAAGGGAGGGCAAGAACGAGGGAAAAAATGAGAACCAAGACCTGGCATGTAAAGGTACAAGATCCCAGTAATGAATGTAACTGTATTGTCTACCTAGAACATACCAATAAATTCAATTTAAAACAAAAAACAAAAAACATTGATGTGCCACAAATGGAACATCCCATACCTGACCCCTTTGACAGGTCATACTCAAAACACAGGCACCCAAAAAGTATTGTATGCAGTTGCCTTGAGGTTATGTGTATGAGTGCACAGGAATTTGATGGCTAACGGATGATGCCTTCAAGAAAGTCTTCTGAGAGTTGGCTCACTGCATCCTTTTAGATGGAATCTGGCGAGGTTAGATCTCTTCCATTGTCTCTTCTGCTGTATAGCACCTTACCGCAGAGGCGTAGGAGATAAACACCAAGGTGGTTCCAGTATTTAGGGCCTGAAATGAATCACTTCCTGAAAGCTGGACTAAGGAATCTGAGGTGGAAGAAAGGCATTAAGTCCAGGAAGAACATGTGTCTGCTTAGAAAAGGACCTTGGCCAGGGGCTCTGAGAACTGATGTTCTGGGAAAAGAAGAGCTTTGGGTTTCCTCATCACAGGAAACCCCCCTCTTGCTGGACTAACATTTCCCATATGTGCACCTGCCACAGTGAGCAGCCAGAAAAGTTCCAGGGGCCCTAACTCAGGTCCACCTTAAACTCCCATTCAATCTTCTGTTGGTTTCTACCTCACAGCGGGACCCAAACTGCCCCATTTAATGATGTGCATAAAGGCTTCAGGAGAAATAGTCAGGGTGGTGAGTGACTTTCATAGGCCGGTTTGTTTAACATTTTATACAGCGAGATCATTTCCAAGTCTTCAAAGGCCACTCTGAAAACACCTGCATTCATAGCCACATGATACAATCTGGGCTTCATGAAGTGTGCCCTCCATTTTGATTATTTTTAATCACTGGTATGATCATAGAGCTATATTTCCTTCTATTGCTATTTTTTTTTCTTTCTGGAAGTAGTGAAATAATTTACCAAAAAATGTTTATTACATTTAAAACTCTAACCTCATTCTTGATCATTTATGCTAAAGAAATTATTCAAAATCACAAAGTGATGGATTTTTTAAAAAAATAACTCTAAATATGGATTTGGTTAAACAAATCACATCTCCTTCATGTAACAGTGAAAATTGAATTGCCTGTTTTGTGTAACCTATAAACTACTCTCCCAGAGAGTGTCCCACACGCCCAATATTACACAGTAACTACACAGGATTACACAATATTATACACACAATAACTACACAGGCTCTAGGATTCTGTGCTATTCGCAAGTTGAGCTGTTGCTTCTTATTCATGGATAGAGGCAGAAGACACGTGATTTCTGATCAGAGTCAAGGTCATAGCTATTACTCAGTGGAAAGCCTTATTGCTTAACATCCTCTTCTGTTGATTCCCCAGAAAAACAACACAGAAGGGTCATGGTGGATGCTGCATATGAGGGTGATTGCGTCAGGTGAACAGACCACTGAAATTGTCGGCTCGCTGCCTTCGTAGGAACCAGAAGCAAGGTGCTCCGCTGCAGAGAGAAGCTCGCTCACCCCTTGAGGCTGCCACTTGCAGTTACAGCGAAAGAAGCGGCCCAGGTAAAGGGCAGTCAGACACTCTTGGCATGGCCAGCAAGAACTTGTAGGAGCCAGTGCCACGGACTGTCTGGCCCAGCATTTTGCACATTTTTAGTCTTCGTGCATCTTGCCAAGTCTTTATGTGGTTAGGAAAGACAATCCATGGTTCTGGAAGATGAAGTTTTCTCTCAAGTAAATTGGGGAGTGTGGCTGCTTTCTGTGTACTATGTATTACCTAGATTAAGGGTGAATTCATTTGTCCTTGAATATTTGATAGTACTTGCCAGTGAAAGTATCTGGATATGAGGTTTTGTTTGTTATTACAGAAATAAAAATAAAATTCAAATTCTAGTGCTGGATCAGGTGGGATAAGCATGATTCATCTTGGCTCTCCTACTCAATGCAGCTAAATAATCTGTACAGAATTCACACAGCAGGTTAAGTACATCAGGAGTCCAGAAAGTGAATGTTGCTAGGTAGACGGGGCTAGAAGAGCAGATTCGAGGTATAACTAAGATGGCAATGAGTTCCCCACTTTTCCACACAGTATCCCTCAGCATAACCCAACATAACCCCACATTTTCAAGTAGGCCTGGACTGAGAACCTTCTAGTTCTGCCTTTAATGGCAGGAATAGAATTCCTGAAACTCAGAGCGAAGTCCCCAGTTCTTCTTTTCTGTTCGTTCACATTCTAGTCTACCAGAAACCCTGCAATGGCCACAGATGGAGCCTGCAGAGGCAAAACCCTGAAGAAGTCAACCTTCCTATCCCATCTGTGACGCTATGATCCCAAGAGGCTGGGACCAAATCTTACTCCTTTCTTTTCTCTGCCCTCCCATATCTTGGTTCCAGGTAGAGGTGCACTTGTGAAAACATGAGGCGGAGTGAGCAAAGAAAGCCCCAACTTTCTGTCTGCAGACTGGGATATCCCATAGAACCAGAATGTACCAGGGAGACCATGGAGAGGAAGAGAGGAGCACAGGAAAACAGCACTGCAAAGTTGTGCATACACACCAGGGTCATTTCATAGTCTCTCCACTGTGGATCTGAGATCCAGAGACATTGAGAACTCAACTAAAAGCCAGATGACCGCTCCAGCCATGGGACACACAGCTGGGACAGATATGAGCAGAGCAGCAAAGGCTTTGAGAACCACGGTGAATGCATATTGGAGCTTGTGGCCTAATGTCAACAGGTTGACATCTTGTGAAGATGACAATAAAAACATTCTTCATAGAATTTAAGTAATACCCAGCATTTCTTAATAATATCCAAGATATTACCAAAAATTACGTGGCATTCACTGTGACAATAAGATCTCAACTTGTGTGAGAAAAGAGTATCAAGGATATTCCCACAAACATTTTACACATTATTCATCATTGAACAGTGATAATTTTGTTACTTATTTTTCTAACTGCATTAGTCACTTTTTATTGCTGTGACAAAATACCTGACATTCACAATGTGCAAGAGGTTTTATCTGGCACACAGAGGTTTAACTGGAGGGTTCAGCCCAAGGTTGGCCAGCTATATGGCAAAACATCATGGTGGAAGGGCTTGGTGGAGAAAAGAGGCTCAACTTGTAACAGGCAGGACACAGAGAGAAAAGGGAGGAGTCAGGGCCAAGACTGTTCCCAAGGTCACACCTGAAATGACCCACCTTCAACCAGGACCCACCTCCTAACAGCACATTTAGCCATGAACCCACTGATGGGTTAGTCCACTGCTGAGCACAGGACCCCCATGGTCCAGTCATCTTTTAAAAGCCCACCTCGAATACAGGAGTCTTGGGTGGACGTTTTAGCTCTAAACTACAACAAATCCTGTACTCAGGAGTGTATATAGAGGACAAAGATTTGGGAATGACTTGACAAAACCGTTAGAGTTCATTCATAGTGGATACAGTATTATAAAAGTGCCCCAAACAGTATCCCTGTCCTCAGGAAATGTACACTGGCATACGCAAAGGTTTAGCAAAGTGTGCACATGTAGCATAAGAGAAAGATAACAAACCTGGCAACATGTTCAAAACTGTGAGCCCAGGCCTGGGGATGTAGCTCAGGGGTGCTGTGCCTGCCTTGCAAGTGCCAGGTCCTGAGTTCCATCCCTGGTACCTAGAAAAACAAAAAAACTACAAGCCCAAGGAAGGGCTTTTGTTGTACTATTTTTGCAACTTTAAGTTTGAAATTTTTCTGAACTATCCACTCCACTAATACCTATAATATGGATGAATCTCAGAAGTGTTATCCTAAGTCCAAGAATCCAGACACAAAAGATGACATACATGCCCCTACATTTCATTCACAGGGAAGGACAGAAACGATAAAACTATAGTAACAGAAAGAGGATCGTGGTTGCAGGGACTAGAGGTGAGGACAGAGATTGACTGCAAAGGTCAAAGGTGGTTTTGGGGATGCCAGAGGTGTTCTGAATCATGATTGCAATGGTGGTGACGCAAGTGCATGTCTTTGTCAACCTAAAACTAATCCGGGGAAACACTTCATATTGTGAATTCTATTATATGTGATTTATTTTTTGTAGTTAACTGAATTGTGTCTCCCAAAGAGATATGTGTAAATTGTAATCCCTAGTAACTGAGAATGTGGCCTTGGTTAGAAATCTGATCTCCGCAGGTGTAAGAAAAAAATTAAGGATCTTAAGATCAGCCTGCATTCAGGGTGGGCCCTAAATCCACTGACTTGTGTCGTTATGAGCAGATGTAGAGGGTGACTGAAGACACAGAGGAGACTGAAAAGAAAAGGCTGTGTGAGGAGAGAGGCAAAGAATGGCAGGATGCAGCTGCAAGCCAAAGACCAAAGATCACCTATGACCACCACAGCTGGGAGAGAGGCATCAAACAGATGTGCCCTTAGCACCTCCAAAAGGAAGCTGGCACAGTGGTGCATGTTCGTTATCCCAGCACTCTGGGTGGATGAGGCAGGTGAGTTACAAGTTCAAGACAAGTCTGAGATGCTAAGTAAGACCTTGTTTTAAAATTTAAAAACAAAGGGGTGTGGTTGGAGCTGGGAACACAGCTCAGTGTAAAGGGCCTGAGTTCAGTCCCTAGCACAGCAAAACCAACCAACCAAAACAAAACAAAATAAAAAATCTCCACGAGGAACCAGCTGCCAGATGCGGTGGTGCATGCCTATTATCTCAGTACTCTGGGAGGCTGAAGCAAGAGAACTGCAAGCTCAAATCCCACGTGGGCAGTTGAGGAAGACCCTATCACAGAATTTTTAAACAATAATTTTAAGAGACAGGGGTGTGTCTCAGTGCAAAGGTCTTCAGCTCAATCCTTAGTACTGGGGGAAAAGAAAGAAACCAATCCTTTTGATACCTGACTTCAGACTTTTGGTCTCCAAAACCATAAAAAAATACATTTTTGTTCATTAAGCCAAACCAGACCCCAAAAGAACTTTGATTGAGTCATACTCTAAATCAATGGAGTAGAAAGTCTCAATAAAGAAATAGAAAACACAATCTCTAATTCAAAATAACATAAACTTAAAGAAATTCATACCCAGATATAGTATAGCAAATGTATTAAAAACTAAAGACAGGCTGGGGATTTACTTTAATGGCACCATGCCTGCCTCACAAGTGCCAGGTCCTGAGTTTGACTTCCGGTGCCAGGGGGAAAAAAGAAAAGAAAAAAACTAAAGACAAAAACAGGCATTGTGGGGCACTCCTATAATCCCACCACTTGGGAGGGTGAGGAAGAAAGATTCCTCTGAGTTTGAGGACAGCCTGGGCTACACAATGAGATCCTGTCAGAGAGAGAGAGAGAGAGAGAGAGGGAGAGAGAGAGAGAAAGGAAGAAAAGAAAGCAAGCAAGCAAGTTTGAAAGCAGCCCTTCCCAATGTATACCCACTAGAAAACATCTATCTCAGTAATAGATGGAGAGAGAAAATCAGAGATGGAAATAGCTGAAAAATACCATCAACTAACTGGATCTAATTGACACTTTTATAGCACCACACCCAACAAAAGCAGAATAACATTATTTCTAAGTACACGTGGAATGTTTACTGCCATAGACCATATCCTGAAGCTCAGCATATTTAAAAAATTAGAGCAATATAAAATATATTCTACTTTAATGTAGAATAAAACTAGTAATCAATAAAATGACAATGGAAAAATCACTATGTATGTGAAAATTAAGCAACATGCTTATAAAATGATCCATGGGTCAAAGAGGAAATTTTGAGAGAAATTAGAAATAATGTTTAACTGAGTGAAAATAAAAATAAAATATATGAAGGAATTTAGAGATATAGCTAATGAAGTGATCGAAGGAAAATTTTTAACATTTAAGGCTTACATTAGAAAATTAATTTCTTGGGGCCAGAGATTTAACTCAGTGGTGCTGTGCCTGCCTTGTAAGCACAAGGTCCTGAGTTCAATCCTTGGTACGATATATATTTAAAGTAATTTCTTGATTCAATAAGCTAAACTTCTATGCTAAGAAATAAGAAAAAGCAAAAGGTAGGACATAACAGATAGTGGAAATTTAAAAAGTGGAATATAAATAAAGAAAATTCATAAAACTTTAGGTTGTTTCTTTGAAAAGATCAATAAAACTGAAAAATCTCTAGGAAGCCTGGCAAAACAAAAAGACATAAAATGGGCCGGGGATTTAGCTCAGTGGTTCAGTGGCCTGCCTTGCAAGCACAAGGACCCAAGTTCAATCCCCGGTACCAAAAAAAAAAGGAAAAAGACATAAATTATCAGTAGGAGTCCTTCTTAGCCATAGGGGATGCATAAAAAACCTGAATGCTTGAAACCCAGGACAGTAGAGAACTGTGTTTTGCTAGTTTTTTCCTATATAGTACATAAATACCTATGATAAGGTTTAACATACAATTCATAAATTAGACATTGTAAGGGATGCACAAAATAATAAAACAGAACGATTAAAACCCTACATTGAATGAATATTGCACCACCTGCTTCCCTAGTTCTGAGGTGCAGGCCTTGGTCTGAACCATATTCTAGCACCCTTGGGTCTCCAGCGGACAGCTTGTCATGTGAGATGTAAGCCTCCATAATCACAAGAGCCAGCCCTAATAAACCATCATCTCTCTGTCTCCCCTCCTGTGTATCCTACTGGTTGTCTTTCTCTGGGGAATTCTAACATGTCATGACATGAATCCACCATATTATTATCGGAATAGTTTCATTGCCTTAAAAAAACCCTTGCGCTTCATCTGTTTTATCCCTTGCTTTTTGCAAGCTCCAAAAAGATCACAGACCTTTTTCCTGACTGTATCGTTTTGCCTCCTCTGTAATGTGCCATAGTTGGAACCATAATTGTGTGGTCCTTTCAAATTGGTTGCCTTTGCTTAAAAATATGCATTTGATTCTTCCATGTCTTTTTATGACTTGATAACTCATTTTAGTGCTGGATGCTATTCCATTGAGTGAATATACCACAGCTCCGCCCACTCATTCACTCACCTATTGAGACACATTGCAGTTGCTTTCACATTTGGCAGTTAGAGCAAAGGTGCTATAAAAAATCATGTTTGTATGGCTGTAGCTTTCAATTTAAGATGCAGTGTGCAACCACTTGGGTAAAACTACTAGTCACATTCCTCACTGATGACAAAAAGCAATACACCAACAATTAAGGGAGGAGAGGTTTATTTTACTTTGATCCACTTTCAGTCCATTGTTGGCTGTCTCCACAGCAGGATAGCTGTGTTACGGCTTGTGATTAGATGTCCCCCCCAAAGCCTCATGAGGTCATAGGTGGGGCTTTTTCGGAGGTGGTTGGACCTAGCTTATGTTATTAATTCATGGTGCAATGATAGGATTAAAGGTATTAGGATTAAGAGTGTGCTATCTACCCTAAAGGTGAGTAGCCTGGATACAAAATAAGGGACAGAAAAAGGCTTGCTCTAGTTACTTGTAGTTGGCTGCTTGCTTACTTTTGGTGCCTTTTGCCTGCCATGAACTGTGTCTCCTTTGTAATGCCCCTTTGCCATGCCACCCTGCCTTGGACCTAGCCAACTGTGTTCTGAAATCTCAATAAACTGTGAGCCAAATAAACCTTTCCTCCTTTAAGTTTGGGTGTCAGGTATTAATTTTATCTCAGCCACAAGAAAAGCAACTAAGAGAGATGTGGTACCAGAGAAGTGGGGTCATGGCTGTGACATTACCTGTCCATGTGGCCCAGGAGCCTTTGGAACTGGCTTGTGGAAAGAGTTTGGAGATGCCAGCTGAGAGAGCAGTCCTGGAAAGCCTCAGGTTGTACTTGATGGGAGATTCTGGCCAGAGCTCAGGAGACCAGGATGCTGATAGAAACACTGCTGGTAAAGACCAGGCTCCAGAGGTTTCTTCTGGGAAAGACTGCATTGGCTGTTGGACTCCAGATGGTGTGTGTTATGGCATAGTAGGATATTTTTTACATTTTGCTCATACCCAGAGACTTTGCCTGAGCCTGAGCCTGAGACTAAGGGCGTTGGACTAATTAATCTTATAGAAGAAATTTCAAGGCAGTCTAATGTTGAATTAGTGGCATGGCTACCTATGGGGGCTTCTAGCCAAATTTATGTTGAGAATCAAGAGTAAAGACTCCAGCAGAAAGATTCAAAATGCTGTGAGTTTGGCCAGAAAGGGAGCTCCAGTAAAGTTGTGTCTGCAAAGATGGAACAAAAGAGAAATTGGTTTCTGACAAGACTAGCAAGAAAAAGACAGATATTTCAGAAGAAGGCAACAGAAAAGATGCCCTGAGGACATCACAAGAACCAGCAGGACTCCAGCCTTAAGTGAAAGACCACTTAAAAAGAGAGCCCCCAGCACCATGTTCTATAATGGCAGTGGTCTAGAATTTGTTCCTTGGGATTGGGATTGAGTGCTCAGTGATCCAGGAACTCAACCCCTACAGCCAAGAGAGAAGGAAGCCTGCTCATTCTCTGTTACTGTTCCAGCTGGGGGCATGCCCTGGCATCATCCATGTGTACTGGGTTCAGGTGCATGCAGAACACAAGAGTTGTGGGGTCAGGAAGGCTTCCACCCAGATTTGAAGAGAAGGCCTGGGAGGCCAGGCAGGGTGCCCCTGAGAGGGCAGCATGTGAAGCTAAGTGTGAAGCCGAAGGTGCATTGGAGACTCCAGAAGGTTGGAGAAGCCAAGAATGTGGATCATCTGAGGAAAACTGCAAGGAGAGAGCAGAGCTAGCCCAAGAGAGAAGCTGTGAGAGCTACAACCACCAGCAGTGCCATAGGGCGAAGCTACCCAAGCCCTTTGGAGTTCACATCTTTCCACGGATTGCCTCTGATGCTGAACATGGAACTACATGAATTAATGTTTGCCCTGCTGGATTTTGGACTTGCTTTGTTCCCATTCCTTGCTCTTTCTTTTATTTTCTTTCTCTCTCTCTCTCTCTCTCTCTCTCGTATTGTGAATCAAACTTGGCACCTTGCAAGGCAGGTGCAGCACAGCTGAGCTAAATCCTCATCCCTTCCATTCCTTTCTATCCCCCTTTTTGTACCTTTTGGGATGGAAAAGTCTATCTTGTGCCACTGAATGTTGGAAGTGTTTAACTTTTCATTTGTAGAGGGCCTCACAGCTAAGAGTTTGCCTTAAATCTCAGAAGAGACTCTGGACTTGGACTTTTCAACAATGCTAAAACTGTTAGAACTTCAGCAACTCTTGGACATGGACTAAATGCCTTGGAGATGGACTACAAGGGATGTGCATGAGTCTTTGGGGGACCAGGGGTGGGATGTTATGGCTTGTGTTTAGATGTTCCCAAAGCCTCATGCATCATAGGTGGGGCTTTTTCAGAGGTGGCTGGATCTAGAGTGTGTGATTTATTCATGGTGCAATGCTAGGATTAAGGGTGTGCTACCCACCTTAAGGGCAGGTAGCCTGGATAGAATATAAGGGACAGAAAGAGGATTGCCCTAGTTAACTGTAGTTGGCTGCTGGCTTGGTTTTGCTGTCTTTTGCCTGCCATGAGCTGTTTCAACTCTGCACTGCCCTCTGCTATGCCGCCCTGCCTTGGACTCAGCTAACTATGAACTGAAACCTGTATAAACTGTGAGTCAAATAAACCTTTCCTCCTCTAACTTTGGGTGTTGGGTATTTTGTCCCAGCAATGAGAAAAGTGACTGAGACATTTTGGCAGAGGGTTATGACAGTGAAGAAGCAGAGAATGAAGGAGCCAGTAAGAGAGGTAAACCCTTCCAGGATGCACCTGCAGACCCACCTCTTCAGACAAGGCCTCACCTCCCAA
>NW_022900922.1:36173639-36175610 GCF_012274545.1 Fukomys damarensis | reverse complement strand
CTCCAATTAGGCAAAGGAGCTGTGCGCCATCCCTTCCCCCATGTGACGCTAAACAGCACCCAACAGTTATTCCTGCTTCCACTAGCCGGAGAGAGGTACAAAATGAAATAACAAGAGACTAAGAGCCCACCATGCCCTAGGCAGCAGAGCCCTGGTGCCAAGGCAGAGTCAGTGGGAGGCACCGAAAACCAGGTGTCCGGACTTTCAAATCTGAAAGCCTCAGTTATTGACCTGCTTCTCCGTTTTCTTTTTTCCCTGTTGCTGCTGCTACCTTTCCTGTGATCATCAATAAATGTAGCTACTTATTACTACCGCGTGTTTGCTTCCTCTTCCCACATAGGAACCTGAACTATTACTGGCCCATTCAACTCAAACATCCAATCACCTTCCAAAAGCCCCACCTTTGAGTCAATGAGGCTTGGCGGAGGGGACATCTAGACATAAACTGTAACTGGCACTGCAAAACGGAACTTCTAATAGTTAGATCTTTTTGTCTTTTAGAGAAACTTCTCCAACCTTCTTCCTGCTAAGCAGAGAACCAAACGCCCTCCCCTCTTCAGCCCCAAAGAAGTGACAGAATGTGCAGATGCTGACACCAGGAGGCCTGGAGCCCCATTTTCTTTACACAAGAAAGGGGACAAGGAGCTGAAGATGATGACTTGATAAAGCAGGTGTAGAGATCTGCAGTCTCTCTGTGCTCCTCTCCCTTCTGTTCCTTACCACAAAGGACCTGTATAATGGGAGATGGTGAGGCAAACAGGCCCATCCATCTCCTGGGAGCTAGCTTTAGTTAATCCCTTTTTCCTTTTTACCAACATACATGGCCTCCTTAGATTTGGTCAGTGGGAAGCAAAGAAACCCGAGCGTATGGATCTAAGTGGCTGATATCAAAACCATAACAATTGCCAAACTATTTTCAGAATGGCTATGACACTCTGCATTCTTAGCAGAAATGAGTGAGTTTCTCTTGCTCTATATCCTCACCAGCATTTGTTGTATTTTGGACCTTAGCCATTCCAGTAAGTGGGTGGTACAGCCCTGGGGCAGGAGATTAGGGTGTGGCCAGCTAGCTGGGAAAGTGGGTGTGACTTGTCAGTCACCAGGACTCAGGAGACCAGTGCCAGAGCCCTGCACCTGGGGCCAATCAGAAAATGCTATCTTCTCCCCAAGAACTCAGGCAGGTTCTTAGTAAGATGGCCAGGATCTGCTGCAGCCTGAAGAGTGGGACACAGGGAAGATGGTGCCACTGAGCTCTTGGGCTCTATGCTCTCACAGTGGTCTACTTTCACCCTGCAGAGTCTTCTAGTTTTAACCGGCCCACAATTGTGCTGCAGAGCGTGTTCCTTTTCTTGTCATACCTTTACTACATGTGAAATCCTTGGTACTTTTTGCCTTGTCTTGACCAATTCTTTGTTCAGAACAGAAAGAACTAGAGTTCACCTCTAGAAAGAAACTCCAGCACCCCAAACCCAGTAACTGTATTATCTCATTGCATTATCTTGCTCTTCCCCAGAAGAACCTGAGGTTGCACATCTTTGCACGTGTTTATCTGCACAGGGAGGCTTCTGTGAAGACCTTTTGCCCACTTCTGATCATGTGTATTTTCTTATTGTTGCACTGCAAATTTTAAAAATACATATATTTTGGGAGAGAGTATTTTATCAAAGGTCTCTTGTAAATCGTTCCTCCTGGTCTGTAGCGGGTCTTCTCTGACACCTGTACCTTTTTACAGAATGTAATCCTTGCTTTTGAGATAACCCTAATAGCCGGCACTTTCTCTTGCTCGAGATTTCACAACTACCATGTTAAAGGCTGCAAATTGATCATCGCTGACCTCAGCATACTAACGAGCCTAGGTTCTGGCCGGAATTCCCCACCCAGCGTCTCCACTCCGCACGGGTTTCTATTTCTCGGGACCGGACAGCCCAGTCCCACCGCAGGTGTCCGCCCAGCCGCGCGCGGAGGAAGGAA
>NW_022900922.1:36142202-36173195 GCF_012274545.1 Fukomys damarensis | reverse complement strand
CTGGGCGGAGCCGCGAGTGTTCCAGGAAGTCGGCTTGGAGCCGCTAGCAGCCCACCTACGGGTGGGAGGCTGGACGCTCCTCCTTCCTCCTGGAGTTTCAGTTCAGGTCCGACCGGGACAGAAATCTGCTCTGACTTGTCTACGAAATAGGCGCTTCTTTTTTGTTTTGGTTGTTTTGGTAAGGACTTGGGTTCTTAACTGCGGTATTGTTAAACAGTGTTCGTGCTCTTGGCCTAACAGCGTTACATAAATGTCTCTGGCCGAGTCCTCTTCCCAACCCTTTGAAAGGTTCTTTCAGTGTTGCATTTGGGATCACGGTGAGCTGCAGAGGCAATCAAGAACATTTCTCTATAACCTTAGAGGAGAGCTGGCAAATGAGCAAGGAGGTCAGAGACAAGCCAACAAAGAGACGGATCTCAGGACTGTAGGATGTTTCTTTGGTCGTCAGTGGCATTTGATTTTGTGAAGCGCTGCGCTGCTCTTCAGGGTTCAGGAGAAAATAGAGCTCCCTTGTCTCTTGCTGATCACTGGACTCTTCCTTGCAGAGACATCTTATTTATCTTGGGCAAAGTATGTAGCTGCTTTAATGAAGAAGTTTGAAGGGGCCTTTCAGTTTTCACTGTCAATACTGCCCTGATTTACACTTGAAGAAACCAAGGCACAGATTGAACTTTGAAATATAGAGTGACTTAATACTCATCTGCATTTTGTATTCATCAGGAAGGTATACAGAATAAGGATGAAATGGTGGCTACTTAGAATGTGGAAGTTTAGGGCCAGGGCTTTAGCTCTCAGTGGTGCTGCCACCTGCTTCGCAAGGGCAAGGTCCTGAGTTCGATCTCCGGTACCAAAGCAAACAAACAAAAAAGCAAAACAAAGAAAGATGTGGAAGTTTAGAAATGTGGACTGCTGCAGCTCTTCTATAGAAAAGTGCAGATCAGGCTTGTTTAAAATTGGCTTTATTTTTGTTACTTGAAAAAACAGCAGTAATGGTTAATTTTCATTTTCCTCTGTCTGCACTCAATTGAGCCCCAGAGATGACATTATATACCTTCAGGTTTGGGATTATTAATGAATCTTGAAATACCTAAATATGGCAAGGTACTATTTGTTAGTTATTAATCCATAATATGTTAAAGCCACCAATTTGATCCAGGAATTTGAAACAAAAAATATGGCTTCTTGTACTTCGGTTGGATCTATTCTGGCAGAAATGGCTATTAATGTGTAGAATATTGATTTTTGAGCCATGTCTTTTCATTAAAGACCATCTCTTCCCCCATATTTCTAACAGTAGTATACTCATCTAATGTAGGCAAGTAAGGCTGTAAGATTGGATCTTTGCATCTGAATTTTTCCAAAGTTAAGTTATTGTTTATTTATTCAGAGAAACAGCATATGTTAGAGAACTCATGGTGGAAGTTTGAGAGAAAGGACAAGGTTTTATTCCACTACCACTTCAGGTGAAGCGTTTAATCCCCAGTATTAGTTTCTTAGTAAAATAAAAATAAAATAAAAATATAGCCATGGAAAGGTACATATGCATTTAAAACTTTTTAATATATACTTAACCTGCTTTAAATGGTAAATTGTGGGATTTCTCGTGATTTCCCATTAATTTCAATGGAAAAACTATACTTCCCTAAGCCTCTGATTATGCTTTTATCCAGAAACATTGACAAATCCAATTAAAAGGACATAATTAAACCATTAGTTGAAATTAGTGTAACATGGCTTTCTAACCAACAGTTTTGTGGCTCTTGAGTATTCCTCATCTTCTCAGGAGGCAAAAGCTATTTGGTAACCAGCAAGAGACAATATTAAAATAGAGTTTAACTGATCCTGATCACTTACATTAGTGATCCCTGAAGTAAATTTTATTATTTTAATTTACAAGTGAAAAAACGAATACTTGGGTTAAATGATTCACCTGAAGTGGTGGTGGGATCAAACCGTGTTTCTCTCAGACTTCCATATCACTTCGCTAACACATGCTATTTCTTCTTCTTCTTCTTCCTCCTCCTCCCCCTTCTCCCCCTCCCCCTCTCCCCCTCCTCCGTCTTCTTTCTTCTTTCTTTCTTTCTTTTTTTTTTTTTTTTGGCCTTTTAAGACCCATGTCCTTTGTTCCCCATTAAGTTTATTAGTACATTTTAGGTATACAATACAGTTACATTCATCATTGGTATCTTGTACCTTTACATGATGTACCTTGGTTCTTATTTTTTCCCCATTCCTCTGCCCTTTCACCCCCTCCACCCTTCCCTATTGACAAAGACTTTATTTCCATGTTTTTCCTTTTCACATATTTCTTCTTTTTCCTTCTTTCCTTTCCTCTACCCCTCCCACTTCCCCTACTCCTTTAGACATTTTCTTCCTATGTCACAATATTAGTTATACATTTTGACCCTTATTTACACTGTTAGTTTTTCACACCAGAAAAACTATTTGGTATTCACACATGCGTGTCCTATTTATTTCACTTAAGAGTATGGCCTCAGTGTGCATCCATTTAGCTATAAATGTCTCTAGTTTCCCTTCTTTATGGCTGAGTAGTACTCCATTTAATTTTTAAAAAACACATCTTTATCCAGTCTCCAGTTGATGGGCATTTGGGCTGTTTCCAAGTTTTAGCTATTACAAACTGTGCTGCTATAAACATGGGTGCATACATATCACTGTCCTATGATTCTTTTAATTATTTTGGGAAAATACCCAGCAGAGGAATAGCTCTAATCCTAGTTGTTTGAAGTATCTCCATGCTGATTTCCACAGTGGTTGCACCAGTCTGCACTCCCACCAACAATCAAGAAGGGTTCCTTTCTCCCCCCAGCTCCTCCAACATTTGTTATTAGTTGATTTCATGATAGCAGCCATTCTTTCTGGGTTGAGGTGGAATCTCAGCTTTTTTTTTTTTAAATACTGGGGTTCGAACTCAGGACCTTGGGTTTGCGAGGCAGGAGATGGAACCACTGAGCTAAATCCCCAGCCCTCAGTGTTATTTACATCTGCATCTCTTGAATGACCAGTGATGGTGAACATTTTTACATATTTATTTGCTGCTTTTGCTTCTTTGAGAAATGTCTGTTCATTTCAGATGCCCATCTTTTAATTAGGTGTTTATATTTGGGAGGTCTGATTTTTCTTAGTTCTTTATATATTCTAGATAATAGACTGTTGTCTGAGGAACAGACAAAATGTTATCTCTTAGCTCTGTTGGTGGCTTCTCTTGTGGTGCAGAAGCTTGTTGGTTCTTTGTGCTAGTTCCTGTACTACAGAGGATTTGTTCATAAAGTATTTTCCTATGCCAATGTCTTCGAGAGTTCTTCCTAACTTATCTTTCAGCAAGTTTAGTGTTTCTATTTTAATATTTATATCTTTAATCCACTTGGATTTTAGTTTAGTGCATAGTGAAAGATAGGGGTCTAGTTTTAATCTTTGGCAAGTTAAAATCCAGTTTTTCCAACACCATTTATTAAAGAGGCTATCTTGGGCCCAGGGATTTAGCTCAGGCACTTTGTATTACTAACCATTCTTCCACAGCATTGTTTCTGAAAACTGCTGAGCAGATTTCAGAGTATGGGTGGCTCATAACTTATTCTCTCCTCTGCACATACAAGTTGTTCTCCATTCTCTATGCTTTTGCTGTTCTGTGTAATGTTACCAAGAACATCATTTACATAACTATCAGCATCTCAGATTTGATACCTCAAGGAACTACTGAGTCAAGGAATTACTCCTTTTTAAACATATAATTTTTGTTTATTATAGAAAATATAGTAAAACTGTAGAGAAAGCAAAAAATAACCTTACCATACAGATGAAAACCCTTGCTACTGTTTTGGTGTGCTTCCCGTGCCTCCTGTCTGTGCATCCTCTCCCCAGCCTCATCCTCACCAGGACTGGCTGGCGTGGAGGCCCTGGGCAGAGTCCCAGGGCACGCTGGCATTGTGGGGAGTCAAGACGAGTAACTGAGCAGCCCAGCTAACCATGGTTAGGACCCTACCGCATGCAGCCGCAGTGTTTTCCATATAATCCTTACCTGTCCCATGAGGGGTTGTTATCCCCATTTGCAGTGAGGAAGTTGAGGGTGAAGTAATTGTCCCAGGGTCACAGGGGTAATGAATTACAGAGCTGGCACTCAGCCTTACAAGAGGAGACGTCACTCTACGCTGACACTGTTAATGGCACCTGCTATTGCTCCTTCAGTCTGGGCCTCACCCCTTCCCACAGCCTTCACCCTTTACCTGGCAGCTCCCTGCTCCCCTCCCACCCCCTGGTCCCTGTCTCACAGATGAGCTTCTTTCCTGGAAGACGCTTCTCTTGCCTGGCAATGCCTTATATCACGAGCCTCGTGTGCTGGTACGTGGGCGTGGTCTGGGCAGCCTTTGCACAGGTGTGGAGAGTCACTTACCTGTGTCGTCTGCAGCAGGCAACTGGACAAAACTGTAGACAGCCTGTGCGTTTGTAGAAAGCTCCCCACCATGGCACTTTTAAACTCCATGCTCTCCAGCATTCTACGATGAAAAACAACAAAGTGCAAAGTTAAAAATATTTTTCAGTATACTCCCATTTGTGCACTAGTAATTTTACTCTGCTTGCTTTATCACCATCCACTTAAGTACTTCAACATGCCTACTGCAAATTAGAGTTCAGTACGTTTACAGATTTCCCTTCTGTTCTGAAGAGTACACTTGTGTCCTCGGGACTGATTCCAGGACCCCCTCAGATATAGAAATCTGAAGATGCCCAAATCCCTTATATAAAATGGCATAGTATTTGCATAGAACCTACACACACCCTTGCCGGACCTCATGCAGTGTAAGTGCTATGCAAATGCTTGTTACACTGTGTTGCTGAGGGAATCATGACGAGAAAATGTCTGTATATGTCCAGTACAGCTGCAGATTTTCAAGAACATTTTCTGTTGGCATTAGGTTAAGCGCACAGATGCAGAACCCACAGATGCAGAGGGCTGACTAACCCTGCTTAGTACCGGCGGGCGTCTACGTCTGCACAACCCTAGCCCTGCTGGCATCCCAGAATGTCTCCTCTTTGCCCCGTCCCATTCACTTCTCACCCTGCTGGCAGGCAACCAGTCTTCTCTTTCCACTGTGGATTAATTCTTCCCATTTTAGAAGTTCATATAAAAGGAAGTATACAGTATGTATTCTTCTGTACTCCTTTCACCAGCATGATGTTTTTGCATTTCATCTGTGCTGTTTTGTGCATTAGTAATTCAGCTCTTGTTTACTGCTGAGTATAATACTTTGCCACGCCCCCTTCTGGAGGACAGCTGTCTCCCCTTTGCAGCTATTACAAATAAAGCTGCTTCAGAACATTGTGAATCTTTTTGGATGTGTGTTTTCATTTCTCTTGGGAGAGGAATTGCCTGGTCATAGTATACAGGGGTGTGTTTAGTTCTATAAGACCTTTTCCCCAAGTGGCCATACCAATTTACACTCCTGCCGGCAGTGTATAAGAACCTCTGCTACTGCTTGTCATTGGGAGTATTTGCCTGTCTTTGTAATTTTGGGTATCTGGGTAGGTGTGTATTGGTATCGCACTGTGACTCCCTGGGTGGTTTTATTGGTTTCAGTTTGAAGAACTTTAGCCCCCACTGTCTGGATGGCCTGCAGGGCTTCCACATGGGCCACTGCTCCTTGTTTTCTCTTCCTGGAATTCTTTTCCTTCCCATTGAGTTAGCTGTGCATCTGAGTACATGCTGGAATTATGGTCTCCCACACATATAGGTCTGTAGCAGGAAGGTGTTTAAATTTCTTATGTACACAGTATTGCCAGAAATGAAAAGTCTGTGGGAATAAAAATTACGGTCTTCTGTGATTCTTAGAAAACAGCTCGTCTTAGAGATTGTGTCATCTCTCCTCAGAAGAACGAAGGCACACCAAGCATGCGGTTTTTTGCATCAAGATCTCTTTGCCCTAAGATGTCCTCTGTTTTCTTACAGGGCACAGCACCGAGGAAACACAAACAAACAAAAAAGAAAGTGGTGTGTTTCAGGCATTCTAAGCATTTGGAAAGCAAGCCAGCATGTCTTTGGATGACATTAAGATGAATTCCAGTGACCTTCTTCAAAAAGAAGATCTAGACAGTGGAGGCTTCGGGGCAGTGTCCTTGTGTTACCACAGGACGCATGGATTTGTGATCCTGAAAAAGGTGTACACAGGGCCCAAGCGCATGGAGTGAGTCGGGAGCAGAGGTGGGGGCTGCACTCCCAGCTGGTCCCAAAAGCGGTGATCTTGGAGGGCTCATGGATTAGAGCCACCTGGATTTCAGGATGAGGCAGCCCTCGAGGTAGTCTCAGTACACCAACCCTGCCAAGAGTAATGATAACCCTTGTTATTGCATCATCTCTGATGAGGGTCCTGAGGCCAGTTACTGAAAAACTGGTGATATGGGAGAGAAGCATATGGGAAGGAAAAAGCACTGATGCGGGAGGCAGTGTAAAGGGAATGGGAGGAATCAGTGAAAACAAGCTTCCTGGCTTTACATTTTTGGCAAGGACCAGTCCTCAAAATGTACAAAAAAGGCAGTTGAAGCAGTTCTCAGAGGGCTCACATTCTGTCATGCTTTTTCCTGTCACACACTGTCCAGCATAGTGCTCTGTTCAGGCCACGTTGCTCTGCTTGTGTGCTGTGCACTGCTTATTTACAGTCCTGGGTGCCTGCTGCCAGGACTAGGAGCAGAGCATCAGGGTGACCAGCCTCCTGCTCGGTAACACTTGTGGTCTGGGCCTGGGGACACCAGATGAGCCCCAGTGTGATGAAGTGTGTGGCAGTGCACTGGAGGCGCTTGGGCTCCAGGGATAAGGGGGAGCTGTGCCCACCTCAGCACAGTGCCTTTCCACCTGCAGGTACAACGAGTCCCTCCTGGAGGAGGGGAAGATGATGTACAGACTGAGTCACAGACGTGTGATGAAGCTGCTGGGTGTCATCATCGAGGAAGGAAACTACTCCCTGGTGATGGAGTACATGGAGAAGGGCAACCTCATGCAGGTGCTCAAAGCCCAGGTAGTACACACCACCAGGGCTCTCTGCATAGCCCTGGGTGGGGTGCTGACTGGCTGTTACGGTACTGTGGGGCCACCTGTAGCTCACTGATGTAAAATAATCACTTTAGGATTTCCTGAAGTCAGGCTTTGTCAGAGTGTGTGTGTGCACGCGCGCGCTCACTAATAGGAATCAAACCTAGGGGTGCTTTACCACCAGTCTGTATCCCTGATCCTCTAGCTCTTATTTTTAAAAAATTTGAGACTGGGCGTCTTGCTAAGTTGCCCAGGCTGGCTTTGAACTTGTGATCTTCCTGCCTCAGCCTCCCGAGTAGCTGGGGTTATAGGCATGTGCCACCATTGCTAGTTCTGAGATCTTTCTTGCCTTCCTCTGCTGAGGGCGGTTTCTCTCCTTCCACCCACCCCCGACAGTTCTGTGTCCTTGCTCAAAAGGTCCCCCTGCATCTGGTGTTGTGGTTAACTTGTTACCACACCTGCCAGCCTCTCCAATTCACACTCCAGAGACAGGGTCAATCTTCAGGAGCACATGGTCTGACATGGGGTGTGTGGGTCAACTGATGACAGCCTGTACACTGTCATGACCAGCACAGGATTCATGAAAGCATCTGCACTCCACATAATGTAAAAGAAGATGGAAGATTTATGACTGTACTTTGAAACCATTTAGGAAACTTTTATTACAGGTTAAAAGTAGAACATAAGCTGCAAGAACAATGGATAAGATTTAAAACGGGAAAATTAAACTAGTTTACCAAAACCAAATAATTTTAAAGTATTTTTTAAAGTTTATGCACCTGTTAAGATCAAGGTCTTGTGCTAGTCACTCAGGAGTCCTAGCCAGAATGTGGGCAAGGAAAGGAGGCAGACAGGAAGTGCCATGTGATGGTGTTGTGGTGTGATGGTGTTGTGGTGTGATGGTGTTGTGGTTGACTTCCCAGAGTCTGCTGCAGCAGAAACACAGCCTGGGCAGAGGGGAGGGGTAAAGCTTCCAGCCTGATAGACAAAAGGAAATGATAAGTATTTCTGGCAGAGATGATGCTGAGGCAAAGGAGTAAGAGGACAGCCAGATTTTCAGAACTGTAAGTCACTGGTTTTGGCTAGAGGGCAGACTGTGCAGTGACAGGGTATGGTTGTTTTTATGGCATTTTCCCTTTCTCCGTATTTCCCTCCCATTTCACACCTGCTAACCAG
The DNA here is from genome assembly GCF_012274545.1 of Fukomys damarensis. Lineage (NCBI taxonomy): Eukaryota > Metazoa > Chordata > Mammalia > Rodentia > Bathyergidae > Fukomys > Fukomys damarensis. The sequence goes on along the minus strand of NW_022900922.1, from coordinate 36,164,977 downwards.
TAGATCTCTTTCACATACACACACCTGGGGGAGGACAGCATATGATCACTTAGGTCTGTTGTATCATAGTTGGCCAGACTGTGCTTCTTCCTCAAACCCGCTGAGATCAGAGGCATGAAAGGAGACATATTAGTAGAGAAACAAGTCTTTTGGGACAGGAGGCATTCTGCTGGACCAGCAAGGATAAGGTGTACCGTTTGGGGCTGAGGAAGAATCAAGAGGACCCAAGAGAGAATCTGGAAGGGTGGGGGGAGAATGAGGTTTGCTTGCTTAGAATTTTTTCCAAAGGCCAAAAGTATACCAAGGAAGAAGGAAACAGATCTCCTTTTTGTACAGCAGTGACCCGGTTATTGATGCTATAGTTCAGCTACATTATGCGTTAAATGTGGTTTGAGGGGTAGACTTGGGAATCTAATTCTGTAGTTTACATGTTTTTTCTGTTAACCATCAACCAGTGTACAGACACTTTTTGGGAAATATCCTATTTATAAACTTTTTTCTTTGTGAAGCAAAATTAAAATTTAACCACTGAAATAGAAATTGGAATTGTTTTTACTAACATGGATGATATAATTAGAATAGAACTGTAAGAGTGGCCTGAAACTATACAGTGACCCTAAAGGGCTTGACATGAGATAATGAATAGAAACTAACTTACTTTAGCATAGTTTTAGAATCATGCGTATAGCATAGAGTTTTACACAGTTGTAATAAGTGGGAACACATTTCCTGTGTTAACATTATTTCACATGCACACTTCCCTGACATGATTCATGTAGTTCATGTAAATAAGGTGATCTCATCATATGAGTATATATGCCATAGAAAATGTTTGTCTGTATATCTATCTGTTCATTCATTCACTCTAGGCCCCATTCTAGGGGCACAATCTTAAGTAATAAGTCTTGGAAAGGAGTTTCTTTTTATGTGCCATGAAATTGGTGTGGGTTTTTTATTTTTACACTGACAAGATACCACATCCATACCCTTTAGTGCCTAGAAGGGAATCTCCAGAAATGGGGGCTTGTTCCACAGGGACAGCAGCACTGCGGGGCACCTGGTGGAAATGTGGTATCTCTGTCCTCGGGCTCAGATCCCACCACTCTTCAGTTTGCCTGTTTGGTTATCTCCCTCTGCACAAATGTGTTCTGCTTTGTTTCAGATGAGTATCCCGCTTTCTGTGAAAGCAAGGGTAATTGCAGAAATTATTGAAGGAATGTGCTACTTACATGGAGCAGGCGTGATACATAAGGACCTGAAGCCTGAAAATATCCTCGTTGATAATGACTTCCACATTAAGGTAAACCTCACTTAGTCTCTAGGCTTCTGGAAGGTTCTCTTTCCACTGTGAATCCATTCATGTAGATGGTAGAGGAAGACCTAGCTCAGTGTGTAACCTGCGTTGAGGCTGCCAAAGGACAGGCCAGGCTTGGCAGGGCTGGGAGATGACTGTAAGGATGTGGTTCATACCTTTTGTTGAGGAGCAGATTGGAATGGCGTAGGCAAGCAGACCTCTTCCCTAGATTTTATTATCCTCCTCTATTAGAGTTTGAGATGGAAACACTCAAGAGTTAGCTTGTTCACCCCAAATAGGCCATCTGCCTCATCATTCTTCCAGGGAATCTGTGTAACCGAGACTCTGGAAATGCAGAAGAGTGTGGAGGGCTGTGTGGGAGGTCCTTAGAACTCAGGTATGGCCCCACAGTCAGATCAGCAGTGAACTCAAAAGCCTCTACTTTGAGATTCAGCTGATTAAAAAAAATTGTTTTAATTTTCATCTGCTGCATTTTTTAAAAAATCAATTTTCTTTTAAAAACTCATTCCATTGTAGTAAAGGGAACAAGGGAAAGGGATCTTTCTTTTGTTCATTCCAGGAAAAGATTTAGTTGCGGGGAGCAGCACATGAATTGGTTTTGGCAGCTGGAATCTAAGTTCGAGGATGTGAATGGAAGCAGGGAGCGCAGCTCAGTATGAGCGCTTGCCTAGCATGCAGGCAGCCCTGGGTTCCATCTCCAGCACCACACCGAAAACCGCAAGATCTGAAAAGGAAAAGCAGGACTGGGATAGAATTCAGAACATACCTACAACACTCTGCTTTTAATACTCTTGAGTTGTGGACAGGTTTTTATCCAGTGTCTTTAAAGAAGTTTCTTTCTGAGTTTCAGATAATTGCATCCCATAATGAGCCTCTGAATGTTGGCTTGGATTTCTAGAAAGAGAACTGGAACTGTCGGTTCTTTCTTAACTATGTTCTTCTGTCATTTTGCCTTGCCACTTCCCTCTTTGCTCAGTGTCTGACCTTGCTATTTGTCTGTGCTTTGGGTTTTATTTTCCCTCTTCCTTCCATCTTAGGTTTGGGCTACAAACAGCAGCACCACAGCTGTTGTCCTCAGTGTGTTTGGGGATCCTTGGAGACTCATCCATGTGGTCTCTAGATGCCATCTGGGGAATAGAAGTGAAGTACCTAGTCTCTGTTACATAAATCTGCTAAGAAGAAAATAATGTTCCGCCAGCCCCAGAAATAGCTGGAACACTTGTGCAGAGCAAATGAAGAATCAGAATGTAAACACATTTTGTTATTGGTGTCATGGTAAAACTGTCTTCTGCTTTCCCCTCTGCCTTTAACCGCGTAAGAATGGAGATACCAGAATATCATGTGATCATTTCTTAGGGGAGGTTTTCCAGATGAGTGAGGAAAGACTAAGTTTTTACGAGTCTGTTCCAATGCTGATGTAAACATTCCCAACTGTTTCTGTATCTCAGTCACATCTTGGAGAAGCCCCAAGTTTGAAGCCAAATCTGATTGGTTTGTGGCTTTTGCACAGTAATCTTAATGGTGTGATCTCTCTTGCAGATAGCTGACCTTGGTGTAGCTTCCTTTAAGACGTGGAGCAAACTGACTAAAGAAGAACACAATGAGCAAAGGAAGGCTAACAGCACCTCTAAGAAAAATGGTGGCACCCTGTATTACATGGCCCCCGAGCACCTCTGCAACATCAATGTCAGGCCCACAGAGAAGTCAGATGTGTATAGCTTTGGCATAGTTCTTTGGGCAATATTTGCAAATAAAGAGCCATACGAAAGTAAGACATTTGTAGAGGAGTGGGACTGTAATATTAATCAGAACTATTGGGAGATAATGACCTTCAGCAAAATCAGTTAAGATCTGAAATCATTCATCAGTGGCAGTCTAGCCCACTAGAGTGCAAGTTCCTTGAAGGCCAGTGCCACATCCCATTCACGGCCATTTCCTCTGCATCCACACACACCATGCCCGGGACGCAGTCAGTGCTCGGTGAAGTCTCCTTGGCCCCTCTTTAGATGTTCAGAAAATGACTTGGCCATCTTTATACCAAGTTGCATGCCCGCAACCTTAGAGCCATCTCAGACTCAACCTGGCCCTCCCTCTCTCTCTCAAAGCTTTAAACCTGTCTACTTAACGTCTGCACCAGCATCTGTTCAGTTCACACCCTCCTTATTCTGCTGCAGGTGCTCATGCTTTCCAGCTTCATGTGGCAGCCAACGGGGTCACCTAAAAGGCAGATGTGACACTGCACCATTTCAGATCCTTCTCAGACTCCCCCGCCTTTGGGATAGCGTTGAGAGTCCTCATTGTGGGATTTGAGGCTTGTTCTTTATGTGTGATCTTTACTTTTCTCTCTAGTCTTATCCATTGCCTCTCCCTCCTTTACCAGCATGCCCAATTACTCCAATCTAGTAAATTCTGGGATGCACCATGATTTCTGTCTTTTCCAGTCTACTAGTTTCCTATTCCCCTGGACTGGAGTCCTCCTGCTTGGGTCTTGCCTCCTCATTCTTTACCTGGATACCATCTACTTACTTTTCTTTACTCAACAAAGTCTACTCTAGTCATAATTGTATTACCCGAACCCCTTGTTTAAAAATACCAATCACCACTCTTATTTTTTTAACCGCTCTATATTTTAAGTTACTCTCCTGTCCTGTATTTGTCTTGATAAGAAGCCATTGGCTTTACCCAGAGAAGCCATTTGTTCAACAAGAAAGCAGCTTTGTTTGAAATTTTGTCTTTGATCTGCAGAAATTTAAATGTTGGATTATCTTAGCAGTGGAATGTGTCAGCTCCCTGTCACGAGGCCATTCTGCCCCTATGGAATAGGCAACTCTGCTAAAAGCTTACCTTAGGCAGAGACACTCAGCATATCATCCAGGTTCTGTTGTCTTCTGCCTGAGAGAAGAGCAGGAGCCACAGGTCTCACTGGAAGCTTCTTTCTGCTTTACAGATGCCATCTCCGCAGAGCACCTATTGATATGCATAAGAAATGGGAACAGGCCAAACGTGGAGGAGATCATTGAGCACTGCCCCAAGGAGATCATCCACCTCATGGAACTCTGCTGGGAGGAAAACCCAGAAGTTCGGCCAGTATTTCCTAGTAAGACTTTTTTTTTCTGACTTTGTAGGTTTCATCCCTGAGTGAGATGATATCAGGAATGTGGTTTGAGTCTTCAGAAAACTTGGTTTCAAACTGACTTTCTATATTTCAAACGTTCTGTTCAATGAAAAGATCTCAAAACCACTAAGATATATAAGGTCTTCTTGTTTGTGTTTTTAGTATTAACTTTTTATTGTTAGAAACATGGATGTGGGCTGGGGATTTAGCTCAGTGGTTCCGCCGCCTGCCTTGCAAGCACAAGGACCTGAGTTCGATCCCCGGTTCCCAAAAAGATAAAGAAACATGGATGTATCATAGCTGTTTTTAAGTTTACATCAGTAGCAGTAAGTCCACTCGTGTTGCTATGCCGCCATCACCAGGAAGCACACATTACATATCCTCCTCTTCGGCCCTGGTGATCACCATTCTACTTTGTGTCTCTGTGACTGACTACTCTGGCACCTCGTCAAGTGGAGGCATCGTCGTCGGCCTCTGTGCCTGGCTTCTTTCATTAACTTGTCATGCATGTATTCTGGGTTCATCTGTGTTGTAGCATATGTCACGATTTCCTTCCTGTGTATGGCTGTATGAATACATCAGTTGTGTTTGTCCACTCCTCTGGTGATGGGCACGTGGGTTGCTCAGTGGGCCTTCTTGTTTCCTTTCATTTCTTTTTCCCCTTGTTTAGTTGGCATGTTTGAGAAAGTATTTCGTGAGTACATTGGTCCTGCTGTAGAGAGAGGTAAGGGGACGTGGATGCTTGACACATCCTTGCACGCCCTTCCAGTTCCCCTACATGATGTAGGAGATTGTGAAGTAGGGAAAGGAAAGTAGTAAATTAGGTGAGGAATAAAGGTGTAATAGGAAGGCACTAAGGAGCTGTCTTAGTTCCTTTTCTCTCATTGCTGAGACAAAATACCTGAAAGCCAAAGCTAAAGGGGGAAGGTTTCATTTAGATCACAGTTAATAGGGGTTTCAGTCCATAATCGACTGGCTCCAAGGCAGAGTGGCTCATGGCAGGGGGGCAACAGTTCATGGTGGCAGAAGACAGCAGACGAAACAAGAGACCTTAATGGTGTCTTTGCCCTGTTTATCTTCAGATTACTGAAGGCAGGTAGCACTCATGCCTTTAATCCCAGTGCCCTCGGGCCTATCCTCACCATGAATCACACGCTCTAGATTCAGCCACCTCTGAACTACCACCAAAGGGTTGCAGGGGTACTTTGTTGTCTGTTTTTCCACATGCTTCATCAGTCATCTTTTCCTGGCTTCTTTCATGTGTTATGCCATTTCACTTTCAAAATTAAAGTTCTTATTTTGGGATAGTTGTAAATTCACATGCAGTCATAAGAAACAATGCAAAGAGACCCTGGGTATCATTTATTCCATCCCCCAGTGGTCACATCTGTGTTAACTGAGGCACTGTTCACAATAGCTAAAATACAGCCAACCTCAGTGCCCATCAGTGGATGAATGGATGAAGGAACTGGAAATTTATCAGCCGTAAGAAGAATGAAATCCTGTCATTTGCAGTTTTTTAATGTAATTAAAGGTCATGTTAACTGTGTGTCTATAATTTCATTTTCTTGGATTATTGTACTGCCTAGAGCATCTGTTATTAACTTGACCAGGACTGAAAAGACACCCTTATCTTCTTCCTAATCTAGGTGCAAACCATTGATCTTTCATTATTAGTTATAATATCAGCTACAGGTAATATCCTGCTTGATGTAACTAATTTAAGTACGATGTAACATTATATGTCAGTGTGTAGAATATTTTTAAAATGTGGCTGAATTCTGCCATGAAACCATTGACCTACAGATGGAAGGAGTGGTTTAAATTATGAAGTCCATTTCCTTAATAGTTGTAGGACTATTCAAGAGGTTCTGTGTCATATTGGGGTAGCTGTGGTAGTTTGTATTTTTCCAGCAAGTGGTCTATTCCATCTAAATTTTTATGGTTATGTGTGCAAAGTTGCTTTTAATATCCCTTATATATTTTTATATTGGTAGGGTTTACTGTGTAGAGGTATCTACCATTTCATTCAGGATACTAGTAATTTACATCATTTCTTTTTTGCTTTTGCTAGAGATTTATAAATTTTATTTGTCTTTTCAAATAACTAATTTTTGCTTCACTATTCTTTACTGTTTGTTTTTTTCTTCATTGACTTCTGACCTTATCTCTATCATTTCCTTCCTTCTGTTTGCTTTGTGTTTGTGTTGCTCTTCGTTTCTAGGTTCTTGAGGTGGGAACTCAGATTACTGATTTGACACTGTTTCTCTCCTAATATGCACATTATTGCCATAAATTTCCCTCTCATCCCTGCTGTGGATGGGTTCCACAAGTCTTGACGTATATATTTTATTTTCATTAATTTTAATGCATTTTTAAAATTTCCTTTCAGACTTTTTCATTGAGCTATATATTATTTAGAAATGTGTTCCTTAGTTTTCAAGACTTTGAAGATTTTCCTTTCATCTTCCCATTACTGATTTTTTTTGTTTGATTTCAATGTGGGCAGAGGGCACATTCTGTGTTTCATTTCTTTCAAGTGTGTTGAGGTTTTGTGGTGAGGTGGGGCCAGCTTGTGGTCTGTCTTGGTTTATGTCATGTTGGCACTTAAGGAGAACACTTGGGTTTTCTGCTCATGTTTGGTACAGTGTTACAGAAATCTTAATTATATCCTGTTGATTGATGCTGTTTTTGTTTTCCTCTGTCTGATGACTCTCTGTTCAGTTGCTTTTTCAGTGTAGAGAGAAGACTGTTCAAGTCTCCAACTATAACTGAATTTGTAGGTTTCTGCTTTCAGTTTTAGCTTCTGCTTTTCAGATTTTGCTTCTCTTATTTGGTGTATACACAGGATTGCTGTGTCTGGTGGACTGGATCTTACAGTTATATAAATTTTCCCATCTCTGATAATATTCACTGCTTAAATCTTTTTTGGAAGTTGATATAGCCTCCCTATTTTCCTTTGATTTAATATTTTTTTCCATTCTTTTACTTTAACCTTCCTGTATTATTATATGTGAAGTGAGTTTCTTGTGATAGCATTAAAATTGAGTCATGTTTTTAAATCTCTTCTATGAACCTCTATCTTTTAATTGGAGTATTTAGGCCATTTAAATTTAACGTGACTGGGGATTTAGCTCAGTGATTCTGCCACCTGCCTCACAATCACAAGGTCCCAAATTCAATCCCAGGTACCAAAAGAAAAAAAACATGATTATTGGTATGTTAGGATCCAAGTTTACCATTTTTTTTTTCTCCCCTTGGTTCTCTCTGCTTTCATTTCTCCTATTTTTGGTCTTTTTGTATCAGTCAGCTTTCCATTACTATAACAAAATACCCATGACAATCATCTTAAAAAGAGAAAATGTTTATCTGGTGCAATTTCAGTGGTTTCAGTCCATGGTTGGTTTGCCTCATTTCTTTTGAGCCTGTTGCAAAGCAGTGCATTATGGCAAGGAGCACAGGCACAGCAAAACCATTCACTTCATGACTGGGATGTGCAGGAGAAAGGAAGAGGAAGGTACGTCCAGTGACCTTTCTTCCTTTCATCAGGCCTTACCTCCTCAAGGTTTTCACCCTAACCCCCCACAAGTTGGGAACCAAGCCTTCAACACATAGGCCTTTGGAGCAGATTCAAGATCCAAACAATAGCATTTTTCCTGCTTTCCTATGGGTTCTTGAACATATTTTAGAATTCCACTTTAACTCATCTCTATCATTTTTTAGTGTATCTCTGTATATGATTTTTTTAAATGGATATTCAAGGTACTACATTATCTGTACATAATTTAGCACACTCTAATGGTGACATTTTACCAGTCTGAGTGATATATAAAAACATTCTCTCCCTTTGCTTCTCCCTTTCTCCTGTACATAGCCTTAACTATCTTTCTACGTTTATTCAAAAAACATCAGTGGTAGAGTTCTGCTTCAGTTATCATAGTTTTGAGTACTCAAGAGAAAAAGGAAAGCCTATTGTACTCACCTATATTTTTAATTACTGTGTTGTGATGCCTTACACCAAATGTGTTACCGAGTATCCTGAAATTCAATTCTGACACTAACTACCCTGCGCTTTCATCAGACCCCACAATTTAAGGGGCTCAGTCTCATACTACTAGCTCCATAGTGGATACTAGCTGCAAATAAGGTGCCAGGCTACCCACACTTCTACCCAACTGCTTACAAATTCAAGTATTCTCCTACCCCTCACTGCCCTGGCATGGGAATGATAGTTACCACCTTGTTAATGCCAAATGGAGTTGCAAGTCCAAGTTCCACACTCAGTCCCAACTGACATCCAAGGCAGGGATTACTTTTCACAGCTAGTCAGTGATGGAAGTTTAGCAGAGTTCACAAGGTCTTCACTCCGCTGAGGTGGAGGAGGTACCATTATTACTACTCGACAATAATCAAAGTTCAGACTTTCTACCAGCTTTCCTTTGATTCTTCCTCAGTAGGGAGGGGAAGGTATCCTGTTACTGCCATGTGGAATACATGTCCAGGTTACTCCTGTAGCCGTCCTGACAGCACAGGAGTGGAGAAGCTCATTACCACCTGGTAGAAAGGAAAAGCCCTGGCTTCCTCTCCAGTGGAGGTGTTGGGATGCACTGTGTTACGATCTCATGAAGCTGGAAGTCTAGGCTGTCCACCTGGCCTTAGCTGGCAAGAGTAAGGGTGAGGTCAGAGTTATTTCCTATGTTGTTTTGCTGAGATACAGGTTATCAATCAGAAGAGTTTCTCTGTTGGTAAGCTGTGCCTTGCTTGATCCTGTGACCAGGTAGCAGCCTTTCATTGTTGATGTTTTTTTCTGTGCCTGTTGATTCTGGTTGCTAGCTGTTCAGCTCCAACTTGGGGATATAAAATCCAAAGAGAAAATCTAGGGGACTCACTCCTATGTGTTTTCTCAGTCGCTGAGGTCCCGCTGATCTGTGTTCCTCTCTCTTTCCAGAGTGTATTTTTGTTTCACATATATCTAAGGTTTCTTGTCCTTAGCAGGAGGAATATGGAAAAGCATATCCACTCCATCTTCCTGGAAATAGAAATTTCCTTTTTCTTTTAAGGCTAATACCTCTAACTCTTTACATCCAATCCTTATCCTGAAAGTCCTACCCTCTCTTGGATATGATGCCAGCCAGAGGAATGGAAACATGGAATTCATTCATCCTTGTTCACTTGGAGATTAACTTACATCCAGAGCAAACTCATACTTCCAGGCAGGAGCATTGGGTTCCCGGTGCCATTCTTACCCTTTTCTGTCTACTGGTGTTTAGCCTCCATTAGAGTCAGTGATTTGGAGGTTAAATCTTTTATTTCACTGCTTTTGCCACAGGTTTAAGGTAAGTAATTCAAAGACAATTGATGGCTAATATTTTATTTTAGGAAATACTTAAGAAATTTGAAGGACTGTTTTTCTCATATAGGTATTGAAGAACAATTTAAGCCTTTTTATGAAAGTGAATTTGAAGAATCTGTGGAAAAAGATGTGAAGAGTTTAAAGGTAGGTAATATCGCAGATATTCAAAATATTAACATTATCAATACATACAATATCAATCATGAAAACCAAAGGAGTGTGATTTATTAACTGAGACTTGAGGTAAACTAGCTGGTAAACACATAAAATCTGCAATTTTGTATAAACATCATGTTGGCTAATTGGACACATTTCTCCATCAAAACTTATGAATGAGAGAAAATATATAGAGCTACATGAAAGCAAAAACAGCACTGGGAAAGAAGAGAAATATCATAAGTACATTAGTTACTTTGAGGAATTCTAAACAGACAGCAGAAAGGTATAAGGGGGGGTGCTAATTCTGAGGAAGAAGTCCTGGAGGAACAGACAGTGATGGGAGAGTAACTTGGGAGCCACCTTTGTGCTGTCCAGGAAAGTTGGCTCCTCGTGACCCTTCCCTGTGCTGAGTGACAGAAGGCAGCAGCCTGAGGCAGAAGGAGCAAATAGTGGGTCAAAGCCTGGGGCCAGCTAACCAGGGAGAGGAGCAGAGCCCTCTCACACATACACACAGCAGGGATCAAGCTACCACCATAACTTTTTTACAACATATACCCAAAATAATGCAAAAAACTTTTCTCTCTCTCTCACACACACAAAATAAAAAAAAAGGTCACATAACATTTTCCCATTTGAGTTGGGCATATTTCACCCAGCATAATGGTGTTCAAGTTCATCCATTTTCTAGCGTGTGTCAGAATTCCATTCCTCTTCAGTCTACTGTATGGTTGTACCACGTTTTTATCCCTCCATTCATCTGAGATTGATGTTTGGATCTTTTCCACCTTTTGGCTGTGGTGAATAATGCTGCCTTGAGCATTGAGTTCCTGCCTTCAGTTCTTAGAGATGTAAACCTAGGACTGGAATTGACAGACCATGTATTTAACTTAATGTTGACTTCTTTGGAGCTGACAAACTACTTTCCATAGCAATTCCATTAAAGCACAAAGGTTCCTTTTAATTCCCATGTCCTCACAACAGTAATTACTGTTTGCTGTTTGTTTCACATAGCCATTAATAAGGATGAGGTGCTATTTCCTTGTGGTTTGTTGTTTTTTTTTTTTTTTTTTTTTTGAGACAGGGTCTCAATGTGTAGTTGAGACTGACCTGGAATTCACTGTGTAGCCCAGGCTGTTCTTGAACTCACAGCGATCCTCTTGTCTCAGCCTCCGGAGTGTTGGGATTACAGGCATGTGCCACCACACCTGGCATCCTTGTGGTTTTAATATTCAGTTCTCTAATGATGTTGAGCATCCTTTCATGCATATGTTGGCCATTTCTGTATCTTCTTTGGAGAAATATTTGTTCAACTCCTTTGCTAATTTTTGGATTTGGTTGTTTTTTGTTGTTATAAATTTCACTATTCTGGGTAGTCCGCTCTCATCAAATAAATATGTTTTACAGTTTTCCCCCATTGTATGGGTTATCTATTCACTCTCAGTAGTGTCCTTTGATGCACAGAAGGTTTTAACTTTGATGGAGTCAAATTTATCTATTTTTACTTTCGTTGTCTATGCTTTCTTTTCATGTCATATTCAAGAAATGATTGCCACAACCAATGTCATGAGCCTCTCTTACGTTTCTTCTGAAAAGTGTTAAGTCGAGTTGATTTTTTTGTATAGTGTAAGGTAAAGGTCCAACTTCATTCTTTGGCAGGTGCATATTTAGTTTCCCTCACTGAATGGTCCTGGCTTCCTTGTCGAAGTCAACTGAAACTATGTGGGACGCGTTATTTTTGAGTTCTCCATTCTGTCCCATTGGTCTGTGTGTGTCTTCATGCCATTATCACAATGGCTTGATTACTGTAGCCTTGTGTAGTATGTTTTAAAATCAGCAAATGTGAGTTCTGAAGCTTTGTCCTGTTATTATTTGGACTTATTTTTAACTATTTGGAAAAAAATTATTTTTAATAGAGCTTACTACTAATAAGATTTGAGTGAAATTTCTATCTGAAAAGATTCACTCTTTATAATTTTCTGGGACTGAATATTTTCTGCTGTTTAATAAAGTGTATATTTATGGTCTTAATTATAGAAAGAGTATCCCATGCAAAATGAAGTTTTCAGGAGAATGCAGTCTCTCCGACTCGATTGTGTTGCAGACCCTCCAAGCAGGTCAAATTCAGGTAACTGTGGTTGAGATCTATTTATTTATTTGCTCATTCATTCATTCTACTCTTTGAACTACTCAAGAGCCAGGGATGGTGACACATGTCTGTAGTCCCAGCACTTGACAGGCTGAGGCAGGAGGATCATCATAAGTTCAAGGCCAACCTGGGCTATATGGTGAGTTCAAGGCTAACCTGTACTATGTAGCAAGACCTTGTTTCAAAAAACTTTAAAAAAGAAAGAAACCTACTGAAAATCATATGGGAAACAGAATGAACTATAGAATTGAATACCTGTCTTAAAGGAACTTATAATATATTTGGAAGTCCAGTCAGGTATTTTTACAATATTAAATACTAGTGTGCTTACCAAATCCTAAGACTATCTTGAACACAAGAGGCCTCCTGTGTCTGATGGGAAGCCATGGTTCAGGAGAAAGAAGGGAATATTTGTAGGGGCAGACTTTTTGAGGAAGTCAGAGTTGACCCAATTCAGAGCACAGGCGGAGAGCTTGGTCTACGACTTAAGTGGAGATACTTTTTTTTCATTATGACACAAGGGAAGGAAAAGGTATAGGATACTGAAGTCACTTCTGTCTGATCTGTGGCAAATTACGTAACTTCACCAAAACCTCATCCATCATCATGAAAATAATTGCTCCTCCTCCCATAGAGCTTTTGAGGAATGAAAGAATCAATGGGAAGTGCATGGAATGGCTGCTACTATTCTTTCCCGACCCCACGTCATTCCAAGGTGACAGTCACCTTCTCTGCTAAAATCCACATCCCTTCTTCCATAGGTTTTCCTCTGACACTAAATTCTGTTGCTTGTCCTGACTTCCCTCATGCTCTTTCCCCCAGCCGGGAGGTCCTACTGATTATCTACAAGCTCCCAAGAAGAGGACTACCTGCTAGATGCTTTTTACTTTTCCTTGTTATTCTGAAGGAAAGATTCATGATGGTGTTTGGGTTTTATTTCACTTCTTGTTTCATGAAACTCACATTGATCACTTCTCTGCTACAGAACAGCCTGGCTCATTGCACAGTTCCCAGGGACTTGAGATGGGACCTGTGGAGGAGTCCTGGTTTTCTGCCTCCCCAGAACAAGAAGAAGAACATGAATCCAATCTGCAGTGTAAACTCCAGGAGGAAGCCAACTATCATATTTATGGCAGCCGCATGGACAAGCAGATGAAACAGCAACCCATACAGAATGTGGCTTATAACATAGAGGAGGAGAGGAGACGAAGGGTCTCTCATGACCCTTTTGCACAGCCAAGACCTTTTGAGAGTGCTCAGAACACAAGGGTGAAAGGTCCTGCTTATGCTAGTGCAAGTCACAGTAATGCAGGACACCAGCCAATGGGGGTAACCAGCCAACCCCATATACCATATTGGAGTAATGAATTCTATAATCTGCATGGACATGGAATAAGGCCATTGGATCCAGGAACATCAGGAATTTGGTATGCGCTACATCCAAGCCAAATACCCAGTCTCTTTAAGACTCCAGTGCCTGAGTCCAGCGGAGCAGGAAGTACACCCACCCTTCCATTCTACTCCTTGCCATCAACAGGTAAACAAATGTTCAGAAGTCACAATCTCCTGTTGTTGACTGTAAGTTATTGATAGAGATAAAGAGCAAGCTGTACAGTCTTCAGTCACCAGATGCAACTTACCACCTCAGGACGATCTCCATCAGACCACTTGGGGTGGGAATATTTCAGTTTTGGCTTAGGGCTCATCCCAGCTGCGCACAGGAACTGGAACAGATCCTTCTCATTGACAGGTGTCTTCTACTCTAACGCAAATAGCACAGTAGAACCATTCATTATACCCTGTCTCAAATAAATGGGAAGACGCTTGTACTCTTATCTTGCTTGATATTTCTGAAGGTAAGAAATGGCTTGGAAATTTTTCTTTCTTATACAAGTCAAAGACTACCTTTTGTGATGAAAAATTTTCCTTCAATTTCCATGTCTCTAGCAAGTGGAATGAAAGCTACTCATAGTTACTGGTATCTAGAGTAGAAGTGATATATCTAAATATCCAGCATTATTACCAAATAACCCTAACCACCACCATGTCAGTGACCTGGATGTCCTCTGTTGACACTGCCTCTGCTGTGTGCTGCGAGTCCTGAAGGTAGGACAGGCAGATAAAGCTTTGAAAACCACAGAGTTTTCTTGGCTGGCGGTGTAGCTCAGTGGCAAAGCAGCTAACTTGGGCGAGTCTCTGAATTGTATCCCCAACATAGCCAAAAGCAAAAACCACAGAACCTTGTCACATTTTCTTTCAGAAGGGCAAATTCTCCAGAAACTTCTACTGAAGCATTCTGGATTTTCCCCATGGAGTATGCCATACAGTCTATGGAATAGAAAATATTGGAAAAGGCATTAAGCAGAATCTACATGATACACAATCACAAGTGCAGTGTCCTTTTGTTTCCTTTGTGTCTGCAATTAAATTTTTTCTTGAGTGCTGCCGCATAATTTTCTTCTTTTTTTTGGTTCGGGGGTACTGGGGATTGAGTCCTTGCGCTTGCAAGGCAGGCAACCAAACTGCTGAGCTAAATCCCCGGCCCTCATAATTTTATTCATTCATGATTAATTCAATAAAAATTTCCAAAGCACTTCCCACTTTGTGCTAGGCAGTTTTTTAGGGACTAGAGAGATGAACTGCAGCCTAAGTGCCTTCCTTCATGGTGCTTAAATCCTGGGAGGTGGAAGGCAGATCACAAACCAGTATGTAATGTGCCTTTTTCTTAGTCTTGTCTCTGTATGAGTAACCCGTGCTCTCTAGTTTGACATCAGGAATCTCTTTTCTTCCATTCTCTTCTCCCTCTCATACCGGGTTCTACAAATAACAGACATACAGGGATTCCAACCTCTTCCTGATTCTGAGATGTCCTCTGTGGTGAAAGGAGGACCTCAGTCTATACTCAATAGTGGAACTATCTGTGCTTCTACCTAATGATAATCCTGCAAAGTACAGTTCATAAATGAACAATTTGAGTTTCTTGTTGTAAATTTCACTGCTCTTCTGCTTGCTTGTGCTGTCGTCTCAGAGACCTAACTCTGCACTCAATGTGTGTCTTCTGATTTACACTGCAACATGGAGGAGTGAGTCTGTACTAGGATGTGCAAAGGGAAAATAAATGCCTGGCACAGTGGCACATGCCTGTCAGCCCAGCTACCCAGGAAGCAGGCAGACAAAGTCCAAGATCTAGGCCAGCCTGGGCACTTTAAAGGGACCCTGTCTCAAGATAAAATGTTTTTATTTTATTTTTTCCATTAAGTTTATTGGTCAATTTAAAGCAAACAATAGATTTTTTTTTCAGCTTTAATTGAGTTTATTGGTACATTTTAGGGATAGATATTTTTTAAAAGTACTGAGGATGTAGCTCAGTGGGGTGCAATAACTAGTACTACAAAACAAGAGAATAAACTTTCATTTTTGTGAAGCAGCTTCCAGGACCTTTCTTTTTCTTCAGTGCACTTCTTTAAGTGACATTAGGAAAGGACACCTCATGGGACTTAGGAGAGTGGTGTTCTAGTCTTGGTGGCACCCACTGTCTGTATGACTGTGAGCAAATCCTTTTGCCTCTCCAAGATTCATTATCCTCAATTATAAATGAAAATGTTACCTGGCAAGGATTACTTATTGCAAGCTCTCCTGTTGCTAGTACAGTATATCATCAGTTTCTCCATTTCACAACTTTCACAGGTTTTCCAGTGGCCAGATTTGGGCGGAAAGGCAGCACTATGCACTGATTTAAAAAACACAGGCTTGAGGTAGAGAAGTCCAGGGTAAAATCCTGCTGCTGAGCAGGTGCTCTCTGACTTAATCTCTTAGTATGTGAGTAGTTAAAAGAGACCATTAGTTAACAGTGTCTGCTTAAACTAAGGACAGTGGGCTACGAGGATTAAATTGGATAAGGTAGTTCAGTACTACACCTAATAACGTATGGAATAAGTGCTCGATAAATGCTAACTTCAATTATTATCACCATTATTATCATTATTTATAAACACCAATTACAAAGGCAACCCCTTCAGAGCTGTAAGGCCCTTTACATTGTAACCAGGGACTCTATTTACTAGGATTCCAAGGACCTCCTTCTCGGCGGCTTCATGGACCACCCAAAATTACAGAGATGCTGTGTGTGGACATCAAGGAGCACAGCTTTACTAAGTGTTTAAGTTGAAATAATTGTCCTATGCCACCGTTTAACATTTTCTTGTTTAATATGTTATCATTCCACTCTCACCAGAATGGCTACTATTTAAAAAAATGTTGGCAAGAAAGAGGAGAATGTTACCATCCTAAACATTTTTAGTGGACAGTTCAGAAACATTAAGACTATTCAGTGTTTGCAACCATTACACCGTCCATCTCCAGAACATTCTTATCCTCCCAAACTGGAAGTCAGTCTGTCCCTATTAAACACTAACACCCCACTGCTCCCCTCAACCCCTGGCAGCCACCACTTTACTTTCTGTCCCTGTGACTTTGATGGCTCTAAGTGCTTCATATAAGTGGAATCATATAGTATCTGCTTTTTTGACTCACCTATTCAGCAAATGTCCTCAGGGTTCATGGACGTTACAGCATATATCAGAATTCCCTTTTTTTAAGGCTAAGATTCATAATGCTGCTGGGTGTAAAAATAGTCCTACATCCAGTTCTTTTGGAGCAATGAAATTACTGGATAGTATAGTATTTCTGTTGTTTATTTATTTGTTTGTTTGTTTCTGGTACTGGGAATTGAACTTGGGACCTTGTGTTTGCGAGGCAGGTGCAACACCACTGAGCTACATCCCTATCCCTCTTATTTTTAATTTTTTTGAGAAAGCTCCATACTGTTTTCCACATGGCTGCACCATTTCATATTCCCACCAGCATTGTACAAAGGCTCCATTTTCCCCACATTCTTGCCAACGTTTTTAATAGCCCTCCCAGGGGATATGAAGTAGTTACATCTGAAAAAGAAAATGTTAAGGAGTGACACAGGATAATTAGTTTAACTTAAATGTGTGGAGTAAGCCCTGGTCCTTTATCATGCTGGATTTCCTTCTGTCTTTTATCTTGCTACAATTACTTGTGCGTTTCTCTCTATTCAGATGAGCTTATGAAATGCAACATAAGTAACAGTACTGGCATCCAGATTGGAACCTATAATTACATGGAAATTGGTGGAATGAGTTCACAACTGGACAACTTAGAAGAAGAGTCAGCTTCTAAGTACCAAGCTATCTTTGGTAAGATGCACTTTAATATGTTCACAGTGGGGTCGTAATTCATATGTCTCGCTGCCAGGTGGCTGTGAACCACCACTAGTACATGTATGACTGTCCCATTGGGTGGCATGGGACAGTAGTACAAGCTGCCCAATTGAACAGTCACATATACCACCACTGTTTCATGACAATGGGAACAGGTTAAGGACCCAGTGTTGGGACCGGGGGGGTGGAGCTCAGTGGTACAGTATTTGCTTGGTGAGTGCAAGGCCCTGAGTTCAATCCCCAGCAACACAAGACTCAATGTGTATAGCAGCCTTGAATTTTCTTATTTGTTGAATGGGATATAGTAGAATCTTTAAACTTTTCCAGTGAGTCTCTCTGAACATCCCATTTTTCCTACTGATTTCAATATAAATCTTTAGTAATTTGTTTTTAATGGGGATAATTATAGCATCTAACTCATAGCTCTGCTGTGACAGTTAAATCAGGCAATAGGTATAAAGAACTTAGGACACTGCTTACCATACAGGAAGACCTAAGAAAGTATTACATTTCCATCATCAGTGTTACTATTAAGACCTGGGGAAAATAGCTCCCTCAGGTTCCCCTCAAAAGGGAATTTGTAAAGCAGACTGTGCTCTCAACAGCATTTTTGTAACAGAAATCAGAGGGCTGTCTCCTATGGGGTTCCACTGTGTAGCCCCATTACCTTAATACTGAGACAGCCTGGGGAAAGCATCAAGAGGTCCAAGTAATGTGATGAAGAGCCACAGTGCACCTCCCAGTTGACCTCGCTTTCTCCTGTGATCTACCAGCATGTTCCAAGGCCAGTCAAGCAGTTTTCAGGAAAAGGAGTCAATGGGTGATACATCTGTTCTTTATAAGTCCTCCCTAGTGGTGTACGCAATATTTGGTGCTGTCTCTAGTTTGTGAGCATGCGGTCTGGAATTTGTATGGAGTGGTGGCCCTGTAAAAGTAGATTATTTCTCCAAGTTCATTTACAAAAGAAAAGGCAAACATCTTCTAGAAAAGAAAGTTACCCACATTCCTTTGCAACTGCCTTCCTTAAAGGCCCATCCAGTCCTTCTCAGGCCGAGGATCTGAATGCCACTTCTGTGAACAAACACTGATTCACTGTTTCTTTGAGAACAAGATTTGATTTTAATGCCGATCCCCACTTCTCACTGTCAATACCTTGGGAGAGGGCAGAGCCAAAACCAATGTGTATATGTAAACATAAAGTAAAAGTAATAATAATGATTATAATGTGATTAAGCACTTAGCTGACTAACCTTGAGATTGGCAAGGACGAGGTGGTAATGTGTTAGGATCTACCCTAAGGTCTCTTTTCGAACTCCTCAGCTCTGATGCTGTAATGTAAAAGTAGTTATAGACAATACATACATGGATGAGCAGAGCAGTGTTCAATAAAACTGAATTTATAAAAACTAGCAGGGGGCCAGATTTGGCACCTAGGCTACAGTTTGCCAACCCCTATTGTAATGCCTCTGAAGAATAGCCTTAGAGGTTCTTAACTTTTGACAAACCAGTGGTGCCTTTGAGAACCTCATGAAACCTAGGACCTCTCCTAAAGAGACGGACAGTTCACAGATGTCTGAGAGGTTCTTGGACTGCTGACATCCAGTGGTGGCAGTAGAAACCACACTGTGATAGTCTGAGGTTGTTTTATAGTTTTGTTTCCTTTATTAGTTATTCTTATGAAGGGCTAAGGGGGTAGAATCGGAGAGAGAGGTTATAGCTATAGAAGAAGAGGGGACAGTAGTTTAGGGGAAGGAGGGGAAAGTAAGGGCAGGGAGGGATCTAAAAATGGACCTCAGAGAGTATGGATACCTCATGCCTTGAGAGATGAAGAAAAGGAGTCATAGCTGAATGAGGCTCACACTTGTTTGAGTGGAAAGTGAACTCTCTGAAGCTAGGTGACATTGACTCTCCTTAGAAATAGGTGGGAAATGTCCCATGGAACAAGATTTGTAATTGTTTTTCCCCTGGGAAAGCTTTAGCATAAACTGGTCCACTGGCTAGGGTTGAACAGAACACCCAACTTAGCAGCCATGTATGGGTTTTGCTCACAAAGCCATGAGCTGTGTCTCGGAGTAGGAAGAAAGGGGGTCCCATTCTAAGGCACACGATGTTTCCACATGGGCTAGTTAACACTTCTTATACAAGTATGAAGTTGTCTGTTTTGCTCCTTTCTCATACTCTTCAGTTTACTCAAGTCTTTCAGTAATCCAAGAAACTAGAATGTTCCAAGTGGGGGAGGCCTGAGACCTTCTTCTCTTTTCCATTTGGCAGATAATACCACTAGTCTGACTGATAGTCACCTAACTCCGGTCAGAGAAAACCTGGGAAAGCAATGGAAAAACTGTGCCCGTAAACTGGGCTTCACGGAGTCGCAGATTGATGAAATTGACCACGACTATGAGCGAGATGGACTACATGAAAAGGTTCACCAGATGCTCCAGAAGTGGCTGATGCGGGAAGGTAGTAAGGGGGCCACTGTGGGCAAGCTCGCCTCGGCCCTCTACCAGTGTTCCAGGAAAGACCTTCTAACTGGCCTGATACACACGAGCCAGAATTAATGCTGAGGGCCTTTGGCAGCACAAAGCAGGTGCGTCACTTTAGGGCAGAACCACTGTAAACGTTCAGACTTCAGTCCTCATTGGCATGGGTTGTGTCTGTGCCTGCATCTCAGAGCTAGAGAATGTGAAGAGAGATCTTAGCTAACAACCTACTTTCAGGAAAATGCAAGCAGGAAGACTCTTAATGGTGCAGGATCAATCCAAAACATGAGTTTTTAAAGGAAAAGAGGTATTCAAGAAAGATCATTTTTCTTCAGCTCCTGCCATAACCTTCGAATATGTTGCTCATTTGGTTTCATGGGGTTTGGGTTCAGTGAGACAAAGAAAGTGAATATAAAACAAACCAACTTTCTTACTTTGTGTTCTCTACATAGACTTCTCTTATAACCAAAGTGCAGTAAAATTCTAAGTTCTGTCCACATGTTTTCTTGTAATGACAACCACAGCGTATCCGAAAATTGTAGGATCTGTTAACTTCGTATCAAATGTTCTAGCAGTCACTACAGGCTTTCATAATTATGTGCTACCCCACTCCATTATGTTAAATTTTAAATTAATTGAAGCATCTTTAATAAGCACTTTAAGGAAGAAAAAATATAAAGGGAAAAAAGTCAGGTTTTCTTGGTAGTTCTAAGGATCTGTTACTGTCAAAATTTCCTGCTTAATTTTTTTTAGTTCTTTTCTAGCACTAATACTTGGAATAGCTAGTACTTCTAGTACTAAGAAGTCTAGTACTCTATGCAGTTTCCAGGCCTGTGTGTCCTGAAGAGGAAGCACATGTGCAGGGAGCATTGATACCTTTGCCCCTGGGAAAGGCCAGAGCCACAGAGCTGATCACTATTGAGCAGCTTCCTCAGTTTACACCACTGTGCTATAGAAATATGTTCTTTTTTTTCCTGTATGACAGGAAGTAAAAAATGACAGCTTCTGAGTCTGGTTATTGCCCCTAGCACTCGACCTTTCAAAGCCCACCTGAATCTCAGGAAGGAACTAGAAGAATAGAAGCCTGAAGACCACACAGATGGTATCCAGTGCACTTAGCTCTTCCAGAGGGAGGGAGAAGTCATAGGGAGGGTCAGTCTGGCTCTCAGAAGAGATTCTGGTATCTTGGGTTGGTAACAGTATTGTTAGGTCCAGTTCTGAATCCCCTGCGGCCTCAGCACATACAAGCAAATACATATACACACACTCCTGAAGTGGGACCTCAAAACAGGGTTTCTCTACTTCAGCATTATTGGCATCTTAAGCCAAGTAACTTTGTAGGGGCTGTCCTGTACCTTTTAGTATGTTGTGAGTATTCCTGGCCCCACCTATGGTGCTGTATGCCAACAGTACTAGTTTCCCCTCCCCCTGCCCCCAAGTGTGACAAAAATGGCTCCAGACATTACTACATACTGTATTCCTTGGATGTACAGACTTGTCTGGCTGGTAAAAGCACTGCAGTCAGGGAATGAGCCTCAGGCCTTCGGTTCCACTGTGCACGCTCACAGCTCAGTTGCCAGACAGCATTAGAGCATGCAGCCAGAAAGGAAACCTAGGGCAGAGGAGCCAGCCTTTGCTGGAGAAGCCTGGTGATTTCTAAATATCTTCTGTGTACTTCTATTGTGATGGTGTTCTAAATTCTCTGGATTTTTAAAAACATATATTTTATGCCTCACATGGATTTTTAAAAATAAAATGTTATGCTTTACATATACAAGCTGTTGATATGTGTATTTGTATAACTGAAACAGCCTGGTTCTGCTACGACTCCACTGTGCAAGCTGGCATTTCCTGCACACTCCCATTCATCCTGCTCTTGGGCGAGCAGCTCCCAGACACCACATTCTGGTCCTCAGGATGAGCAGCCTACAGCATGCTGCTCTTCATCTTCCTTCATCCCCAACTCTGCACACTACTCTGAAAGGACCAAATCTGTCTCTGAAGAGTTTCATACGAAGCCCAAATTCCACTACTGTTCTTGAGCAGAAGCAATGTAAACAGGACGGTCCAGACTAGAACATGAGAAAGAAGACTATCCTTGGTTTCCAGACACAGACTTTCCACTTGATGCTGTCATCATAATCTGCCTGTCCTGTGCAGTTAGGTCTTCAGGAATAAGAAAAGTTCTTCCTCATAAAATGTTTTAATACCTTGATGTCATTTGAATGTGTTATAAAGAAAAACATTTTTCATTATAATATGCATGGAAATAGGAATAGGAGTTTATGTCCAATATTTCAGAAGCAGTTAACTGACAAATCACTGAAGGACTAACACTATTACCATAGCTCTATATGACACCTGATAATCCACGTACAATATTATGAAATTAAGCATGTGTAAACTCCATTCTTCAGCTCTGTAGCCTAAGGCTTGCTTCTAACTTCTCACTTTTCCAGTTTCCTCATCTGTTGGGAGGCGTAGGGCATAAGGTCCACTGAGATTAAATAAGGTGCTGTCTTTGCCGAACTAGTTCAGTTAGGAGAGTATTAGGCTGAAAACAAGGTGTGGTTCCATAAAGTTCCTGGCACAAGAATGGCAGTTACTTTTTAAACTGCACAACAATATAAACAAAGGGCTACTCAAATAAGTGCCTAATACATTGTGACACCAATAACCTAAAAGAGTACTAGTATTTTTGCATAACAGTAGGGTAACTGGTGTTGAAATTGTACAGACTACTATCTTCAACCCTCACCTCTGGCAAGAAATCCATCAACATTTCAGAAAAAAAAAGAAAAGAAATGTGGATCTCACCAAAGATTCATGATCATGATGTTAAAATCAGGTGATGTTAAAAGTTCAAGGGCCAGGGATTTAGCTCAGTGGTTCTGCCACCTACCTCGAAAGCACAAGTTCCTGAGTTGAATCCCTGGTACCAAAAAAAAAAAAAAAAAAAAA
>NW_022900922.1:36134579-36142104 GCF_012274545.1 Fukomys damarensis | reverse complement strand
TGGGGACAAGTAATAACCCTTGCCCAATGACAGCAAGCAAACTGATGTCAGACACTCCGCCTGCTGAGGATATAGCTCAGCGGCAAGGCACCTGCCTGGCAAGCACAAGGTCCTGAGTTCAATGCCCGATACCAAAAGGAAAAAAAAAAAAGAATAGCAGAAAACTTTCTAAATATGGGAAAAGAATTTAACATACAGATAAGAGAAGCATATAGAACCCTAAACAGCACAATCAGAAAAAAACTCCCTATGATACATTATAGTCAAAAGCCTAGAAGTCCAACACAAGAACAGAATCCCCCTCCACCCCCATACCAGGGATTGAATTCAGGCCATTTCACTTGTGAAGTAGGCAGTGAAACCACTGAGCCAAATCCCCAGCCCCAGAATCTTAAAAGTGGCTAGAGAAAAACAATGAGTCACTTACAAGGTAAACCATTAGCGCTGCAGTGGACTTCTCAACACAAATTTTAAAAGGCCAGGACAGCCTAGAGCAAAATGTTTCAAGCCCTAAAAGAAAACAACTCCCAGCCGGGCATCGTGGCTCATGCCTGTAATCCCAGCACTTGGGAGGCTGAGACAAGAGGATCGCTGTGAGTTTGAGACCAGCCTGGGCTACATAGTTCCAGGTCAGTCTCGACTACATAGTGAGACCCTGTCTCCAAAAAAAAAAAGAAAGAAAGAAAAGAAAACAACCTCCAATCTTCCAACCCAGGCTGATAAATCCTGCAAAACTATCTTTCAAAACTGATGGAGAAGTAGAATATTTTCACAAGAATACCTAGAGAAATTCATGACCACCAAGTTAAGTTTCATCAGTTCCAGGCTTAGAATTCTCATATTCTTCTGGTTACCATCTTTGGAAAACTTAAGATTCTAGTAGTTCGTTAGTCCTGGTTAATTCAGTAAGTTGTTTTTCCAGTGAAGAATTATTTGCAGAGAGGATGTTTTTTCCCTGACTGCAACATTTAACTTGGCTTCCATCTTCTCCAATGCAGTTTCCATCCTCTGGATTGACTTATCCTGAGCATGATGGCATTCCTCCACAAGGACACAAATCTCTTTTTCTAAACTCTTAAATCTTTATCATTCTTCTGAGATTCCCTCTTCGGAGACTCCCTCAAAGCCTTAGCTTTATTAGCTGAAGCAGGAAAAGTAGTATCTTTGTCAACATTAAGATTTCGTTAGGGCCAGGGATTTAGTTCAGTGGTTCCACCACCTGCCTTGCAAGTGCAAGGACCTGAGTTTGATCCCCGGTACCAAAAAAAAAAAAATTTTTTTTTGTTGAAAATGTTTTGTTTTTTAAATCTGTGATTTCTGGAAAGATACTGGTCCTTTAGATACCTTCAATGTGTTAACATCATAAGCACCAGAACATGGAGCACTACAGGTCTTTGAATCCACCCTTTCTGGAATTCAATTCTTTCAAACTGGTCCTGTTACTGTCTTCCTAAATGACTCTTGAAAGGGAAAAAGGATCATAATGGGAGACCCTGGCTCGGGCTACTGTGTATATACGGCTCTAGGAGCCTCCTGAGCACCAAATCAGCACTCCAAAGAATTCTGAGGGATATGCTAGAAAGAGACAATGAAGCTCTAACAGTGACAAAAGGTCTAAATAAATACACCCAGTAGGGTCAGCAGTTATGCATGATGGTAAAGCTGGAGAATCAGCAACAGGAAAATGAGCCAATGACAAGAATATGTCAATATCAGTAATAACTTTTGATGTGAATGTTCTCAGTTCTCCAATCAAATGACACAAACTGACAGAATGAATCAAAAACAAATTCCAATGGTATTCTGTATACAAGAAACACATTTGGGCTGGGGATTTAGCTTAGCACCACAGTGCCTGCCTGGCAAGTGCAAAGTCCTAAATTTGATCCCTGTTACCAAAAAACATAACAAAAACACCAAACAAAACCCATTTAACCTATCAAGAAACTCACAAACTGAGAATCAAAGGGTAGAAAACAATATTTCATGCAAAGGAACCTGAAAAAAATAGTTGATTTCATGCCAAAACTGATCAAAAGAGGCAAAGAACATCACTAACATATTGGTTAAGGGAACAATCCAACAGGAAGAGATAACAATTAACAGATATATACCAAACGAGCACTCTCAACTTCACAAAATAAGCACTATTGCACAGGGAAAACCACACAAATACAAAAACAATGTTAGTGGGAGACCTCAATACCCCCCAACACAAACAGGTCAGCTAGACAAAAAAAAAAAAATCAATTGAATAAAACCTGCAAATAAATGGATTTAATAGATAACCACAAAGTGTTCCACCCTACAACAGAATACACATTCATTTCAGCAGTATATGGAATATTCTCCAAAATAAACCACATACTAGCCAACAAAGGAAGCTTAAGTAAATGTAAAGGTACTGACATTATACCATGAATATCATCAGATCATAACCCAATAAAATTAGAAACAACAAAAGAAAACACAAAAATTATGCAAATGCACAGAAACTAAACAATACACTTTTAAAACAATGAATTGTGGAAGAAACCCAAAATTTAGTTTCTAGAATTAAAAAATGATGCCAATACATTTTTGGGTACGTTCTGCTATTGGGACCAACACTGGGACACAATGACAGCAGTCTTAAGAGGGAGCTTTATAGCTCTGAGTGCCTACATCACAAAAACAGAGTGAGCCCCCCAAAAATAATTTAATGGTATACTCCAGGGTCTTAGAAAAATAAGAATAATCCAAACTAAAAGCTATACAAGTAAAGAAATTATAAGGTCAGAGCAGAAATCAATAAAACAAAACCAAAAAAACAAAAAAGAAAGAAAACCAAACCCCAAAGAATCAATGAATCAAAGAGTTGGTTCTTCAAAGAACAAACAAAATAGACAAATCCTTGGCTAATCTAAGCATAAAAAAGAAAAACACACCAATGTAATTTTAAATGAAAAAGATAAAATCACAACAGACAGTGAAAATAAAAAAGATCAACAATTAAAGTTCCTGACAAGCACTCAAGTTGCAAATTTTCAGATACAAATAGACTTCACATTACTCACATTTATAGATGTGAAAATCACAGAAGTAGCTCAAGTGTCTGTCAGACACTGTCACAGTTGCGCTTCTGTGTGCTCACTGTACAGTGCAATGGTGTACAGTAGTACAGTGCTCAATCAGAGACCAGGATGTCTGGAAGCAAGAGAAAAGCAGTGGTGATGTGGAGGGGATGCTAGGAAGTGCAAAGCAATGACCATGAGCAAAAGTACAAATACAGTATAAGACTCACTTTGTCAGACTTGCCAACAAATCTGACTCAGGAACATTCTGCCAGAATGGTAAGAGGGAGACTTACTGTACTTCTTGAACCTATATGCCAATAAATTGGAGAATAAAGAAGAAATGGATAGATTCCTAGATACATATGAATTATAACCAAACCAAGAAGTTTAAAAAACCCCAAATAATCTAATAACATCTGGGGATTTAGCTCAGTGGCACCGCGCCTGCCTCACAAGCACAAGGTCCTGAGTTTGATCCTTGTTACCAAAAAACAAACAAAAACACCAAACCAATAACAGGCAATGAAATGGAAGCACTAGTAATAATAATAATAAACCCTACCAAATAAAACAAGCCCATGTCCAGACAGATTCTTTGCTGAATTCTACAAAAACTTGCATTGCCCTGTTCAAAATCAGACTAAAAAAGAGAACTTTCAGCCATCACTTTAGAGAATACAGGTGCAAAAATCTTCAACAAGATACTAGCAAACAATGCATCAAATCATCAAAAAGATCATACATCATGACCAAGTAGGTTTCAACCCAGGGCTGCAAGGATAGCTCTACATATTCAAATCAACAAATGTAATACATCACTTACAGAAGCCAGAACAAAAACCACATGATCAACTCAACAGACACAGAAAAAGCCTTTGATAGACATCCTCTCAGGATAAAGAGGAAAGAAAGTAGGTATAGAAGGACCTTATCTTAATCTGATAACACCAGTCATGACAAACCTATTGTTAACATCATATTAAATGGGAAAAACTGAAAGCTTTCCCTCTAAAAACAGGAACGAGACATGGATGTTCACTATCACCACTCCTGCTAAATATGGTACCCAGAAGATTAGCATCAGCAAATAGGCAAACAAAACAAAAAAATAACAGAAGAGATATGTATAGGAAAATAAGAAATCAGACTAGCATTATTTACCGATGACATGATCCTCTACATAAAAGTCCTCCAAAAATGCCAAAACACTCTTAGAATAATCAAATCCAGTAATGTAGCAAGATACAAAATCAACACTCAAAAATCAAGTGTTCTTCTATACTAATAATGAACCCACTAAGAAAGAAATTAGGAAAATATACCATTCACAATAGCACCAAGAAAAATTAAATACTTAGGAATGAACCTAAGAATGTGAAAGACTTCTATAATAAAAACTAAAGTATGCTGAAAGAGGACATCAGAAAATGGAAATATATCCTCTATCCTTGGAAGGCAAAACCAATATAGTCAAAATGGCCTAACTTCCAAAATTGATACACAGATTTAACACAATCCCAATCAAAATACCAACAGCATCCTTCACAAAACTGGAGAAAACATTGCTAAAATTCATATGGAATCAGAAGAGACTCAAAATAGCAACAGCAATCTTGGATAACAAGAGCAAAGCAGGAGGCATCACAATCTCAGATATGAAGTTATATTACAAAGTTATAGTGATAACAGCATGTCTAGACATGAAGATCAATAGAAATGAATAGAGGATAGAATAGAGCACATTTGACTATTTGAGTTTTGACAAAGGGGCCAAAAATTTGTAGTGGAGGAAAGACAACCTGTTTAACGAATGGTTTTGGGAAAACTGGCTATCCATGTGCAGAAGACCAAATCTAGACCCATATCTCTCACCACGTACTACACTAAAATCAAAATGGATTAAAGAACTAAATGTTAAAACACAAACACAATCCTGCTGGAAAATAAAATTGTTAAAATTCTTGAAGCCATAGGACTAGGCTTTCTGAACACAACTCTGGTTACATAGGAAATAGTACCAAGGATCAACAAATAGAACCACATCAAATTAAAAAGCTTCTGTACAGCAAAGGAAATGACCAGAAGAGTGAAAAGCAAACCTACAGAATGGGAAAAAAAAATTTGCTAGCTATCCTTCAGACAGAGAACTCATATCTAGAATATATAAAGAACTCAAAAAATAGACCTCCCCAAAATAAAAGACCAAACCAAAAAATGGGCAACTAAAATGAATTGACACTTCACAGAAATACAAATGGCCAATACAATAAATACCTGAAGAAATGCTCAACATCGGTGGCCATTAGAAAAATGCATATTGAAACAACACTGAAATTCCATCTTACTCCAGGAAGAATGGCCATCATCAAGAAGCCAACTAATAACAAATGCTGGAGAGACTGTAGGGAAAAGGAACCCTTCTATACTGTTGGTGGGAGTGTAGACTTGTACAACCACTATGTGTGGAGATACCTCAAAAAGCTAAAACTAGAAATTCCATTTGACCCAGCTATTCTACTTCTAGGTATCTTTCTGAGAGAGTTAAAGACATCATATTACAGTGATCCATGCTGATCCATATTTATAGCAGCACCATTCATAATAACTAAATCTTGGCAGTAGCCTACATGCCCGTCCACAGTAGATGAAGAAAATGTGGTGTCTACACACAATGGAGTATTACTCTACCATAAAGAAAGATAAATTTGAGTCATTTGTAGGCAAATGGATGCATCTGAGACCATAATGTTAAGTGAAATAAATCAGACTGACAAGCTCAAATATCGTGCACTTTCTCTTGAATGAGAAACCCAAATTACAAATACACAGCAAAATGGGTGTGGATAATGGGAGGTGGGAAGATGGATGTTCTCCAGGTGGGAAGGGGTGAAGGAGTGGAAGGAAGAGGGAGGATAAAGGGAATTGGGATGTGCTGTGTACCTGTGCCAACTCCACACGCGGAATGTGAGCACAGTGTACTGCAAACATGGACTAAATTTTTTTAAGTCAACTCAAACATGTTTCTCTTTCTATGCAGGAACTGACGGATAGATTTTGAAAGTAAAATATTAACCTTTTGCATATTCAGTCTTTAGGCCAAACCTGCCTTTACTGCTCTAGAAATTCTAACAGGCTAGTAAGGACTCTGCAGGGTAAGAGAACTTTCCATGCATGTAACATTTAAAAATACTGCACACACAGGACATACCAGAAAGATCTCTTGGAAGGAACATAATACAATATGTAAGAAGCTGTTGTCTTAGGTCATTTTAGCCACAAATCTGCCTGTTACTTCCAGTTAAGGTAGGGCAGTATGGCAGTCAGACTCAAAGAATAGCTGGCTGGTTTTTTCTCTACGGATATTTATAACTTTCAAGCTTAAATCATACAGTCCTTAAAATGGTGGTCAAATACATGTAACTTACCATCTTCCCTATTAACTGTACAGTTCTGTGGCATTAAGTACCTTCACATTGCTGGACAGTCAGCACCTCCTTCCATACACAGAACTCTTCATCTTGCAAAACTGAAACTTTATCTACTAAAAACCAATATTCTAATCTGCTCACAAAAGCTCCTGGAAACCGCCACTCTACTCTCTGTCTCAGAATTTAATGACTGTATTTGGAATCCTATATGCACCTGGTTTATTTCAATTCGCATAATTTTCCAGGGTTCACCCATGTAGCATGTGTCAGAATCGTCCTCCTTTTTGAGGCTGAATAATATTCCACTGCACGGATGCACATTTTGTTTGTCCATTCACCCACTGACGGCCACCAGGGTTCCTCCACCATTTTTTGGCTCTTCTGAATAAAGCTAACTGTTTTCAGTTCTTTTGAATATATACGCGAAAGCTAAACCACTGGATCATGCAGTAATTCTGTATTCAGCTCTTGTAGGGACACAAGCTCTTTTTAACAGCAGCGGCGCCATTTTTGCATTCCCAATAGTGCAAAAGAATTCCAGTTTTTCCACATCCTGGCCGACAATAATCTCTGTGGCTTTTCAAAGGTACCAACCTAATGGGTGGAAATGATAGAAAGGGAAAACTACTAACTTCATCATCCCTACATGCAAACGTACTTTATTCTCCTGGGAGAGGGGGCGGTTCGCTTACCGGTTTGAGGCCCCGCCTGGACCCCCACTGGGGACATGATGCTTGGTGGCCTCGCCTCTCCAGGGCTTTGGTCACCGTGGCAATGGGCAAGGACAGGGTGACCCCAACTGGGACATCCATCCCAAGAACCAGCGCTAGCACTCTGGACCCAAGCATCTGAGAAGGGCGTTGCCGACGGGGCGTGACGTGATGTCGGGCGTGGCCTGGAGTCGGGCCTCGGTGGGGGCGGGGCGAGATGTGGAGGCGGGACTTCTGGAGGACGGGGCAGGTATGCCAGGCGCGGTGTGGAGGCGGGGCTTTGTAGATGGGCGGGGCTTCCAGCGGGAGGGGCTGTGGGGACAGGGGAGAG
>NW_022900922.1:36119186-36134007 GCF_012274545.1 Fukomys damarensis | reverse complement strand
CCTTGTCCCTGCGGGCGGACGGGCGGCTGTGGGGCGCGGGGCTGCCTCCGCCTGCCAGGATTCCGCGGGCGGAGGAGAGAACCCGCAGATAAATGCGGCGCAATCTCGGACTCGCCCTCTGAGCCAAACCCTGTTCTCAGCCCGTCGCTCGGTCAGCTCTTGAAGAGGACAGTTGTCACTCCTGCCCCGTACTTCAGAAACCCGCCGCTTAGCTCTGTGAGCCGATACCCCTCCTCGTACTGGCCACGCTTAGGTCTCGGGCCCCACATTTCCTAAGGGTAATTTTTGTTTGCTGCTCTCGAACTTTAATGTGCAGGAGAATCTCCTCGGGAAACTGAAAATTCAAGTTCCAGACCTCACTCCTAGTGTCTGACGTAGGTGTGTGGAAATGCACAAAATCTGCGTTTTTCTCTTCCTTTTGCTACCCTTTTCAGATTAAACAAACAAAAAGCCCTAGCTAACCTCTGTCCTAGTGTCTTTCAAATGGGTCCCAAGAAATTCTGGCAGAAATTGTGAACAGAGCAGCCTGAAGTTTGCTTTTACACAAACACACACACAAACGTACACAATACATATATGTATTTAACTGTAGGTGGAACCGTTTGATGAGTGACTGGGGGAGGCGATGCCAGAGCGGTACCTAATACTTAGACTTTAGCTAATCTAATGTGGAAACTACTGATTTGAAAACTTAATTTGGAAGAAGATAGGGCAAATCTGAGCAGATTTAAATTTTCATAATGCGATTAACTGAGTTTCATGTTTGGTTTAGGTTTCTTTTATTACATTAGAATTATTAGATTTTTCATTACAGATGGAAAAACATGTCAGTGCTACAGCTTTGTTAAGCTTTATTGAGTTTCAGCAGTGAAACTGGGCATTTTATTCAGTTTCCTGTTTACAGAAAGGGATTAAGATAAGGTTACTGTTCTTAACACCGCAGTTGTGTAGGTTGATCGTTGTTGGAAGGCCGTGTTTTTCGAGGCACTGTAGACTGGTCTGGCTAAAGTATCTCTGAACAACAAGCTCCTCTGGATTTTGTCCTGCTGTTTAATAAATGTGGTTGCAAATTAGTATGTCTTGTAACCTGAGAAAACGGTCAGTGAGTGGGTACTAGTTCATTCTAAAACAAGGCCGCAGCTCCATTCGAGTGGGTAAAAGCATTCCTGTAAAATGTTTGTGCCTGATAATATGCACCTGTCATCCCAGCGCTGCAGAGGCTGAGGCAGGAGGATGGCTACCAGTTTGAGGCCAGCCTGGGCTATACATATAGAGAGTTTGAGGTCATCGTAAACTATGCAATGAGACCCTGTCTCAAAAAAAAAAAAAAATTTTTTTTGTTTCAAAACAGCCAGCATCTAAGCTACAACTGAGTTGTATATTGAAAACTTGGGTGTAAGCCTGTTATTTGGAACTTTGATCCTTTTCCTGTTTCATAATCTCTAAGAGGAATTGTACCTAGGTTAGGTCAAAAAGTCTTTGCTACCCGGTATAGTATATTGTGTACAGTTACAATATTAATAATTTACAGAACCTAATAATCTGCCAAAGAAAAGTATTTTTCAAGTTCAGCCCTGGGGCACTCTGTGGAAATATCAGATCCCATCCTCCCAGATGCCTGCCACCATCTCTGTTGCGGTGCTACTGAATGTGGCCCCCAGGGCTAAGCCCCACCCGGGTAGGCACAAAGCCACTGTGAAATTAGAAAGCTTGGCCTCTGGAGTCCAGTAGCACTACCACTCTCTAGCTGTGTGACTCCCTTCTCTCAGCCTTCTTTCTTGTAGTTTGTAAAGATTTGAAACATTGTAAAAGGCCTGCTACATAAGTACTAAGTAATTATCGTTATTAATGACACAAACAAGAATACCATATTAAAAGGAGTAAGAATAAGTCATCATAATTCATGTGAATTCAAGCCTTCAGGTTCCTAATACTTTATTATAGCTAATACTTACTTTATAAGAAATAGCTGAGGGCTGGGGATGTAGCTCAGTGGCACCATGCTTGCCTAGCAAACACAAGGTCCTGAGTTCGTTTCCTGGTGGTACCAGAAAAAAATAAATAGCTGAATATAAATGATGAGGATTTTGAAAGAGGGATCTTATTAAGTCACCTCCATTTTTATCTCAAAGCAAAGTGCTGAGGCTGTGGTGCCAGACCCTCAGGTGATCAACCTAGCCTGGCCAAATGCAAGCAGTGTGACTAGACAAATTACCTGTCCTCACATTCCTCAGTGGTAAAATTAGGTTAAGTATGATGTGTACCACAGAGTGAAATGAGTAACATAAATAAAACTCAGCAGCCAGATCTCTGACACAAAGTAACAAAGGCTGCAATTGGTTTAATTGTTGGCTCCAAGCTGTGGTATCTTCCTCCCTGGGCCCTCAACCTCCTTAAAGGAAGCAGTCATCCCCTGGTACAGTTGCAGTGTTCCTTGCCATCTTCCTTTGCAGCAGATTGCCAGTCTGGCCTCCCAGAGAGGGAGTCGAGACCAGCACAGGGTAGGAAGGCTGCTTTTAGGGGAGACGCACTAGTCATTCTCAATCTCGGTTGCCTATTAGAATTTTCCAAGGAAATTAAAAAACGCACATGCCTGGTTTCTGCCCCAGAGGGTTTGACTAAGTGTAACTTGGGCATCAGATTCAGATGTGATTCAAGTACCATGGACATGTTAGGGTTGCTCGAGGCCTGGTCTTGGCCTGACTTTCTTACAGTACACATACAACTGTTGGTCCCAGGCCTGACTGACTGCTCTAAGAGGCCACTTGATAAGTTGGAGCAGAGGTGCTGTCTGTACTCCTTTCATTTATCTTGTATTTCTGGGAAAATAAATCAGCATTCAAAAACTTGTATCTTTCAAAATAAACCTTTTTCTTGTGTTTGAAGTTCATTTGCTTTTGGTCATAAGTCCTCTGTCTTTCTCTCCCGCTGGGAGACTCAGGGCAGGTTTTCATCAGACGCTGTTCCCCAGCTGATGTCTGATGTGACTGCTGGTACCTCTGGCGTGACAGCACACAGGATGTTGACAACAAAGCACTTGCCCCCCCCCCAGCCTCACTGCAGAACCCTTCACTGTTTGGTCCCAACTCCAGTTCTGTCTCCACACTCCTGGGAGGCTGAGCACTGGCTTGTCCCACTGCGTCCCTTGGTAGGGATGTGCCCTCCCCATCACATCCTTTGTTTAGAACTTTAGCCACCTGTGGACTTTTATCTCAAATGCTGCTTTTGCTCTCTCCTCAGCTACCTCTACCCACCCCAGTGCTGTCTGTCTCTGCCTCTCCTCTAAGGCACCTTCCAAGTCTTCTGCCTTTGAAAATCCTTCCTGGTGTTGAGTTCCCTTTCTGCTAAACCTTGGGCTGCTTGGTTTGGTCTCCACATTCCTTGTGGGCAACCAAGAGGATATGGGAAGATGATGACTAGACAAAAAGAAATATAGAATAGGAAGTCATAACAAATACAGCCAAATTCGAGAAGTCAGGGTTTTACAGAAGCGTCTTGGGAATGAGCACAGAAGCCAGTGGAAAGAATCACAGATGAGCCAGTGCCCGGGGAGATGGAGAGTTGTGAGAACTCTAGGCCTCAGTCCTGCAGACTGACAGGCTCTGCACAATGAAAAGGATAGTTCCCTATTACACAGCTCCTCATGGGGCAAAATGACTTACAAGCGTGTTCACTCTGCCTCGCCTTTGGGGCCCCAAGTAATAAAGGCCAGTGATGGCACTGTGTCTTTTACTGCTAATAAGGCCTGTGAATGCTAGTCAGCTCTGCCCAGGGAGTGACTTCATTTAATTCAGTAAATGCAGGAAATACTGGGAAGAGCTTCCCCAAGGGGCCCAGCCCAGCTGCCTCAAGTGCTTTTCTCAGTGTGCAGCCCTCCCTGAGCTTTCAGAGCAATCCTATGTGGCTTTTAGTCCCTCCCCCAGATGGTGAACAAAGCAGAAATACTGATAAACAAGCATTTGTTGAACAAATCTTTATTTATAGACTCCATTTATTTGCTTCTCTGTCTTGCTCCTAAGATATCTACAGCCATCCTAACAATAAAAATGAACTCTCCAAAGAATAGGATGTTAATAAATTGACAGAGTTGATTGTCTTTGTTATTGCTCTTCTAATAGGATTTCTGTAGATAATGTCTACACGTCAGGCCTTCTTCTCAGTTTTGTCTTACAGATTTCTAAAAATTAAACTTCCAAATTTTACGTGTTAGGATGCAGTGTACTAGTGTTCAGCCCATTTTTTTTCTGCATTCTTTATTTAAAGTCTGCAAATCAAATGAAACCAAAAAAGAAACAAGACCTTGTTTTCTCACATGTGCTACATTTCAGTAATCATTTTGACCAAGAGAAGAGGTAAGGCTAGGGAGAATGTAAAACAGAAAGGAAGTTAGTATTTGGTGTAAACCCTGATGCCCATGCTAGAAGAGGAGCGAGTGGTTCCTCCAGCATCTGTCCTGGCAGCGTGGCAGCCATGTCCGTTGCACATGTCCCTTGGTCACCTGCCTGCCACTTGGTGGGGAGCTGCTGTATGGGGGTGCCCTGGACAGTCTGTTCTGGAGCTTCCGGAAGGACAGCTGAGGAGAGGTTAACGAGGACCCTGTGGGGCACACACGTCCCTCGGCAGGGCAGACACTGGCAGCATCTCTGTCTTGTGCTACGCAGAGTCCAGGTAGGTGCTGGATTGTGGAGCAGTTATGGGCGTGGCTGCTTTACGGTCACCAGCATCATATTTACAATCTGCTAAGAAAGGAGCAAACTCGTGTCACTGTTTAGGGTTGGAGACAGGTACACGAAAATAACCCACAAAGCCTGCAGGATGCTGGAGCTGACTCATGCATGCACAGTGGCTGTCTTGTCATGTTGAAAGGATAAACTTGGCATGTTAAATAAGTAATAATAGGGATTTTTTTTTTTCTTCCAGCACCTCAGTAAATTCTGGCAAAATAGCTGTGAATGGCGTTCACCTACATTACCAGAGAACTGGAGAGGGCGAACACCCAGTCCTGCTGCTTCCCGGGATGCTGGGTCTGGACATATTTAATGGATGCTCTTTTTGCTTGCTCTCTAACTTCTAACACATCACGGTGGTAGATGCGAAATATTGATCGTTAATTTGACAGAATATTTTCAAGAATGTTTGCTGCAGTCAAACTTGAGAAAAGTAGATAACTTTTTGCTGTATATGTTTTTAATTCCACTAAGTGCCCAGTTTTTCTCGTGGGAGTACACTGTAAAACCATGGTTGCCTACGCTTTGGGAGAGCAGCGGGTCCAGGGAAAGGGTGAGGGAAGAGTATTTGAAGGAAGGTGAGTAGGTGAACAGCCATCCTAGTTTGCCTGGTATCAGGGATTTTCCAAGATGTGGGACTTGCACTGCTAAAACCGGGATGGATTGTTTACTGTTGTGGTTGATCCTTTCGATTAAAATAAGAGGCAAGGAGACAAATTTAACATCTTTTAAGGGACAAAATGAGGCTAACGTATCACCCTGGTTGCTGTGTGGGGCCTCTATAGTAAAGCCCACTGGCTCTCAGCCTCATGAGAAGTTCAGGGAAAATTTACGGTGACCCGAGGACATGCAAATTTTAGTTTTAAGGAGGTTAGCATTGTTGCTTTCTTTTTTATTTAAATAATCCCTATATGTACTCATTTCCTGGTGATTTGTTTCTCTCTAGGAATAGGAAAGTGCTAAAAGTTTTCATTTAATTTATGGTTGTACTTGGCCCAGCCTCAGCTAATGTGGGCCCACTGTGCAGATAGTATTTAGTACCTTTTCCATTAAGTTATGATGAAGGATAACTTTTACTCCAATTGCCAAGGTCATCTGTAAGGACAATTTACCAGGCCAGATTTCCATTCTTGCATTATCACAGTCATTGACCAGGTCTAAAACCTGCCCCTCTAGGGTCATTCCCCACAGATGTCCCTCCAGCATAGGGATGCAAAAGAAGCCCACATGCTAGCAGTAGACACAGGCTGGAGGGCCACCGATTACCTCTGGGGTTGGATTGCCTGCGTGACTTACCTAATCTTAAGAAAGGAACATCTTGGCAGGGAGAATGATCAACCTTGATAATGGCAAGTGATCCTCCATCTTCTAGAAATATATTTTCTATTACAGCTCTGCATTGTGATAGAAAAATATAAATGTTTAAACTTTAAAATGTGTTATAATAAAAGATTCATTGCCATGAATCCTTAAAATACTCCCCTTTGCTTTGAATTTATCCTGTCATTCTTGCCCCTTGCTGAAGCAGGTCTGGAAATCCTCTTTCATGAATGTCTTTCATTGTGCTCTGATGGCTGCCTTGATATGCTGAATTAATTTAAGACGTACCTTTTATGGTCATTTGGACTTTAAGGAAGAGCCAAAAGTTGCATGGTACCAGATCCTGTGAGTAAGGCTGATAAGGACTCACTGTCACCTTTTTCAAGCCTGCCTTTCTGTTGGATGGCACTCGGCAGCAATAGTCGTATTTTTTATCACACCTCATAAAGATACTCATGAAGAGGACTTTGAGAATTGCTTCAGGAAGAAAGTGGCAGGAACAGTAGGATAAATGTGTTAGAAGCAGCAAGGGAAATGTGTTGAGGGGGGGTTCGTGGCAGTGTGTCTTTTATTATAATAATTTTTAAAATGTAAACATTCACTGTAGTTTGACCACACTGCATAGCTGATTGGGCAAGGTGTTCAGTATTCACTTGCAGCCTCAGAAATCGAGCAGCTTTCCTGGAAAATGCTTACCTGGCCTGTGGGGCTGTCCTTCCACACTGCAGTGGGGTGACCACACCACCACCCACCAAGGCTGGTCACGCTGCCTGTGACTCAACGCAGTTCTGCTCATTAGCGGAGGCTCTTTTGTATTATTTTAATGAGACAACTAGTTTATCTCATGTACCCCTTTTCAGTGATTTTTAATTATAACTACAAAATAAAATTTTCAGGGCTATTCAGATTAGCTCAGTTTTTAAATTTTAGAATTCTCCTTTGAATAACTTGAACCAAATCTAATAAATTTGTTTATAGATGTTATTGGGATTTATTTCATTTGAAAATCATTTATTTTTTAAAACCCCCCAGAAGCATAGTGTATAGGTAAGTTTGTTTATACAGTTTCATTGATTCTTTAAAAATGAGAGTGGGGATAAGAAGAGGCATGCAAGTCAGAATACCACGCAGGTCAAAGGACCCCTGTCCTTTTCAAAAGAGCCACTAGGGGGCGGTCGGAGGCAGGGCTGAGGTCTCGGTTCCTCTTCAACCCAGTCTGCTAGGCTGATTCACCTCTGAATGGCCACCTCTGAGTAGACACAACTTTAAGATTATTGCTGCTTCTGTTTTTACTCTGATGTGTTTGATACAGTGAAAGCATTCACCAGAGATAACCAAAAGTGTCTGTTTTCAGGAAGTGGAGAGACAGATTTTGTACCCCAACTTAAGAGCCTAAGCAAGAAGCTCTTCACAGTGGTTGCCTGGGATCCTCGAGGATATGGGCATTCCAGGCCCCCAGACCGAGATTTCCCGCTGGACTTCTTTGAAAGAGATGCAAAAGATGCAGTGGATTTGATGAAGGTGGGTATCACAGAAGGCACAGGAGGATAGCAGGGCACCTCTTCATTTATTTTGTTTAATTGTTGTTCTTTCTCTCTAGCCAGGTGATACCACATGACTCCCATCACATGGGAGCGCAGGGCACATTCTGTTGTTTGTGGATACTTCAGGTCTGATTTTTTGCTGTAGTGGATATACTGAGCCTGTCTCCTGGAACGTGTGTGAGAGTTGCATAGAACTTAGGAGACAGTGTGCTGGATTGTAGAAAAGGCAAATATTCTCTTAAAGACAGTGCCAACCTATTATCCATAGTAGTTCCTCCATTGTATAATCCCAGCGGAAAATCTGTGGGAGTAATATCTGTTCATTCCTTAACTTTTATTCTGTTTCTGTTCGGAGGAAGCATCTCCCAGATGTCGTCTTTGTCCATTCTCTGTGCTACATACATTTTCAGGTCCCAGGGGCTTACACAGCTTCCCTGTGATGCCATTCTCTTCCAACCTGTCTCCGGCCAGCTCTTCCCACAGCTGCGGTCAGTGGCTTTACCGGATGCCTTACTTCATTCCCCCAGGAAATCTGCAGTCCCTCTCTGAGCTGCATACTTGCTCCCAAAGCCCTGGCCAGGCACACAGACGTGCACAGGTGTAGCCACAATTTGTCGTGTCCAAGTACAGGTAATCACTGGATGTTTCACCTAAGCAGAAGACAGAGTTCCCTCAGCAGTCAGCCAGTGCTGTGTACTCAACTTCCTGTAACAGCTGCGTTTCTGTCAGAGCTCAGTGAGAGGGAGCACTATGTTTTCTGTGGTGTGGTGATCACGACTTTTCCTTTATTACTGACACTAGCCCAGGCCCGGGCCTGCACCGATTCCAGGCATTACCGACTTGCGGCCAGACAGAGGAGCACTGGGACTGAGCCACGTGTTTCATCATATTTGTCACAGGCGCTGAACTTTAAGAAGGTCTCCCTGCTGGGGTGGAGTGACGGTGGCATAACCGCTCTCATCGCTGCTG
Organism: Fukomys damarensis; assembly: GCF_012274545.1. Taxonomy (NCBI): domain Eukaryota; kingdom Metazoa; phylum Chordata; class Mammalia; order Rodentia; family Bathyergidae; genus Fukomys; species Fukomys damarensis. The sequence goes on along the minus strand of NW_022900922.1, from coordinate 36,125,447 downwards.
CCAAATACCCATCCTACATCAGCAAGATGGTGATTTGGGGGGCAAATGCCTACGTCACTGATGAGGATGAAAGGATCTATCAGGGTAGGTTCTGCCCCCGTGCTAGCGGGAGGTCGGGTACCTTGATGTGCTGACAAGCTCCTGACTGAGTTCTCAGAAAAGCAGTTCAGTTTAACCAGTCTGTCTATTTCCAGGAAGCTTTCTTATTTCCAGAAGCAGAACTCCTGCCACTCAGGAAAGGCTAAGGAAAGGCACGCTCTACGTTGGCTGCCACTGACAGTGAATCGGGGAAGGGGTGGGAAGTTTTACTCATAATCGCATCTGGAGTCAGCCAATGTAAAAGGACTCAAATATGAGCCCTCTGGAAATTCTGTGCTATTTGCATTGTTAAGGTTGCCCCTCAGGCTTCTTTTGCAGAAGTTTGAGGCACGGAGCAGGGGCCGATAAAATGCAACCTATGGGTCACCTGCTTTTGTGAGGTCTGGATGGAAATCAGAGAAGCTAGTTCTGTGAGGCACGGAGACCAAACCTGGGTGGCCACCACCCCCTTCCCATTCCTCTTCCACTCTCGGTTGCTGCCTGGGGCCTGTATGCTAACAACACGCTTGGGTACTGTTGCCAGTGCCTAGGGAAAAGGAGAAGCTGGCCGGAGGCATCTCCCCACCTCCCTCAGGCTGGCAGCGTTTTGTCCCAGGTGTGCTTCCAGCAGCCCCTGTGGGCAGGTCTAGATGGGGCAGGCGTTTCTCCCCTCGTGTCAGTACCTGCACCCAACCTGGAAAGTCACTCTTTCCCTGCACAAAGTTTGCAGCCCATGAAGAGGCTCACTGTCTTCACTGTTCTGTGAAGCCTTAGTAAGCTCTACGGGCAAGCGTCCTGAGTGCTGAGTCTGCTTCAGGGACCAGTCCTGCCTGTCCTCCTACTGTCCTGTGCTAGCACTGGCTCTGTGGCAAGGAAGCCTCTGCTCCTCCTGTGTCTTCCACTTCTGCCCCCTGTACCCTGCTGTCAGCCTGCAGGGGTGGGCAGGGCCTCCTCCGAAGTACCGCCCCTTTTCCTGTGGCTGCTGCCTTACTTCACCGCTTTCCCAGTGCTTCATTGTTTCTGTTCTGATCACTTATTTTCTTCCTTCTGCTTCCTTTGGGTTTCAGTTTGATTTTTCTTTTCCTAGTCCCAAAATAGAAGCTTAGGTTACTGATTTGAGACCTTCTACCAGAAGCATTTAGTGGTATAAATTTTATTCTAAGTGCTGCTACCTGTAGGCTTTCTACAAGTTTGATTATTTGTTTTATTTTGTTTGGTGTTTGAGACAGGGTATCACTGTGTTCAAGCTGGCCTTGAATTCACTATGTAGCCCAGGTTGGTCTCAAATTTGCAGCATCCTCCTGCCTCAGCCTCCTGAGTGCTGGGATTATGGGCATGTGCCACCACGCCCCTACAAGTTTTGATGAGTTGTACTTTAATTTAGATCAGAACATTTTCTAATATCCCTTCAGACTTTCTCTTTCAACCATAGTTTTTTAGAAGTGTATTATCTAATTTCCAAATACTTGAGGTTTTCTGGATATTTTTATGCTATTGGTACCTGATTTAATTCCATTAGATTTAGAAACCATACTCTGTGAATTCAATTCATGGAGGTTTATTAAAGGTTTGTTCTGTACTCCAGAACATGGCCTGCCTGGATCTGAAACCGAGTCCTTTGGTTCCTGGCCTCTCCCGTCCGTCACCTGCTCACTGTTCTTCAGGTCCTGGCCCATAGCCACCTGGCGTGTGAGCCTGAGTCTGAGGTACCTCTTGGGGCTCAGCCTCCTCTTCCCTCTCCACTGAACTCAGACTGCATTCTGCTGCTGCTGGACCCAGGGTCCTCTCTGCTCTTCACCAACCCTGCTTTTCCCACAGCTGCGATCAGTGGCTTTACCAGATGCCTTACTTCATTCCCCCAAGTCCTTCCCTCTCACAGTCTTTTGTCCTCATAGGCAAGAATCCTTCATGAGGCAGTGAATGAGCTTCATCGTGGCCACGATGGATAGCAGAAAGCATGCTGTCTGTATTTACAGGGTGCGGTGCCATCTGTGGTATCAAGCATCCTGGGGGCGTCTCGAATGTGTCATCTGTTGTGTGTAAGGGGTCACCGTGTAAGTTCCTCCCTGGATTATGAGTGTTCGGAAGGCAGAGACCTGGACTGGCCCAGGCTGTGTCAGTGGGAACTGATGCATGGCAGCTTTCACGTGGCCCATGGCGTGTTCATGAACCGATGATGCGCAAGCGAGTTCTCTTCTTTGCCGTCCCAGGACTCAGAAAGAGAATTGTGTCTGATTCTTTGGGATCCAAATGAGTTCTGTTTTAGATCAGCAAACACTTTGATTCAAATGATTATTCTGAGATCTTCAACATGAAACATAATTACCACTTAATTTTTGGCAGTAATTATGTTTTGGGGCAAAACTGGCTTCTTCTTGAAATAAATTAGCTGAAGTAAATATGTAAATACAAAGAGTATTTTTGAGTGCATGTTCCATGCCAGGCACTGTTGAGGAAGCCACAGCGCTGTTTGCTCTGCAATGAGGTAGGATCTCTGGCTCTGTGTTGCAGAGTGAGTTAGGGCATAGCTGGGCTTGCCCAGGCAGGACCCTTGACCACTGTGCCTGATGTGCACATCTGGCTCACTGGCTCACATCTGCTCCTGGCTTTCCTGCCCCTGCAGACTTAGATGCCACTTCCTGAGAGAGTCTGAAGGCTCGCCCTGCACATGACATCCCTACAGATAACTCTCTCCCTCCCGCCTTTACTTCGTGAGTTTGTTACAAGGATCTCTTGCTATTCCACTGTGACAGCTTGAGATTTCAGCAAGAAAAGTGTCTTCACGTTAAACGTGGGTCATTTGGTTCTTAAAGGGTCTGGACCTTTGCACCCCAGGGAACTTTTCTTTCTAATTGATTTTCTACTATGATAGTTACAAGTAAAACCATGTGACATACATGAAGCAGGACATCCTTGAACCCAGCCTGGAGTGTGTGGTTGACCACTGCTGATGCCCTTGTGTGCTTCCTTCCAATTCACCCCCAGCCTCCAGCTGAGCCTTGTGAATCCACTCTGTGCCTTTGAGAAAACCATCCTGTAATGTGCTCTTACATTCCTAAGCAGTGCACAATCTGACTTCTCTTCAAGCTTCACAGAAGTGGCTTCATCCTGAATCATTGTCTCTGACTTGCCTTTTTCATAGCATCTTGAATCTCAGATCCATTCGTGATGTTGCTTGAAGTTGCCAGGCATGTGCTGTATTCTGGAACAGTGGGACACTCTTGCCAGCGGGTAACTGGTTTATCTCCCGTGTTGCTGCACAGCTCACCCTACTGTCTCCAGGCCCAGCAGCAGCAGTCTTCAGGGTGTGAGCCCGCAAGTGACACTGCTGAGGGTCAAGTGCTCAGACACAATGTTACAGGTGGTGGGCGAACTGTCACTCGTTACCTGAAAAGAAACAATTGAGCCTGAGCTCAGAAGGCTGGCACTTGCTCCTCTTCCCTGGAGTCCTCCCTAAGCCCACTCTGTGCTCTCACAGACACTGCAGCACTTTCCTCGATCCAGTTCCTTACTCCGTCTCCATCCAGGCATCAGGACTTGGTGTCATGAAAGATCTAGGTTTTCCAGGGCAAGAGTGCCAGGGTACAGCTGCCAGAGCGGCCCTTTCATGGTTTGGGAGGGAGGTTCTAGGAATCCAGCCTCGGGTCTCAGACACACACACTGTCTTATCACTGAGCAACCCCATCAGTCCCTCTGGAGGAAATGTTTTACTGGCTTTCTCCACACTGTCTTGCCAGCCTGTCTCTCCTTTACCACTCTCCAACTCCTTTTTCTTCTTCTCGAGCCAACGCATCTTGATTTCCTGGCTGCATCATGCATCTCTGATGTCTTTAGGCTGCTGTGCAAAGCAGTTCAGCCCTTCCTGGTCCTGTAGGCAGCTCACCCCAGCTCACCTCTGAATGTGGAAGCCAGTGCACAGAAGCGAGGGCAGACCCCTCCTATCTCAGGCCCACCCTGATCAGAGGCAGTAATGTAAACAGTGGTTTTCCCTGCATTCAGTGAGTGCATGTTGAGTCCCACTAGGTGCCCACGCTGTCCGGACCCTGGATTGTTTTTGATGCGAGTTCATGTTGTCAGCACGTCTTGTCTCTCAGCTGTGTCCTTTAGCAGCACTGAAAGCTCTCAGCAATATTTATTAAGCTCAAGACCACTAGGGTCTTTATCACAATATTTAAAGAAATAGATAAAAGATTAAGCTGAATAGTTGCGTTTATTTCTTCAGTAGCAGAACTTGTTATTTTATGCATAATTTGCATATGTTTCTCAATGTACCAGAAAAAAACTCCTTTATACATATAGCTTGCCCTCTGTATCGAGGTCCATGAGTTTTGCATCCTGGATTCTGGTAAACATGATGAAAAATATATACCTTTGTACATAATACGTACAGATTTTTCTTCTTGCCCTTGTCCCCCGGTCATACAGTGTAACAAACGCTTCCGTAACATTTAAAGTGTGTGGGTATCATAAGTCAGCTGGCGATGAGCGGCAGCGAATGGAAGATGTGTGCAGGTTCTGCACAGTAGTATGTCACTTTAGAGTAGGGTTTGCACACCCACAGTTTGGATCCCACAGGGGCTCCTGGGACCAGTCCCTCTGGATACTGGTGGAGGACATGGTGCCTAAGCAGTGACCCTGATTAGGGGAATGTTTCCCCTTACCTCCCAGCATTGACATGAAGTGCTCGGTGCAGATTTCATCCATGTGCTGAGTATTTACTGAGGGCCTGTTTCGTGGGAGGCAGAGGCCTCACCACAGATGCGCAGCATGGTGCTGCATGCCCTGAAGGGGAGGCAGACACAGTCACAGATGCAGGAAATGCAGCAGAGCAGGGAGCACCTGGCAGAAGAGCTGGAGAAGAGGGGTTGGGAGGTGGCGGGGATGGTGACATGGAGTGAGCATGCGACACCAGGGAAGGCTGTCCTACCAGATGGACCCACGGATGTGAGGCTCAGAGGTGGCTGGAGCGTGAGGCAGGGGAGATACTCCCTTGGTGTGAGACAGAACCCATCCAGTCCATACTTTTGTTTTTCAGGAATCCGGGATGTTTCTAAATGGAGCGAGAAGGCAAGGAAGCCTCTAGAAGCCCTGTATGGGTATGACTACTTTGCCAAGACCTGTGAAAAGTGGGTTGATGGCATACAGCAGTTTAAGCATCTTCCAGATGGTAGGTTGCACCGACGATTTAGTGATCCCATTGCTGATCAGAGATGATGCTGGGGGCCTCCTTGATGTTCCAGAGTTCCTCAGCAACTCATGAATCCACCCATTGTACAGTGTTCTGTGAACAGAGACCCTAGTTATTGTGCACAATGTGACTTCTTGTATGATAGTCTGCCTTAAACTCAAGACAGGACTCGTGTATGAAGACTCATATTGTTGAGCCTTCACAAGTAGACTATTCTTTTCTCCTCAGTCCTTTGTGTGTATGATGACAAATTAATTCTTTAGAAGCCTCGTTTCTATTTTCTAATTCCAGAATGGGTAATTAGAAAACAGAACAGCCGCCTTGTAGACAATATTTTTTCCTTTTTGTCTGTGCAGCTGTCATCCCACTACACATCTGTTACTAGGACACAAAGAGGAAGTTTTTTGCTCTTCAACCTCAAAAGAAATCTTACGGGGAAGAGAGTTTCAGTTCTTTTCTCATCTTCAGAACCATTTATAGACCTTAGCCATGAACAAGTATCTCTCTTTTTATCTGAAAATTAGTAAGATTTCCACAAACAGTAAGAATTTGTATCTTTAAGAGGAAGTTTGAGTTACAGTGTATTTTTTGTACAGCTATGTTAGCTTTCTATTATAACAAATATTTGAGATGATCAACTTAATACAAGTGCTTTAGTGGACTCACAGTTTTGGAGGCTTCAGTCCATAGTCAGTTGGCTCTGTTATTTGGGGCCTGTGGTAAGGCAATGAGCCATTGTGGGAGCAGGTGGCATAACAGAAAGAGGAAGAGCCTGGTATCCTGCTGCCGTTGATGAGGCCATGCCCCCAGTGACCTGAAGACCTCCCCCAGGGCTCCACTTCTTAAAGGGTCTGCAACCATCTATCAGCACTTCTCCAGAGAGCAAGTGCTCTGCAAATGGGTCTCTGGAAAACACCCAGGACCCAAACCATAGCGAGCCTAGAATCTCTCTATTTTCCTGTTTTGTTTTGTTTTTTTTTTTTTTTTTTTTTTTT
>NW_022900922.1:36103829-36119079 GCF_012274545.1 Fukomys damarensis | reverse complement strand
TTACTTGCTAAAGGAATAGAGTAGCTAAGATCCAATGTTGGAGTACAATCAATTCAAAGTGCTTGTGTTCAGGCCGGGAACATAGCTCAGTGGCGCTGTGCCTGACTGGTAGTGCAAGGTCCTGAGTTTGATCCCCAATACCAGGAAAAACAAGTTCTTATATTTGGGCCCATGATTTAGCTCAGCACACACTGCCTGCCTGGCAAGTGTGAGGTCCTGAGTTCAATCTCTGGTACCAAAAAAAAAAAAGGAACGAAATGTTTGTGATTCGAGGACCAGTTTGATCTAGTAGGCAGTCTTTTCGAGTATGAATCGTGTCATCAAAACTTTCACAATGAAAAGAGCTTTGGAAATGTTATATTTCTGGTTTAAGTTGAAAACAGCAAATAAGTGTTTCAAAGATCCTCTTCAAATACAGTTGCTCCCCATAGAAACAGGTCCTGAAATGTGTTTTCATCTGTTATTTTTTCTGTTTTGTTTTGTTTTATGGTTTTTTTGAGAGAGAGTCTTGCTATCTAGTTCCAACTGGCCCTAAACTCATGGCGATCTTCCTGCCTCAGCCTCCCAAGTACTGGGATTACAGGCCTGTGCCACCATATCCAGCTTACCTCTGTTCTTAAAATTGAAAATACCATAAAACAATGTCTGAAACAGTTTTCCATTAATGACTTTATATTATAAAATGTAAACTTCTGTGCTTTATGGAAGAGGTCAGTGAGAAGATAAGATCCAAAAACCAACATAGTTAAATCCGCAGTTGAAAACCGTGTCCGGATATGGAGGGCCCAGCAGCGTGGAGACCAGTGATGCTTCATCGCCTGTCTGTGCTGTTGCCAGGGCCCTTTCCCATCATGCACTCTGGATGGGGGTGGATGTGCAGTTTAGCACAGGGATAATTGCACAGCTTTGCAGCCAGGCAGGCCTGGGTTTAACTTCTGGCTGCACACTTGGCTTACTGTAGGGTGGATGTGGGCAAGTGACTTCATTCCTCTGAGCCTTCATTTCCTGTCTGTGACCTCATAATCTTGTGGGGATGACGTGAGATAATACAGGTTTAGCCATGGTGCACTGCCACAGCAGAGGCAATCTTAACAGGCTGCCATTGCTGTTGTTAGGAAAGGACCCATTGCTGAGTGACTGTGTGTGCTGAATGGGTTCAAACTGCAACACGCTGTCTAACAAGTGCAGTGCTTCAAACTTCTTGGCACAGTGTGTGCTTCCATCATCATCATCTGATGATACACTTGGTGGTGTGTGCCATCCAGGCGACAGGAGAGGGAGACCCAGAGCACAGTTTGCAGAGACCAGCACTTCACGGGCTGGCTCCGAGCTTGCCCTGTCCCCTGACAGCCAGGAAAGGGAGGGAGGGAGGAGGAGGAGGATAGAGCTGGCTTCGTGGATGTCCAGAACCTTCTTTTTTTTGGTACCAGGGATCGAACTTGGGTCCTTGTGCTTGCAAGGCAGGTGGTGGCACTGCTGAACTAAATCCCCAGCCCTCTGGAACCTTCTAATGGCTCTCTTTGAGCCTCGTGGCAACCACAGGGCACAGTGATTATTCCTGGTCGAGGCTGAGGCCCAAAGTGTTTAAGGAGCCACCAGGATCTCAGAGGCAGGAAATTGCAGAACAGGAACTACAGCCCAGGCTGACCATAAGTGCCTCTGATTAGAGATTGGGTCCTTATAGTCTCTCAAAGGGTTGGCAGTCAGGAGTGTCACTGAGACAACAGCAGTGATGTCTGTTGTAACTGCATTGCCAGCTCCACATGCTCTGAGCTATGACCGAGCAAAGAGCTTTCCAAGTGCCAAGCATCTGTCCAGGGGTGGATGGGCTGCCCCATGTTTGATTTTCCTACAATTCTACATGAATTATGAATTTAAACCTGGCACAGTGTTTGTTACTATTAGAATTTTATTTATTTGTTTATTTATTTTTTGTTTTCTTGGTTTTTTGAGACAGGGTCTCACTACATAGTTGAGACTGGCCTGGAACTCACTATGTAGCCCAGGCTGGTCTCGAACTCACAGTGATACTCCTGCCTCAGCCTCCCGAATCCTGGGATTACAGGCATGTGCCACCACGCCTGGTATACTATTAGAACTTTAAAACAAAGATAAACAAAAAGGAAACCCCAGGGATGTTAGAGCTGGAGGGAACCCCGAATCCAGACTCCTGCTTTCACAGACAGGGACCTTGACACCTCAGAGGGGCACTTGCTCCCCATGACTGTCCATGCGCATGAGGTAATTATCTTACAAGAGAAAGGTGCTCTGGCTCACAGTCTGAAGTTTCCACTCCATGATGGTGCTGCCTTGGCCTCTTGTGCAGCCATCCACGATGGGAGTGTGGAGCAGAGCAAGGCCACTTCCATCGTAAACCAGGAAGCAGAGGGAAGAGGACAGGTTGGGGTCTTGTATCCCCAGTAACCTTGGGATGTCCCAAGGCCTCTCCCAAGAACCCAGAACTTGCTAATGCACCTCTCTGGGCCCCAGCATTAGCCCAGAGGCTTCTGAGGAGCATTCACAGCCCAGACCACTCAGTAGGACTCAGCTGTGACCTCCTTGCCTTGCCGCAGGAAGATGCCCGGTGCTCTTTGTCTTTCAGGTAACATCTGTCGGCACCTGCTGCCCCAGGTTCAGTGTCCCACGCTGATTGTGCACGGGGAGAAGGACCCTCTGGTCCCTCGTTTCCATGCTGACTTCATACACAAGCACGTGAAAGGGTCACGGTGAGTCTGCACGCCCTGCCCCCATGGGGCAGCATCAGCAAATAGTGTCTCTGTGTTTGGGACATGGTGGGGACAAGGACAGGAGCCCTTACTGGTGGGAAAGGGTAATTGGAAGGAAAGGCCTCCTCTGATCAATGGCCTCTTATTTTACTTTTTTTTTTTTGCGGTACGGGGGATCAAACTCCATACCTTGCCCTTGTGAGGTAGGCATGGCACCACTGAGCTACATCCTCAGCCCTCAGTGTCCTTTACTGTTGTGAAGGGCAGATGTTGTGAGCAGGCACCGGGTTTTACAACACAGTGACAGTTTAGATTTAAGTCAGTCATGGTTGACTGACAGTTTCATGTAATTTGGGAAGTTTTAGTTTAGTTTCTTAAAATCATAAAAGCACTTCTTATCCAGTAAAAAAACTTGTAAAGCCCCAAAAGAAAACAGTTGCCTTTGATTTACCACCCATTTAAATACTATCATTATTAGAAGTTTCCAACATAGATACAGTTGTATGCTGTATTCAACTTTGAATCCCGCTTTTTTCTCACTTTATACTGTAAACTTTTCATGCTTTTTCGGCCTTAAACATGGACGCACCCAAATGAGAAATCTGTTACTGAGCATCGCAGAGTACAGTGTGTTCCAGCATCCTGGCGGCTCGCCTGATTAAGTAGCAGTGCCTTGGTCTTTCTGTCCTATCTCTGCCACCCAACTTTGACATCTCAGAGCCCTGTAAGATAGGTCAGCAGCACTTCTGTTATCCGATCCCATCAATTATTATATGAAATAGAAATGTGTGTTTTGAATACTTTGGCTGACACAAGAGCCAGCTTTTGCTGGTACTTTTATCCAGACAGAAATTTGGAGCTGAATAAAGACCTTGTTTCCTTCACACAGAGGAGATGAATACCCTGGTGACAGTGAGGCATTATGGGGAGATTAGTAGCCTAATTTCTGTTTTTAAGCAAACATATTGGAAAATTAATATCCAAATGAGCCAGGCCCTTCAGAGCCTGCTCAGAATTACTCAGGATGTCTTTGAATTCTGTGGAACTCTTTTGCAGTTGGACTTGATTAGAGACCTAGGAAAATCCTCCCACTTCCCTCCCCTCCATCTGTCCATTCCCAGCTCTGCCGGGTGGTTACCAGTGGTCCCGGCCCTCCATGTGTGCAGTCCCCCAGGGCAAGGGGCCAAAACTTTTCTCCCAACTCCTTCTAAGGCTCTTCCAAGTGTAGATTTCTAAAAGATTTTAAATGTGAGGAAATATTTCTTATTCTACAGTAAAATACAATCACTGTAACCCTTTATGCTACCTATATGGCATTCTTTAAAGGCATCTCTTTTTTTTTTTTTGGTACCAGAGATCAGATTCAGGTCCTTGCTCTTTCGAGGCAGGCAGTGGAATCACTGAGCTAAATCCCCAGCGCTAAAGGCATCTCTTTATCCCACATATTTCCTCGTATACAAGTTTAAGCATGGATAAAAAAACAGTGAGCATCTGTAATGAATAATCCATGATCCACTTGAACATAGACTAAGTAAAGACTAAAGACAGAACTTAGGGGCCGGGGATTTAGCTCAGTGGTTCGGTGGCCTGCCTTGCAAGCGCAAGGACCTGAGTTCAATTCCCGGTACCAAAAAAAAAAAAAGAACTTAGATTAAGATTATATTATGGGTGGAAATAAAGATTCAGTAGAGAAGTTTACAAGTTGACTTAGGCAGGAAGGCAGTTTCTAAAATAGACTTTTATAAAATTGTAATAATTATGATTGTGGTACAAAGGTCATTTTCTTATTAATACTTCTTAAAGTTTTCCATATAATCTTAATATTTGTTTTATTTTTATTTCGTATATTTACAGTGTACAATTTGATGTTTCATATAGAACTTTATATTTTAAAAGATATTTTATATACAGTATCATTGTTCTTCACAACGAACTTATGGGAAAATACCTGTTTTACAGAAAGGAATCAAGGCTGAATTGTGTTAAGCAGTCTTTAAGTTTACATAGTTAGTAAATGACAAATCGTACATTTTTTTCTGAATACGGTGCTTTTCATTGGTAGCACAGCTGCCCCTAGTCAGTACACTCTTGAGATGATGCTCAGATTCCTAGAATGACACATTACATGGCTCGGTGAATTGTCCTCCAGCTTCAGAAATGACAGGTTTTTGCACACAAACATGCAGTGAGTTGGATGTGTTCCCTTAAAGAGCCAGGTTCAGTAAAAGTCAATGTGCAATAGTTTGATGTCGGGATTCTGTCCCAGACCTGTCTCCTAGCAACAGAATTATTAACATGGGAGAGAAGTGCTCTTTCCATGCATATATTAATTGTTCCAGCAGATTATTTTTATGAAAGATCATTTTCTTGAAGCAATGTTCTTTGGAACAAATGAATTGTAGGTTAAGTGTTACTAGCAATGATTGTGTAAAACTAGCCTATAATTCCCACTCCCTCTGCTATAAAGGCCCTTATGTTGGCCATGAGTTTTCCTGGAACAAGGTTGTTTTACTTGAGAACCCAAAAAAGGAAGGTGAAAAAAAATTTTTTTTTTTTTGTGGTACCAGGGATCAAACTTGGGTCCTTGAGCTTGCGAGGCAATGCAGGTGCTGGAACCAGTGAGCTACATCCAGGCCCTGGAAGGTGAATTCTTTGAGAACCAAAATCCTCCTATTGTTCTTTGCCCCAGGACATCAACAGGAAGCAGCTTGGCACAGCAAGGTTTTGATGCGCTTCACCTCCCATTGCTTTGCCAGGTGCATTGTGGTTAAACTTACCAGCCTTGTCTGTGCCTTCATATTTTTTACCAAGATATAAATTCTATGTGTGAAGTAGGCACTAAGCTGCTTTTCCTTCCTCAGAGCAAGACCTGCATCCAGGCTGTATTAATTTTCATTCTCCTCTTTTCTTTTGTCTTTGTGGGTGGGGAGTCAATGGAGTCTTTTGAAAACAAAGACGCTTCACAGATCACTCAGGTTCTGTGGTTTTAAAAATGTGTGTTTAGGTAGCGAACTTCCTCCCTGTAACTGAGTCTTAGTCGGAAATTGGAACCTGAAACACAATGACAGCTGCCCTGACTGCAGCAGCAGACTGTGCCTTCCCGGTCCTCCTGTGCCATCCCTGGCCATCCCTGGCCTGCTGTGCTGACAGGTGCCCACTTCATTGCCACATCCCTGGCTCACCAGCCTCCACAGCATCTCCTGTTACCAGGCCTGGCATTGCTCATGGGCCAGCCCAGCTCACGTTCAGGGAAAGCTTTCAGAGGAGAGTTTGGAGCCCTCAGCCTTGTGTTGGGAGGTGGGGACGGATGGGGAGGCAGCAGCGGGGCTGGGCCAGCCCACAGAGGGTGCACCTGCACAGCCAGGTCCAGCCCTGTGTGCACTCCAGATGTCGGTCCGGTAGCCAGGGTGATAGACTCCCACCTGCTTCCAGAGGGTACCAGTATGGCCCTTCTCCACTCAGTGCCATATTGTCGCTTATGTGAGTTAGTCAGCATCTTGTGAAATAGCCATTCGGTTAGATGATTTTGCACCATAGTAATGATAGGTCAGTGTAAGTGTTCTGAGCACATCTAAGGCAGGCCTTCAGTATGGGAAGAGTATTGAACACAGGCTTGAGCTACAGTGTTTTCATGTGTGGGAGTGGGTGTGGGTCTTTACGATTTGCTGGGCATTGGACCAGGGCCTCACACGTGTTAACCACGTGACCAGAATTACAGGATTCTCAGCCCGTGATGGGTCTGTCAGGACCTCACCCATCCAAAGTTGGAGTTTTCCCGGGGTCAGCGGGTTGGTGTTCGGAGTACCCTCTCCATGGCTGTGGCTGGCCGTGCTCTCCCTGTCTTCATATGATCTCTCTGAACCTGCATCCCAGTTGCCTCTTCTATAAGGACATCAGACTTGGTGGATCGGGAGCCCCCATATGACTTTGTTTTTATCTTAGGGTCTGTTTAAAGACTCTAGGATTTCACCTTTAATTCGGGGTGACAAAATTCAGCTCAAGACTGTTTCTGTACCTCAGGAATTAGGAACCCTGCAGAGACAGGAATGGGTTTCAGAACCAGCTGCACGTAAGCAGCCCTGCCTTTGCCTAGCCCGATGGCTCCTCCTTCAGGTGACACTTCAACATCTCCCTCTGAGATGATGCCTCCCTCCTGTTCCTCCACCCGCTAGTCTTTCTCAGGCCACCTGGCCCCTTGTTCTTACACTTTAAGGAGCTGTGAGCATTGACTTTATTTTCTCTGTTTAACACTTGAACATCCCTCTGAGTGTGTAAATGACAGTGTGTTGAGGGCTCCATGCAAGTTGTTTAAGACGCAAGAGTGGGCAGCGCACAGGGCCATATCTCCGAGTGGCAGGTCCCCGAGGCTCCAGCTGCTTATCCTGGGCCAGGCCAGGCAGGAGAGAACCCGGGGCCCCGTCCACGTGTACAGTCAGCCTCTGGGGACAATGTCACCTGAACAGGAGAGGTGGGAAGTGGGGTCTTGCCTGGAGGCCGGGGTGATGCTGAGTGGCACCTGAGTGCCAGCTGAGCCGCCGAGTGTGTCCTTGAGCACCATGCGTGGCATTGCTGGACCTCTGCATCCGTGCATGTAAAGCAAGGGTGGTGACATGTAGGGTCTCCAGCCTTGTCCTGAGGAGTGACTGAGTATTTGTACTTTGAGCCACAGGGCGGGCTCCACGTGCATTCGCTGCCACCCTTGTGAAAGGAATGCCAACACAGGTCGGGCAACGGGGCCCTAGGAGATAAGATGGCATCGTGTGACAAACCATGGGACAAGCGGGCCTCTGCCCCCAGCGCCATTGTTCTGAGGGCGTGTGGGCGTTAGGCTTTCAGAGAGCCAGAGCTAACAGGCGTGAGGGGTGCATGCAGAGGGTTCCTGGGAGGAGCTGCCTTGCCCAGCTGCAGAGCTAGGCAAGTCCCAAGGCCGTGGCACCGGCATGAGAAACCTGGGGAGCGGTAGGGCTGTTCTGGTCTGACATCCGGCAATCTCCAGCCAGAAAGGGCAGGCACTTGATTCTGAATCTGACAGCAGGAAAATGCTGAGGTCCCAAACTGAAAGTCATCAGGCAGGAGGGGTTCTCTTACCTCCCCTCTTTTTTTCCTTTTTCTGGTACCAGGGCTTGAATCCACAGCCTTTGCGCTGACCTACACTCCCAACCCTTTTTTATTTTTTATTTTGAGACAAGTCTTGCTGTGTTACTAAGCCATTCATCCAGGCTCAAACTTGCCACCCTCCTACCTCAGCCCCCTTGATTGCTGGGATGACGGCCCAGGCTACCACACCAGCTTCTCAGCCCTTTTTTTCTATGCAAACCTTTCACAGATTGGAGGAGGCCACCCACATTAAAGAGGGCCATCTGCCTTACTCTGTCTGCTGATTCAAATGCTTATCGCAGCCAGAATTATGTTTGGCAAACATCTGGGTGCTGAAGCCCGAATGAACCATCCCAGCCTGGAAGCGCTGATGGTTCCTGCTCCTCTGTACCTGGCTCGCCGTGGGTTTCCTAGGGCTGAGCTGGCAGTGAGAGGTGTGATGGGGCCATCTGGGTCAGAGCAGGGAGGGAAGGGCCTCTTCCTGCCTGGCCATCAGTGATAACACGGTCCTTGGCCCTGGGCCAGGCCAGCTGGAGTGACATGAAGTGCCCAGGTGATAAAGATTCACACAAGTGACCACGTTCCCTCTCAGCAGCACAGGAAAGTGAGGCTGGGCTACTGAGGAGAGACGGACACCAGAGAGAGGGCAGCAGTGGAAGTGTCCATGTGGAGGCCACTGCCGCCCCTCCTCACCCCAGTGCCCCATGACTTTCCACACTGCTGGCCACCTGGCCCTTCTCCTCCTGGACACTGATTTCATTCCTCCCTGCTGACCAGTCAGGTGGAAGGGAGAGCAGCCGCACCAGGCTCTGCTGAGAAGTGGCTCCGCACAGAACTGACCAGTGCCTACCATCAGGCCTTCATATGTCAGAGAATAGAGTCCAGCCCTTTTAGACCCATCTAACCTGCATTTTGCAGAACTTTTCTTCCGGGAAGAATCTTCCAGTTGGAGTTTGTCTATCAGCAAGCAAGCATAAGTACATCGTGCTCCCCAAGTCAGCATTTTAACACACTGTACATAAGAGCAGAGCTTGCTGTGTGCCTGCAGCCTGGGCTGCACACCTCACGTGCATTCTCTTGTTTCACCCTCACAACAGCCCCAATCTCCAGGTGCAGGACGGTGGCTTAGGGAGTTGATACTACCTTCCAGGACAGAGTACTGTTGAGACCAGACATGTGCTGGCCCCGCAGCACCCGTGCATTTAACACTTGGTGGGACTGCAGCATCCAGCTGCTGTGTGAAGACCACTTGCTGCGGCCAGAGGGCCCCACGCAAAAGCTTAAGTTCCACCAGGCCCCACAGAAGTGGTTACTCCGAGCTGCGGCAGTGCCTCCAGAACGGCTACCGTGGCAGATTGACTTGTCCACCATGCGTGCAGCATGGTGCCTTAGAGAACAGCAGCTTCGCAGTGAGATGCCGTCCCCCGACTCACCCAGATGCCTGGCTGGGTAAAGCTGCAGGCTTTGTGCTCTCCCAGCTTTATCAGCAGGAAGAAGCTTGCAGTTAACCGTCACTGCTTTATTCTCCAGGCTTTCTAAGAGGGGCAGAATGAAAAAGGAAAGGCTGACCCGGGCTGTGTTGCATCTGCATTCCTGATGGAGATCGCAGAGATCCAGCAGCCCCTCCAGTTCCCTCTCTTCCTGGCAGTTTCGCAGGTTCATAAGTGAGAGCATTTTTGCATTCATCCAAAGTGAGGGCACAGTGGCCTTTCCCTTATGGCCTGGTCATGACTGATTGGTCTCTGAATTTAATCAGAAAGCTGAAAGACTTGAGAGTGAGGAAGGAAAGGTAAAGCTAGGGCCTCACCAATGCCACCATGAGCTAGAAGGACTGCATCATGTGGGAGCAGGTAACCACTGGGTGTACACATAGATTAGACAACATCTGATTCCCTGAACACTGCAAGTCCTGTCTCTCCAAAGGTACCAGATGATGGAGAAATGGGCCCTGTGAATAGGGGCTAGCGTACACCCTGGAAGCCCCTACGTATCCCGCAAAGCCCTGTGTTTGGAGAAGGATTGCCTAAGAACCATGCTGATGGGGCATGTGACTGGATCCCTTTGTTTTCTGGGTGAGAAGTAGGTCAGCAGCAGAGTTGCTGCGAGGCCTTCACAGCCAGCGTTTACGCTCAAGGAGGAGCACATGATAGGCTTCCCTCGGAGTTCTGTGCCAGACACCAGCAAGGAAGGTGTGTAAGAACTGCAGAATGACCCTCAAAAGGGATCCAGGACAAGAACAGTTTTCTTCATATTCTCACCCACCTGCCTGTTTGTGTATCTGTCCATCTGTGCAACCATCTTTTCATCCATGCATCCATTGTCCCAGGCAAGTCTACCATATTTTTAATGAAGCAGATCTAGTTTTGATTTCCTCAATGGCTAGTGATTACTGTGTAAGAGTCCAGACAGCATGGAATGGCTGAAAAGAAGGAATTCACCTCTGGTGTCTTTCATTCCTCACAGGGAGCAAGCAAATCATAGAAAACCGCTAGAGCTCATGGTAGCGAGGATGGATGTCCACAGAAGAGTCCTTCAGGCGTGGCAAGCTTAGCTCAGGGGATGTAGTTTGGTCTCAGCGTGCCCTTCTGTGACCCTGAGCATCCTTGGCAACTGGTTCTTCTCTGCCTAAAACAGTCCTTGAGCTTCCCTACAAGCCTTGTGTGGGGGCAACTGGGATCCTGTCTCTGGGGTCATGCTTCTTTTCTGAATAGAATTAGAGTTGAGTATGCCCCATGTATTAATGGTGTTATTAACCTTCCGGGGACCTCCAAGTGTTGTCAACAGTCTACCTGCCTTTTATATCCCCCACCCTTGGCTGAGTTGCCAACAGGCCTAGCTAGGATCTTGCAAAGACAGTGCCCCTCTGCATGAGTCCTGATCCTACTGAGGTTCTGAGAGCCCAGATCAGACAAGTAGATAATGTGGTCAGCGGACTCTTGCCCAATACAGTCTTTTAGCATCTTAACTGTCATCATAGACAAAATGCCTTGAATTCATGCTTATATCACTCTGGCAGCTGACAAATGCTGAACTCGGAGAAGGTTGTCTTTAAAGAAATTACTAACCAGTCCTCTGACCAAATTCCACTGAATGGAAAAAGCCTGTCAGGACAGAGGGTGCCCCCCCACCCGATGAGCTGGGACAGCTATGCCAGTGGCTCTCACCACAGGGCTGCTGGTACGGCCCTGCCATCCTGAAGGTCCTTAGGAATTGTGCCACTTATATGGGGCTATATGCAAGCTCATTTACTCAGGACTCCAAAAACTAATAGGATGATTTGGAACCTTGAACAGTGGGCTGGTGGTAGCTGTGAATTCTAATTTGTACTTTCCCACTACACAGATACCCCAAGGAACCTGCCCCAATCAAGGGGATTCTGGACATTCTAATTTTTCTAACCTCTTAAAATCAATTTTATTAAAATGGGATTTGTTAAAGTAACCACCAAAGCATCTCCTCTGTTCTTGGTTTTCCAATACAGTGTGGCTCAAATGATTGTCCCATAGTTAACTTCCAGGGTGGCCAGACCACCAGGGTCCACCCTATGTTCATAGCTGTGAAATTTCGGGCTGTTACCTTCCATGTCAGTAGTAATCACTGGGGCAGTTTTGCACTTGAAGATTTTCAGGAATTGTTGGGGAGGGAAAGGATATCTAAGTGGTGTTCCACAGATCAAAAGCTATTAATATTTTTTTAGGTTGCATCTGATGCCAGAAGGCAAACACAACCTGCATTTACGTTTTGCAAATGAGTTCAACAAACTAGCAGAAGACTTCCTGCGCTGAAAGTGGCCCTGGGAATTTGTCTTGGTGCATTCTAAAGTGGGGCTTCACCACATTGCTGCTGGTTACTGCAGCCTTTGAGCCGCCTTCCCTACATCATACCTGCACCCACTTGCATTTCCAGGGTTCCTAAACCCTCCCTACTGTGTGACATTAATCATGACATAGTGAAGACAGCCTCTGACTTCTACGACTTACAAAGCTGGATCTGAACTTTTAACGTTGAGTTTTCTATCATTGTCTAAAAAAAATTCCCACCGTAATGTCTTTGCAAATAAAACTGAGGTGGCTCACAGGTAGTGTTCATACTTGTGTTCTCAGGACAGCTTGAATTTGTAGCATACCCTTTAACTGGGAGGTGCATCTCCACTTACCTTTTCATTTGTATTTATCACACTGCTCAAAAGAAAAATAGAAGTAGAAGGAAGTCCTTATGTAAAGACTCATTAGTTTCTGAACAACAGGAAAGAAGAGAAGGCAGTTTCCTTAATCCCCAAACCACTTTACTCCTATATCACTTCAAAGAGACTGCTTTAGTGCTATGGATCAGTAAAGAAAAAAAAAAAACACTTTCATCTGTCTTTATTGAATGATCAGGAACGCTATTAAAATCACTAAAACAAATCCTATACTGTTATTAAGGTTAAAGTCTGAAACCTTACACATTTAAGAATAAAAATTTTTTAAAGGGAAAGGAAGAACCACAAGGTTTTATACACATGCTTTTATATGGTGATCCACATTATTACATCAACAGTGAGTTTCTGACAGAGGCAAAACTGAGCACCATAGTATACAAATAGACCATGCTGGAGGACAACAGGAGTTCACTAAGGATGCACGATTTATTTGGAAAGTTCTTAGGCCTCGTCCTCACCCTCCTCCTCCTCGAACTCCCCTTGTTCATCGGCCGTGGCATCCTGGTACTGCTGGTACTCGGAAACCAGGTCATTCATGTTGCTCTCGGCCTCGGTGAACTCCATCTCGTCCATGCCCTCGCCCGTGTACCAGTGCAGGAAGGCCTTGCGCCGGAACATGGCCGTGAACTGCTCCGAGATGCGCTTGAACAGCTCCTGGATGGCCGTGCTGTTGCCGATGAAGGTGGCCGACATCTTGAGGCCGCGGGGCGGGATGTCGCACACGGCCGTCTTCACGTTGTTGGGGATCCACTCCACGAAGTAGCTGCTGTTCTTGTTCTGCACGTTGAGCATCTGCTCGTCCACCTCCTTCATGGACATGCGGCCCCGAAAGATGGCAGCCACAGTCAGGTAGCGACCGTGGCGTGGGTCGCAGGCGGCCATCATGTTCTTGGAGTCGAACATCTGCTGGGTGAGCTCGGGTACGGTGAGGGCGCGGTACTGCTGGCTGCCCCGGCTGGTGAGAGGCGCAAAGCCCGGCATGAAGAAGTGCAGGCGCGGGAAGGGCACCATGTTCACGGCCAGCTTGCGCAGGTCTGCGTTCAGCTGGCCTGGGAAGCGCAGGCAGGTGGTCACGCCACTCATGGTGGCCGACACCAGGTGGTTGAGGTCACCGTAGGTGGGCGTGGTCAGCTTCAGGGTGCGGAAGCAGATGTCGTACAGGGCCTCGTTGTCGATGGAATAGGTCTCGTCCGTGTTCTCCACCAGCTGGTGCACGGACAGCGTGGCGTTGTAGGGCTCCACCACGGTGTCGGACACCTTGGGTGAGGGCATGACGCTGAAGGTGTTCATGATGCGGTCGGGGTACTCCTCCCGGATCTTGCTGATGAGCAGGGTGCCCATGCCCGAGCCCGTGCCGCCCCCCAGTGAGTGGGTCAGCTGGAAGCCCTGGAGACAGTCACAGCTCTCTGATTCCTTCCGCACCACGTCCAGGACCGAGTCCACCAGCTCGGCGCCCTCTGTGTAGTGGCCTTTCGCCCAGTTGTTCCCCGCACCGCTCTGGCCTGCAGAGGAAAGGGAATTTCTCACTGTATCATGTGGACTGTGGGTGCGTTGGTCTAGCCTTAGATGACCTTTTAGGTAGTCTTGTAGGTATGCTTTTGAGACCTAAGAAAACTTTGTGGTTTATCAGTGAGCCCAAGACCCTGAGGGAGACTACCAAGTAAGAAGGCAAATTGAAGAAGCTGTGTCTAACAAACCCAGCTGCTTCTAAAATAAGGAACAGCATTGTGTGGATGCTCTGATTAGGTACGATTAAGCAGATTGGAGAGGTGCAGCGCCATCGGAGAACAGGCTCTGTGGCAGAAGCTGTGCTCTTGGCCTCTGGCACCTTCAAGTGTTCACCTGCGCCCTCTGCTCCTTTGAAGTCCCCTGTACTTGTGAAGCCTGTGTAAGGCGTGTCCTGCTCTTTATTCTTCCTGTGGTGGGGCCACCACAGCCTCTGCAGGCTGACACCCATCTCTGAGCTGTGCAGACCAGGGACAGGGCCCGAGGATGTGAGGGCGTGGCCGGCAGGGGCCTCCCTGGACACAGTCTCAGCCTGGCCCTGAACGCTGAGAACCCTGCCGTGCGGGGCTGCTAGGAAGGCCAGTCACCTGGCCAGTGCCATGGCCGAGACCACATACCGAACACAAAGTTGTCTGGCCTGAAGATCTGGCCGAAGGGTCCCGACCTGACCGAGTCCATCGTGCCGGGCTCCAGGTCCACCAGGATGGCCCGAGGAACGTATTTGTTACCTGTGGGAACAAGAGCTGCCTTAGACCTGTGCTTGGCTGAACATGCTGGGCAGGGCCCTGTTCTATGTGGCTGTCATGGCCAAACCCAGGACAGAAATTGCAGCGGCTGAGACAAGGGGAGGAAAGTGCAGAGACTGAGCAAGACTCCTCTCCGCCCAGGGGCAGGAGTCTGGAGAAACAATCGTGTGTGTTTTTCTTGCAGTTGGCCTGTTTGGTGACTATGCAAGAAGCTTGTCTTTGCCATTTCCCGTGCCACGGGAAGGACAGCAAGGTGACATCAAATACTCACCAGCAGCCTCGTTGTAGTACACGTTGATTCTCTCCAGCTGCAAGTCGCTGTCGCCATGGTAACTGCCAGTGGGGTCGATGCCGTGCTCATCACTGATGACCTCCCAGAACTGCAGGGGGAAAGAGTCCCATGCTAGCCTGGCGCCCTCCTTCCCAGGAAGCATGGACTGGAGTAGCAGCAGCAGCAGCGGCGGCGGCGGCAGCGGCCGCGGTGGTCAGACAAGAAGAGTCCTGTCCAAGGAGCAGAGCCGTGGCCCCTGACTGCGGCAGCTGCTGTAGGGGCTGGGCATCTGCGGAGGTCCTGCCATATCAAGCCACAGCCTGAAGGGCGGGGAGGGACCCTGGAGAAGGGGGCGGCACAGCAGAGCCCCTTCCAGGACGCAGGGGCGCAGGCGCTGTCACTGCACGCCTGGCTGAATGTCGCTGCATGGTGATTGGGGGATGGTCTTCTGGACAGATCCTTTGGCCCCACCCCGCGACCCCGTGGCTTGATGGCTCCAGGTAACGACACCACGCAGCTTTTTGCCCCTGACCTACCTGGCCTTGGGGCACTGACCACGCCGGGCACAGTCAGTAAAGGCAGTAGGGCGCCTGGGCGGCAGTGGAGGGAGCTGGCACCCTGAGGTCTCAGCTGCATTGTGCATGCAGAGGAAAGGGGGCAGGGGTGGGTGGGCAACATGGCGCTCGGAGGGACCGCATCGCGT
>NW_022900922.1:36103369-36103738 GCF_012274545.1 Fukomys damarensis | reverse complement strand
CGCTGCCCTCCCCTGTGCCCGGCAGCCGGGAGGAGCACAGTCGCGTTGTGTCATACTGTGTAGACGGGGCCGGAGCCAAAGCATTTGCTTGAGGTCGCCATCCGTATGACCCACGGAGGAGCGCTATCGCATTTGTCGGCCCAGTGACACTGCAGTTTTTCTTTCCAACGACAGGCAAAGATACTCCACCTGCACTTCAGTGTGGGTACGCATGGCGCTGGCCCGGGCTGGAGCCCGGAGACCACTGCGCTCTGCAGGTGCGTCCGCTGGAGGGCCGAGCCCGGAGCGCACTGCAGGCCCTGGCTGGGATGCAACTGCCCGGGCGCAGCTCTTGGCAGGTCCTGGACCCTACCGGCGCCCTGCCGCGGA
>NW_022900922.1:36059041-36102878 GCF_012274545.1 Fukomys damarensis | reverse complement strand
AGACCGGCCCGAGAGTCAGGTCCGGGGAACAGGGAGAGTCCTCCGCCAGACCCCGTCCTCGCCTCCCTTTCGGGTGGGGAGCCCGGGACTGAAGCCGCGTGGTCAGCGGGGTCCCGCCCTGCGCCCCCGGCCAAGGTCCTGGAGGCGAGCCCGGTTCCCTTTTGGTTTGGGTGGGAATGCGCGGGGAGTACGGACCCACCCCGGGTGGGGTGCTGGTGGGATGGGCTGGAGGGTGGAGGTGGTGACCGCCAGCTGTCTGCAGGGACCGCGAACGTGAAAGGAGGGTGCTCTTCTCCTCTGCAGGGATGGGGAGGAACCGGGAAAAGTGCTGTGTGCAGATTTGTCACATGTCTGCTTTGGGTTCGGGTCCTTGTAGAAGCCTCTTAAATGTGGAAAATTCGAGAAGATGAGAGAGGCGGAACATAACAGCAGCGAGTACGGGCCCGCCAGTGTCTGTGCCTTGCAGAAGCTGAGTCGCCTGATCCTCGGAGAACCTCACAGACCTGCCAGGTCGGGTCCAGTCCGGTAGGTCTGGTTGCCGCAGGCTGCAGGCGGCTGCGCGCAAGGTGTATGGAATGAGACGCTCCAGCAGCGTAAAACACACCAGCCTTCAAGGGCTCCAAAGTTACAGTGTAGAATGCTCCATTGCTAATTTTAAAATACTGATTCCGAGTCAAAATGATTATATTTTGGATAGACTTTGTGAAATAAAAAAAAAATTTGCAACTAATTTCATTTAAATTTCAATAGAAAACTAGAAATTTTTAAAACTATAGACGAGGCTCACACCGATAGTGGACGTTATATTTCTGTTGACCAGCACTGAGGTAGAGAAGGCAGGATTACTGCCCCTGTTTCACAGGGCAGAGGGCAGGTGAGAAGGCCTGCAGCCTAGAGCAGGTAAGGAAGCGAGGAGAAAGCTCAGCTGAGTTCAAAGGTTTGCACCGGAAGAGGTCACGACCAACTAACTTCAAGAGGATTGCGCCCTGGGCTGGTGGGGGGGGGGCGCCTTGCCTTCTGCTCTCTGCAGCTGGCGTCTCCAGTTATAAAATGATGATAATTATACGTGCCCTGGGAGCTGGCTTTGTGAGCAGGAAATGAGAAGCTGCGTGTGAAAGCAGGCTGGGTTTATGGAGCAGAGCAGGTTGGGTTTATGGAGCAGAAATGCCTCCATAAAGCCCAGGGATGCTATCATTATTACAACCATGAGTGCCTTGCCTCGTTAATGCTTGGTCTTTGTCAGAGACAGCAGCGCACACCTGTCGTGCATGCCTGGTCCCTTGAGTGCTCTTCCTCACTGCACTGCACCTCCAAGCATACAGTGGTCGCCTTGTTAATACCCTGAGGCCGGGGATGAATGTCCTAGACTCTGTCCTCTTCCCCTTCCCACGCTGCTGGCCCCCACTGGAAAGCTGTCCCATTGATGCTTTTCAGGGCATGGCCTCCACCTCCTCCCAGCCCACCTCCAGTCCCACACCTTGGCTCTTGGAGCAGCCTGGGCCTTCCAGACCCCAGCAGTGGCCCTGCTCTGGGTGACCTCAGAGATGATCACTCCACAGACATTTCCTGGGAACAGTGGCCTGTGGCTTTTGCTGTTTGAAAGTGGATATTTAAAGCCAATAGTAGCAGAGAATGAGACCTGGAAGGGACCCATACCAGGGATGTGAAGTCCCTAACAGGAGGGTGATGAGGTCTGCTGTGGAAGTGCTTTGATCACCCCATGGAGTGAGCTGACTGCCACTTCCAGCCTTGGTCCTTCAGCACATCACCCCACCCGAGAGCCTCTGTTTGGGTATCGGGAAACCTGCTGTTACACTGTGAGGATGGAGCACCGTGTGCACTGGACACTGAGTCAACACACAGTGAATGCATTGACAGTGCCACTCACCAGGGCACCCAGTACTGTGCTTTGTGGATTCCTGGCAGCCAGTGTCTTCCCAAGTCTGCCAGCTCCTGCCAACCAGTGCTTCCCGCCCACTGGCTCTTTGTCCCTCCCCACCCCAGTCCGCACCCGCCCCTGGTGCTATTAATGTGTAAGCAGAGTCCACAGGCAGATGTTAGCATAATGCCTGCCCTGCCCGCTGTGACTCATCTGAAGCTGCTCTCCTCCTGTGTAAATACCCAAATCCACCACGTCGTCACAAAGCAGTGCTATTTGCCCAGCACTGAACAGATAATAACAGGAGGAAATGGAGCCAACGAGTTCTCTTTTTCCCTAGAAATGGCCTCGGAAAAGCTTTAGGGGGAAAACTGCTTCCCCCATCACTCTATTTTTTTGTCTAGAAAGAAGCAGCTCTGTTGGCTTGAGGGGTGATGGCAAGAGACACCGGTGTCCTCCAGCCACAGGCCATTCCCAGTCGGACCCACTGATGTGCATGGTGTCTGAGCACCAGATTCCCCTCACTGAAGCCTCCCTGGTGGTGAGGAGGAAATCGAGGGTAAAGAGCTTGCCTCAGATGGAAGGGCCGCCATGCCTGTTCACGGGGGCACTCGAGTCCCACCCTTCTCTCCGAGGGCCCCAACAGGAAGGTTCTGGGGACAGTGCTCTAGTGAGAGTGTGATGTGAATGCACAGCTTGGTGATTACAGCTCACTGATGCCCTCTCTACTGTGATATCTACATTTAGTCCTATTACAGGATCCGGAGATTTGCAAACATTAGTTTCCTCTGCAGAGAAAATAAGGGAACTCCAAGAGCCACCCTAGTGGATAGAAGTCCCACTTTTATGGGTCAGTCTCACATCTGCTTTGTTGGTCCCCTAGATACCCCAGTGTGGTGGGTTAATTAACAGGTCAACTGGGAATGCCCAGCTGAACTGAGTCATGGAAGACCCACCTGAGGACTGTTACCAGTGGCATAAAAGGAGGGGAAGATTGTTTGCTGTTGGCTTTTCTCAGAGAAGCTTGCTGCGGATGGTTTTCCGGATGTGAACTCAGCTGTTGGCATTGGAGGAGGAGCTTGGACCTCGCTGTTGCCGGGAATGGCTGCTGTTTTATCAGAGGAGCTCTGATCTTCACTGCAACACTTTCTGTCTCCAGTGCAGATCCCTCAGCCTGGGGGCACAGCTCCTTCACCCCATGACGTACTGGCCTTTGGATCTTCTGGGTGCAGATCCTTTATATGGAAAAGCGTGAGACATCACCATGGGCTCCAGGCCACTGGCTGGACTCATGGAGGACACTGCCTTGGGCTCTTGGCCTTCAGCTGGGCTTGTGTGGGACACTGCTGGGATCCAGGCTGCATTCTTCGGGTCTCTAGCATGTGGACAGATGTCTTGCACTCCTCTGCATTTGACTTTTAGGGTGAATATTATAAAATAATTCTGTAAATTATGTGTCCTGTATTAAATCTATTCCCTTGTAAACCCAAACTACAACACCCAGTTTCTCTTTCCCATGAAACCCATCTGGTGAAGCCTCGCCTGCCCCTTCTTAATAAAAGCATCTGTGAAAATGAGGAATCACATTCAAAGCCTTGAAGCACTTCTTTTCTAAAGAGATTACCTAAGTATAACCCCGAGTCTCAATTTATTTTCAAAATGTCACCTCCACCAAAATTTACAACTCATTGTATCAGATGACAATAATAATTTAGAACAAATAGTTATGTTTTTCAACCACCTTCCAGAATGTCATGTCTGTTTTTACTAAAAATGCCTGTCTGAACCTTATAAAGCTAAAGATACTTTTTTATTTTGGGACCTGGGATCAAACTCAGGACTTGAGCTTGTGAGCCAGGCACAATGCCACTGAGCCAAATCCCTGGCCCAAAGGTACTACTACTTTTTATTACATGTCAAATTCTCACTAAGCTGTACTCCATTCATATATATATATAGTGTGTGTGTGTGTGTGTATATATATATATATGTATATATATACACTATATATATGCATGCTATGTATTTTATATACATATTTTCTGAGTATAAGATTAAATTTTTAAGTTAGGTTTGCTGGTCCATGCCTATAATCCCAGCATTCTGGGAGGCAGAGGCAGGAGAACTATAAATTCAAGCCCATTCTGGGCAATTTGATGACTTAATGAGACCCTATCTCAAAATAAATAGAAAGGGGGTAAGGACATAGTTCAGTGTGAAGGCCCTGGGTTCAGTTCCTAGTACTGAAAGAGAAAGCATGACACACATAGTATTTACATTGTATTAGGCATTACAAAACATCTGGAGATAATTTAAAGTGCACAGGAGCACGTATGTAGGTTCTATGCAAAGACCATGGCATTTTTTAAGTCATTGGAGCACCTGGGAATCTGTGCGTCCTCATGGTTCTTGGAACCAGTTTATTCTTGATACCAAAGGACAACTGTACTTACCCCTGGAGTTGTCACAAGCACTGAATGCACTGATACGTGAAAGCAATACAGTACCACCTGCTATATAGTATTATGTAAATCTTAGGTATATATTGCTATCGGTCCCTTCTCTCCCTCCCTTCCACCTTCCTCTTTTCTCTTCCTTTTTTTCTCAGCTCCAATGTCACTTCCTGTAGTTTGCACCTGAAATGTCCCCCAAATTCCCATGAGTTAAAAGCTTGGTTCCCAGCCTGTGGTGGGACCAACCTTTTGGTGGAACCATCCTTAAAAAGGTGGCAGTGAGGGGAGGAAGTGAGGTCATTGGGGCCGTGGCCTTGAAGGGGACTGTGGGACCCCAGCCCTCTCTTCCTCTCTCTTTCACTTCCTGGCTGCCATGAGAGGAACACCTTCCTTAGCCATGTGCTCACACCACAGTGAACCACACTGTCACAGGCCCCAAAGCAGGGAGTCAACCAACCATGGGCTGAAACCTCTGAAAGTGTGAGCCAAAGGAACCTTTCCTCTGTGAGTTGTTTATCCTAGGCATTTTGTTACAGTGTAGAAAGTTAACATGATGACTTTCTCATGACATTCTCAGGAGGCAAAGCTGTACCTGTCCCGTGCCCATCCTACTGTGTGCACATCTGCCTATTACAATCCTCTCCCTGGACCATGAGATTGCCCACAGCAATGACTGGTGGCACTGCTCTAAGCGATGCACTGGGACAGGGGTTGAATGCTTTTTCTCCTACCCAAACCCCCAGGGCCTGCAGGTCAGGTGGATGATGCTCTACATGGCCCCAGCACCGCCCCCCAAGCAGCCTGGCCAGCTTTGGGAGGTTCCAGGAATCCCAGAGAGCCTGTTCCCATCGCTTTCCACCTTTCCAGTTCCCTTGTCACCAATTTTCCAAACATAGACCTTTTTCACACTCCACTCAGGTTGCCAAAGAATTTGGGTGGAGCTGGCCTCATTGCCCTGCATCCAGCCAAGCCAGTGTGCAAAAAGCATTGGTCATTTCTCCCAGAAGCTCCAGAGCCCTAGAGCTGCTCTGTTTCACTTTTAAGGCAAACAGCAATTACTGAAAGATTGACGTCAACACTTTCAGTAGGCAGGAAGCCAGTTAGGCTGTGCACAGCCTAATGCTAATTAATGCCTTCTGCTGAACACCTGCCTGTAGGGGGAGCCTTGGAGCAAATAAGTGTAAACGCGGGGCGGGGGGGATAAGGAGGTGAGGAGCCATGTCCTGGGGTCTGGTTCAGGAGCTGCAGCCTCATCTGCTTTGGATGCAATTCTTTCCCAGCAAATCCAGGCCTTCCAGAGCCCCACCCCCACACTGCCTGGATTTTAGCCTCTGAGGCAGAAACAGCTCCACCCTGCCCACCTCCAGCATCTTCTAAACTGCTTTCTCCAGAGCCCTCATTGCAGTCAGGCAGCCAGCAGCACTCCTGTCCTTGTGATAGAAACTCACTCAAGGTGTGGAGCACCTCACTAGGCAGGAAAGAATATTAAGGTACATTTTTTAAAAGGAAAATTTATTGGACCTAGAAGATTTCAGCCATGAGAAAAATCTGATCTCCTGGGACCTTGTTTGTGTGCCCAGGGGCTTTCAAAAGAACCCCCAATTCTCCCTCGTACTTGTGGTTCTCACCTTTGTTTCCCAGCTAAATCCCAGAAACGCTTGATTTGTCTATGCAGAAATGATACTCTTTTTCTATAACCAGTCTTCTTCATGCAGCACAAAACAGGAGTGGTAGGCATCATTTTAACATGTGATGCTAGATTAATTCTGTTAGATTGTTTTCTGCAGTTGGCCCACCATATCTGTGGATTCTGCATCTGTGAATTCAACCAGTCATGCATCAAAAAATCCAAAAACAATAAAAATGTTGCATCTGTACTGACGTGCAAAGACTATTTCCTTGTCTTTATTCCCTAAACAGTACAGCATAACAACTAGTTATGTAACACCGGCATTGTACTAGGTATTATAATAGAGGTGTTAGTATACTAAGTATACAGGAGAATGGAAACCCTGCAGAATTGGTATCTAGGGGGCTCTGGGACAAATCTTGCCTGGGTACCAAAGGACAACTAGATGACACCAGATTTTGTTGTTACTAAAGTAATGCATCCAAAAGTTTGCTGCTCACTTAGTATGCTGCCATTGTTTCCTCTTGATGTAGGGATCATTTGATACTTCTGCTCTTCATCAGAAAGGTCAGTTTTAGCCAGGTATGGTGGTGCACACCTGTAATCTCATCACTCAGGAGGCTGAGGCAGGTGGATCGCTGTGAGTTCGAGACCAGCCTGGGCTACATAGTGAGTTCCAGGTCAGTCTCAAGTACATAATGAGACCCTGTCTCTAAAAAAAAAAAAAAAAAAAGAAAAAAAAAAAAAAAAAAAGAAAAAAAAAAAAAAAAAAAGAAAAAAAAAAAAAAAAAAAGAAAAAAAAAAAAAAAAAAAGAAAAAAAAAAAAAAAAAAAGAAAAAAAAAAAAAAAAAAAGAAAGAAAGAAAGAAAGAAAGTTTTACAGGTAGGCGCCATAAGCATGGTGCTTACTAACAAATGAGCTATTAAACCACTTACTCTGTGATGCTCTGTGGTTAGTCTAGCCCTGAAGACCATGCTGTTTCTACTCCACGGACAGTTCGAGTGTGCCAAGCAGGACACTAAGGTGGCTCCAGGATTCCTCTGCCCTCTGCTGCACACATACATTTTCTCAATTGTTCTATCAAACACTAATCTAGGCACTGTTATGATGGAATTTTACAGACCCTATTACAGTTCCAAATTAGCTGAATTTAATATAAGGAGATTGCCTGGTGGTGTGCCTCCTCAAGTCACAAGAGTCCTTTTATTCTGTTTGTTTGTTTGTTTGTTTGAGACAGCATCTCCCTATGTCATTCAGGTCGGCCTTTAAACTTACTGTGTAGCCCACGCTGATCTTGAACTCTCAATGATCTCACCTTAGCCTCCTGAGTACTGGGATCACTATGCATGCCACTATGCCCAGCTTCAAGAGGCCTCTCAAAGCAAAGGATTTTCTCTGGCTGGTGGTTGAAGACCCCATCCATTTGGAGCAGTCATCTGGGGTCCCACTCCTGATGAAGGAAGGGATAAGCACTGGCCCAGGCTGGTCAGCATGTGAGGCCTCATTCAGAGGACCCATCTGTCCAATAGACATTACAAGGTGCTTGTGCCGATTTGTGCTCTGAGTTTGCGATAACTTGTTAAACAGCAACAGGACACTAGCCAAATTCCTCTCAGGAGCCACAGGAATTGATTCCAGGACCCACAATTTTCCAGGGACCCAAATTTTCAGATGTTCAGATCCCAAGTAACACAGCATTTGCATAAAATATACACATCCTTTTATCTACTTTAAACATCACTTCCAGACTGCTTAAAGTACCTGATACAATGTAGATGCTTATAAATAGTTGTTACTGGATTATTTAGAAAATAACAAGGAAAACAGTCTGTATGTGTGCTCAATACAGAAGACTTTTATTCCCCAAATGTTTTTTATTTGAGGCTGGTTGAATCCATGCTACCCACGGATATGGAGAGTGGCTGCATTCGGTGTCTTCTTTGGTGACTGTCTTACTTCAGGCCCCTTAGAAGTAGACCCTGATGAAGGATTGAACTGAAGGTGGTGAGGATGCTATGAACCCTGGGAAGTCACAAAGGATTGTGGGGAGTGGAGCATGGAGAGAGCAGGGAACCCACCACAGCATCAAAGAGCAGTTTGCTGCTGTAGCCAGGGAGGGCTCCACCCAGGGGACCTGTAAGAGGCAGGGAAGGACAACCCAGAGCAGTCACACTGCGAGGCAGGGAAGCATGTCCTTGAAGAGTGAGAGCCCCAGGCCCATGGTGAGCCTGACAGTGTCTGCTGCACCACAGTGTTAGAAAAGTGCTTTCCGTCCACAGATATGAGGCTTTTAGCCTTAGGTCCTGGCGTGGCCCCTCTTTGATTGTGCCCTAGGTTGAGCATGCTGGCCTGGTGTCCCCCTCACTACCTAAACATTTCCAGTCCCTCTCAGGGCCCTGATGACACAGGGTTTGGAGTCCCTTCCAATTCAGAGGCACTGGATTCAGAGTGAGGGAAGAGGCCAAAGATGTTCTCTTTAATCATTCTTGCTCAGAGGCTTTCATGATGCTGGTCTGGCCACACCAGTGATGGGAAAGCTCCCTCACGCTGGTGACTCAGAGGAAGCTGTCCTCGTTCCTGGGGCAGCTGCTGAGAAGCATCTTGCCCTCTGCAGTGCTGCTGTTACTATGGGTCCTGGGGCAGGAACGGACCTGCCAGGTGAGCTCAGGCACGGTGAGGGGACGGTACTGCTGGTTGCCCCGGCTGGTGAGAGGCGCGAAGCCCAGCCAACACCAGGTGATTGAGGTAACCGTAGGTGGGCGAGGTCAGCTTCAGGGTGCGGAAGCAGATGTCATACAGGGCCTCCTTGTCGGTGGAGTAGGTCTCGTCCGTGTTCTCCACCAGCTGGTGCACGGACAGCGTGGCGTTGTAGGGCTCCACCACGGTGTCGGACGCCTTGGGCGAGAACATGACGCTAAAGGTGTTCATGATGCGGTAGGGGTACTCCTGGCGGATCTTGCTGATGAGCAGGGTGCCCATGCCCCAGCCCATGCCGCCCCCCCAGCGAGTAGGTGTGGCGGCCCAGCCAGCACATCAGGAACATGCCTGAGTTGGGGAGTGAAGATTGAGAAAGGAAAGAACACTGAAGCCTGAGTGGAGACCAAGAGAAGTCTGATTTATTTTACAGAAACAGCTCCTTTTAAAGGCTCACATCAACAAGAAGCTTTTAAGGGCACACAACAACAGAAAACACCAAGCAATCATTTTTATCTTTATGCAAAGATGGGATTTCCTGACTCTTACAGATAACATCAGATCTTCAGCTAACGAGTTCCTGTTATGGCAGGGTTAAAGAACAAGACAAGCTTAACAAACAGTGTCCTTGAAAAGTAACAAATGTTGCATAGATTGTGTCGATGCCTTAATTGTACAGGAAGAAGTTATTTTGCAAATGTCAAACTTCAGTGTGCCATGACTGGGCCCCCACAGTGGGTCAGCTGGAAGCCCTGGAGACAGTCACAGCTCTTTGACTCCCTCCACACCACATCCAGGACCGAGTCCACCAGCTTGGCGCCCTCTGTGTAGTGGCCTTTGGCCCACTTGTTCCCCACACCGCTCTGGCCTGCAGGGGAAAGGGAATTTCTCACTGTATCATGTGGACTGTGGGTGCGTTGGCCTAGCCTTAGATGACCTTTTAGGTAGTCTTGTAGGTATGCTTTTGAGACCTAAGAAAATTTTGTGGTTTATCAATGAGCCCAAGACCCTGAGGGAGACTACCAAGTAAGAAGGCAAATTGAAGAAGAAGCTGTGTCTAACAAACCCAGCTGCTTCTAAAATGAGGAACAGAGCATTGTGTGGATGCTCTGATTAGGTCCGATTAAGCAGATCAGAGAGGTCTGGCGCCATCGGAGGACAGGCTCTGTGGCAGAAGCTGTGCTCTTGGCCTCTGGCACCTTCAAGTGTTCACCTGCGCCCTCTGCTCCTTTGAAGTCCCCTGTACCTGTGAAGCCTGTGTAAGGCGTGTCCTGCTCTTTATTCTTCCTGTGGTGGGGCCACCACAGCCTCTGCAGGCTGACACCCATCTCTGAGCTGTGCAGACCAGGGACAGGGCCCGAGGATGCGAGGGTGTGGTCAGCAGGGGCCTCCCTGGACACAGTCTCAGCCTGGCCCTGAACGCTGAGAACCCTGCCATGCAGGGCTTCTAGGAAGGCCAGTCACCTGGCCAGCGCCATGGCCGAGACCACATACCGAACACAAAGTTGTCTGGCCTGAAGATCTGGCCGAAGGGTCCCGACCTGACCGAGTCCATCGTGCCGGGTTCCAGGTCCACCAGGATGGCCCGAGGAACGTATTTGTTACCTATGGGAACAAGAGCTGCCTTAGACCTGTGCTTGACTGAACATGCTGGGCAGGACCCTGTTCTATGTGGCTGTCATGGCCAAACCCAGGACAGAAATTGCAGCGGCTGAGACAAGGGGAGGAAAGTGCAGAGACTGAGCAAGACTCCTCTCCGCCCAGGGGCAGGAGTCTGGAGAAACAATCGTGTGTGTTTTTCTTGCAGTTGGCCTGTTCAGTGACTATGCAAGAAGCTTGTCTTTGCCATTTCCCGTGCCACGGGAAGGACAGCAAGGTGACATCAAATACTCACCAGCAGCCTCGTTGTAGTACACGTTGATTCTCTCCAGCTGCAAGTCGCTGTCGCCATGGTAACTGCCAGTGGGGTCGATGCCGAGCTCATCACTGATGACTTCCCAGAACTGCAGGGGGAAAGAGTCCCATGCTAGCCTGGCACCCTCCCTCAGAGGAAGCACGGCCTGGAGGAGCAGCAGAAGAGGCAGCGGCAGCAGCGGCGGCAGTCAGACAGGAAGAGTCCTGTCCAAGGAGCAGAGCCGTGGCCCCTGACTGCAGCAGCTGCTATGGAGGGGCTGGGCATCCGCGGAGGTCCTGCCATATCAGGCCACAGCCTGAAGGGCTGGGAGGGGCTCTGGGGGAGGGGGCGGCACAGCAGAGCCCCTTCCAGGACGCAGGAGTGCAGGCGCTGTCACTGCACACCTGGCTAAATGTTGCTGCATCCAGACATTGATGGCTCCTGACACAGACCCCAGGCAGCCCACACCCAGGCTGATTTCTATCCTGGATGTCCATATTGGCCTCCAGCCACTGACCCTGGAAGAAGCAGGGCCGTGCCTCTGCAGCAGTGCAAGAAGGGAGCCATCCTAAGTGTGTAAATGCCATCGTGAATGTGCAATAGGAAAGGGAGTAGAGAGAAGTCTTTGTCCATGAGTCCACCCCAAGCATTCACCCTGTCTTCTGCGTCTCCCTACAGAAGCCTGCAATTATAGACTCACCTGTCATCTGCTGCCTCAGAGATGAAAACAAAATTACCACATCTAATTTCCTCATCTAATCTGTGCCTGTGTTAGACTTTTTTCTAAGACCCTGCAGTCAGCAAATTCAGACTTAGATGAGGAAAACATAACCAAGAGCGCTGCTGCAGTCAGGACATGCTCTGTTCTCTGCACTCTGCAAGCCACCATGTCAAACAGGTAAGGATTTTCTTCACCAGGAATAGATGAGTGGACACAGGAGTTTGAAGAAGGGGAGGCAGACAGGTGAGGCTGAGCTTGAGGCAAAGCAGGTCACTTCCAGACACACTGTTCTCTTCAGTCCCAGATCCTGAGGCCATGCTGTGAAGGGGCACAGTGCACACCGGCATGCTTGGGGTGACCAACAGTTTATGCTTTTATGGTAAAAGTCACCGCACAGCCAGGCATGGTACATGCGCTAATCTCAGCACCCTGGTAGGCTAAGGCAAGAGAATCACAAGCTTGAGCCCATACTGGGCAGTTTCAGAATTTAGCAAGACTCTCTCCCAGAAAAGGAAGTGGTGGTGTACGACGCCTATAATCTCAGCCCTTGGGTGGCTGAGGCAGGAGGATCGCCAAAAGTTCAAAGCCAGACTGGACTACACTAAGACCATATCTCAACGCTACCCCCACCAAGTTAAAAAAAAATCGAAAAAGGGATGGGGCTGGGATATAGCACAATGTGAAGACCTTGGGTAAAAAAAAAAAAAAAAAAGAAAGAAAGAAAAGAGTCCAGTATGATAGGGGCTTTGGCTCACATGGCATCATTTCTTGTCTGTGGACTAAAGATATTCACCAACCTCTAGAGGGCTGCTATACAAAGTCAGCTGCATGGGTGGTGTGGTGAAGCCCAGGACCAACTCTGGACAGCAAGGATTCAGGGAGAGTCCCTGGGAGTAATACGGTGTGTTTTCAGACATGATTACTGTGGTGGAGAGGTGTTTACACTGTCCAGGACTACACTTGAACTAGACCTGGGTTTGAACCCCTCTTGGACTCTTCCTCCTGGGGTTGATTTCAACCTGTGTCCACTCCCTGCAGTGAACCTTAACCTTGAGCCAGTTCTGTGAATTTTTCTGGCAAAGTATTGAACATGGTATCAGAAGTGAGGGCAGTGTTCTGTGTGGACCATATCTGTTGACCTAGCTCACACAGAAGACGAAATGAGTACTTCCACACCGGACACTGAAGCCCCGCCCCCAGAGGTCTCATACTCATCTTCAGAATGCTGGCATCCACGCCTAAGACACAGGACATTGGTCTGTCCTTTTGGGAATAAGATTAGCTCAAGAGGAGACACTCAACGACAGTGACTGACTAGTTAAGTTTCGTTGTTAACAAAGCAAAACAAAAACCACCCACCATTTGGTGAGCACAGCTTTTCAGTTTGGCTGAGGGTTTTCTGTCCTCAGCCGGTTTATGTGGGGCTTGATGTTCTAGGCTTACCTCACCGTCATGTGTGGCAGTCAGCTTGAAGAGCACAGGACAGCAGCCCTGGTCTGTTGTCCACCTACTTAATGATGCACTTACTGTTCTCCAGCTATAGGCAAAGGCAAACCCAACTTACACATGCTTTTTCTACCTTTGCCTGTACATTTCCTAATGTTCCATCTGCTAAGAGATAAGACGAGCTTGATCTACATTTTGGAGAGTTACAAACTGATTGTAAGTGTCGATCATGTCTACAAAGTTCATTCACTGGAACAAATAGACTAGTATTTGACCAAAAGCTGAGCACCATAACCTCCTCAGGTTGACACACAGACTAGTCAGGACAGAGTGGGTACTCATTCTGTTTGTACACTAGCACTGATGGTCCCCAGAAAATAATCACATGGGTCACCCATAACTCAGTAACTCCTCCATGGTCTGGATGCTTTGCCCAGGGGTTCAGATTCCAGTTAACTTCTTCGCCTCTTTCTTAACAATGATCTGGCAGCCAAAAATTACTAGACACCCAAAGAAACAAAGGTAAAGACCCAAAGAAGTAAGGGGGGGAGATGTAGGAAGAAGAAAATATCTTTTTAAAAAAACCCATTTCTGGTTCAGTCTATGAAATAAAAATAAAATAATAGGAAAAATAAAATTCAAGAATTAAGAAAAAAAAAAAGGTCTTGGGAACTGTAAAATGGAAGAGCCCAAGTGAAAAGGTGGAGGAGCACTGGAAGGTTAGTCAAGCCAATCTCCTAGAAAGTACAGTGAGAAGGGAAGGGGACGATGAACAGCAGAGGAGCTGCTGTAGGAACCGGTAGAAGATGAGATGGGCAGATTGGAACTGGGCAGAGAAGAAATTAAGGGGAAAATCACCAGAACCTAGGAATCATCGAAATATATGTCAAGACAGATGACTGAAGAACATGCATTTTCAGATATTTTCTGCAATGGAATCTATTACCTCCTTATCTGAATGCATGATGTAGTTACTTTGAAATTAATTTGCTCAAGTCAGTTCCTTGGACTCAGAGAGATTTATACAGGAAGTATGGTGGAGACGAGAGGAAAGAGGATGGGGGAAAGCCAAGAGCTGGATTTTTCAGTCCCCTTAACGATCTCAGCTGACCCAAAGGGGTGCTCTGGAGTTCACGTGGCCCTCCAGAGATGCCCCAGGTTGTGGCAAGGGTACGCAGCCTTGTGCCCACCATGCCACGGACGACTCTTCCATGCAGGCTGTTCTGAGGAGCAGGCCGGGACTGTGGGTAAGGGTAAGGCCTCTCTCCAGCTGCAGGCAACTCTGAGAGGGGAGCACCCTGAAAGCTGTCAGTGGCCCTAACTGCCAGCAGCCAGCAAGGTGAGAAGCTGGGAGTGGTCTCGGTTGCCCGGCCCTGCCTGTGATGGACTATGGAGTCCCGGGTGCTGCCGCTGCTCACATGCATCTGCCTGGAGGTGTCCCCCTGTTGTCTTCGTTCTCCGTCCCTCCCACGTCCCTCTCTCATTGGGTCTGACCTTAAGGAGAGGAGAAGAGAGCACTTTTTATGAAGACCTTTACCTGTACTGCACCCAGACTTATCTGAAGAGAATCTAAAGTAGTATTTTTAATGCCCAGAAGTTATGAATTAGAGTATTTGCATCTTCAATGGCTTTTCCATTTACAAAAAATTGATCATCTAGCACCACATCAAGACCTTCCCTTACATTTTAAATTTCATCCCAGTTATAAAATTGAACTGACTTCTCCCAAACCATTTCTGTATCATGTCTGTACCCTGTTTATCCAGCGGCGCCTGTCAAGTGCAGCATGTTGGTGAGGTAGACAGGAAAGAAGGAAGGAAATCTACCCTGTGTGCCTCCTGGGTTCTGCAACCAGCTATGGTACTACACACACATACACACACACACACACACACACACGCACGTCTCCTCACTGTGAGGGAACCGGCTCAGGTGGGGTTGAGAAAATGCTTCCTGCCCCACCCCCAACATCACACAATGCCAGCAAAAACCCAGCCAGTGCATCTCCAGCACATTTCTAGAGTTCACATCCAAGCTGTTTCCTAGGCAACCAGTACCCAGCCTCCAGGACTGTCTGCATGGAGAGGGAGGAAGGGGGGAAGCAGCCCAAGGTCTACTCGCCCCCTCATTTCCTGCTTTCACAGTGCTTAGCCCTTTGTCGGGGTGTTAATGTGGCGAAAACAGAGAGCTCTAAAGCCTGTCCGTGGGATTCTGTTTCAAATGAGATGTTTCCAGTCTCTGAAGGACCAGATTCATTGAGAACCTTGCCTGTCAGAGCACTAAGCATGTTTCTATTTTTATTCACTCCCCTGCCTTTTTCTTTTCTCTCAGGCTTTTTGTTCTGGCAGCAAGGAATGAGTCCTTATTCACAGGGCAGGGGCCTCTGAGAAATGTCAGCATCTCTGCCCGTGGGAAAGGGCTCTGCAGGGTCCTCGCCAGTCCCAGGACCTGTGTGTGACCAGGAAAGGGACCTGGCTGGTATATCTGTGTGTCACATGCCTTGTCCATTCTTTGCTGGTTGTGTTCCACCCTGTGGGGGCCACTGGCATGTAAAGAGTTTGCTTTCCTGGACCCGCTGTGAGACTGGCTTAGACTTAGAGGAGGTAAGGATGAGTCCCAACAGTCCACTCCCCCACAGCCTTGATGGTTTGATCTTCATCCATCCAAAGCCATTCCTTAACCCTTTACTCGGAAGCTGAAACACACGGTGCTCTTACAAGCAGCTCCCTTCTGACAGAAATAGTAATGAAATTCAAGCTCATTGGCATTGCTAAAAGTCATCTTTCTTGGTAACACGATGCACAAGGAACACATTAGAAATGTCTGTGCCTGTCCTATCACATCTTCATTTGTCATTTGTCATTTCCAGTACCAAAGGTCGGCTGCAGTGTGGCCATTTGAGGTCAGAAGCTCCGCCTCACTGGGGGTCGCGGAGCCCAGGGGCGGCTCACAGTGGGTGCCATTGTGGAGGGGTGGGTGCCATTAGCGGCTGAGCATCTGACTGCTGGGCAAAAGTGCCTGGCACAGTGTCCAGACTTGAAGGGCACCGGGTCAGCTGTGTGTCCTGGAAAGGGTAGGGATGGGGCAGGGACAGGGCTTGGTGCCCAGGCAGCAGGGCAGCACCATCACGTACTCTCAGGGCACCAGGGCTGGCAGCTGGATGACACCAGTCCTACTAAATGCCAGAGATACGCTTCTTGGGGATGGTGGCTGCACTGCCCTTACAAAGGACTGTGTCTGTCCATACAAGGTGTGTGCTGGAGCTCTTAGGGGCCAAGGGCTGCGATTCTATAATCTGCTTTCAGGGAATTCCGAAAAAATATGTAGTGGCCGTATGCACACACATGCACACGCGTGTGTGCATACAAGGCAAAAAGTAACTGGAAGTTAGAGAAATGATATGCAAGGCTAACTGCTATTCTTTCAACTTGAAGTTTTAGTTAAATTTTTTTAGTTAAATTTTCAAAAATGGTTAGTGATTGGTTCAGGGCCTAAAATGTAAAACAGATTTCCTGTTAACTGGCTTAGAGTTCAAAATTAAAGTGAATGGTATAGTTGGTGACAGACAGTTTTGCCAGCTTCTTTGTCGTAAACATCATGTAGTCCAGACAGGATAGAATATGGTGAAAATGCTACCCTGCAATCCACCAGTTAAAGATGAATTCCATAAAACAGACTGGTGAGTTCTATTCATATCCTGTGTTGTGAATTTTTAGTACACACACACAGGTTATAAAATTGCTTTAAAACGTTCCTAAAATTGGCCTTAGTTTCTATCTCTGGAGCTCCTGTTCCTTTTGGTAGAAATAATAGCTGCAACATAGTCTGTGCAGGTTCTTCTTGGTCCATTGGGGACCCAGAGTCACCTTCTCCTTCAGTGACTTCTCACACTTTCAATGCTTAATTGTTTTTCTCATTCAAAAGAACGCTTTTCTCCGATGACCCCTCTTATGGCCGGAAGAGGAAGCATGTGCTATCTAGCGATTACTCTGCAAAAGTGGAGGACACAGCTTCTAGATCTTTGCATGGTTCTGCTTGTAAAGCCAAAGCACACGTCCGGCCACTTGTGCACAATTAGCATTAAATAATAGATATCATGTGTTTTTGCTACCTCTGCAATTATAACATGGATGTGTGGCCCAAATGGGTAAATACATGGAAAATTTGTGATGATATTGAACTCCCCTCCTGGACTCTGTAACCCTAAGGGCAGATGCAATGCCTGGTTTATCTTTGTAGCTCTACTATCTAGCACTATAAATGTTTGTGGAGTAAATGAATAACTGATAAAAGTAGAAAAATAGAAGGGTGATGATACTTGAATTCTGCAGCAACCAAATCATTCGTTGTACAATATGGTGTTTGTAGACTAAATTTATCAGATTGATGTCAAATGCTGGGGAAATAGTAGGCTATATAGAACTATAAGTGTATAAAATATATAACATACGGTGATATAAGCAAGGTGTAGGTGGTGATGTACATAAATGAAACTAAACAGTTCATGTCAGTGGTAGAATTTGGGATAGCATTTTTAAAATAAAAATAATTTAAATCTGGGTATTATCCCTGTGGGCAAGCAAACTGAGGCTCTTTTTACAAATAAAGGGAAGAGCACATAGGGAGAATTACTTAGTTCTCTTCATGTGGAGTCCAGACCTAAGGAAGTGCGTGTTTATTCTTCTAGATGGATGGGGGGGTGAGAAATGCTTACCTTAAGGAGATTGGGAGCCCCCTCCTCGGAGCCTAGTGCTTTGCTTTGTGACGCCGAGGCAGCCAGGTGCACAAATGCAAGCAGAGTGCCCCTCGCACAAGGAGCGTGCACGTGAGAGAAGCACCGGGATCAGCCGGAATCACAGGAGTGTCTCCAGTGGTCTGCCTAGTGCCTCGGAAGCCGTGCACTTGCACATCTCACAGGCGGGAGTGGAAACGCCCACCTGCAGACCTGAGAGGCTCCTCAACTGGGAACGTTCCTGCCCTAAACTTGGTTGCATTCATTGCACTGTGAGAGATTTCAAATTCATCCTCCCTCAGTGACTTAGCAACATCACTCCTCCTCACTGATAATTAAGAAGTACAAATTAAATGCAAGGGGATATCATTTTTCATCAAGTTGGCAGTGTTTTTAAATTGCTGTTCGTTGCTGGGGAAGGTGAAGTTTTAGTACACACACTTAGGTTATAAAATTGCTTTAAAACGTTCCTAAAATTAGCCTTAGTTTCTATCTCAGGAGCTCCTGTTCCTTTTGGTAGAAATAATAGCTGCAACATAGTCCCTGCAGGATCATCTTGGTCCATCCGGGGACCCACAGTCACCTTCTCCCGCTGTGACAGTCCTAGGAGGCAGATGCCCTGGCGGCTGGAGAGAGCAGCGGCCTGCGGGCCTCTGTCTGTGCCGGGGCCCGAGGAGCGTCCGCCATAACGTTCCTGCCAACCCGAGATTCACTGTTGCTGCCCTTGAGCGTGGGATTCCTGGTTTCCCAGCTTCTGTGTCTAGGGTCTTGTGCTAGCGGCCCTGGAGGCTCCTGGGCCTTTGGCCTCCGACTGAAGGCTGTACGGATGGTTTTCTTGGTTCCGAGGCTTCCGCTTCTTGGACTGAACCATTTGTGCCATCTTTCCTGGAGCTTCAGTTTACGGAGGGCCTGTTGTGGAGCTTTTTACTCTCTGATTGCGTGAGTTGTTTTCCTAATCCGTGTACCGTAGGTGCGTGGCTGTGTTGGTTCTGTTTCCCTGGAGCACCCTGAATAATACGTATCTTATTTTTTTCTGCACTACCATTGGCACAGAAACTGTTGGGGATCTGTGGTTGGGAATGCCACTCCCCAGGACCTAAGACAGAGACAGAATTCGGACCCAGAGTTTGTCAGCCAGGATGCTTGTGGCTACAAGTAACAAAAGTCCCACCTCCAAGTGCTTTAATAATAAGGAACTTATTACCTCACAGAACACAAACACAAGCACTGTGGTCATCAAAGTGTGGCCTGGTGACCCCCAGGGAAGCCTAGAAACCTTTCCAAAGGATCTGTACAAACAGAATTATGTTCCAAGTGCAAGGCTGACTTTAGTAGAGAGAGCAAAGGTCAGTATTTATGGACAAAGTAAAGGCTCATAACGCGAAAGTTTTCATGCCATATCAGCAGACTGGGGCCACTGTATGGCCCACAGAGTGGAAAATGGTCAGTCACTATGTGGTTCTTTGCTGAAAATATTTTCTATCGCTGCCACAGAGCATACAATATTTTTGAAGATAATTTCAGATTTCATACTGTAAATAAAGTCTAAGAAGCTATCACTTGTTACATTTTAAGGGTAGTATCAAACAAGAGATCTAGGATCATCTGAATAACAATCAAAACACTCCTTTTTCTGCTTCATAACTGAGGTCACTTTTTTTTTATAGAAGTCAACTCAAACAACAGACTGAATGCAAGAGCAAATAGGAGGACCCAACTGTGTTGTGTTAAGCCAGACATTAAAGCAATTTCTGAAAATGTAAGGTACAATTACTATATCATTGGGTAATTTTTTTCACAAAGATATATTTATGGCATTGTAGAATGGGTTTATTTTAGTAAATTAAAACATTTAAAATTCTCTTGTTTGCCATTAATTGTATGATAAGTGTGGATAGATACAATCTACTTCCTGGGATCATCAAGAATTTTAAAGGGTAAGGGTTTGAGACCACACAGTTTGCAAACATGGCCCACAGCTGAGCAGGGACTGGGAACGTGGCCGAGTGGAAGAGCACGAGGCCAGCGAGCCCAAGGGCCTGGGTTTCACCCCAGTATCACAAAAAATAAAATAAAATAAAATAAAACCTAGAGCCGGGCAGTTGTTTGGGGTTGGATGCTCACAACCCAGCTGTTCCCTGTCCTATACTGTCTCAGCACCTGGGGTGTTCTTTTAGGAAGTTCCCCTTATGGGGCCAGATGGCTGCTGCAGGAATAGTTCCTGGACATCACAGGGCTTCAGAGACAGAAAAGACACTACTTTTGCCCAAAAACTGAAAAAAAAATATAACATTTTTAATTTATATATCGTTATTACATATGTGTATGAGGTACAGTGTGATGCTTTTATATATGTGTAAATTGTATAATGATGAAATCAGGGTTATTGGCATCTATCACCTTAAACATGTATCATTTCTTTGTGGTGAGAACATTCAAATCCCCTCTTCTAGTTATTATGTGTGACACATATCACACCATATGATGCATATGGGTATTGTTGTCGCGAGCCGCTTGCCAGCAAGAAAGCACGCAACACTCAGGATCCTTCTGAAGCTTCTTTATTATCTTACTCCTGCTAACTATATTAACTCGACAGAAACAAGAAGTTACAAGATCACAAATAAAGCACATTCCGATCAATATCAGGGGAACAAACCTCAGGGAGCAGCCATAAAGGCAATGTTGACATCCCAGAACAAACATCTTGTTCAAGGATGACTTACACAAGGAACT
Organism: Fukomys damarensis; assembly: GCF_012274545.1. NCBI lineage: Eukaryota > Metazoa > Chordata > Mammalia > Rodentia > Bathyergidae > Fukomys > Fukomys damarensis. The sequence continues at coordinate 36,082,693 of NW_022900922.1, read as the reverse complement.
TCTGTAAATAAACCACAATCCCAACACAGCTCAGCAAACAGGACACTGAAATTCCTCACAAGCTCTTTTGCTGACAATGACTTGGCACTGTCTGCAGACCAAAGCACTCCACATATTGTATCTGCTATAGTTATTGTATATGCACCTGTTATGGTTTATACCTAGGCATCCCTCGAAAGCCTTTATTATGTGCTCATAGGCGGGATTTCTGGAAGATGGTTGGACAATGGGGGCTTCTAGCAGATTGCTGTTTGGGGTGTGTGGCCTGGGCATGGCTCTGCTTCCTGGGTGACATGAGTTGGATGGCTTTTCCTCTCCCATGGGCATCTGCCCTGCTGCCCTGCCTTGGAGCCACAGAACACAAACCCAAGACCTCTGTGAACTGTGAGCCAAGATAATACTTTTCCTTCTTTCATGTGCGAGCATCAGGTCCTATGCCCTAGCGATGTGGAGAGTAACTAAGGCAGCACTTTATCATTGGTGCCTGGTCACTTTGGTGCACAGTGGAGGACCGGAACCCGTTCTCCTGCTTGGTCTCTGTTCCTTGAGCAATCTCTCTCCAGCCCTGTCCCTACCCTCTTCAGCTCCTAGTGAACAAGCTCTATTCTCAACTTCCATGAGCAACTTTTTGATTCCACACATGAGTAAGTTCAGGAGATATTTGTCTTTCAACAGAGCAGTCCACTCATCCCAGGGCTACTTCACAATTCCCCCAGGGGATGCCTGACACTGAGGGGAGCACCAGTCCTCAAAGATTGTGCTGTTTGCTGGACACATGTACCTAATATAGTCTAATTTATAAATTAGGCACAGTAAGAGATTAATCATAACAGCTAATAAAAGTAGAACAAATGACAATATACTGTAATAAAATCTACGTCATACTTGTGAATTATTTATTTCTGGAATTTTTCATTTAATGTTTTTAGCCCATGGTTGACTTCAGATAAGTAAAACCATGGAAAGGGGTGAGGAGTACAATGGCACTAGAATAAAAGCTGCTATGGGATCAGTCTGACAGTATTGAATCCAAGGGAGAGTTATGCTGATCTACAGGTAAATTCACTGCCTATAAGAATGAAGACTGATGCTCATTTAAAAAAGACAACGAGCCAGGCGTGGTGGCCCATGCCTGTAATCCCAGCACTCAGGAGGCTGGAGCAGGAGGATCGCTGTGAGTTCAAGACCAGCCTGGGCTACATAGTGAGTTCTGGGTCAGTCTCAACTACATAGTAAGACCCTGACTCAAAAAACCAAATGAAATAAAATAAATAAAAAGATGACAAAATTCAGAAGTTGAACATTCAAAATGTCAGCCCCAAGGTACCAGAAATGCAATGAAATAGGGAACTCTGACCCATCACGAGGGAAACAACCGAGTTAACAGAAAGACATCCAGAAACACAGAGGGAAAAATAAATTTAAAAAATCACTCATATAAATATAATAAAGGATTTAAACTAAAACATGATCATAATGAAGAGATAAGTGGTAGCTGTAAAAATAATAGATATTATAGTATATGAATTATATCTCAATGAAAAACAAACAGGAAACTCAGCTGAAGACAATATCTGAAAGAAAAAATTTATTGGATGGTCCTCACAAAGGATTAGATCATGAGGGGAAAAAAGAAGGAAAAAGAGTAATTTGAAGATGTGGCAATAGAAAATATTAAATTGAAGCACAGAAAACAAGATGCTTGAATAAATGAAAATATCCTCCCTTCTCGGGACAATATGGAGCATATAAATAATTAGAACTCTGGGAGGAAAGAAGAGGAAGAGTGGTGGAAAACTTTTGAAAAAATAAGAGCCCCATTTTTTCCTGTTAGATGAAAAATATCTATATATCCATTGAAACTCCAGCCCAGCCAGATAAACAAATAAAACCGCAGTAGTACATAATAGAAACATATTATAGTAATTTAAATTTTAGCCAGAGAAATTAAGCAAGAAAAATAAATTAAAAAGGAGTGTAAACAGAATGGGAAAGTCACCCCACTTGCACGTGATATGAACCTTCGTATTGAAAGGCCTAAAAACTCCACAAGCAGATCCTGAGATTGGATAAACAAATTCAGCAAAGTGGCAGGATGCAAAATCAACACACAAAAATCAATAGCTTTCCTTTTTACCAATACCGAACCTACTGAGAAAGAAACCAGGTAAACAATCCCTTTCACAAAAACTTCAAAGAAAAAACAAACTATGCAGCAATCAACCTAACCAAGGTGAAAGGCCACTGTAGTCACAGTGACAGAGCACCAAAGAAAGAAATTCAAAATTGCCACGACCACTCCAGTGGAATCTGCGTGACAATGCCGACCACCTGGCAGAAACCAGATCTGAGGTATCGTCCCCTCGGGGTCAAGCCTCCTGGAGGTCCTTGGCATGCACCGCATTAAAAGTCAGCCAAAGAACGAATCGTTGGTTTCTTCGCCTGCAGCTTGGGGACAATGGGTTCTGTTACAATTTTGATTTATTTTCTATTGATCTCTGTGTGTTTGTGTTTTTTGAAAATGCCTAGTGATTTTCAAGAAGGAGAAGGATTAGACGTACCCAAAGATATGGAGGATAAGAATGTCACTGTTTGGACACAGCCTTCTCAGTCAAATAATAACTGAACAGAAGGTGCATTTGAGGGGAATATTTCTTTTAAGGAAATAGTTCTCAGGAAAATAGCATGTAATGTTACAGACGTTACTGATTCTTCATCAGAATTACCATATATTGTCAAACATCTGAGAAACAATGAATCATTGAGGAAAAAATGGCCACTGGCATATTATCAGCTAAGATGGAAAGAAAGCTTAAACTCCTGCTAACTTTTCACAATGTATTCTATAATGATGTATTTGGCAGGCGCCAAGTCAGCAAGCGGAAATAGATGCCTAGAGAGATCAGCTCATTGCCCCTGACTTGCTATAAGGAAATAGAAATCTGTATAAAAGAAGCTCTTTGAAAAATAAATTTTGCAGCAGCATTTGCCAACTTCACCTCAGTGTTGAGTGCTTTTGTCTGACTGTCATCGCCGAAAATGCTCCCACCTTTCAGAGAACCTGTATCTCCTCGTGAAATCCCGTGTTTGCTGCCCTACGGTCGGTAGCACAAAATGACCTTAGAAATTGGGAAGACCTCTGTGTTAGCTACCGTCACTGGGATGAGCCGCCTGACACCTAGAACTTGAAGAGAGGATTTTTCCCCAGAGGCTTCAGCCCAAGGTTGGCTGCTCTAAGGCAAGATCATCATGGTGGAAGAGTATGGTGGAGCAAAGCTGCACCCCCCATGGTGGCCAGGAAGCAGGGCACCGGGAGAGCACTACCAGGAGGTGCCTCCTCCAATGGCTGCCCCCAGTGACCCAGTGCCACCTGGATCCCACCTGGATCCCACAGCAGACTTTGGGAGATGAGGAAGGGAATCAAAGGGAGAGGGTAGTGGGGATGAAAATGATTAAAATATATCATATGTATATGCTGGCATGGCAAAGAAAAGCTCATTATTCTATACTACTAAGACAAATAAAAACAATCAAATCGATGGGTTCTGGTAACAAAGAAGCAAGAGAAAAGGCATAAAGAGAAGAAGAGCAATGCTGCTGATTTCTTAAGGCAGTGTGAACAAGGAGATGACGAGTGACATCTGAAAGTGCTGAAATAAAGCTTACCTAGGGTTCTTTTTCTTTACTTATCTTTTTTGGCTTTTTGAGACAGGGTCTCACTATGTAGTTGAGACTGACCTGGAACTCACTCTGTAGCCCACGCTGGTCTCGAACTCACAGCGATCCTCCTGCCTCAGCCTCCCAAGTGCTGGGATTACAGGTGTGCACCACGCCCGGCTGACCTAGGATTCTAAAGGAGTAACACAGTCTTCAGAAATGAAGGTGAAATGGTGAAATGGTCTGCGCTACAAGGAGATGTTAAAGAAAATTCTTTGGACTAAAGGAAAATGAGAGCAGAACAAAACTCAGATCTATATGAAAGAATGAAGAACACTGGAAATGGGATCTCTATGGGTAAATTTAAAAGCAAGAATGGGGAGGGATGGGGAGCAAAACATCTGCACCCACAGGTACCCCTACAATTGGGATCCAGACCCAGTCTCAGAGTAAAGACCTCAGCACCTCCAGAGATGAGTGAGTGGCCAGCAGGATTACCAGCTTCGTCAGAGTTGAGACTGGCCAGCCCTCCAGACTCCAGCTAACTTCCACAGCATGATGCCCTGTCCTCTCCACAGCCTGCCTAGTAGCAGCTTGGCCCTGACCTTGGTTCTTTTTCTGACCAATTTGGAGTCTACAAACCTTCTCCTTCCCTGTCCCATAATTTAGACGCTAGCCTAAAGGCTGTTCCTTGCTCACACAAACAGGAAGAAGGGAAGGACTGGCCAGTTTTCCCACACTGCCAGCAAGTAAGCCGTATGGAAATTGTGACATCGAGACCAGGTCCTCTGTCAGGCTGTACTTCTGTCGCGTTGCATAATGTGTGCTATGTGCACTGTGAGCTGATACTGCTGGGTTTCACTTTTACCTTAACATGGCCACCCTAGGCGTCTCCAGAAAATGTGTTACATGAATGAAGTGAATGAAGTGAGAGCTGGGATGTTCTAGCCCAGTGTTGCCACCCACAGTGATTCACAGATGACCTAGAAAGTTGATCAAACCAGTTAGTCTCTCTGATTCCGGTTTCTAGCCCTCATCTCTCCATCCCATCACAGCCAGATAGTCCTTGGCAAGACATTACTGTATGTTATGGACTGAATGTTGTTTCTCTACAAAATTAGTATCTGGGAATCCCAGCCTCCAAGGTGATGGCTTAGCAGGTGTGGACTTGGAAGGTGATTAAGTCATATGGGCAGAGCTCTCCTGAGTGTTTAGAGGGCTCCCCAACCACCTTCTGTTGAGTGAGGATGCAAGGACAGCAGTCATCAACCTGGAAGAGGGTCCTCACCAGAACTAACCATGATGGCACCCTGATCTTGGAGGTCCTTTCTTTGTAAGGCACCAGTCATCTGTGGTACTTCCTTCTTCAAAATGGACTGAGCCATTTCATATAGGCTGAGTATCCTTATCCAAAATGTTTGGGACCAGAAGTGCTTTTGGACCTCAGATTTTTAAAAAAAAACATTTGGGTGTACATTAATTAATGTGGAGTCCTGGGGATGGAATCCGAACTCAAACACAAAATTCATTTATGTTTCATATCCCATTATAGACTGAAGGTAGTTTCATAGAATCCTTTACAATAATTTGGTGCATGACACAAAGTTTCATGGTGTGGAATTTTCCACTCATGGCACCATGTGGATACTTTAAAAGTTTCAGATTTTGGAGAAGTTCAGATTTTAGATTTTTTTTGATTAGGGAGTTTTGATGACCATGTCCCCACCCTGTTCAAAGTCACAACTGTGTTCTGAGTTATCCTTGCTTTACCCTAACAGCGGCTGCCCAGGTATTTGCAGTGAAGGCCCAGGGCTGGGGAACAAGGACAGGAGCTGAGGGTCAGAAGAGACGCTGGGCCAGCAGGAAAGACGAAAAGCAATGGCTCACTGTTGCCTGTGTAACTTAAGAATAATTCTCATTTCAAGCAATTGAAATGAAAAAGCAACACATTTCCAAGATATCAGAAATAGATTGCCTAGTCTCCATTTCCCCTCTCCTTTCCAACACCCTAACATACCTAGTCCTTCTTCATCGCAGCCTGAGAGAGTTTCATAGAAAAACGTTTTTATTGGAAAGCTGATGACTTCAAACTTTCATTGTATTACATTTTGGCTGGTTCTATTTAAAGACATAGAAAAGTATCTTTGTTTTTGTTGTTTGCGTGTGGTTATTTAATAGGGGGATGTGAATTTAAGAGAACCAGAGAATCAAACATTTCCTAAAACCTTTCTCTCATAAAAAGAAACTGGACCTTCAGCAATTTAGTGACATAGAAGTGAAATGTAACAGCAACTGCCATATTAGGAAGGATTCGTCATTCCAAGCCCTGAGCAACACTAAGTTTTAGAAGCTGCGAAGTTTGGAATTTACTTTTTAACTCATTATACCCAAAGTTTTGAGGCGTCCAGGGTGGGAGCAGACCACCCCTGGCACACACTGTGTGTCAGGGTAACGTGGCTCCGGTAGACATGGGTGATCCGTGTCTGTCCTCTGGTATTCTCCTCACCGGTCCTGCCAGGACTTTAATGGGTTCTCTCTACAGCTGGGCTGTGACCTGCTCCATACACCGACGACGGCACACTCGCCCTGGAACACTGCTTGTCCCTCAGCAGCCTTTAGCCCCGCCCTTCGCGAGCTGCCCTTAAGCCCGAGCTAGTGATTTGGAAGGAGGTCAAGCGCGCTGGCAGGAGTTCCTGGCAGGAGTTCTTACGGGGTGCACGTCCGTCCCTGCGACCAAAGCGGGGCTCACCAAAGACTTGTTGGTGGGAAATGACTGAGCCATTTCTCTACACCAGGGAAACTCTGAGTCTAGTGGAGGAAGACGGTGGGAGAATTTCCATGTAAAACTACCAGAACCAAGGGGCAGGAAATCCACTCGGGTTTGGAGAAGATTCCCTGAAGGAGTGGTGGGAGCCTCGCACTGAAGGCGGGGAAGGAACCGTGAGACCAGGGCTCCTCCTCCAGGGAAGAGTGGAGGCAGCGGGAGAGGGCAGGAGCTGAAGCTCCTGGACTCTGGTCAGTGGCTGATTAGGGAGTGGAGACAGAAGAAATATTCCTAGTAGAGGACAGAGCCTGAGACAGGACAATGGTAGTGAGGGCTAAGTTTGCTTTCAGGGAATTTGAGCCAGCTCAGCCATAGAGCCTGTACTCAGCTTGGGTCCAGACCTCAGCACCAAACCCAGAGAGAGCAATAACAAGCTCTACTGGGCACTGCGTGCTGCGTGCTGGGAAACGGGGTCAGGCTCTCTCACCTCCACCTGCACCCTGGCGGCCGGAGGAAGCACAGATCGGAGTTTTTCTTTATGGAGTGCCTGCAGGTGCTCAGTAATATCTGCTGGTTGAATAGTAAGTGCAAAGGAGGGAAAAAGTCCTTATTAGACTTAATAGGCTGGCAGCAAACATGTAGCTTATGAAACCCTTGGGACAGGCGTGGTGGGGGAGCGAACACAAAGCTGCCCTCCCACAGTCCCTGGTTTCATCTCACCTTTAAAATGCTGAAGTTGCCGGGAGAAGATGACTTGGGGTGTCTGGAGCACAGTGAGTCACGTGAGACAAAGTGTGCTGACAGCAGCACCCTCTGCCCACTCCTGCAGCTGGCCTGGCCTCAGGGTGTCCTGTAGGGTTTCTGGCCCCACCCGTGGTCCCCTGAGTCAGAATCTACACTGCAGGGAGATCCTCCGCCAGGAGTAGGCACCTAGCCACTCACAGAGCAAGGTGAGGACTCAGAAGCTCCGCCCAAAGTTGGGAAACCTCAGGAGAAGCTGGTGACTGACGAAAGCTGGGGGATCTGAGACTCCGAGTTTTCCAGCCTCCCTGGCTGGAGATTAAAATTAGGGTCACACAAATACAGGCTTGAAAAGCCCCAGCAATTGGGGTTTCAACCTAATACCTTGGAGTTCCCCAGCGTGCCCTCTTCTCACTCAGAAACACGTTACACTGCATTTTCCTGAGCCGTGCAGGGGCCGTGTTTCCAGGGCACTGCTTGGAGGAGACTACTGCACTGCCTTTGATGCCATCAGCAATGAGGCACTCACGGCTGGTGATGAAAGCGGGGCTGCATCTACCTGCTGATCACCTGGGCCAGAGGGCAGGTCTGCTTCCTGCTCCAGCAGCACACAGAATGGTTAGCAGGAGAGCTCTTTTTTCTTGTTCATTGCTGGGCACATGAGCTAAAAGCTGAAGAATCTGCTCAGAGGAGCTAGAAACTCGGCGAGTGGTTTGAAAAAGAGCTAAGAAAACGAAGGGGTGTGGTGATGGCCCAGGAAGTCAGGGGCTTCCAGGGAGGCCGTGTGACCTCCAGCTTGGACGCTCCAAGCTGTGCCACTGGAACAGCTGGGGGTCAGAGAAGGGGGCAAGAACAGAGGAGAAAGGCCAGCCAGGGCCATAGACACACAGGGCAAAGTGCTGTCATTTTGCCCCAGCAGGGTCCCCCGAAGGCCAATATGCTAAAGGCCTGGCCTTCGGCTTGGTGCCACTGGGAAGTGAGGGAAACTGTTAGAGTTGGGGTGCAGCCAAAGGAAGTTGGGCCACTAGGATGTGTCCTTGGGAGACACGGGGCCCATCTTTGTCCTGTCTCTTTGCTTCCCAGGCCAGACCCATGAGGCCTCCACAAGCTCTTCTGCCGTGATGTTTGGTACAGCCACAGGCCCAGCGACCATGGGCTGAAACTTCTAAAGCCATGAATTGAGATGCACCTTCCTCACTGGCCCTTGGTGGGGCAGATCTAGGGAAGCCTCTTAGCTCATACTGCTCTTTCTCCCACCTGCTGGTCTCAGCACTATGCCAGGGCCCCTGGCTCTGGAGGAAGCCACAGTGATGTGTGAAGGACATACTGCAAGTTCCAAAGAAAAGACAACCATATATTCTGTCCTTTTGAAATGTCCATGCAACCCTTGAATGATTGAATACACCATTCAACACTGACAGCAGGAGGACGAGGAGGAGAAAAAGAAGACAGGAAAGAAAAGGGGGTGGGAAGGACAAGGACAACTCATGAATAGAAGCAAGACACGCACTTGTGCCCTGTAATGAGTGAGATCTGTTCACAGGGCAGTGGGCATAGTGGCCTGCTCCCTCCCCGTGCCAGCACAGTCAGCCCCTTGGCCTTTTACAAGAACATCCTCTCAAAGGGCATGCTCATGTGCGATGCCAGCCAGGGGACAGCCCACGAGCTCTGGGAGGGATGGCACAGTGAAGGGTCGGGATGGACATCAAAAGTCAAGAATGCAGTGTGGCTCCCCGCAGGCTCCTCTGCTGGTGGAAGAATGAAGGCTGTCATCCATCCTCTCTCTCCGGGAAGGAGGAGAAGTGGGATTATACCAGGCAGCAGCCAGACTGTCTTCCTCCCAGAGAGCTGTCTGCATGGCCAGGGGAAGAGAAAGGAAATGTAGCTCAGGGCTAGAGCACAGGCTTAGTATGCATAAGGCATAAGACCTTGAATTAGGAAGACAAAGACAGACAGAAAGAAAGAAAGAGTAAAAGAAAAGGGAAAAGGAAAGCAATGAGAAGCACCAGTTCTGTAGAGGAGATGGCACTAATGTCCTGGCTACATTTTCTTTAATGTTTCAAGAGCCATCGTTTAAGTCCATCCTCTCACAAGAAGCTCCTGGTGGTAAATGTGTGGCTTCCACTGGATGTTCCAGTTTTCAGAGCTGTGAAGGTTAATTCCTCTATGAAAGTTGCCCTGATGGCAAGCCGAGGAGAGAGAGTTGATGTCACCCTTGGCGTCCACAGCATCTGCCACAGCGGGACTCTCCCTACCTGTTTGTCTCCCTGACCAGCTGGGAACTCCCAGAAGCCTAAAGTGTGTTTGCCACTGTTGAAGTCCTCAGCGCAGGACTGGGCACATGGATGTGAATCAGCAGACATTTGTGGAAGTCAGTGGGCCTGGAATAGGGATGTGACAGCAGGAACAGTAAGAGCCAGGAGACTAGAGATGACCTGATTCTGGGATAGATGGAAGACAGTGGCAGTGGGGTCCCAGTTTGCATCTCCTTGAACCAAGTCCCCTCATTTCTCCCAACCCGCAAAGTAGACTGAGGCATGAACTCTAGCTCCAACCAAATGAAGTTCCTTTTCAAGGCAAGAACTACAAAGGGGAAAATTCTAGGAGCCAATTCCACAAAAAGTAGGACAGGATTAGTAGCAGCAAAGGAAAGAGAAGATCCAGGTACAAACCAGGGAGGGAATCAGAAGAAGCAGGTAATTTTTGTTAAAAAATAAATAAATAAAATAAATCGCTTTCTGAAAGCAACAGAAGGGGGAGCTATACAGCCACTGCAGCTCTTAAACTTCTGGAGGCCTCTCCTCACCGCACAACTACAGAAAATTCATTTTACTTAAACATGAGCAACCCGGACTGGAGGTGTGGCTCTGTGTGAGGCCCCAGGTTCATCCCCAGAGCCAGCCAAAGAAAACCAAACCGAACTGACCCAGAGCAACACAAAAGAATCACGATCAAATCCATACAAAGGTGAGGGACAGAATGAACAACGCCTGTTCAAGTGACGCAAGTGTGCCAGAGACAGGACAGATCCGAATCGGTGAAAGCAATAGCCTAAAGTATTGGAAGCATAAAAATCAAGAAGAGGATAACAGGCATGGAAAGAGTAAATAAAAATTAGAAAAACTCTGAAACGAGATTCTTGGGGAAAAGAAGTATCTGCAAAAAAGGTGGAAGAACTCGAGAAAGATAAAAATAAAGCAAATAATCACAAATGAAGTAACAGGCACATAAGGAGCAAAGAAGCTGCACAGATTTTGCCACAAGGGAATTAGTAGATGGAAAGAAAGAAAAAACTCTTAGTCAAAGGGAAGGAGAGGAAGACTTCGTCTTTCAGCCAACATGGAGCCACGGGAATCACATTTATCTTCCCTGCTGAAACAGCTGAGCTGGGAAAAGGACGGGTGACCGTGGTTCCCAGGGTGTCCGTCACCAGGCCCTGGACCAAGCGAGTCCCGAGAAAGGGGGACAATCGAGTGGCCCTGGGATTTCCCCACTGTACTATCCGGAGGCAGCTTCCACGCTGCTGTGCAGGAAGCTGGAACTAAACTAGAGCTCCGTGTTCTCCGCGAGTGGAAAAGAAATTAGAAATCACACAGCGCCTAACTCCGCTGGAACCGAGCAGAATGCAGGCTAGAAGGAACTTCACAGAGAGAGCGGTGCAGATCACCAGGCAGATAGATCCTGGGCAGGCTGTGCGGAGAACGATACGCATGCGCAAAATAAACGGGGGGCGGGTAGGATCACGTGTTTGAGCCCAGCCTGAGCAACCTAGTGAAACCCTGTCTCTAACAACAACAACAACAACAACAACAACAACAATGGGCTGGGGATTAAATTAATAAATAATTGGACTTTCCCTATTCCCTAATCACTCTTTCCCTATTCTCCACTTATTTAGTAGTAAAATATGGCTACAAGAATGTTAAGACTAGAGGAAAGTGAAGTACACTACTGGAAAGACCTCACACTATATGCATGAGGTGATGTAGCATTATCTAAAGATAGATTGTGATTAAATTCAAAGACGCATATTATCAACCCTAGAGCAGTCGCTGAGAACATAAATGATCAAACCATCAGTGGAAATAAAAGTAGAGTTTTTGAAATACTCATAGTGGGAAACCAATAAACAATTACCAAAACTGAAACAAAAATGAGATTGCCTGACTCCTAGGATTGTGCTCTTAAGATAGCAAACAATGTGCTACATGAACAGCTAAGAAAGGGCTCAGGATTTAGCCCAGTGGTTCCACTGCCTGCTTCACAAATGCAAGGTCCCAAGTTCAATCCCTGGTACCAAATAAAAAAGAACATCTAAGAAAGATTTCTCAGAAGCAAGAGAAGCTTAGCATGACTGTAAGAGCTGAGAAGTATTTGGGAAGGAAAAGGAGTAATCTAGGAAAGGAAACTGGATACGCGAAGGTGGAAAATGGATGCAGCTTTCCACTTCTATAACAAATACCTGACACAATTCACTTATTAAGAGAAAAGGTTTATTTTGGCTCAGTTTCAGAGGTTCGAACCCACAATCTGGGAGACCTATCGCTTTAGGCCTTATGGGGGCATTGTATCATGACGGAGTGTGTGGTGAAATGAAGCCATCCCCTCATGACCAGGGTTCAAAAAGAAAGAGAGCAAGAGGGCTGGGTCCCACCATCCCTGCCAAAGGCACACCTCCAATGACCAGAGGATTTCTTGTTAGGGCCCCCCTGGTGGACCCACCATGACCCAGTAGCCCCAAAGTCTGGGACCAAGCCTTTCCCACACGGGGCTTTGGGGGGACATTCTAGATCCAAAGTACAGCAGTAGGGAAGTGGAGCATTTTTAACTGGAGCACATGATTCATACAGAAAGAACAGAGAAATCTGATGGTTAAATGATGTATGTGCCAGATGGTTTGTGTAGACTTGAGCTAAGGCAAGATGGAAGACTGAAGATCAGCTCACCTCTGAATTAGGCCCTCACCCCAAGCAGCTGCTCTGGATAATGTCTTTATAAGTGGCTATAATTGCCTTTTTTGTAGTTATATTGCAATGTCATGCACTGTGGAGTCTGACTAACCCAGGTGTCTGTCCAAGTCCTTGACTCGGGGATAAATGCTTCTGGGACAAGTTATGTAAATGTAAACAAAGCGTGAGGTCTTTAAGAACAGTTCATTCTCTAAATGATGAGACTGCCAGCCACCGGGTCCTTCTTCATCCACTGAATAGGAGGATACATGATCCCTTCCTTTCCTCCTGACCACAGGAACTGATTCAGAGACAGGTATCTGAGTCAGTCCAGCCAGTCTGGGGCCTTCTCAGGTTTGTAGCAGGAGGGCGATGCCCACCTAGAGTTGCCACTGTGTGAGATTTATGTCAAAGAATGAAACTGAGATCCTAAAATCACACTGTGTTAATCTGGCTTTTGTTGCTACATTAAAATACCCGGGACTAGGTACTTTGTAAAGATTTATTTCGCTCACAGTTCTGGAGGTTTGAGAGCATGATGTTGGGGTGTGCTAGGTTCTGGTGAGGGTCTCAGAGCTCCATCGAAACATGGCATCAGCACATGTGTGAGAGAGAAGGCCATGGTCGGGGGAGGCTCACTCTCCCAGCAACCGTGCTCCAGGGAACTGAGCTGTTCTGGGAGAATCCTGTGAATCCCTTGCCACACTGGTGCCCCACAACCTTCTTATCCTCCTTAGAGGCCCCTCTGCCTCCGTACTATCACATCGGAGAATTGCGATTGGGATAAATTGTGTTCCAACCACCCTGCACACTCTCTACTCAGAGATCTAGGAGAAAGCAGACACTGCTGTTGGCCTCTCTCCATCCTGTTCACTTAGCCTCTTGTGCTCGTCTGGGCTTTGGTTTGGATGATCCCACTGCTGAGTGCTTGTGTCTGTCTGTCTTTGCCTTCAAAGGCTCCTCCCTCCCATTCATTGCTCAGCTACCCGCTCCATGGGTGGGGTCTCCCATGTTCCCTGCCCCTTGCCCACCAGCCCTTCCATTTACAGTAGCCCCCCTTGTCAGCCAGTTCCTTCCCTGTCAGCACCCTCCATGTGACCACAGCGGTCCCACAGCTACTCAGGCTTTGTGTGTCCCGTGATGCCTTCTCTTCCACTCAGTTCCCCAAAGGAATTTTAATCTCTGCTCAGTGATGAGGCATGCAAGTCCCAGCACATGCATTTGTTAAAAAAAATTAAAATTGCTTTAGTTGATAAGGTTTCATAAATGTTTCACTGCATATCATTAAAAAGATTTCGAAGTGGGGTGTGGTGGCACACACCTATAATCCCAGTGGTATAGGGGGAAGAGATGTAACTCCCAAACCTGCTAGCTGTCTGAAGTGGAGTTTGTAGTCTCTAAAATTAAAGAATGGATTCTAGGAACAAGGGAGTTTAAGAGTAGAAAGAAATGTATTGAGAGAAAGAGCTTTTGTTTAAGAGAGACAGAAGGGGAACTGGAAGGTGGGTTCCCCGCTCACCCAACTTCTTGAAAGTGTTTTTTGGGACAAAGCCAAGAGGTAAGGTGGGTTCAAAGTGGGACAAAACTGTAGTCAACCAGTGAGATTATAAGTACAGTGGCTTAGGAAACACTGATCCATTGAGAAATCAAAAGGTGGACAAAACTATGAACAACCAGTAAGATTAGTCAAGTAGAGTTGCTTAGGTAATATTGAATAAATGGGGATCCAATGGGGAAACAAATCACATAGCAAGTGTACAAGGAATGAGCAAGGATTTTCAGTGGTAAGGGGTGGGTCAGTGATCTTTCCTTGAAGATCTTGGTCCCCTACCCAGGTGATTGATGTCTAGACTATCAGTCACTGCTATTTGTCCTATGTGAGTGTGGTAGTCTCAGTCCTCCTACAATGCTGACCTTCAGTGACTGTTTTCATTGTCCTCCATGTTGACCCCTTGTGGACTGGCCATGTCTAACTGCCTGCAAGATATCTAATTTAACTTACTTATCTACAATACCAGAACTCCGGGAGGTTGAGGCAGGAGGATCAAAAACTCAAGCCCAGCCTGGGTAATTTTGTGACTTAGCAAGATCCTGTCTCAAAATAAAAAATAAAAATATTCTGGGGATGTTACTCAGTGAGAAAGACCTAAATTCAATTCCTACAGCACAATAAACAAATAATACATAAATAAAATTTTAAAAATATTTTTCTACAAGTCCTGGATATATGTTGTCATCAGTTGGCCAGAGGTTAGAAAGGCCTAGAGGCAAGGAAATTAAACATTTTGATCCATAGATGTGGATCTTTCATTTAGTCTTGAAAAATACTTTAAAAACAAGGCCCTCTCTTTGTATGAACCGCTGTGCAAGCTTTTGTTTACAGAAAGCACTAGAAACGGAGGTAAAAGATCATGGTGTAGGAAAAGAAGTTTTCCCACCATAACCAAGGGAGAACACATTTGTGCCTCAAACTTTGTGATTTCTCCCCACCAACAAACAGGCAAGCGATTCTCTGGTGGACACCAGCAGGGCATCCTCTGATGCAGCTCAGTTTGGCCCGTGTATCTGGGTACCATCAGGTCACATGGGCTCAGAACTCAGTCCCGCCCCAGATGCTGACTGTAGGAAATAGGTTGGGACCTAGACTTCTGATGTATTGGCCATAAATTAGGGCTCTTCTTAACCCCTTCTCCAATTTGACTCATTTGCAAAAGCACCTCACAGAACTCAAGAAAACCCCTGGGTTTGCTGGCTCAATATAGAGGATGTTATGAAGGGCACTGATGGACATCAGGCAGAGACACTGAGGGCCCAGTGTGTGGGAAAGGGTGCAAGGGTTCCTAGTCCTCTGCCCTGTGGGGCCTCCCAGAAATCTCTCCAAACCCAGTCTGGTGGTCCTTTTATGGAGGTTTCAAGACATGGGCATATTTGACTAAGTCATTGGTCAATTTAACCTTAAGCTCTTCTCCCTTCCCTGGAGGTTGGGAGACAGGAGTGAAATTCCCATCCTTCTAGTCATCCTTGGTCTCTCTATTCTAGCAAATATAGGTCACAGTGTTGCAGCCTGAGGTTGTATAATAAAGGCAGCTGAGAAGAATTGAACACACAACCTGGAAGTTGGAGGCAGGTTTATTTTGCTAGCAGATTGATCGGGACTTCTCTGTGAAGTGATTAGTAATGGGTGGTGAACAAGGTTTATACAGTTGGGTGAGGTTACAGAGGCAAGACACTTAACATTCGTTCACTGGTTGAGGTAGCTACATTCATCTTATACAATTGGGTAGAAAGGTACACTAGAATTCACCTTATTTACATATGGTGGGAAGCAGGGGTCACAGAAACTCTACTGAGGACAAAGGACAATGGTGGAAAACATGTCCGGGCAAAACTGAGTGAGACCCAGATGTGTTTTAGGTGCAGGAGGGGTTGGAGCTAGGAGGAGCCTTTGGCTTGTCACCCAATTAGCTGCAGTACAGGCTCCTTCTGGTCAGAAATCATTTCCCTATTCATCTCCAGTGACAGCCCCATCCGAAGCTACCAACACATTAGCACAAAAAAAGACACTGAGAAGATTCCAAGGATTTTAACAGTTGTAGACTAAATGTGTATTCCATGATGACATAGGGATGATACAAGAGAAGTGAATGTAACTCCCCACATGCTAGATGTCTGACACACCAAGTTCATGTTCCCAGAAGTCAAAAAATGAATTCTAAGGAACAGTGGAGGTCAAGACTTGGAAAACTTATTGGAGAATAGGAATGGGAACTAAGAGTAGCTCTGGAGAGACAGGAGGGGTCCCAAATGGGAAGCCAATGAGCTACTTCTCAAAGGAAGTTTTGCAGAGCAAAGTCACAAGAGGTGGTACAGGGGAATCTGTAGTCATAGTCTTAGACTTCTCAATCTTAGTGGTCTTAGTCTCAGTGGGTGGGAAAGGACTGCCCACCCCCATGAGATAAAGATCTATTTATAGGGACAGCCCAAAGGGTGTTACCAGTGATCTCAGGCTTCTATTCAACCCTCAGAGAAAGAATGCAAATCTAGCCATTGTAACTTTAATCTTCTTCAGATGGCTTCCAGCCACACTTCTGTTTGCCCATAATATTTCTACCTAATTTAGCTGTCTGTAACAATAACACTTCTGAGCCACTCTAATTATGGAAGAAGTGCCTGTTTCCCTATCCAGTGTCCTTTGTCCGTTGCTTCCTTCTTAACAGAAGATTGAAATTAACTGTGCCCAGATGAAAGACCAGCTTGCTCAGCCCCCTTGAGCGAAAGGTACCATGCAAGGCAAGCAGAATCGGCGGGGAGCCTGGCACAGAACTGCAAAAGGGGCTGGCTCAGCTGGCACAGGCTTTCCTGCCCTCCCTCCTTCTCTTGATCCTTCTTTTTCAGATTCTTCTTTTCCAGAACCTAGATATCAGAGCTGCAGCCAGAGAGCTGGAGGGTGGGAGCCACTGGCGTGGTTAGAAGCAAGAGCAGAAAAAAAGAGACATCCAGGCTAGGTGTAATGCTCAGGTACACTGCCTGGGCTGTGTGTCTCCTGAAGTTTTTTCTAATGAAAGAAAGAAATACTCCAATGACTTTTAAGTGAAAGGGAAAAATTTCTCTGACACTCCTGTTGCTAGCAGCTGAACATCTGCACTAACTGACTTAGGGACCTGGGAACAAAGTTTAATGGGGGAGGGACATAGTTTCCTTCTTTGTAAGTGGATGAAGTCATAAAAAGATCACTAATGGCCCCTTCACCTCTAAAACACTACAATTCTAAGACTTTATGTGAATGCAGAAAAAATGCCTAAGGCTCGCCTGTTCTGTCTTCCATCTTGGGGAAAATCCAAAAGCCTGTGCACCCCTGGGGAGGAGTCAAAATGACTGTGAGCTGAGTTATGACATGACTCAACACTGTCACTCTTAGGTGCACACGCAGATGCAAACTCGCGTGCACACAGAAACTCACACACGAGCACCCATTGCAGCACAGTTCTCAACAGCCAGGAAGAAGAAACAACCCAAACGTCCATCCGCCCATGAACAGATACGTAAAATGTTCTCTCCGTGCAATGGCGTGTCAGTATCAACCACAAGAAGGATGGAGTACTGATGCGTGCTCTGCTATGGTGAGCCCTGGCCACAGGGAGCTAAGAACAAGCAAGCCAGACACAAAGACGACAGACAGCAGGAGTCCATTTTTATGAAATGTCCCAACTAGATGAATCCCGAGACAGAAAAATTGGTGGCTGCCAGGGATTGCGGGTGGGAGAGACGAGGAAAACGAGGGAATGTTTGCCTGTGGTTGGATAATGGGGTTTCTTTTTTAGGCGGTGCAAGTGTTATGGAATTGTAATGGTGGCTTTTGCACCACTGTGAATGCACTAAAACATGCTGGCCTGTATTCTTTTAAGTGGAGACTTTTTATGATATGTGATTCAGTATCAAAGAAAAGAGAAAAAAAGTTGATGACACATTTTGAGCGAAACAGACTGGGTATGTTGGCCAGCAAGCCTGGAAAGAACTGTGAGCGCCGAGAGGTCGGGGAGGTTGAGAGGGAGGAAGGTTAAGAAATAAACACGTGGACGAATCTGTTTACGAGGGAATGGCTTGATTTTGAGGCATGTTTAGAAAATCATGACCTCAAAACAGGACTTTTCTTACACACTGGAAGGAAACCAACATTATAGGAGTTGTCTCTAGCTTTGTCTAGGGTGCCAGTCACATCTTAACTAAAATAAAGATGTGTGAATGTGTGGTACTCCAGCTTTCACCAACTTCCTACTCGTTTTCACAATAACTACTCCCAGTAGAATATTTCTCTTGCAATCACAGTTGCATTGCACCAGTGTGTGTGTGTGTGTGTGGGTGGGTGGGTGTGTGTGCGCGTGCGCGTGGAATTGCAGAGCTGAGAATTCCATGTCACCATTAAGAGATGAAAGCCTTGACACTGTGTGAGCCCAGCCCACCTACAAAAGTTGAGTGTGGACCAAGACTTATTAGACCTTCCCTGGAAGCCAGGAAACCCATCCTTCCCTCCTCACAGTCCTCTCCTGGTTTTGTACATAATAGGGCCTGCCTCAGTGATGTAGGCATAGAGAAAGGGACTCTATGTCTAGGACCTGAATTGTATAGAAAGCGTTCTGGGATTTTAGAGGTCTGCGACCCTCCATTTCCTTTCTTACATAATAAGAGGGATAACAGAGTGAACTTTGAAGGTAACTTTTACCTGAAATTGCTATTAATTGAACACATTTCTAGTGGCAAAATGGAAAATTTAACATGGTCTTAGATTATCCCCTGGTCTGAAGTAAAGGTGTTGATCAATTCCAAGCACACTGGGACTTTAGTTCTCTCAGACTTCTAGGATGACCTCAAGGTGACTTCAACGCCTCCTGATCCTAATCACTGAACCTCCCAGTGGGTCTTGGAATTTGGGTTCCACACGTGCCTAGAAGTGGACGTATCAGGGACAGAACATTTGGGGGGTGTTGAAAACACTAATCACTGCTGCCACCAAACCCCCCCATGCAATGGCAGTGCATCACAGGAAACTAGTTTCTAGGCACCGAGCCCATTCTTCATTTTGAACTGTTTCCCAATGTGCATTTAAAGTCTACACTGTATTAGACCCCAGGGCATCTGCCCGAATGGTCAGTTTGGCACCTGCTGTTTCAGTCCTGCCAAAATAAGCCCTGGCAGTGTGCAGAGGGGCCAGCAGGCTGGCTGGCACCTGTCTGTCCTCTTCTCTCAAGGTGGGAAAGAGAGGCACACTCCAAGTATGCCAAGAGACACTTGGCTGCAATCCCTCGCTCCTCTGAGGTCTGACAGGCTGTAGGGAAGTCACGGCCAAGGACCGTCCAGGGTCCTGGGTAGCTGCCCCAGTGTTCCAGGAATTTGAAACCAGTGTCACCCTTCGGTGAGGTTGCTGGAAGCTTTACACCAGCTCAGCAGGAAGGGCACCTGCCAGTTTGCTATTAAATATGGGAAATTGAAGCCAAAATCTCTCTGCTCACCCTTTGGACAAGGTCTTGTAACAGACTTGCGCCCAGAACGGCTGCTCTTTTCATCAATGGGAGCTGAGTTTCATACTGTGTCCATGGGTGCTTCTCACTTTTCTTCGGAATTGTTTCCAAGTATGTTTCAGCCTCTTTTAAAATAAAAATCTTTCACCTACACTTTTTTTTTCAAGTAGTACAACCATGTAGAATAAAATAAATATAAGGCCAGATCAGCAAGTCATTTTTTTTCTAATTTTTAATGTGTTTTAAGTACTAGTAAAATCTTAAACCTTGTTTTCTTGATGGTCCTTTTCTTTTTATAGGAGTATATAATTAAGTTTTTACATTTATTACTGACGTTTCTCTTTTCATAATGAGAAACGGATCCAAATTAAAGCAGAGTATTGCTGGGGACTTAGCTCAGTGGTTCTGCCACCCGCCTTGCCAAGCATGAGGACCAGAGTTTGATCCCTGGTACCAAAATAAACAACAAAAAAACCAAAATAACAACAAAAAAATAAAGCAGACTATTAGTATTATTTCAAAAGAAAACAATTTATCCCATAGAAACATTTTAATTGAAAATCCATGGAATCATTGCAATCTCATATTTTCTTAGTGGGTGAGCCCAAGTTTAGGGTGAGGCTTGTGTTCAAATCTCAAATCCCACACCTGCACAGTAAGGATGCCAATAAACTATGAAAATTATAGTGGCTTATTTGAATTCCCTAATAACTCTGAACTTATTTATAATTCAAGTTACTCAAAGTTTATAATATATTAGAGGCATGATTCTAGAGGAAACTTAATTGAAAATGAACCTGTTTATAAGTCTGTATTCCTAGATACAGGTGACTTCATTGACTTAAGAGGCATACTATATATCCTCGTATATAAGGCAGAATACCATTTGTGAAATTTGTAGACTAGCTACTCTCCTGTGCACAATGATATATGCACAAAAATTTCCATTGTGGCCATGTAAGAAAAGGGCATAAATAACCTAAATGTCCATTGGTAGGGAATTAGATAAATAAAACAGGGTGATGCTATGTATCCAAGTCAGGAGGGAAGCTGTTTCTCCTAGATATAGTTGGGCTGGGGCAGGGTTTATTAGCAGAGCATGTACAAGGGCCTGCGTGGTCCACAGCACTTGCCTATGTGTACTTATGTACTATTTAGTGAAGATCAGAGGCTACAGAACAGCGTGTGAAGACAAATAAGGAATAATACAAAAGTTAGAAAATATACACAGTATTTCTGCAAGGATATTTAAAAAATACTATGGATAATGGTTGTCTTGGGAAGGAAAACTACATCAAGAAATATAAAGAGGAAGGAAGACTAATTTTAGAATTACGTGCTATGTACACAAAGGAACTACTCAAAAAATTGTAGCTGGATTTGGGGGTGCATCATGTAACCCCAGCACTGTGAGGTGGAGGCAGGAGGACACTTGTCTCATAAAGACACTTGTCTCAAAAAAAATTTTTTTTTTAAAAGAGTACTGGGGATATTGCTTAGTGTGAAGACTGTTTAATCCCTTCTATGATTTTTAAAAAGGTACAGGATTTCTACATGGAAACACAGTATGTTTTCAAGTAGGTTCTCTTTAACTATAAAACACGTTTACATTTTAAAGTTCAGGTTGATCTGGCCTATTCATTTTGGTAAGATAGTCATTGGTGTAATTTTTGCCCTACCCAAGAAGTAACTTGAGCTTTAACCCATCCCTCCCCTTAAGGAAGAAATTAACATGTGTCCAGAAAGCTACATTTCAGTTGATGATATAGAACTGAATCAAGAGAGAAAAGCTTGTAGAGAAAGAAAAGAGGACACCAGTAAGACACAAATGTTTATGGGATTTTAGCTATTACAACAGTAGTTCAGAAGTATCCCAAATGTTACATCGATGTCATCAATGTTACAAAAAGAGAACACAAAGTGACAGGCAACAGCGAAGAGCACCAGAGAACTAGCGCACACACCTAGGGCAGACCATGCTTGCTCCTTCAAAGCCCGGGTTTTTCCACAGTGAGCCCCCCACCCCCTCGCCTTCCTCCTCAGCTTTCCCTAACCTGCCATGCGTGGCGGCCTTAAGCCTCATCCTCGCCCTCCTCCTCCTCGAACTCCCCCTGTTCATCGGCCGTGGCATCCTGGTACTGCTGGTACTCGGAAACCAGGTCATTCATGTTGCTCTCGGCCTCGGTGAACTCCATCTCGTCCATGCCCTCGCCCGTGTACCAGTGCAGGAAGGCCTTGCGCCGGAACATGGCCGTGAACTGCTCCGAGATGCGCTTGAACAGCTCCTGGATGGCCGTGCTGTTGCCGATGAAGGTGGCCGACATCTTGAGGCCGCGGGGCGGGATGTCGCACACGGCCGTCTTCACGTTGTTGGGGATCCACTCCACGAAGTAGCTGCTGTTCTTGCTCTGCACGCTGAGCATCTGCTCGTCCACCTCCTTCATGGACATGCGGCCCCGGAAGACGGCGGCCACCGTCAGGTAGCGGCCGTGGCGCGGGTCGCACGCGGCCATCATGTTCTTGGCGTCGAACATCTGCTGGGTGAGCTCGGGCACGGTGAGGGCGCGGTACTGCTGGCTGCCCCGGCTGGTGAGCGGCGCGAAGCCCGGCATGAAGAAGTGCAGGCGCGGGAAGGGCACCATGTTCACGGCCAGCTTGCGCAGGTCTGCGTTCAGCTGGCCTGGGAAGCGCAGGCAGGTGGTCACGCCACTCATGGTGGCCGACACCAGGTGGTTGAGGTCACCGTAGGTGGGCGTGGTCAGCTTCAGGGTACGGAAGCAGATGTCGTACAGGGCCTCGTTGTCGATGCAGTAGGTCTCATCCGTGTTCTCCACCAGCTGGTGCACGGACAGCGTGGCGTTGTAGGGCTCCACCACGGTGTCGGACACCTTGGGTGAGGGCATGACGCTGAAGGTGTTCATGATGCGGTCGGGGTACTCCTCCCGGATCTTGCTGATGAGCAGGGTGCCCATGCCCGAGCCCGTGCCGCCCCCCAGTGAGTGGGTCAGCTGGAAGCCCTGGAGACAGTCACAGCTCTCTGATTCCTTCCGCACCACGTCCAGGACCGAGTCCACCAGCTCGGCGCCCTCTGTGTAGTGGCCCTTGGCCCAGTTGTTCCCTGCACCACTCTGGCCTGCAGAAAGAGAAAATTCTTAAATCACTGATGACTGGTTAAATTCCTTCTCCACCTCAAACCCCTTAACAAAGGAGTCAGCACTCAGAAAAAATTATTCCTCGTTGTCACCAAAGGTTCGGATGTTAAACTATGTGGTCATGTATGTAATTATAAGCAAGGAAGCTTGGGACACCTGGCTATTAGAAGCTGAAGGCAAACCTATGTATTTTTAAGCCTGTGTTAAAGTTGCACACAACTTGACATTCTTCATTCTTTCCCTCTGGCAGTCACCTTTCCCTATCCTAAACGGTGAGTTCCTCATAGCCAGGCACTCACCAAACACAAAGTTGTCTGGCCTGAAGATCTGGCCGAAGGGTCCCGACCTGACCGAGTCCATCGTGCCGGGCTCCAGGTCCACCAGGATGGCCCGAGGAACGTATTTGTTACCTGTGGGAACAAGAGCTGCCTTAGACCAGCAAGCACAGCGCTCTGTGCAGAGGGGCTGGGTACCGCCTTTCTTCTTGGAGGCAGGGCTATTGCCCCCAAACAAAGGAAACCCATGACCAGGTTTTCACAGGGCTTGGCGGGCACCAGATAGGGATTCCAGAGATAAGTGGGTCTCTGACACTGGCCAGTCCACCTCTCCTGAGAACACCCCCAGGAAAAGAGGACAGCAAAAGGAAGGGGAGGGGAGGAAAAGGCGATTACCAGTGGCTTC
This sequence comes from Fukomys damarensis, assembly GCF_012274545.1. NCBI lineage: Eukaryota > Metazoa > Chordata > Mammalia > Rodentia > Bathyergidae > Fukomys > Fukomys damarensis. The sequence goes on along the minus strand of NW_022900922.1, from coordinate 36,059,733 downwards.
ATTGTAGTACACGTTGATTCTCTCCAGCTGCAAATCGCTGTCGCCATGGTAACTGCCAGTGGGGTCGATGCCATGCTCATCACTGATGACTTCCCAGAACTGAGACAGAAAAAGGCTGTATGTCGCCACGCACGGACGACCTGGGGACGCCGCAGCTCACAATGAAAAGCCCCGGCTGCAGTTCTGACAACCGAACCTTTCCGGAGCCTTCAAGGACAACGTGACCCCAGGCTTGGACACTGCAGGGTCAGAAAGTGGAAACTGGGCGTCTCCCAAGCCGACAGCTGCAGGCAAGGAGGCAGGGGGTAGGGGCTGGGATCAGCCAGCCGAAGCCTGGGGCCGCAAGTCAACCTCGGCAGGGCCACAGCCAGAGGGTGGCAGGCGGGGCGGGCGGGGCCAGGAGGGGTTTAGATTCCGAGCACGTACAGCGCCAGGACAATCGCTCTCCTCTCCTCCCCTGCAGCTCGGGTTAAAGCGAGTAAAATCAATTCTCCTCGCGCCCTGGTCCCTCCCTAGCCCGGCGCGCACATCCTCGCGGACACCGCGTGCTTGGCTAAATCTCCAAGGAAGAAAGGAACCAAGCAAGGTACGGTGGGTTTGCAAACAGGTTGCAGAGACAAAGGGTGAGACGCCCCTCCTCGGGAGTTGCCCGGAGCCCACGGCCCCGCTGGCCGGGCGGAGCTACCCGGAAG
>NW_022900922.1:36058625-36058902 GCF_012274545.1 Fukomys damarensis | reverse complement strand
ACTGGCCAGCCTGGATGTGCACAATCTCGCGCATGGTGCCTCGCTCGCGTCTCCCCTGCTCAGTCAACGTCCGGGAGTCTATCTGTCCTCCCCTCCACGCCCACCGCAGGAGTACTGGGAAGCGCTGGGGAACCGCCGAGCTGAGAACGCCTGGCAGCGGGATCTGCCTTTTATAGAGGGAGGGCGGGGCGTACGACCAGGCCTCGCCCCCAGCCCGAGCCCCCCAGCTCCAAGAGAGCGGTCACCGCCCGCCCGGCTGACGTAATGCTCCGGGCCT
>NW_022900922.1:36042369-36057750 GCF_012274545.1 Fukomys damarensis | reverse complement strand
ACACGGCAGTGCAGCGAGGGAGAAGCCGCCGACCCTAAGCCCGCGCTAGCGGGAGCGCTGACGCGGAGCCCCGACTCCCCGAGACCCGCGCTCCCCGGCTTCGAGCCCGGAGCCGAGCTCTTTGTTAAGGTGTGCGTGTGAGAGCGTGCGTGGTCAGGGAAGAGGCTGCTGCACCCGTCTGCAGCTCCGTGGTTGAGGCGTCCCCCACGCGCGAGAAGGGTAGTGTGCAGGGTCGGGCCACCTTTTCCCATCCTCAGGCGAGAGAGGCCGAGTGACCCAGGCCCCCACTGAGCAGAGCGCGCAGCTGTTGAGTGAGGCCCTCCCAGAACCATCAGCAAGCTGTCATCGCCTCTCCCGCGGGGCGTGGGGTGGGTTGGGGTGGGAGGGGGCAGTAACTCAGCGCTGGTGTGCGAAGGGAAGCGGCGAGAACAAAAGCCCAGCCACCAGCAGGGGCCCAGCCTGGAGCTTGGGGGCTGAGTTCCTCAGCTCGGCTGCGTGTGCGTCCGCACCTCGTTAGCGGCCGCCGGGACCGGGCCCTGACTCCCGATTTCCTAATCTAGGTCCAAACTGGGAGGGCGAGCGATTCCCAAAGACACACAACAGAGAGGGAGCAGACTGAATCCCAGATGCCAGGCACCAGGGTCCCGGGAAGTCGCTGTGCCCTGGCCGGCCGAAAGGGCTGCAGCGGGTGTCAACCTCGAGGTCGGGGCTCGGGGTAGGGGCAGCTACCCGGGACTGACAGCCAGGGCGCCACTCGCGCCAGCCCCACCCAGTAATTTGAGCCCGTCACCTAGTGGGTTCCTTTCTTAGCTTCTGTTTCAGAGACGCGTGTTCAAGGCTAGATGGAGGAGCCCTTCCTCTCCGGCCTCTGGAGAGGTTTGGCCTCGGGAGAGCGAGGCTGGAGATCACCCTTCTCGGCGGAGGGTGCTCTCCTTTCATCAGTGTTGTCCCCAGCGCAGCCCTCTGGGTCCCATCATTCTTAACCGTGCTGCTGGGATTTTTGACGGTGCGCATTTCCATTTTCACAAGGACCTGCTTTTGTGTTGAAATACGGATGACAGCCATGTTTTCCCCTAAAGTCTTCCGGTTTATCTGCATTTTAAAACATCAGCCTTATTCCGTGTAATTTGTGGGAAGAGGTACTGGGAAGCGGCCGGGGGAAAAACAAACAACAGTGTTCTCAGTTGGGTCCCCAGGAATTCTTTGTCACCCACAATTTCTTTCAGTCTAGGATATTGTGTATCATACATGAAGATTTGGAGACAGTGTATTTCAGGGTTTGTTTCATGGGGTAAGTTTGAAGGATATACTAACATTTAAAGAATTTCCTTTCCAGAAATAATCATAGAAATACCGCTGTGTAAAATAAAATTCAACAGTATTTTTATGCATAATGGACTGTTTGTCTGGGGTGAACAGGAGCTACTGAACTATTAAAATTACCTCCATTCTTACAGCTTTTGGATTATTTTCAATGGCAAAATCTGTAATTGAGCAATTGTGTAGTGCACACAAGGAATCCTTGTTTTGAGTAATGGACAGGGTCTGATAGAAAGGGAGCTTTGTATAAATGCACAGTACATTTTGGGAGCTCGTTTTCTGAATGTAAAATACATCTTGAGGCATTTATTGGAATTACTAGACATTTAGCTCAGGAGGCCTCCCCTTAAACACACACCCACCACACCCCTGCAGCCCCTAAAGCTTCCTCTCTGTTGTGAGATGTAAGCTGTTTCCTAGGCAACCCATACTTTCCCAGTGAATGAAAAGGAAAGAAAGCCGGCGACGGCTGCACATCCGTCATTATTTCCTTTTTTTTTTTTTAACACATTTCTCAATGCTCTCCAGTTAAAAATATTGGAAAGCTACCAATCCTAACATTTATGTGAATAAGTCAGATGCCCGGAGAAACAGAAGCTGCGTTGTTATTAAGGGGAGAGGGGGCCTGGGATCTCTGCCTCTCAGTCTTGCTGCTCCCCCGCGCCCTTTCTGTCCCACCGCCCTCGTCCGTCCCTGCCCGGTCGAGAGGCCACAGTGCCGGGTGCTCACCACCAAAGGCGCCGCCAGGGTGGGAGCCTGTAGGGACCCAAGGAGAAGCAGAGGGCAATCCTGGTGTGCAGATGCGCAGACTGCGCTCTGCCGCTGCCTGCTGTCATGAATTTGGATTAAAATGGCTTCGATCCAGAGACAGAGTACGCTGAGCTTTCACGAAGAGATTCGCCTTCCTTGTCAGCATCTGCAGAGGGAGCGGCCGGGCTTCCTGGGCCCCCCCCGCTCTTCTCTAGGCAGTCTCTCCTCCCTGGGGCTTCAGGCTCTCAGGCGGGCTGGGTGAGAGGCGTGTCGCCCTGCAGAGGAGGCCTGCAAGAAGCCCTTCGGGAGGAGGAGGACGTACAGGCAGGCGTTCTGCGGCAGGAAGGCACCGCCGCCCTTTTAGGTGAACCCTGGGCGAAATGGATGAGCGCACACGGGAAGACGCGTGGGAAGCTGTTCTAACTTGACGCCGTCACATCAGTGATTGTAAGACTGTCACCCCAGGAGAAACTGTTCTACTAGCAGTCGCCATTTCCCTTCCAAGTGCACTCCAGACCTTAGCTTGCCATTTAAATAAAATTACAATGTGTATTCAGATGGGTGCACACACGCACGCGCACACACATGCGCGTGTGCACACACACAGCCACACCGCTGCCTCCTTGCCCTGGTGGGCATTGCAGTGACCTCCCTGCAGAAAGGGAAATGCTTTTGGTTGGAAGCCCTCAGTCTGCGTTAATATGGCCACCAGCATTCAAGGTACTTTTTTTTTTTTTTTTTTGAGGCTGGGTCTTGCTCCGTACTCCAGGTTGGCCTTAAAGCCTGTAGCCCGGGCTGGCCTCCTGCCTCAGCCTCCTGAGTGCTGGGATTACAGGCGTGCACCACCATGCCAGTCTCATATTACATTTTTTAAAAAATAAATTTTATTTCATTTTATCCCATTCCCCCAGCCCCTCCCCCTATGTACAAATGCTTTGTTTCCATTTTTCCTTCTATTTTCACTTTTTTTCTTGTTCCTTCCTTCCTCACTTCTCCCTTGTTCTCCTTCCCATTTGAACACTTTCTTCCCATTTCCCAACATCCATTATACATCTCAGTCCTTATTTCCACTTTTAGTTTCTCACACCAGAGAAACAATACAGTATTTAAAGGTGTGCTTCTGATTGATTTCACTGAAGAGAATGGTCTCAAGGTCCATCCATTTAGCTGTACATGTCTGAAGCTCAACCTTTATGGCAGAGTAGTATTCCACTGTATATAAAAAGACTTTATCCACTCATCAGTTGATGGGCATTTGGGCTGTTTCCAAGATTTAGCTATTACAGACTGTGCTGCTATAAACCTGGGTGTACATATATTGCTCACATTACATTTTAAATAAAAGAATGCATTAAGAGAACCTCTGTGAGAATACTCTGCCTCTTTCCAAATAGTTTATAGAAAAGGAAGCTTAGCAAGGGGGTGAGTCTCACAGGTCTATCCCAAAGACCTGAAGTCAGGATTTCAAAGAGCTGTTTGGCTACCCAGGTTCCTAACTACATTGTTCATAACAGCCAAACAGGAGAAGTAATCCAGGCCACCTGGATGTATACAGAGATGGACAAGTCACAGTCTCTACTTACAATACAATTTATTCAGCCTTTAAAAGTGGAAATTCAGATGCATGTACCACAGGGATGATGAATCTTGAAGACATTATCAGAAGTGAAAACACAAATCTGTCCCCAAAACACCGATGCCGTGTAGTTCTACTCACGCAGCATCTGGAGGAGTCAAGTTCTTGGACACAAAAAGCAGAATTGTAGTTGCCAGGGACTGGGGCAGGGGAATTAGGATTTGTTCAAGGGCAGACTTTCAGTTTGGCAAGGTGAAAAGAACTCTGAAGCTGGACTGTGGCCATGGTTGTGAAATGACTGAATACACGGCCGCCTTCCCTAACAAGACCTGAGGGTAACAGGTGCAGGCTGCCCCTTCTCCACCCCACCCCATCAGCAGGTGTTCAGGGCCCTTGTATAATGGCCAGCCAACATCTGCCTGTGTGTTTTGTCATCTCTAGATTATTTATAATATTTAATGCCATGTAAGTACATTAATGTAATGCCATGTGTGAATGATGGTTACAGTAGATGACTTAGGAATAGTGACAAAGAAAAAAGTCTATACGTGTTCAGAACAAACCCTTTCTTTTGCAGTGTTGGAGATGGAACTCACAGCCTGGCACATGTTAGGAAAATTCTCTGCCCCGGAGCTACTCCCCAATTTCAGCTGCAAACAAAATGTTGTTTTGAATAATTGGTCTGTGGTCAGTCACAGTCTTGGATATGGTTGCTATGCATGTGCAGAACCAACTGCACTTAGTAACAGTAAACTGTGAGCATAAAAAGGATTAGATAGGGCTGGGGATTTAGCTCAGTGGCACTGTGCCTGCCTTGCAAGTGCAAGACCCTGAGTTCGATTCCTGGTACCTGCCCCCAAAATGATTCTGGTAGTAAATTTTATGTTATGCATCTTTTACATCTTAATACAAATTAAGATCAATTTCTTAAAAAAAATTCTCAATGTTTCCTAAATATATATCTCAATATATCTCCTAAATATATATCTCAATATATCCTAAATATACACTCCATCTTAGCATTAATATACTACTCCAAGATCACCAGTGGGGGGGTCTTTTAAAAAATATTGACTTTTAAAAAATCAATATTGGGGCTGGGGATTTAGCTCAGTGGTTCCACTGCCTGCCTTGAAAGTGCAAAGACCTGAGTTCAATCCCTGGTTAAAAAGAAAATCTATCTATCTATCTATCTATCTATCTATCTATCTATCTATCTATCCATCTGTCTATCTAAACATTTCTACTTAGTGACTACTTGCTTATTTCCCTGGCTATTTTATCACTGAAAGTGATGTCCGAGTTCTCTAAACTACAGCTGATAATGGCATTTCCCTGCTCATCCGTCTTCATCGACTCTATCTGTTACTCAGAGTGTGTGGTCCAAAATCTCGGTGTGGCACTCAGCCCTTCACACAGGATGTGAGGTGTCTTCCTGGTGTTACCATCTGCCTTTGGTCAGGCGCTGTACGGGCTGAGGACATCAGTCTGCCCACTGATCTCCTAAGGTTCGGCTCCCAGAATCCCCCAGTCTCTGCCCACCCTGCCTCATTAGAATGATCCTGTGCTTTTCCATAACACAGCTTGCCTGTCTGTGACATGGCCCGTCACTGCTAAAACAGTCAGGAGTCTCTGCTCTGGTCTCCTAGGGTTTTCTTCATTTGGATTAGAGCAGGTTCAGCATTTCATATATGCTACTAGTGGTGACCAAGCTTAGTTATTACAGATCTCTACAGAAGTGTCCTATACATGCATGTTCATTTTTTCATCAATTTTACACATTTTCATGAGGCTATATCTCAAGGCATGATACGATTAGGGTGAGTTGATCTTTTTTTTTTTTTTTCCAGTACTGGGGATCAAACTTGGGACCTTGAGCTTGCAAGGCCGATACAGCACCACTGAGCTACATCCCAGCCTGAGTCACATCACTGATGTATCAGATGTTAATTTTTCAAATCAACTTTGCAATGATTTTTTTCATTTTGTTTTGGCCAACATTATTGTAAAGTTGATTTGAAAGATTAGTATCTGACTTTACATATTGGAAATGTTAATGTTGTTTTAAACTGTACATCTCTTTAACCTGAGGCCATTAACATGTTTTTAATGACATTTCTCTTGAAGCTTTAGAAGATCAAAGTCCCTTTCAGCATCTCCCTGTTTTCCTGTGGTTCTGGCCTGGTGCTGGTTTGTCCCCAACTAGGAGACAGGAATGTGCCACAATACAGCTAAAATGAATAAAGATGAAACCTAAAATTCCAACAGGTTTGAGAAAAAAAAATCAAATTTCAGAGGTTAGTGGAGCAGGTACTGCAGAAAGAATTGGAATAAGAGGCACACTGAACTCAGTGAACTATCAGAATCACATAGGGAATCTTAGATGGGTGGATGGGGAGCACAAAGGAGCTGGCAGAAAGGAGAAAATTGAGTGTGTGTGTGTGTGTGTGTGTGTGTGTGTGTGTGTGTGTGTGTTGCTAAAGGTTAAACCCTGGGCTTACCCATGCTAAGCCAGGGTAAATGCTCTACCACTAAACTACACACACATAGCCCTTAAAGGAGATGAGACATGTATCCAAAATTCTGTGGGACAAATGAAAGGAAAAAAAAAATCCTCGAAAACAGGCACAGGAAGTCAAGGTCCTCAGTGGCCTCTATGGAGAGAAATAGGTGGTTTTTAAAGAAGTGGATTCAGAACTGGTATAAATAGGAAAAGAAATGGCAGAAACAAGGAGCTGCAAAGGAAGTGAAAACCCTGAGGCTGAGGAGAATAAAGAAACGTTGACTGAATTGTGGGCACTAGAGAGATGTTACAGAACTCCCAGTGGCTCCACGGTGAGAAAGCTCATGAAATTATAGACAGCTAAGTTACCCGAAATATTATAGGCAGTCAGACAGGGCTGGGCCCTCAAAGAAGTCCATGCAGAATGTAATAACATATCACAACTGTGGCTGGAGGTGCATTCCTTAAAGGCCAGGCTTCCAGATAAGGAAATAAAGAGATATCATTCACCTTGGGTTGGACCAAACCTCCCGCACCCATTCCTTCCCTGAAAATCCTTGTTTGTTCCATGTATGCTTGCCACATGACTTGGATCCTCATTTGATTCCCATTTAATCAATATTGCCTTGTAATCTCATTAGTTGACCATATTTTGTCCCATCTCCTTCCTACCCACCTTGTGGTTTTCCATAGAACCAATATTACCTAAGTGACCATATTAGTAATCTTATTAGTTGACTGCAGTGTTTTTTTTTTTTTGACTGAGAATTGAACTCTGGACCTTGTGCTTGTGACGCAGGCATGGTGTCACTGAGCTAAATCCCTGGCCCAGTTGACTGTAGTTTTGTCCCAATTCATACCCACCTTACCTCATGGTGTTCCTCTATAAAACGCTCTTGAGAAGTGGGGCTCATGGGCAACCCACTTTCTGGACCCTCTTCTGTCTCTCTTAGACAGAAGCTCTCATTTATTTCTCAATGAATTCTCCCTACTCTTAACTGTAGCAGAATCCCTGCCTAGTACTAGCAGGCTATGAGTGGCAGCTGCTTCTTGCTTTCCTTAATTCAGCTACATTGTTTTATATCAGGAGTCAGACCAAAGCCCTATGTGACTCAAATGGGCATGTCAGATGGTGGACTGGGCAAGTGTAGTGCCTCCCCCAATGGCTGCCATGGAAACCTAGGCCCTGGTCTGTGAAGTGGCAGGGTTCTGCTGAGTTACATGCAGCTGAGGTCAGTGTGACCCCAATTAAAATCCTTTCCTCTGAATTATAGCTTCTCATGGACCCTTTGGGTTGCTTGCAAATTGCATCCAGTCCCAGTACCAGTTTCTTGTATCTAAGCAAGATAAGCAGTGCTTACTCCCTAACAGCCCTGCCAGGTGCCATCATGCCAGGTCAGGTGTTTGGCAGTATTTCACTAGATGCCTTCAAAGCATACCCAGCTCCCTATCCCTTCCCATGATTGTATTAAAAAAATACTGGATGTGCTTGGGGGCCTTTGTCTTTGTTGTCTAGAGAAGCACTGATCAGGTCCCAAGACCCAGCTTCTTCACTCTAGGTCCAGTTTCCTATCTTTATTCTTTAATTTACCTTGTGCTGTAGTGGCCCATAGGAGGCCAGAACCTTTGTACGGAACCCTTCCTTGTTCCCTATACTTAACCTCTGTTGTTCCTAGAATTCATTCTTCAGTTTTAGAGAACACAAACTCAGTGTGTTCGACATCTAGCAGGTTGGGAGTTGTAATATTTCCCTTATATTAATTGGTGGCCCATAGATCCTACACCCTATGTCATTAGCACCCAGGCACAACAGCCTAGAAGTTGGCGCTAGGCAAGATCCCTTTCCTGGGAAGTTGTGTTTGGGCCCTGAGATTCTATCCATCTCAGTGGGTGGCTGGGCTATGCCTAGCTTCAAAGTTGGCAGCCTGAGGGAGGTGGCGTGAAGACCTCCCAGGGCACAGCCCAGCCACCCATTGATGCTAGGCAAGATCCCTTTCCTGGGAAGTTGTGTTTGGGCCCTGAGATTCTATCCATCTCAGTGAGTGGCTGGGCTATGCCTAGCTTCAAAGCAAAGTTGGCAGCCTGAGGGAGGTGGCGTGAAGACCTCCCAGGGCACAGCCCAGCCACCCATTGACCTTGCCTAGCTCCAGCTTCTGGGCTGGAGACAGAATCTTCAGAGTGCCTGGTTGAGAGCTGTGAGGAGCCTTCTGTGATAAACGGGGCACACAGGGGAGCCTATTCCAGAAGAGTGTGCTGGGTGGGGTGTGGGGAGCAGGGAGCTCCCTAACCACCTGTGAGGATTTCTGTTTCCAACTTTGAGTAGAAAACATATCCTACCACACGAACTGGGTCAGAGATCAGTTAGCTTGTGCTTTTGACAGCTATTAAAGATTCCACCAGAACTTTAATAAGCCCTGTTCTCTCTGCCCTCATCCTGATCTCAGCTGTGCAGATCTGAATGATAAAAGAAGAGCAGGTGGAGGTTTCTTCCAGTCAGGCAGAAGAATTTCCATGGCCTGTGTTTGTGTGGGAGGAAGCCAGCTGGTGGAGGACGAAGGTAGTGACTGGCTCATTCTTCAGCCCCTGATGGGCTTGGAGCCAGATATAGCACAGCATCTGGGAGACTGGGGTCGTTAGTCAGCCAGTCAGCAGACACCTAAGGGCACTTACCCTATGCAGAGGTGTCGAGTTGCTGTTTTTCTTGGTGTTGATGTTGTTGGCCTGGAAACCCAGACCTGTAGGAGGCCCAGAGGAAAGGGTCAGCAGAGAGAGATATCCGAGAAGCAGTCAGTGACATAGTAAGGGATATTGACACATCCTCTCTAACCCTAACAAAAACTTTGAGCTGGGTGTGGTGGCTCATGCCTGTAATCCCAGCACTCAGAAGGCTGAGGCAGGAGGATTGCCATGGGTTCGAGGTCAGCCTGGGATACATAGTGAGTTCAGAGCCATCCTGAACTACAAAGAGAGACCCTGTGTCGAAAGAAAGAAAGAAGGACCTTAAATACCTTCCCCAGACTACCCTGGACTGCACAGAGGAAGAGGAGGAGCTGTGTGGAATCCAATGATGAACTGCATGGCTACACCAAGGGAATGTTCCTGCCTCCCCGTAGCATGAAAGCAAGTACCTGAAGTGCACTGCACAGCTCCTGACGTGGGGCAGGTGCCCAGTGACTGGTGACGGTTGTCACCATTGCTATATGGCGGGACAGGAGACTGTCAGTACCTGTTCAGGCGGCTATGACAAAATACCTTAGGCTGAGTAATTTATAAACAAACTGTATTCCTCACAGTTCTGAAGTCAGGAAGTCCAAGATCAAGGTGCCATCAGGTTCAGGGTCCAGCGAGGGCTCTCTGCTTCACTGGTGGAGCTTTCCTTCTGTATTTTATTGTGCTGGAAGAAGACAGCTCCCTAGGGCTCTTTCATGAGGGCACCAATCCCATTCATGAGGGAAAAGTCCTTGTGACCTAATCCCCTCCTAAAACCTCTCCTCCTAATATCTTCACCTTGGGGGTTAGGGTTTCAACATATGAATGTTGGGGACATAACGTTCAAAGCACAGCATACCATATCGTGCCAAAATGGTTGGGAGAATAAATCAGGACCGAGTATAGAAATTTGAATTTCTACGCTCTCCGCACGGAAGAAAGCTCAAGGAAGCTCTGTGGACTGAGTGGGAGCTGAGAAACCCAGATTCTTCTTTTAACCCCAACAATCACATGGGCCCAGGGCAAATTTCTTACCCGTTTTGATCTTTGGCCTCCTGGCCCATTGTTGAGATAAGCATGCCTCCCTTAGGAGGCTGCTTTTTGGGACAGAAAGGGTGCGCAGAAGGGGCTCAGAATGGACTTGCAAAGCGGGTACAGTCACTCACTGTGGCTCTTCCTGTACCTAGAAGCTATGGGTGCTGAGTCCTCATGTTCAGAGATCAGGTCCAGTGGGACGCTTGGAAACCAAATGGATTCAGAGGAGTGAAGAATTACAAGCCAGGGATTTAGCTCAGTGGTTCTACTGGCTGCCTCGAAAGCACAAGGTCCAGAGTTTGATCCCTGGTACCCCTCCCCCCACAAAAAAAGAGTGAAGAATTGTAGAATAGAATCTTGGTGGAGTCAATAGCAATCTGTAAATTTTTCTGGGTTCTCCAAGAGGACCCACTCTAGTTTGGGCAATAATGTGCAGAGAACCTCATTAGTGTGGTGGGATCCCCGGGTTAATTGTATACCCAAGATGACTGGCCTTCCAGGCTAAGGCTACCTATTGTTTTCTGATTTTTAATTGTGGTAACATGCACATGACCCAAACTTACCACCATAACCTATCTCAGGGGTGTAGTCAGTGACATTATGCACACTGACTGTTGGCCTCCATCTCTAGGAATTCTTAATCTTCCCAAAGGGAAACTGTCCCCAAGAGGCAGCAATGCCCCGACCCCTCCCATCTCTAGGAATTCTAGGACTCCTCCCTGTCCCTCTTGGGAGTGCAGTCCTGTCTTCCATGATCCAACTACTCCACCACAGAGCAGAGCATAATATCCCCAAGGCCTGTGTACCTTGGAGCTGAAGTCAAAACTTCCCTCCGCAGTAAGATAAGCATCTTTAGATCTAAGCAATGCCCCAGGCATTTAGAGCCAGAGCTTTTCCTGGGATCCAGGCAGCTGGGAACAGGTTGCAGAATCCAGTTTTGGGTCTTCTGCTCTGGATGCTATCTTAGCTTAGCTGATCAGCCCTCACCTTTTCTGCAGCAACTTCCTGTCCTGCTTCCGACTCAGCTCAGCCCTGCTTCTGCCTTCCGATCTTCTTGCAGTTCCTCAACTGGCCTCTTGCCTTCTTGCTTCCACCCTTGTGCCTCTCTCCTCATTCCCCTGACTCCTCCCATTCTCTGGCTGGTCTGGCCCGGCCCTCTCTGCTTCCATGAAGTCCTCTTCACAGCATGCCTGTGCTGGGCGAGTCACTCCATTTACTTTTAGTTTTTATTTTTCATCTTGCAGGGATTCTCTGTGCCACTGTGACGTTGGTGCTCGCTGGGCACTGGCCACTGCCTGGGTCCACTCAGCCTTCCACTTTAGCCTCGTGTCCCACCCACACCCTTCCTGCCCCTAACAACCCCTCTTCTCAGGCTGACTTTTAATCTGTTTTTATTTTCTGGTCTTCACCTATGAATAAGAACATACCATATTTGCCTTACTGTGTCCTGCCTCCATCCATTTTGCTGCAAATGATAGGATTTCGATCTTCCTTATGGCTGAATCACTCTCCATTGTACAAAAACCCTGCACAAGATACCAATAAAGTGAATTCAGTAGCCTGTTGGTAAGATCACACTCATGATGGAGTCGGTTTCATTCTAGGGACACAAAGATGGTTCAACACAGGTGAATCATAGATGTATGACATCACACAAATAGACTAAAAATTAAACAACCAGGTACCTGGAATGAAACTCAGGACCTTGTGCTTGCCAGGCAGGTGTGGCACTACTGAGCTACATCCTGGGCCCAGGGGACCATCTCAATAGACACAGAAGAAGCATCTGGAAAGCTTCGGCATCACACTTTGACACAGCAAAGGCAGCATGAGACAAACCCACTGCGACATTGTGGTAAATGGGGAAGCTGAAAACGTCTCCTCTGAGATCCAGTACAGGACAATGGTGTCCACACTCAATGTTCTGTTCCTTTCTGGCACTTCCTCTTTTGCATGGCGTTATTTGCTTGTCCATTTTTTCACTACCGTCAACTCTGTCGACTTCACCTTTGGGTAGCTCCAGTCCCTGGCACAGAGCAGGAGCTCAGTAATTGCTTGTGGAATAAACATATGCATGAAAAAAGTAAAAAATTGCTAGGCAATTCACGTACTGACAGGTGGTTTTCTGTGTAAAAGCAGGTGCCTGATGCAGTAAGTGGGCTGCGATCAGCTACAGAGATCTTTGCGTGGCTCTACACTCTGCCTTCCTCCTGTTTAGCCCCTGCCCTCACTTGGTAAGTGAGAGCTCTACAACTTTTATTTTGGAGACAGGGTCTCACTATGTTGCCCAGACTGGTGTGGAGCTTGCCATCCTCCTACCTCAGCCTCCCAAGAAGCTGGGGTTAGTCTTGTGCCGCTGTGCCTGGGCTCACAGCTCTTATAGCTCCAAGAATCTAACATTCTAGTCCTCCCTAGAAATAGGCTGTGCACACTAGGAAATTTTGGTTCAAGGCTCCAACCTTCTTATGCCAATGATGAGGTAAGAGGAACGCTGCTTTGAAAAAAAACCTCTCTCACTTGAGAAGACATGGTGAGGGGACGGGGCAGAGACAAGGACCATGGAGCAGTGTGGGTGTCCACGGCAGCAGCGAGGCAGGTGGTGAGTCTGGGTGGTGCCACAGGACCTCTGGACAAAGGGCTGTAAATTGAGGCAGGAAGGGAAGAACCAGAGAGGGTGCTGATTGGCAGCCTCAAGGGCATATGAGAGCTGGGGGGGCTGCAGGCTGTGAAGCCCGGATTGGACCTGGCTTCCCCATGCAAGTGGTGCTGTGGGGTCCTTTGGGTCAAGTGGCGCTCACCAGCGGGGAGGGCCGGGATGGGGTGCAGGGAGCGGAGACCCTGGCGGGAGCAGCTCGGGAACCTCAGGAGAGAAGGGAGCAGAGGAACTGGGGCAGCACACAGAGTCCCCTTCCCCAGAGTCAGTGGGTAGTGTGCAGGGGCCCAGCAAGGGGACAGTCCGACCTGGTCATGGCCAGCGTCATGCCCGCAGGTGACCCTGGTGGGTAAATCCAGTCATGAAAAACAGCACATGCCCTGTGCCAGCCACTCCCGGCCTGTTGCTTAGTGGATGCTGGACATGGCTTTTGAGGACTGGCAGGGCCACCTTTGTCTTTCTTGGACCATAAACCCCTTCCTCTGCCTTGGTGTGTGGGGATCCCCACCTTGCTGCTGATGTCTCTGGCACGGTGCACTCTGCGTGGCCCTGCAGGTGTCCACCTCTTTCTCTGGCTTCCCAGCCTCTATAGCTTTATTCACCAAGGCTGAGACAAGAGGGTCAGAGGTGGGAGGAGATAACTAAAGAGAATGTGGAGTCACAGGAGGACATGCTTTAAGGTGGGAAGCAGTAACAGCTGCCTCAGGCCCACTAGAGCAGTCAGGTGGCGACCTAGGCAGAGGACAGGGGTATACACGGCTCCAGTGCAGCCCTGGAGGTGAGCAGTGGGGGCTCAGTTATCCTCAGATCAGATGTGGACCTGCTACCCAGGTAACAGGCGCAGGGGGTGCCTTGTGGGTTCCACTGCAGGTAGCTGGGTGGGGCTGGTAGGAGGGATGTGTACAGAGCAGAAGGCAAATTATTGTTCATCCTTCAGAAGAGACAAAGACAAAACAGTTCATCACATAGGCTGGGAGGGTGCAGCTTGGGCACCATATCTGGGCCCCAGCTGTTAGGAGTCCTTCGTAGAAAGTAAAGCGCCACATTGAGCTTCATCCCTAGCCACCATGATCTGGTTACTCCGGCCAGCGCTGGGTTGCTGCCAAACATGCCATTCACCCCCATATTTACAACTTCCCCGTGGGAAGCAGCCCGGGTGACATTGCTGTGATCGAAGGTGTTCATCACTCAGGTCAGAACAGGGAGAGCCCAGACCTGAGCCCCAGTGCCCCCCGCCTGGGCTGTCAGCTGGCCTCCTAAAGGCAGGCTCGGAGCCCCATTCCAAGCTAGAACCCAGACCGCCACGTCCATCCATCCACATGTTTCCCACAGGGCAGACTAGTTCGTCATTGCGCATTCCCAACCCTGGCTTTTAACCCAGTTTGGTTTTGAATTTGTCTCAGAGGCCCAAGGAGGTGTCCTTGAGAAACTCCGTGATGCTATCGACATCCTGGAAGTCCTTGGGGCTCTGCGGCCACCGTGAGGGCCCAAGGGGACAGCGCCATCGGTAGACAATCTCATTATAAACCCAGACTCTCTCGCAGAAAGGCGGCCCCACAGGCAGCATCCTTACCATGCAAGACCCCCACGCACTGGGCTGGGAAAGGCTCCGTGGTGGCGTGTGCTTGTGTCGCAGTGCGGGAACCCGGGTCCGGGGCCCAGCTACGACTTTCCATCACCAGTGACATTAGAGCCAGACAAAGGCTCCGCTCACACTGGGGGACAAGGGGACAGGAGAACTCGAAACCCCAAGTCCTGCTCGCCCTCTTTCTTCAAACTGCTCTTTTTGTACCTGTTCCTGGGTGGCACCTGTGGGCTGTGGCCCAGCCAAGTGACAGGACCCGCTGCTCCATCCTACTGTTGTTGTAGGACTGCAGAGCCTGGAGAAAAGAGCAACCCATTCTCCGGGATTCCCCGGCGACTCTCAGAAAGCAAAAGAAGCTCTGCGTCTGGCCCGCTTCCTTCCCACACGCCCCCTGGCGGCGCCCCGTGGAACCACACGCTCGGGCCGGGCAGAGCCGAGCGCGCTCGCGTTCCGTCTCTGCGTTCTCTGATCTTCACCGTCAGCTCCGCCAGGCGCTGCAGAGGCTGAGCCCGGCGTCTGGGTTTACGGTGCAGTAACGGAGACCCTGCCTGCAGGCAGAGCTGATTGGCAGTGCGTCAGGGCTCGAGCCTACGGCCCTGATGAGGCCTCCTGGGCACTTAGCCCCCACTTCCTCCGTGCCGGAACGGGCTGCTCTCGGGTGGCGCAGACCGAAGGCCTGACTCCCCCGGCAGCTCCCCAGGCTGGCAGGTGGGTTCCAGGCCCGGGCACGGGGGCGCACAGGGCAAGACGAGGTGCGGTGAGGCCGCCCGCGGAGTACTGCACCCTCGGAGCGGCAGCTCAGGCGGAGAGCAACTCGGCAGCGACTGGGACACTTTGGAAGCCTAGAAGAGAAGCGGGGGCACGGCAGGGGGCGCTGTCCGCAGCGGTGGAGAAGGCTGCTCAGCGCGTGGGGCGGCGGGGACGGTGTCCCTTCACGCCTGCGGGTGGCGCGGGCGGGCCAGGCTGTCACCTGCGCACGTGCACTCACGTGCCGGAGCCCAAGGTGCGCCCGGAGCCTGTGAGCTACCGCACGTTAGTTATACTGGAATAAAGCTTAACTCGGCCTGGATGTGAACTACAGTACTGAGTCGCTGGTAAAGAGCAAGCTTAATACGACCAGGAGAAATACTCGGGCTGTTAGCTTTGTGACGATGCAGTCAAGCTCCCGGGTCGATCACGTTTAGAAAGGGAAAAGTTTCTGGCGCCCGGATCCACCAGCCCAGATCCCGGCAAGCGGGCACGCGTGAGCA
>NW_022900922.1:36041931-36042359 GCF_012274545.1 Fukomys damarensis | reverse complement strand
GCCTCCCGGGCCGCTGAGCTGTCGGCCCCGGGGCCGGGGGTCTCTATCCTTCTGCCTCCCTCCGCGAGGCTATCCGCGCAGGGACCCCAGAGTCAAAGCACAGGGCTGCTGGGAGGAGGGTCGGTGGGAGGCGGCTTTTCTCAGACAGATCGAGGAACGGGCGGAAAGCGGATGGTGCGGCGTCTGGTCAGCCAAGGAGGACACTGCGCTAGCCCATTCGTTACCGCTCCTGCGCAACAGTCGGGGTGCTAGGGATGGAGCAAAGCGCGGACGATGCCTGAGCGGAGCCCGAGGACTCCCAGAAGTAGCCGTCTGACTCTGGGAGGACGGCGGGTTTCCCGCGCGCGCCCAGAGAAGCAACGGAGACCAGGAGAGGCGGGCGGGTCAGACTGACAGCCCCGCCCACCTCGGCTCGCCCCGCCCACTGG
>NW_022900922.1:36038697-36041454 GCF_012274545.1 Fukomys damarensis | reverse complement strand
CCAGGGAGGAGAGTGGGGAACCTGAGGGACCCTCGGGGAGGGCGGACTGCCGCCCGCCACGGAGGAGGGACTGAGCTGGCGAGGTCACAGGAGTGGGTCCCAGGAAGTCTCGTGTGGGGACTGCTAGACGTCCTCACGCAGTAGCCTTGGCCCTTTCCATCCTCATCGTTCTCTTCTGAGTATTTGTTTTTGCTTTTCGGGAGGCACCGGCAGATAGGTGGGCTTTTGGGGTGGCGGCAGTTCTAGGGCTTTAGTTATTGGAGGAGAGAGGCATGGAGTCCTGGGAAGACCGGGATGATTACAGGGCTGTTTCACAATCACCGCACGTGTGTTTTACGCCTTGCCCTGAGGCGTCATACACAGGTGAGGTGGTGGCCACATGGACCTCAGGACCCAGACCGTACCCTGGGAAGACCCAGGGGGCCTTGGCCTCTTGCAGCACTAGTTTTGGTGAGGGAGTGAATGAACTTCCCCTGGGCCTGGCAGTCTGCTCCCAGTAGGTGGAAAGCCCCCTCCACCACTGTCAGGCAGGAGAAAAGGGACCCAGGCTTTTCCAGATCTGTCAGAACCCTGTTCCTGCCACTGGGCACTTGGATGGGATGTTTTCTCTGGAGGCAAAGAGCTGGGCCAGTTGGAAAAGTGTGAAAAACAGGAAGGCCCAGGTTCCCTGTGAACAGGACAGGCCCAGTACAGCTGGTAGGTGTATGTGCCTAAGCCTGTGACTCAACCTGTGATTCAGAGGAACATGCAGGAGATGTTTCACTCTTTCCTGTCTCTGGTCTCCCATCTTTTGTAGAACTGAAGGAGCTCTGGAAGTGATGACCTTGTGGGGACAGGTGCAGGCTCTGGTCTGCAGCTGTGTGGCTGCAGTAGGTGTGCAGGTCACTTGTCCCCACGTGGACAGGTTTCCAGAGCCTCTGTCCCTGTCATTGTCACTGCTCAGGACCCCCAAAGCGCTGTGCCCTCGCTGTTTCTCTTTGAAGTCTGCTGCTTTGATAGAGTAATTTTGGCTGTATCCCAAGTTAGTAAGTGTTGTTTTCCTGTTAAGCTACACCTCATTTATGGCGCGGCCAGAGCAACTGGAGTGAAATTGCGCCCACATGTCTGTTGCAGTCCTCCTTTCATTCTGTTGCCTCGTCTCCGACGTGAGAGTGGTCAGCTTTTCAGGTCTTTGAGCTCGTTGTTTGAAGTGGTGGCTGGGGCTTTTCTCACAGTCACAGTCAGGCCATTGCTGACCACAGGAGTGTGGATGGCCTTCAGGGCTGGGACTGTGGGCGCTCACAGGCCAGGGTGAGATTAGGGTGCTGCTTTCTGCTCGGGACCGGATGCTAGGCGGCCGTACCCCACCCTCCTTACCATGGCCTTCCTGGTCCCGCTTGCTTCTTGACACTACAGCCCTTTGTGTGAGATCTGCCCAGAACTTGGTGACTGCTCCGAGGTTCCAGCTTCGCCCATCCCAGCTCCCTGACTTCCTTTGTGTATGTGTGGGGTGGTGTCAGCCTTTAGGCAGGGGACTGAGAAAGCCTTCTTTCTTGGGAGCAGCGCCTGTCCTCACAGAGCTTGCTCCTATTGCCGGTGGGGAACCAGAAACTGCAGGAGCGTGGCTGCTGGAACCCAGTGGAAGCTGCAGCACACTCTGTTTTCTCCTAGGACCCCATCCCTGTGTGCACCTCTCTCCTCGGAGACACTTCTGACACCACTTCTGCTGGCCTCGCCCAGCGCCTAGGTAGGTAGACAGGCGGTGCGCTGTCCAGGGCCACGAGGTGAGGTGCTCGGGAGGTGAGGCGGCTGCAGCCAGAGCTGGCACGCCACTGCTTTGTGTGTTGGGCCGTCCAAAATATGCTTGAATCCCTGCCGCCCCAGGCCAGCGTGTTCCCCTTGGCTGTGTCCATGAGCTGAGGAGCTCATCTCCTTTTCTTTCCTGTGGGGGAGGGTGACTGATGCCCTGGACTCACACCCACCACTGTCCTTGTGGGTGGGAGCAGTTGTCACACCATGCAGGAGGGCTGTCCTGTGCTCTCTGTGTGACAGTAGGGCTGGAGGGGTCTCTGGGCTGACCCCTGAGTGTGCACGGAGCTAGTGCTGAGCAGAGAACCTGTGCTAGAAGTCTGCACCTTCTCTGGCACACATGTCCTGAGGACACTCAGGCTGCCCAGGTAAGGATGGCCTGTCTTCTACTGTCCTCAGCTCCGGGGACCCGGTGCATGGATACCCTGTCCTGCTCAGTGTCCCCTGTGTCCTCAGCACCTCAGTTCCAGGTCAGGTTGGGATATGCAGGGAGGGGTCACCCACCCTGTAGAGGAGCTCAGCCTTTAGCTGTGCTGGGTGCTGGACAAAGAGAATCCGTCAGCCCGATCCCTGCTGAGTATGAGCATCTTTGGAGCCAAGTGTGGTGGCACACACCGTAATCCCAGTACTTGGGAGGCTGAGGCAGGAGGATCACAGTGACTTTGGGGCCAGCCTGGGCTACATACTACACGATGAGACCCTGTGTCAAAAAAACAAGAATAAAAAAAAAGAATAGGAGCATCTGTCCCTATCGCCCTGATGAGGCCTGCACCGGGCTGTCCTGGAGGATACGCCTGAGGAAGGTCACAGCTCTACCATGTGGAGGTGGGGTAGGCAGCTCTGTCCTGCAGGAGCCTGCAGCTGCTGCTTCTCCAGCCTGGAGCTGGGGAGACCTGACCTGTGTGTGTGTTGGTTCCGTTTTCTCAGGAAGTGATTTTTAAATTTACAGGAAAGTTGCCACGAAGACAA
>NW_022900922.1:35917578-36038614 GCF_012274545.1 Fukomys damarensis | reverse complement strand
GTCCCCAGTCTCCCTCCCCTCAGAGTTCAAGAAAGGCACCTGGAGACCACCCTGTCCCTGCTTCAACCTTTCTCTGCTTCCGAGCCACTTGCTGTGTGTGCTTTGGCTGTGAAGGGGCAATGTAGACAGTTCGGGGGGGGGCCCACGCCTGGCAGACCAAAGCTGGTCTCCAGTGAACCCAGCAGGAAGGGGCAGGAGTTGGCTAGGGAGCCTCGAGCAATAGGCCTGAGGGCAGCCTCAGGACAGTGCTCAGCTGCAGCCTGGCCACAGAGGGAGGACCAGTGCGATCTCTGGCCTAAGGCGGCCCAAGCCGAGCCCTATGTCCAGGGTCTGGGGCTGCGTGCAGCTCAGATGGGGCAGGGGCTGCGGTGATTCCCCGAAGTTCCTTCTTCTCTGCCTGGAGGGTGGGTGGCTGATGCAGTGGAAGCAGCGCCACTGAGCGGGTGTGACCAGTCAGGGCTCCCAGGTCTGCCAGGCCGCACTTGCATTGGGATTCTTGTTGCCCCAGTGCCCCAGGCTCCCCTCGCGTGCCTCAGTGAGGTGGAGATGTGCTGGGGCCCATCCTCCCCTATCCTCCCCTATCCTCCCGTAGAGTCAGGCAGTGAGATAATGCCCACTGTTTCCCCTTCCTAACTTAGCACGAAGACTTGGAACTTGGGTGGGGTGGGGCCCTCTGAAA
This sequence comes from Fukomys damarensis, assembly GCF_012274545.1. NCBI lineage: Eukaryota > Metazoa > Chordata > Mammalia > Rodentia > Bathyergidae > Fukomys > Fukomys damarensis. Next base: position 36,037,935 of record NW_022900922.1, on the reverse strand, counting down.
GTGCTCTGCTCCTGCCAGCCCTGTGCCTGGTTCCGCATGGACTGGGTGCTGGCCAGGCACCCAGCTGCTCCTGTACCCAGCTGGTGACACATCCTGAGGATACCTCGGTGGGCACAGGGTGGGCCTGGAGCTGCAGGTGGCCACCCAGGATGCTCAGGGCATGGCAAGGTGAAGGTGAGGACCCTGGCACAGCTCGGTCAGCCCCAACCCAGCATGGGCTTGCTGCCTGCTCTCCAGGGACCATGTGTCTTCCCGATTTGGGGCTGTGCACCTCTGCTTGGTGTTTGCAGTTGGACCAATGTAGTTGTAGTTTGTTCTGTTGAAAGGGGATAAAGATCACCTTTGGTGCCAGGAAGTCACACACGTGCACAGTATACATGTGCACACACATGTACACAAATGTGAAGATGTACGTGTGAATGCACAGAAATGTAGAATTACCTTGAGAAGGGAAGTAGAATTAGTAGAGGGAGCTGGTACTCAAAGAGAACTTTAACATCACCTGTGCTGTAAAGAAGCTAAAGCCCTGTGTAGAGCAGAGGTTCTAGAACATCAGGGGTGGGGCCCCTGGAAGGCTTGTTAACACTGGCTGCTGGCTGCACCCCCATTCCTCTGGTGCAAGGGGTGCATGGGGCCTGAGGAGTTGCCAAAGGGGCTGCTCTCCCTAAACCCCACGCTCCCTGAGTGTCCCCCAGAGCCAGGCGGGCAGGGAGTCTGGAGCCTGTGGGCTTGGCTCATGGAAGCCTCATTGTGTGCTCTTTCAGCCAGGAAGACCAACAAGCAGGTGTTCGTCAGCTATAATCTTCAAAACACAGACAGTAACTTTGCCCTGCTCATAGAAAACAGGATCAAGGAAGAAATGGAGGCTTTTCCGGAGAAGTTCTGAGTGGCGCAAGGGAGAATATAAATTGACATTGAAATAAATGTTTTTATTTGGTCATCAGGCTGTGTTCCTATTTTATTTTTATCAGGTTAAGCTCTCACCAATGTGGGCCAGAAAGGCTCAGATTGAGGGGCCTGGAAGGAGAAAAACAAGGGGGCAGGAAAGGCTTTCTTGTTGACCACTCAGTGACATGGGAAAGGTGTGAAAATGGATTTGTTGGGATTAACAGGTAGTATCCAATAGCCCAAATTTAAATCAGGCAGGACTCTGTTACTTTTACATCCCCAGTTAAGAGTTAAGGTTAGTAATGTACTTTAGGTTAGCATGGCTTAGGTTTGTGGATGTGTCCCTAGGCTTCTGTCTGCCCTGAGTTGATGTGTTCATCTTCTCACTTCAGCAATCCCTTCCCAGAGCACTTTCTTTTTGCTGTGTTGCTTCTAAATCTTTCCCCTGGGGTCTTTCCAGCATGTTCTCTCTAAACTCTTCCCCTGGGTACTTCACTTTTTTGGGCCCACTTGAGACTGTTTACTAGCTATGTGGTCAGGTTTCTAGCTTCTTTGGGCTCTGTTTTCTCATCTACAAGATGGGACTGATTCTTACATTGTTGGGTTATTGCTGGGATTAACATGTAGAAAGGTTTGCCCTGGGAATTTATATTTCAACTGTAGTCTTACTGCCTTCATTTTTATGGATACAGATGCCTCAGGTCCCACTTGCTTTTCTAGTTATTATCTCCTCTTCCCTTGTCTTCTTTTTTCCTATGCCCAAGTATCTGCCTTTTTCTGTCTACCTCTTGAGTTCCATTCCTGGCCTTTCCCCAGGGCCCCAGCTGGTCCAGGGCCCAGGCTCTGGTGGGGTTGCAAAGTCCCTGGATGATTCTGTGAGCAGGAAGGTTGGGCACCACTGGCAAAGGCTCTGTAAACTTTGGCGTGATCTTTTTTTTGGGGGGGTGGTTCTTTTGTTCTTAGAGGTGGCTCATTAGGGCACAGTCATCATTTCTCTATTGAGCCAGCCAAGGTTGGTGATGCTGGCCAAAAGTCAGGGCCTTCAGAGGAGTGTGTCTGGGGTCCCAGGTGCCACCCTCTGCTGCAGAAATCCCCGCCGACCTCAGCAGCCTCAGCCTGTGTTACTGTGGCTCAGAAAGCACCATGGGCACCTTGTAGGACTAGAATAGTAAGTGACACAAAATCAGGGCTATGGAGAGAAGAGTTTGGTATAAATACTTTATTAAAGAAATATTGTTTTCTTGTTAAAAAATACTACATTAGAGAAGAGTTTTGGGTTATCAGTCTTTCCTCGCAGAATCACAGTTTAAGATATTCATTTCTTGACCTCTCGGAACCCTCAGGCCACGGATTACCAGAGCATAATGAGAGAAAAAAATTCCTCCTCAGAATACTGAACTCTCAGGTGGTCCGAGAGGCACTGGATAAACAGTTTCTGCTGAATCCCATCTCTGTGTCTGACTGCCTTTAAAACTAGGGCTCTGGGACAGAGGCCCCCCCCAACCCCCCACCCCAGCCCAGCAAAGATGCAGTACAGAGTTGTGGAAAGTAGGGATGCAGCGAAGTCTGAATCAACAGGGAGGTTTTTTATTACTTGTTGCAGTGATAGTGAAATGCCCTTCGTTGGATGCCATCAGGTGAGGTAGGGAAGACATTCCAGAGGAAATCTGTTCATGGGGCAACATTTTTATTTCTGTACATTTACATACGAATTTTCCCCAGAGGTACAACAGAGGCGACACCATGCAGACACATAGCTGTGCACGACAGTTCAGAACTCAGTGTGAGCTTGTGCTATGAACGAATACGGCCACAGGGACCTCGGCGCAGGCAGTCACATAGTTCCTGGGTTCAAGCCCCACGCTGCTGGCTGCAGGAAGGACAGAGGTAGGGACGCATCCCTCACTAGACAACACACCGCTGCTTCTCAACACACACAATACATTACAGTGAGGTGGTGTCCTCCGAAACAAGGAGACGGCTGACACTGGGCCCCCAGCCCACCCTCCACCCTGGGGCTGGGCGAGGTGATGGTCACATGGTCACAAGAGTCCAATGGCACTTCCAGTTCAGGGGTTTCTGTTTGGCTCTAGGAAGTGGTTGTGTTTGAGCTGCTTCCTCTACCAGGTCTGTTCTGCACTCTGTGGCCGAACCAACTTACCAGTCCTGTCCTCCAGTTGGAAGCAGTTAGGGTCTTAGAAAACGAACACACTTAAGACTTTCTCGCCTATTTGCATTGGATGCTAATTAGGATATCTGATGAGAATTATTATTGACTTCCGGAAAAGAACAGAAAGAAGAAATATTCAGTCCCATCTCAGGTATTCACATTTGTGCATAACTTTTATCAAAAAGGTGGGTACAGGTGGTGGGGGGAGGATGGTGGGGAGTCCAGGCCTGGGGATGGGCGGGCCTCTTGGCCGGCGGGACTGGGACTCCGGCAGCTGGTGCTGGAGGTGGGGCTGAGGCAGTGCGTCAGCTCTGGGGGAGCTGCTGCCTCTCCCCTGGCACCCGTCCAGGCTCTGCCCCAGGGAGGCCTTCCCACTGCCGCCGCGCTTCATCCAGAGGTTCAGGGACCCTCTGCTGCCAGCAGGGCCCTGCAGCAGGTCAGCCTCACCCATACTGTCCTGAGCCCACACCTCAAAGCTGTGTCTCCTCTGGTCACGATGGCTCGGCCCTGACTGCTGAAGCGGGGAGCTCTGCAGCCCCAAGGTTCCTAGCCTCTCCCCTGAGGTGGAGAGCAGTGACCCTGCCCTCCTAGTGGTTTCAGCAGCACGCAGCAGCTTCCAGGCTCCTTAAAGGCTGCATGGCCTCTAGACTGCTCACGGCTCCTGCAGTGTCCCAACCCATCCTTATCAGGGTTTGTTGCCAGGGGACCAGGCAGCCGGTACCCTGGAAAGGGGGAAAGGTATTTCACAAGTTTGGCACGCGAAGGCTGCACAGAGCTAAAGAAAGGCCTTTGGAAGGGTGACTCAGACTAACAGGAAACATGGAACGAGAGTAGAGACAGCAAGGAGCAGGTTGGCCGGGCAGGCAGCAGGCTCCGGGATGTCTGTGCCGGATTCGGAGGGGAACACGGGGTGGAAGCAACCCGCTCCGGCCCTTTCCACTAGCTAGTGACTGTCTCAGGAAGCTGAGCTCAGGATGACTTCGCTAGAAGAAGGCAGCACAGGGCTGTGCACATGGCTGGGGGCGGGCAGCAGTGGCTCTAGCGGGAAAACGGGAGAACAGGGACCAAGTGGCTGCAGCTCTGCCTACCTAGGGAACGGTGGGGAGAAGGCGGAGGCTGGCTTCTCAGCAGCCCAGGCGGCATCCTGAGTGTCCTCTGCAGACGCCAGCCAGAAGGAAACCTTCCAACCGCCCGGTGAGGGGAGGCGAACGACGAGAACCTTGCAGCTGGGCGGCGGCGCTGAGCTTGGGTGAGTTATTGCTTCTCTTGGTTCACCCTGCTGCGGCCCCTCGGACCCTCCCGCCTGTGCCCCACCTCCACGGTGGGAAGGAAGACATAGGTGGACCCGGCCTCCAAGGGTGCTGGGCACGAGGGGCGGCAGGAGCTGGAGTCTGGGTGTGTGCTTGAGATGTGGGAACCGCGCCGGGAGGGCAGGGCCTCGCTCCCGGGATCTGCCTTAGCTGTCCTTGTCAGTTATGTTCCTAGTGTTTCAGTTCAGAAAATAGCCATGGTTTCAAGTAGTGCCGGCAATAAATGGGACTGGAAAGGGGAGTTTTTCTGCTGGACCTGAATCTGGGGAGGATGTTTAATAAAAACGCATGAGTCCCAGACCTCAGCGTCCCCGCTAGCTTTGCCGCAGTGAAGCAGGCCTGGTGCCAGAGAGCCGGCGGCTCGTTGCTGATCAGTTAGGGTTTCCCTCAAGAGCTTTCAGCATCAAGTACAGAGGATGACCCTGAAGCGAGACTACGCTGGTTCTGCTCGTGTCTGGGAGCCCTTTCCCCCAGCACACGGGGTGGAAACTCTTACCTTACACATGGAAAGGGAGAAACAAACTCTAAAAAACACACACAGCCCGTAGCAAAGACCGAATTTGTGTGCATTCAGGCTTGCGAGGCCCACGTGAATGTCACGCTGTCCACGGAGCCGCGTGTCCCCAGGGCGGAGACGCCCGCAGCGTCGGCCACTCACGAGGTCCTGGGGTGATGTCGGGGCGGCCTGCCTCACTCGCTGGCCAAGGCCAGTGTTTCCACTTCATGATCAGTGAGAGGAGAGGGGATAAAGTGCTTTTGGTAAAAATGACCAAAATAAATATAAACATTTAAGGGCAGAAGAGCGAGTCTGCGAAGGGTTATTTCCGAAGAGTCTGCTCCTCCACCCCATTCCTTGGACTTCCGTGGAGACAATTCCCCCACACCGGCCCAGAGCTTCGCGGCGCAGCTGGACTCTGACCGCCAGGCGTCCGCCCGGCTGGGAGCCCTGCCTGTGCCCGCAGCCCGGCGCCCGCGGGGGCTCGAGGGACGGCGGCCCGGGGCTACATGGACTTCATGCCGTTGGCCGTGGCGCCCTCAGGCAGCCCGTCGCTGGTGGTGGCCACGTCGTGCAGGCCCGAGTAGTCCTTGAGCTCAGCGTTGGTGAGCAGGAGCGGCTGCTCCCCCTTCTTGTGTGGCAGCAGCGGCTGCCGCGTGTAATGCTCCCCGTTGGAGATGTTCTCGGGCAGGTTCTGGTCTCTGCTCTCGGGCAGCAGGAGGATGCAGATGATGCAGATGAGCGTGCAGCAGGCGAAGATGATGTGGTGCAGAAAGTAGCCCTTCTGGTTGTGCAGCTCGATGATGGGCGCCGTCAGCATGCCGAAGCCCGCGCTGGCCAGCACCAGCCCCAGCCCACCGCACCTGCAAGGGTAGGCAGAGCACAGCTTTAGCGGGGGCGGGGGCCACGTGAGGCCACGCCCCAGGCCCTCAGCGTAGGCGGGGCCTTTGGAAAGAGGCCCAAGTCATTGCCCGTGGTCGCGTGGTTGCGTGGTCGGGGTGCCCTTAGGGAAAGGGAGGCCCTGAGCCAGCTTTTCCGCTCTGCCCTGCCACGAGCTCGCCTGCCCCACCACGGGACCCTGCAGAGTTCCCAGCAACAAGGGGTCCTCACTGGGCACTACCCTCCCTGGAGTGGACAAACCTTTGTTCTTCATGTACTACCCAGTCCGTGGCATTCAGTAAAGCTGCTGGAGATGGGCGGATGCCAGGGAGGCTCCGCCCCTGCGGTGGCCCCTCCCCCTGACACCACATCCCATAGATGCCCCCAACCACTGTCAGTCACCAGGGCCCCACCTGGTTCAGCAACTGCTTTTATCAACTCTAAAATTTAAGCTTAATTAATTAATTAGACATGAGCTTAATTTAGAATCCTACTGCAAATGAAGCAACACCAACCCCCCCATTTATTTGGCATAAAAAACTAAAGTGTTATTAAATTGTGCTATGCCCCCAAGGCTTTATAAAAGGAACTGGTGGATGACCAAACGTTAAAGATTGACTCTACAAGAGGCCTTCTCTTCGTCATAATTGGAGACTGATGATATCTGTTCTCTAAGGACAGTGACTTCCTCAACGAGCTGTCGTCCTGTGTGCCGCCATGGCCCAGCTCAGGATTACCTCAGAATGGCCTGGAAACAAGGCCACGCTTCCCTCACTGAGAGGAGCTCGCTCTGGCCCTCTGCTCACAGAGCAGGAGCCCAGGAAGGTTTGGGCGGGAGGAGCAGACACACAACGCTCACAAGTCCCCTCCCCAGGCTGTAGTGGAGAAGCTGTGCACTTCTGGCTACGGTGGGAATGGGGTGCTCCGATGTCAGGCCAGGCCAGAGTGGGCTTTCCTGGCCTCCCTGAGGCCAGCAGCTGATGGTGCTCTTGTCTCCAAGGGGTGGAAAATTGTGTGTCCAGCCCCAGAGCAGTGGGCAGAGATGGGCACTGCAGTTAGTTTACGGAAGAACTTTCTAACTGCTGCTTGAGGCTTATGCACTGCCCTGTGAAGGGACCTCTGTCTCTGGACATTGAGGCGAAGGGGCTGAGAGAAGGTCCCCGCAGAGGACAGGAAGGGGGCATGCTCTGCCAGCTACTGACTTTGAGGTTCTCTTGGCTGGCACAGCAGGTGGCTCTTAACTCACAAAATCACTATTACAAGGCCAACATACCACATGTTTGTCTATATGCTAGCTACAAACTACCTGACTATGAAATTAAAAAGCCTAGAAATAAATAACAAAAGACAAGCAAGACTTGCCCAGTGAAACTACAAAGCACTGCTGAGAGAATTCAAATAAGACAAAAGTAAATGGAGAGACATTCCACGTTCATGGGCTGGTAGACACAACACTGACGATGTCATTTCTTCCCAAGCTCATGTGCAGGTTCAGCACAAATCCTATGAAAATCCCAGCTGATTTCCTCCTCCCCCTCCTTCTTTTAAGAAGATGAAGGGTCTGGGGACTTAGCTCAGAGGCACCACACCTTCCTGGGAAGCTCAAGGTCCTGAATTTGATCTCCAGTGCTGAAATAAGATGATTTGATCCTAAAATCTATATGGGAATACAAAGGATCCAGAGTAGCCAAAAGCAAGTTTTGAAAAGAACAAAATGGAAGAGTTCCCTTCCAATTCAAAATGGGCTCTGAAGCGGCACTAATTAGAGCAATGCCGTGCTGCTGTATCAATAGATCAATGGAACAGAATCAGGGTTTTGGAAATAAACCTTTACACTTCGGGCTGACTTTTGCCAAAAGCAAATTCAGTGGGGGAAAGGGTGGTTCTTTCAACAAGAAGTGCCCATAATGCGATAATCACATGCTTCACATCATATCAAAAAGGGAACTCAGAATGAATCATACACAAGAGCTAAAATCACAGCACTTCTATAAGACAAAGTAAGAGAAAAATCTGTGTGACCTCGAGTCAGGTGGAGCTCTTAGCTATGACCCCCAGTGCAGGATCCAGAAAATAAAAAGTTGGTTAACTGGACTTCATCGAAATCAAAATCACCTACCCTTCAGAGGACACATGCCTCAGAAAGGGAGAAGACAGGCCCTGGATGGGGAGAAAACATTTGCAAAGCAAATAACTGATAAAGGAGGTGTATCCAGAATATATAATGAGCTCTAAATAAAGAAGAAGACAATTTAAAAATGGGCAAAAGACAGACTTTGCTCCAGAGAAACTGTATGAACCACAGATGTTCAGCAAGACACAGAGAGGAGCACGACGTTATTAGTCATTTGAAAAATGCACATTAACACCACAATGCCAGCACTGCACACCTTCTTGGAAGACCGTAGTGAGAGAACGAATAGCGTAGTGAGCAGACTGGAGAAGCCGGACAGTCACACAGCCTCATATATTTGAACTGCTAGCAGCCACTTGGGAAAGCGATCGGTAGTTTCTTAAAAGGCTGAACATAGATTTTTATGTAATCAGCATTTCCACATGTGAAACAAATGGAAAACAAGTACCCATAAAAAGCTGCGATGCAAATGCTTGTGGCAGCATTGTTGCTAATAGCCCAACCCTGCATGCACAGATGCGCACTGGCTGGTGAAGGGCAGACGCAAGGCTGCACTTCAGACCTGGCAGAAAGGAGTCATCCGTGAAGAGGAGCAGGCCTGAATGCATGCTGCATGCAGGGGATTTTAGAAATGCACGGAGGTTCTGTCTGATCCCTTTGATAGGAATGCTAGGAAGGGCCGATCAGAGACAGAGAGGATAAGCGATTGCTAGTCCTGGGGTGAGGACAGAGACTGAATGCAAAGGGCACAAAGGGCCGGTGGAGGGGATAAAATATCACACAGTCGGATTGTGGTCATAGATGTCCTGCATTTACCCGTCCTGAACTTGAGTTTTAAATGCATGAATGTGAGGTGTGTCATTCCACCCCAGTGGCACTGCTGTGCAGGTGGGTCTCCCGTGCGAGTCTTGTGTTCTGTTCAGGCAGCCCCAAGGCCCCCTTTTCCTTCCCAAGCACCCAGAGACTGTGCGCACTGCACTCTCCATGGCTGCTGAGGCTGCCAGGCAGGATCTGTACTCTGCTCTGCCCTGGTCCCTACCTGGTTCTCACAGACCTCCCCGAGGGAACAGCCTGGGGCTATGTCGGGCCCAGATCTCTGTCCCTGCTCCCACAGCACCCCCAGGACTCCCCAGTGTCACCCCAGGACACTTGCAGTGCCTGTCTGTGAGTCTCTGATTGGCTGTAGGGGTTTTCAAGGGCGAAATCCCAGGTGGCTCAGTCTCCCGTCCCAGCCTCAGTGCAGCCACAGCCGAGACCAGGTGTCACTCACACTGTGGTCAGGTTGTGGAGGTGCTCCAGAGACTGCTTCCCACCTCCCAGCGTCCCCTGTCATGCCTGAGTCTGGGCTGGGCTTGACGCCAAGGTGCAAGTCAGTCACTTTTAACATGAAGCACAGCCTGGAGTGAGAAGTCCCTTCCTGACTGGCCTTGGAGCAGACCTGTTAGCTGCCTTCAGTAAGCAGCCCTGTTGTCCACGTCCACGTGGCAAGGACCACAGTGGCCCCAGCCAGAGCCGTCTAGCGGCTGAGTCCCTCTGCCCACACCCCATGGACACCTGGTCCTGCCTATGGCTGCTGAGTCATCCCACAGGCACCATGGTGTGGAAGTCGCACCATCGAGCTGTTGACCCTTTGAGGATGCAAATAAGAAGATGCAGTACTTTTGGGGGTATCTCCCAGATGCCGGCCCCATTTCCAGACAGAAGGTCCAGGATCGTGTGCTTCTTCCTGTCAGTATTTGCCCACATGCCGGGCGGGCATCCTTCCTCATCTGGGGACCTGCAAGGGCACGGATTGTTTTCCGTAGCATCAGCGGGCACACACTGTACGTAATAAGCATTGGATGCTCGGGCTCACACTGGCTTCCTAGGTGGGAAATTAGGGTCACCCAAGGAGATGGCACAGGTTAAATATAGGCGACCACAACCAAGAGCAGTGAGGTCAGTCCGTTTGTCGGGTGAGTAATACGCACACCTACTACTGGCTCTCTGTACTTCTGATAAATCGGGGCCTTTCAGGAAGCTGCAGGGCAGTGGGAGGGATGTAATCGGAAGCCAGGGATAAAGTTCCACTGGGCCCTTGAGACCAGCTCGACACCTTTTTCTGTGAAGCCTCCCTCACTTCCACCTGCCCTTCCTGGCACCAAGTGTGAACTGCACCCCTGCCACACCGGAAGGTGGAGTGTAGACCCCCCGAGAGGCCGGATGCCAGGAAGTATGAGTGTGTATAGTGTGTCAGTAAACCATGGCAAGTGAAATATGTTATCGTGGCTCATTTGAAAAACGCTATGCATGTCTGTGTGTGCACATGGTGTGCGATACACATTTGTAAGCTTGTGGAACATGGGGCACAGTCACAGATGTGTAACAAAGTTTCAGCCAGCGGTGAAAGCAGCAGTTGCATATCTCTGTGTCCCCTTTCTGTCACACGAGTGACCTAGACCATCAGGCCTGTGTCGCAGAACTCTAGGATGTCCCTGCAACATTGAAATTGTCTAATGATGCACTTCACAGAACATATCCTGTTGGTAAGGAATGTGTGACTATATTTTTATCCCCCCATACACACACACACACACATACACACATGTATGTATGTATATTTGTTTGGTTTTCTATCAAAGATTCCAAGCTGGGCACACCATTCCAACACTCAAGGAAGCTGAGGCAGGAGTATTGCAAATTTGAGCCCACGGCAGTCAATTTAGACCCTGTCTCAAGATTAACAAACAAATAAGGCTAGGGCTGAGTGTACCTAGTACAAAGGCCTTGAGCTCAATCTCCAGTAAAAAAAAAAAGGGGGATTCCTTGAAGTCATGGAGTATTAGGGACAGTTTTAATGGACATCGGTATACCATTTTTGGCTTGTTTTTTCCTCCGGTGGAATCCCTAGTGGGGTACGGACATGCTTGGTTTTAAGTTGCCCAGTTAAAACGCTAGCAAAAGGCAGACCTTGGCTAGGCATTTTCTGCTGTTCTGCAGGTGGGCGCTAGAGGGCAGCCTGTGTCCGTGTTTCCACAGCAGAGCAGTAATTTGCTTTTACAGATAGAAGAGAACCCGGAGGAAGGCCTCCTTGCTTGTGCTTTAGGAGCACAATTTGACTGTACCGAGCAAGTGTCTTTATTTTGCTAGTAATAATACCTGTGCATCTTTAAGGACAGAAATACACAGGAAGACTTGGAAGTAGCGAGCTTGAGTTAAGAACGGCAGAATCTTCAGACTACTGTTAAAAACATGAGCATTACCATTTTGCATTTTTTGTTTTGTTTTGTTTTTTGAGACAGGGTCTCACTGTGTAGTTGAAACTGACCTGGAACTCACTATGTAGCCCAGGCTGGTCTCAAACTCACAGCGATCCTCCTGCCTCAGCCTCCCAAGTGCTGGGATTACAGGTGTGTGCCACCACGCCCAGCTATCATTTTGCATTTTAATACATGAAACAAGCCTCTCATTTTTTTTTCACTTCCTCTTTTACAGTTCTTGTCTTCACTGCGTATTTGCGACACGAGGATGAACACACATTTGCAACAGTTGTTAGAGGAATGTAGCTGCCCAGCATCCGGGCAGGAACAGCCACACAAACTGTCCCAGGTCAGTTTCTCCTAGGCATGCTTGGTGTCGCTGGGGTCTGGCTTCAGGACCCCCTGAGCACCAGACTCCACAGACGCTCGAGTCCCTTAGAGGAAATGGCATGGGATTTACATGGAACCTGTGCACACCTTCCTGGTAGACTTTAAATCTCAGATTATTTACAGTGCCCAAGGAAATACATACTGTGCAAGTAGTTGTTATACTTATTGTTTAGGAAATAATGGCCCAAAGAAGGTCCCTGCATGTTCGGAACAAATGCTTTATCCCCAAACATTTCCTGTCTGCGGTCAGTGGAATCTGGGTGGAGAAGCAGGAACCTGAGCAGGAACCCTCCTGTCATTCTTCACCACTAACCAGGCCGGTGTCACCTGAAGGCAGAGACAACAGGCTGGCTGGTGACTGGCTCGAGGCCCCGGGGTCTGGCCCAGCTGAGACTGAAGTCTTGGACGCAGCACACTGGCTCCCCTTCCTCCCACCCCGTCTCTGTGCTGACCGTCACAGGTGCTGTGGGCGTTGGCTCCCGGCTGGACAGTGGACAGTGGTCCATCACGGAAGAGCCACCAGCCGCATGCAGACCAGCCTTGGACCCCTGGTCACTTCCACCCACGGCCAGGGAGAGATGGGGCTTCAGATGCGGTTCTTTCCCAGGCCGACTTGAGCTGCGTGTCTGACAGTGAGCACCACCTGGACAGAGCCCAGATGGCAGTGGCGGGGAGCCCCGTCACCCCAGACTGGACGCTGCCCCAGAAGAAGATGCAACTCGTGCTGCTTAGCCTCTGTCATCTTCTGGGCAGTGGGTTTTAAAAGCACATGTGCAGAAAACCGTCTAACTTGGCATGTGTGTTCATTCAATCTTGGCAGTTTCGCTTTGCTTTGCTTTGTCTTTTGAGTCAGGGTCTCACTATGTAGTTCAGGCTGGCCTCAAACACAGCCTCTGGGGTGCTGGGATTGCAGATGTGCCCCACCACACCCCCCTGACAGATTCGAGAATTTTCTTTTTTTTTTGGCAGTATGGTGATGGAGCTCAGGGCCTCACATCTGCTAAGCCAGCCCTCAAACCCCCACACCCCGACCCTCTGGCATCCTAATCTCTGTTTCTGCTCTTTTTTTGTTGTTGTTGTTTTGAGACAAGGTCTCACTATGTAGTTGAGACTGACCTGGAACTCACTACGTAGCCTAGGCTGGTCTTGAACTCGCAGTGATCCTCCTGCCTCAGTCTCGCTAGTGCTGGGATCACAGGTGTGCGCCACCATGCCTGGCTGCTTCTGCTCTTTTTTGTTTGTTTGTTTTTTGGTGCCGGGGATTGAACTCGGGCCCTTGTGCTTGCGAGGCAGGTGCCAGAACCACTGAGCTAAATCCCCAGCCCTGTTACTATTCTTGCTAGGAAGGTTTGTTGTTAGTACTGTGCTATGGAAAAAGGCAAGTTCTGCACTCAGAGGAAGCCTGTGGGCCCCGCACTGGTCACCCTCCCTGGCCTTAGACTTAGCTGGCAGAGTGGGGGCTGGGAGGAAAGCACATGCCCACCCCAGGTGCCACACCGGCTGTGGGAGAGAAGAGGGTGAGATACATCGGAACACTGACCTCCTCCAGCCTGGCAGGGGACCCTCTGGACTCTGCCCTTTCATTCTGGGTCCCATATTTTTTCTAGTTGGTCATCTTGGGACACACTTGTTGCATTCCTATCCTGAAATAGTCTTTCCAAGTTTGCATCAAAGAGGAATAGGATATTTTGTTTCCTTCTTTCTAGTTTACTAAGCAAAATCTAACAGTAGATAAGGGGGTGCCCGACTACCAGAGTCGCATGCTACCTCCCTGGCCCCGAGCGATGCACAGGGGCTCATAGAGGCTGCCAGAGTCCAGATGGGAACCTGGAACATCTGGCCATGGACTTGGCTTTATTGAGAGAGTTGCCTCTGCCAGATTCTTTTATAAAGGAAGAAGTTCTCCCAGGTGACAGACACAGAGGGCCCCAGACAAGCTCCTGCCACCTCCTTCTGGTGGCCCTCGGCACAGGATGAGGACAGACTAGGGGCCCTGGATTGTTCTTTTCTTAAATTTATGATACCCCAGCATTTTCTTTCAGGAACCGAGTCCATCAGGCTGGACTTGGATTGTAAAGATGCAAGAGGATGAACTGAATCCAGACCCTGTGCAAGATCCGCAGTCAGCCTGACTCCAGGAATGTGGGGAGGAAGAGAGCCGGGAACCTGCCTGCCACTGGCTCCCAGCCCCGCGTTGTTGAAGGTGCCTTCCTCACTGCCCTGACTGCTGGGCTTCGGCTCCCAGCCCAGTAGGGACCGATCCTTATGCAGCACGTGCATTGGCAATGCTAACCAGCTCTCAGTGTGCTGCAGTCAAGCCCTGCTTTTCAGTAGGGCACCGAAAGAAGCACAGGCTAAATATCTCTTCTCCAAAATGCCTGGGATCAGAAGTGTTCTGCATCATGGATTCGTTTCAGACATCATGAGATATCTTGTGGACAGGACCCAGTCTGAGCACAAAATTCATTTACATCTACATTGTTGTGCAGGCCCTGAAGGTCATTCTTAATACTTTTGTTCATGAAAAAGCTTCATGCTGTAGGCTTGTCCACCGTGGAGTCACGTGGCAAGAAAAGTTTTGGATTTGGGAGCATGTTCAATTTTATATTTTTCAGATTGGGAATGTTCAACCTGCCATCAGGGAAATGGTGTGACTACAGTTAGGTAACAAATGCTTTTTTAAGTAACTTAGTTTTCATTATGCTGTCATCTTCAGCACATTAAACGGTGTGTATCATCCCAGCTCTACACCTGGGAGTGCCCCAGCAAGAGGAGAGCTCCTTTTGCGATTTAAAAGCAGCTGAGCACAGGATAACACTACCTTTCTTTCTTTTTTTCTTTTTGGTGCCAGGGATCAAACTTAGAACCTTGTGCTTGTGAGGCAGGCAGCAGAACTTCTGAGGGGTTAACAACACCTTTCAGGAGGGCGGGGTCTCAGGACAACCCTCCCGGGGCCTGGGGTATTGTGTCACTGACCAGGTACAGGATCTGGCTCAATAAATGCTCTTAGCTAGGTCAGCCGTATAACTCACTGGCCCTCTCTGACAGCTTCCTTTGGATTAGTGACATGACTTCTCAGGCCAATAAATGACAGATCCTCCCTACTTCCTTCTTAATTATTTTTGAGACAGAGCTCTCCCTGGTTTGCTTAGTCTTTGAACTTTGGGATCCTCCTGCCTCCGTCTCCAGGTAGCTAGGATTACAGGTGCCTGCCACTGTGCCCGGCTTCCTTTTTCCTTTTGAAGTAGTCTTGTTACTGAGGTCTCTTAGAAGATTTAAGAGCTCTGATTTCAGCTGCAGTGTGGGCTGTGAGTGGCAGTGTGGAATCTCCTCCCTTCTGGTTACTGCCATGTTTGTTTCCTCTACCCAGAAGACCCTCCTGCTCCCTGTTTCAGTGGCTGCTGCCTGGATAGGAGCCCAGCTCAAGATTCCACCTGGCCATGCGGCAGGGAGCTGTGCTGCTCAGAGCCCTGGTTCGGAAGCCAGGGGGGCAGAGCTGGTGTGGGTTCCCGCAGGCACCCTGTCACCCACCTTATCACCGTGGGGGTGATCTCTGCACAGAAGAACACGCTGAGGCTCCCGACAGCGTGGGAGGCGAACATGCCCACGATGGAGAAGGAGATGGAGAACTTGTCCTTCACACTGTCGCTCATCCCTGGAGGGCATGAGAAGGGATGTAAGGCGAAGGGAGGAGGAGACCAGGAGGGGAGGACCTGGGCCCTACCCCACCCCGGGAGCGCAGAGAGGAGCTGGAGCCCCAGCAAGGCCGGCTCCCTTGGTCCTCTGAGCCCCAAGCCTGCCCAGACACCTATGCCGGTGGCAGAGCCCAGGAGGGCACGATGGCCTCTCCACGTGTCCTCAGGGACCAGGGAGCCTCAACGATTTCAGCCTCAGGCGTGCGCAGCCAGATCCAGGATGCCTTAGTGAAAAATGCACATAACCGAAACGTGATTTCCCAGGCCTGGCAGGAGAGTGCATGGCAGCCCAGCGCCTGACTGTGGCTCTGGAGGCTGGGTGCACAGGTGGCGTCTGGTGCATGCACTTGGGGGCCACACAGCCGGGCCCAGGTACTACCCCAGGGCTGCACGGAGGGAACAGGCTCAGGCGGGGCCGGGCGCGTGCAGCAGCCGAAGGAGGTGCAGCCCGGTGGCGCTGCTGTCCCAGAGCAGAGAGCAGTGAGCTTGAGAGAGCCCCAAGGGGACAATGGCTTCCCCATAGCGCAGCCAGCCAAGCCCAGCACCCCGGGGCTCCGATCCCCACCCCCCCCTCTGTCCTGAGACCCCTGCTCTGGGCAGGGCCAGGGCCTGCACTGACTGCAGGGACAGGTGGCATTAGTGCCAAGCTGCACAGAACCGGGCAACACGAGTGCCCTCTTGCGTGGCGGGGGGCAGAGAATACAGATGTATGGTGTCCAACCTACGGCCAACTTCAGCTGCAGTTCTTGGAGGGCAAAGGGGAGAAGAGAGGAAACGAAAACCAGTTGGTGATTCTTTCTGCAAGGTCCCATGAGGCCGTAAGAGAAGAGGCTGTGCAGGTGTGCAGGGACTCACCTGAGTCTGGGTGCTGGCTGTATTTTCCAATCACTGGGCAGTGGGATGGCGGCACCGGGGCACGAGGATGCAAGAGGGAGAGAAAGAGAAGGTGAGTTGGTCATGGGTGTGGCAGCGCGGGTCTGCCTGGCCTGTTGCTGAGCAAGATCCTTGAGTGTCTAGGTTGGTGTCAGCGACCTGAACACCAAAGCCACACTGGACTGAACAAAAAGCTCTTTGTGAAGAAGAGAGGTGGAAGCCTGGCTGGCCTTGGAGCCAGGGAGACACCACAGCCCTTCAGTGCAGATCCCTGAGTTCTGCTCCTCGCTCCCCCTGCCTTTGCCCAGAGTTCCCTGCTATTCCTGCTCTGGGCCAAGAAGGGTACCTGTGACTCCCCAGGGGCTCAGGGCTCCTTGGAAGGACAGCTAGTGCCACAGGGAGACAGATATCCCTGGTCCATGTCCACAACTTGTTCCAGCTGCAAATTAGTCTGCCTCCTGGCAGGCAGCAGATGGCCAGGAATTGGCCCGAGCTGGAAAAATGGCTCCCGGGTTGAAGTAGCTCACGGCCATCTGTCTGCGTGCGGTTATTCTGGTGTGCACGCAAGGCCAGGCGTGGGTCTGACTCAAGCAGCCAAGTCCTTTCACCTGCCATCGAAGGAGGCGTTTGTGGCACAGATTCCCCAGTGCCCAGGGCACGATGAGGAGCCCAGTGGTCACCTCGGGTGGCTGATTGCCATTTCCATACAAGAGGCAGCACATCTGGTGAGCAGCCACTCTGCACTTGCTGGAGCAGCCAGATGGATTCCTTAGCTTTGCCTTAGTTTATTTCTAATGTTTACTGAGAAATTCTTGGGTTGAAGGAGAAGATGCATAACTTGGGAAAATCTATGGAAAATCAGGACCCCATGCAAGATGTTAAAACAGAGGTTTCCCCCTAAAGTCACACAAAAGAAACACGTCATCTGTGGCATGTCATGTGATGAGTCCCATAGAAACAGTCTGCCCAGCAAGTCATAAAGTCACATCCAGCAGGACATTCTAAGCAGGGCCACAGAGCAGAGCGTGGGAGGGGGAAGAAAGCCTAGCACCCTTGGAGATGCTAATTTAAGCTCCATCTTTGCCAGAGCTGTTTCTTCAAGCTGTGAAATGTGGAATGCCCGCACAGGTCACAGCACACTTCTTAGCTCCTCTGCTGCAGTTTTAGACCTCGCCTGTCCACTGTTCTCCAGGTATTGGGAGGTGGTGGACACTTTAAAAGGTGAACCTTTGAGGGAGGAAGTTAGGCCAGTGGGGGCAGCCTGGAAGGGGACTGTGGGGCGCTGGCCCCTCCTCTCCCACTGTCCTTTGCATCTCAGCCACTATGAGGTAGGCACTTTCCTCTGCCACATGCTTCCACCATGACATGGGGCCTTGCCACAGGCCCCAAAGCAATGGACCAGCTGGCTGTGGACTGACCCCTCAAACACTGAGCCAAAGCCAACCTTTCCTCTTTCTAAGTCAGTCCCCCCTGATTGTTTGTTACCATGGCAGCCAGTGCACCTCCAAACCCGCTCCAGTGGTTCACCAGCCCCCGCACCCCCGCACCCTCTCACCGGTCCCTTCCCCTGTCACTCACGGTTGAGGAGCCCGAGCTGCAGGAGGGAGGCCAGGGCAGTGAGGATCATGAAGAGCAGCAGCCCCCCCCTGCGCCCCAGGAATCTGACCACCACGCACATGGCCAGGCAGGACGCCAGCGCGATGCTGGCCATGGTGTAGTAGTCGGCGTAGAAGTTCTCCAGCAGTGCCACCTTCACCTCGTGGCCCATCATGCTCCTTGCAAAGCAGTGGTGGATCCCGAACCCTGTCAGCCTGTGGGGGACACGGGGAGTGGGGAGTGGGCGGTGTGCACGCACCCCAGGGCTGCGACCCCTCCTGGGGACCGGCAGAGGGAGAAGCAACTGAGTGTGTAAGGAGAAGCATGCTGTCCCCATACACCGGCTACGGTGGAGTAAATCGCGAAGGAAGAGACTTCTCAGAAGCGTGCAGGCGGTCTCTTTCCGAAGAGCCAGTGTGTAACACGAGGCCCTTTCTGCGCATGAGCTCAGTGCAGGGCAGCAGTGTGGGAATGCCTTCATGCCCTCTTTCTAGAGGGTCCCGCTGGGCAGTGCAGCTGTTTGACACCTGCCTCCTCTTGGGGCACTCAGCATACTGGAAACCTGGGGACCATGCAGAGGGCTACTTTTCTACCCATGTCTGCCACTGCTCAGCCATGACAACTGGGGGAAACGACAGCAGTCAGGCCGAGGAAGACATGAGGGCTACAGGAAGGTCTCAACTACCTGTGTCAGGAGACTCCTCCCCTCCCTAAGTGACACCCTGCTGGGAGGGAACGTCCCAGGTGGCAGATGGATGGCCATGCTGAAAAAAGGATGGAGACCAGGCCGAGGCTGCCCAGGGTGGCGGGTGAGTCGGGCTGTGACGGGCCCTCTGGGGTGTGGCAGGGTGTGACAGGTCTGCGGGCCCAGGAGAGCCCAGCCACACCACCAGCCCTTGGTTCCACCCCAGAGCTCAATCCAAGTGCTCTTTATCTGACCTCAACACCCTTACAAGGTGTTGAGGTCAGATATACTGACCCTTACAAGGGGAAGCCACTGGGGGCTTCTCCACCAGGCCCTAGCCCCCGCCAACCATTTACACCACAATGGAGCCAGCTCACTAAGTCTCCTGAGATCCTGCAGGGATCTCTGTGCTTCCTGGCCCACAGAGCCGTTTTGTTCTGAGAGAAATGAAGTACTCTGACCACAACAGGTGGAGTTAAAAATAACAAAGCCAGGAAGATGGGTTCCTTCTCCTCTCACAGGAATCACTAAACCGGAAATGCATCATCTTCTCCATGCCCGATTTTCTTTGTGACTCAAAATTAGAGAAACCCTTCTGTTCCCAATGGCACCGCCTTCCTGGCCAACACCTGCCTGAGAATGGACAGCAGCTAGATGACCGTGCCCAGGCCACACTGGGCAGGGGGTGGGCCGGTGGGCCCCAGGCCTGGCCGCAGCTGACGGTGGAAAGAGCAGAAGGTGCGTCTTTGCTCTCGTGTGGTTGGCAGTGAGACCTTTTGTATCCCACATAGATGAAACTGAATCTGGAACCACAACATCAAGAACTGGATAAAATAGATATGTTGACAGAAAAGTTGGGAGGAAATGGAGGCCCCGGTCCCGGGCCTCTCTCTACTGGAAGGCAGCCCTGAGACCTTTCACAAACAGGTGACCTCTGTCTCCGAATGAGGAGTCAGCCAGGAAAGGCAGGGTCACCAATCTGTGAGGTGAGACAGGAAGACCTTCCAGGTTCACACCGAGCTGGGGGAGGCAGCTACCACAAGCCCTGAGTGCAGGAGCTGGGCATGAGCAGCAGGGCAGGAGGCTCTGGGGGCATCTGGGCCCATGTTCGGGGTCAGGGGACTGAACACTCCCTGCAGCTGCCCTTGTGTGGGCACCTTGGAGCAGGCTGGGCTAAGGAGAAGGGCCTGCCACTGCCTTTGCCTGCCAAGGCACTGGGGAGCCATGCAGGACATGGGGGTTCTTGGCAGTGGACATCTGCGAGCCCTGGCCCCTCTGACCACAGACAGTAGCTCCGGTGGGCAGTGCCACCCTTCCCTGCCCTCTCACAGCTATCCTGGGAGGAGGCCCCGCCCTGCATGCCATGGCCACAGGTGCCCCAGGACTCACGAGTTCACACACAGGACCACGATGTTCTTCCACAGGTTTCGGGTTCCCACGACCTTCACGATGCACACCTTCTTGGGCCTCCGGGACAGCTCCTTCTCCAGCTCTGCGAGAGATAGACAGTGAGCTGGGGCCTGGGAGAGCTGTCCCTTCCCTGGCAGCCAGGAACTAGGCTTTCAGGACTCACAAGACCCTTACTTCACTGCTCAGGTTCCCCTGTGGAGCCTGGGCGGGCGCCAGAGTGTACAGCCAGTGAGTTTCCATCACAAACCCTTGCTACGGAACCAGGAAGCCTGCACACAAATAAACACAGTGTGGCCTTGTGTCCCCGTGCCCGAGAGCCGCACTCAGAGGTGGGATTCTAGGCTCCCAGGGCCTAGAGGCGACAAGCAGCAGAATCACACGTGTCTGGGGCTCCCTGGGCTCAGAGAGCAGCAGGCGCTGTGCCGGTGCTGACCGGGACAGCAGCTACTTCTGTCCACATCCTGGGAACACGTAGGTCTTTGAATACATGTGACGACATGCATATGCAGTTGTGTACACATGAACAAGAATGTGTTTCAGCAAACAGCCTGGGGCTGGGCACTAGCTCAGTGGTAGAACAAGTGCTTAGCACACATGAGGCCCTGGGTTCCATCCCCAGCACAAAGCCTGTCATCGCCGAACAACACAGATGATGTTCAGCAGAGAGGGCAGCGTTGGGCTACACAGCTCTGAGACAGAGGTGTCCTCAGGAGCCCCAGCGCCGTGGCACTAGGCCAGGAGTTCATGGGTGTCCTGGAGCCCCTGTGGCAGCCTGACCGAATGCTCAGACAAGGAGCAGCCTGCCCTGCACTGTGGCAGCAGTGTCCTCCCTGCTTGGCCCCCTGGGCTCTCTGTGCCAGCGGCATATATCCTCACAGGGTCCGAGGTAACACGGAGCCCACAGACCTCAGCACTGTCCAGGCCGGGAAACAGGGCAGACCGAGAGACCAAGAGGCTATCCCAGACCAGAGGCCCAGGGACAGGGAGGTGACCTGCGTCCTGGGTGGGATCCTGAGCAGGTCACCAGTGGGAAACCAGAGACTCCCAAGAGCACTGGAGTTTGGTTGACAGTGGTTCTACTACGGTTCACTCCCGCCAAATGTGGCTGGTAACATCAGGGCACTGAGTTTGGAGCTGTCTTGGCAACTTTCCTGTATGACATTATCCCCAGATAAGAAATGTATTATAAATAAGAAATGTCCATGGAAATGGAGGACCCTCAAGGCTTGGAGGCTTATGCAGCCCACCCTCCATGCCTGGAGGATTTGGATTCTGGCCTTCACCAGGCAGGGTTCTAGAATATTTGGAAAAGTGGCGTCCATATTGAACAGGTGCAGACTTCATCTTGTCGCGATTTCCTAAGCTGTAGAGTGTGCCGACCTTCTACACACTGTCACACTGTGTCGGGTCTAGCACATTGTCTAGGAAAGACCCAAGCACACAGGGGTGTGTGAAGCTTCTGTGCAGACACAACCCCGTTCATGCAAGGGCTCGAGGTCAGCAGGAGTCGGGGGTCCTGAAACCGATGCTCCCCTCTGTCAGGGTGAAGGCTGCTGCCTCAGAGGGGGACCTCTACTCCTAGGGTGTGCAGCCCTGCAACATTACCCAGGGGCCCCACAATGCTACTTCCCAGGGCCATGTCCACTCTGGGATGGGACACGTGCCAACCCCTTGTCCTGTCTCATCCATTGCAAACTTCATTCCTTACAGTCTGAAGAAGAAATATGTGACTTAAAAATAGGGGTTGAAGAATTTATTTAAACAAGTTTTTGGACTTGCATCATCACATGGGGTAAAAGGGAGAGAAAAGCCTTTCCTCTGTCAGAGGGATGCCAGTAACCTTCCTTCTGTGCAGAGGCCAGAGGCCAGAGCAGCTGGGACTCCACCATCTGTCCCCAACCCGCTCAGCTCCCCCGGTCCCCTGCCTGGTCTCTGCCCCTCAGCAAAAACAGGCTCACCTGACTCACAGACACATTTTCTGAAGAGTAAAACAGTGAGCACACTCATCAGAGTCATCTTGTGACAGGGCTGGTGGATCCAGTCAGGGAGTTGTTGTTAGGTGTTTGTGTCACCACGTGCACGCCCTAGACTGTCCTCCACAAACCCAGACTGTGTAGGGGCCTCAGGCGACCAAGAGATGTGGAAAACACAATGGATGAGGCTGCTGTTTTATAGCCAGCCCCATTTCTAATGAGGAGGGCATTTCTGAAACAACAGTCCAAGTGTAATAGCCTGAATGTGAAACGAGAAACACAATCATTTATTGTCAAGTGCCACGCACCGTGCGTAACTGCACGAGTTCACACTTTCACATGACTGGCAGTGAAGTGGGCGTGTTGTCCCAGCTTCACTGTGGACACGTGGGCAGTGTGTCTCACGGTGACAATATGATGGCTGCGATGTTAGAGAACTTTCTGCACCATTGAGATCTGATGGGACCACTACTGTGCATGTGCCCATCACTACCCAGGTGCTATGTGGTGGCGTGTGGCTGTGTTTTTAAAGAGCTTGGGGATGTGATCAGCAGATAGCCTTAGCTCCAGCCATCTGGCATCCCTCATTGGAAATCCCCTGGAATGGCCACACTTTCTTAGCAGGCCAACCTTCCAAGAAGGAAACAAATGTAAATGACCACTAGCGCCTTCACCTAAGCTTAACGTTGTTGCTTTCTTTAATGTGGCGCACACTTCACTGCGAATGGTTATCGTAGTGCATGGAATACAGTGTTAAGGCGGCAGCAATCACATTAGGGCCTGAATTATTTTCTTAAGTAGCATTAAGTCCTGGAGCCCAGTCTAAGAATTGACTGTAGTCCACAGAAGTAACCACATTATTCTAAGTGGAATTAAGTTAACCTTTCTGGGGCTATTGATATTTTTGTCAGGGACTCTGCTCCTCTCATCACTGTCCTCTCAGATGACATAAAGCTTCTGCAGCACTGTGTGCGTCCTTTGGGGACAGAAGTCTAGAGGCCCTGCGTTCCAAGGAGTATTAGCCGACCCGAGGCCCTGTGAGATTGCTGGGTCCCAGAGGCGTTCCTGTATCTTTAGTTATCCAATGGAAACAGGGACTTTTCCAAACTCCTCACAAGTGGAAGTAAAGGCACTTAATGTAACACTCATTTCTTTCCATGGGTATCTCCCAGGGCTCCCTCCTTTCTCAGAGCAGCTAACTGAAGCCACTCACACTGGATGTCCTGGGTTCAAGTTCTAGCTCAACTACTCAGTAGCCATGTGACCTCTGTCTGGCATGAGCACTCAGGCTCCACGTGCCTCAGTTTCCACATGTGCAAATGGGGATCATCATAGCATCTCACCAGAGGATGGCTGTAGAGAAATAGGTTAATTCATGGAAAGCATTTAGGATTAAATGTCAGTTAATATTTGCAAATCATGTAGAAACAGGCTGCCACATCAGCACCACAGCCATCTTGTTTATCACCAGTGCCTGGGGATGAAAGGGACAGGCCCCTGGAGGGAGCAGCACTTAATGGCCTGGAAGCTGGGACTCTAACCTGGGCTGTGCTGAAGTGTGTGGTGGGGTCTGGTGAGCTCCTAAGTGGGTGCCTGGTGAGAAGGTGGCTGGGTACCATGGGCTTCAGATCGGGTCTCTCCATGTCCCTTCCCCCGCCTGCTCAAGTCCCTTCTTCCTGGAGCTTGCAGCCGGGCCACCCAGCTTTTCTGACCAGTCACTTGCCACCCCCTCGGCTCTGCCAGTGTTTCCCCCTGACTGAGAGAGAGGCCCTAGGCCCCTGTTCCTGTGCTCCTGGGAGCAGGGCTTGTCCAGCTTCCTTCTCCGTTCTAGAGCAGTGCCTGACACACAGCAGGTGGAGAGGAAGCATCTGTTAAATGAGTCAATGTACGGTCGGCACAAGGACTTCTGATCCCAGAGGAGATTGCACACCCCCTCAGTAGAGGCCTGTGGATCATTCTTGGAAACTTTACAACAACTTTGGACACCAGGCCTGCAGGTCAGGCAGCTCCCAGGGTTAACAGATCTGGACATTGCTCGCACGGGAACCGCTTCTGTGCTCATTACAGATCCAAGTCCTCGGGGCTCACTTCAGATCTCGGGGTGCTGGTGAGGGACCCAGGAGTCTGGACGTGGCACCTCCTCATTGTCACTTAAGGATCCCCAGCTTGGAACCCTGCCTCAATTGTGGCAATGCCCGATTCCCAAGAAATCTACAGATCTGAAGTGCCACACAGAAACACCTCACTTTTCCAGGTCTTCCACTGCCCAGCAAATAGGTCATGGCTGGAAATAGACACCGGCTGGTCACACTTGGGAAAAGAGGGGCTGTGAAGGTCGTTCACACCTGAGCAGGGCTCCGGCAGGGCCCCAGCCTCACAGCCAGCACCCGGTGAAGACCAGCTGTGTGCGAGGCTCAGACCCTGCCTCCGGCTTGGAAGAACAGTGAGTGTAGATCGCGATTATGAAAGAAACCAGCACTCAGGAAGCAGAGAGAATTTCAGTTCAGCCTCATTCCTGGACACCAGGGCCATGGCTGTCCATTCTGACCGGTTGCTTGCATGGGAGCTGAACAGCCAGCGGCAGGTACTCACCTGGCATCACGCCCTTGATGTCGCTCTCTGGGCTTATGCAGTTCTTCTGTGTGAAGTGCAGGATCAGCTTCTTCGCGGCCTCAAACTGCTGAGTCGCCATCAGCCACCGGAGGGACTCCGGGAAAACCCTGCAGGGACACACAAGGGATCACTGTGTCTTCCGGCTCAGGGCTGAGGGTGAGCCCCCACCCATGGACCACACACTCGCCAGCCGGGTCAGGGGAGCTGAAACACCCAGCTCCCTCCATCCAAGAAGGTGTGAGAAGCGAGACTGGAGAAATGCGGCTTGTATGAACAGCATTCTAGCAACCGTGGCAAGGACTCTGCGCACAGCTTTCAAACCAACCATGGCTTGTTTCTTAAAGATATTTTCTTGGTGCTGGGGATGGGCCCCAGGGCCTGTGCACACTAGGAAGGTGCCGTACCCCTGGGCTGCACCCCAGCCCCCACAGAGGGTTTTCTACCGCTCCCCGTAGGCAGCTGTTTCTGCTGTGTCTTGTCACAAAACACAGATGTTAACAGGACGACGTTAAGTTTTGAAAATTACACATAAAATGATAGACCTGGGGTTATTTTCAGTCCTTCCACATCCCTCTCACACCTTCCTTTCAGAATCACTCCTACTTGCTGCCGAGTGTCACCGCACTCCGAGACGACGCCACAAATCATTATCAGCAACGGAATTTTTTGTTATTGTCGTTTTTTAAAGATGAAATCTGGCGAGGTGCTCCAGTAGGGGAAAAACAAACCTAACCTTTTATTGTGAATTTACCTGGTCAGTTTGTGCTCATGACAGTATTCATGAGAAAACCAAAGCGATCAAAGTGGCTATTCACAGCAGAGGGTCGCTCAGGTTCCCGCGAAAGTCCCAACAGGAATTTAGACTTGGAGGGTGAAATGGTCATGGTCATAGGCTAGGACTTGGAGGGGGACTGTGGCTCTGCACAAAACAGGGAGACTCCTGTGCCTGGGAGTGACAGAAGGGGTGCTCAGAGTGAAGGGTATCAGTCCGAGTGGCTCCCAGCCCTCAGCACCCAGCTCCCACTCGTTCTCTTTAGCTGTGTGGTACCTGGGAAGTCGCGAGGGGCACTGAGAAGAAGTGGCTGGCACTCCTGAGCCCTGCCTGGCCCGCCCAGCACCGTTTCATTAATTGAGTCCAATGGCTGGAAAAAGCATCAGCCGTCTCAGCCCACAAGTGGAAAGACACAGTAACATGTGCAAATTGTAGGCTCTGATTTTTCTCTTTCAATAATCTAAATTAATGTCTTACTGAGTTCTGTTAACATAACTCAAGCAAACAGAAACAGATTTAACCCATTAGTGTTACAGATATTTAAAATCTGGCTTTTAACTAATTAATTTTTTCTGGTACTGGGGACTAAACTCGGTACCACTGAGCTACATCCCTGGCCCAAAATGGCATTTTTAATTTCAATTTTTTATTAGTATGTTTGTGATGCATACATAGCAAATAAATTCCTTGTTGGAGAATTGGTGCATATAGATGTTGTATCAGATTTCTTCTTTGTAATGAAATAACCTAAAACTCCCTAAAAATTCTCATCTATATTTCTGTCTTTCTGATATATTTAAATTTAGTGTTGTTTTAAAATTTCTTGAGGTGGGTATATGGATTACTAATGTCCATTTTTAATATATATGTTTATATGACTTTAAAATTTCATGCAGCATTTTAGCTACATCTATGATTGATTCTAAACATTTCATGATTTCCACTGGAATTTTCCTTTCTTACTGGGAGAAATATATAATTGGACGGCACAGATTATTCTGCAGGTAGTTTTTGAAGTGTTAAAACATGGCATACAACACATGGTGGTTGTGTCTTTTTAAAATAACTGAACATTCTTTTCATCAAATGTTTATGGGCACTGCCCAGGACAAGGATGGGGTTCTGAAACATGAAGGCTGTGTGGGGGAAAAACAGGCCCAGAGCTGGGCTTGGGAGCAGAGGCCACGGCCCAGCTTCCATGCCTGGGCCAGGAGCTCCAGCCTGTGCTGGAAGGTGACAGACAGGAGGAGGCTCCGCTCCCTGGTAGGCCCAGGTCCCTCAGCAGGTCCCACTCCTCCACTGCCCCTCAGGCTGTGCCCTCAGGGTGGTGAGTCCTACAGAGAGGCCAGGAAGACATGGAGCTCTGACCCCTGGGTGGGGCGAGGGTGGGAACCACAGGCGACCTGTATTCGAGCAGCATCGGTCCATCTGCGCAATATAGCCCCACACAGCGCACAGTGCTGTTGTCACCAGAACCCTGTTGTCTGGGCCCTGACCCCAGGGCTCTGGTGCGGGACTGCAGAGCCCTGGACTTTTTCTTTTCCAGGGGCAGAGGTACAGGTGGAGGCCAGAGCCCCGTGAAGGGTAGACTTTGGGATGCTGCTTGATCCCAAGGGGGCATCCACTCTTCAGCATGTCCTTGTCACCCCCGAGCCAGGTCCACAGACAGCAGACAGCAATGGCTGGACCTGACCACAGTGAGTACATGTCTTTATGAGAAGTGACCATGCACAAGTTCTTTCCCAGCAGAGATTTGAGAATCACTAGCTTGGGGATGAGGCTTCTAGACAGCTGGCTTCTGAGGGCAGGCAGCCCTCCCGCATGAGTAATGGGGCTCAGGCTCCCACTGGCCGCCACAGGACTTCTTCCCAGTGTGTACTGCACAGCTGACAGGTCCGGCCCAGGCAGACATGCTCCTGACCACGTCCTGAGGAAAGCCCGCTGGAGGTCGTGCAGAGGGAAAGGTGCAGGGTGAGGGCTGTGCAGGAAGGTGGTCGGGGACTGTCCTGGGAGGCGGTCCTCTCTCAGACTATCCCGGGAGCCATGCAATGCTCTGGCTCAATCGTGTCCCCAGATTTCATGTATTAGAAGCTCACCCCCACATGCACGTGCTGCTGGGAGGAGTGGCATTTGGGACATAATTAGTAATAAGATAGGACAACAGGATGGGACTTCCGTGAAGGGATGGTGGCTTTGTGAGCAGAGTTGTGTCTCACCACGTGGTGCCCCCTGCCACATTGTCACACAGCCAGAAAGCATTCGCTGGAGGCCAGCACCATGCTCTGGGGCCTCTCAGCCTCAGAACTGTGAAGTTCCCCCTGACACAGTCACACAGCCAGAAAGCATTCGCTGGAGGCCAGCACCATGCTCTGGGGCCTCTCAGACTCAGAACTGTGAGCTAAATGGACCTCTTGCTTTTTGTAAATTACCAGTATTCGAGTATTTAGTTACAGTGACAAGGAAACCCTTTGGGACATTATGCTGAGGGACATTAGCCAGTGGCAGAAAGGACCAAATACTTACAGAAGGCAGATTCAGAAGGAAAGAGGGAGAGAGAGAGAGGGAGAGAGGGAGAGAAAGAGCACTGGTGGCTTTGGACCGGCTCTGGCATCCACCTCCGGGACGCAGACTGTGGCAGCCGCAGGACTTCAGCTTCCCTGTGCCTGTGTGCCTGGCCACCCTCACTGGCTAAGGGGCACACTCTCGGCTGGTGGTGGGTGCTGTTGCCCCTGCTGTGTGGGAGGCAGAGGCAGCAGATCTGCATGAGCCTAAGAGATGAACACCAGCCTGGGTAAGAGAATAAGATTTTGTCTCAAAAAACCAAAACAACCACATCAGCCAAGGGTACTGGCCCCACACCTGTAATCCCAGGACTCTGGGAAGCTGAGGCAGGAGGATTGCAAGTTCTAGCCTAGCCTGGGCATCTAAGCAACTTACTGAGACCCTGTCTCAAAATTTGGAAAAAATAAATAGGGCTGAGATGGAGTTCAGTATAAAACCCTGAGTTTGTTCTCAAGTACTGCAAATAAAAGCAAAAACAAAACCACCAAACAAACTAGACCCTCACCCCAGTACAAAAGCCAAAACCAACTCTTCCCCTGAAAGAAACCCTCAAGAAATGTCAAAAACAACTATTATTCTGGCTGAAGCATTGCTAATGACATTTAAGGATTAGGACTATTTACATGTTGGAAATACTAGTATTTTTTTTTACACTGGACATCTCTTTAACCTGAGGCCGCTAACATGTTTATAATGACATTTCTCTTGAAACTTTTAGAAGATCAAAGTCCTTTTCAGCATCTCCTGTTTTTGTCTGGTTCTGGCCGGAGTGGCCCTGGTTCTGGTTTGTCCCCAGCTGGGTGGCCCTGGTGACAGGGTGTACCTCCTTCTGCTCCCGTCTTCCAGTTTCTCTGTCCTCCGGGGAACTGGCACGATTCCTTATTCTCCAGCCCTCCTCGGTGCAGCCCAATCTCTCACTTCCTCATTATTTCCCACATTACCTTCTGACATCGTCCCCACACTTCTGCGATCATGCTGCCAGGGGCTCCCTCCTCGCATCAGAATGAAATCGCAGTCACCATCCCGGCTCTGGAACTAGGTGGAGCTGGCTCCTCCTCTCCCCCCAGAGCATGGGCAGAAGCTTTGCCCCCCCCAGGTGCTGAAGGGGTGTGAGAGAAAGCCGCACCCAGTGCTCCTACATCCTGGCGTCTGTTAAGTCCACAAGGAAGGGGCCTGGCCATCACCCACCCTTCGAAAGTGAACCTTGAATCCTCTTGCTGATGAAGTTCTACGCAGCTGACTTCTACAATCTCTTCCTTCGCCTTCTTCCTGACTTTACCCAAAGCGCACCAGGCCAGGAGGCAGTGGGCCTGCCCCATGAGGGCAGCTCAGACTTCTGGCTGTGTGGGTACCCCGAGTGCTTGTGAACCTGCCCACCCTCCGACAGCAGCCTCCCTTGGGAGCTCGTAGGTGACCAACCCCCAGACTCTGCCCAGGGACTCACTTTGAGAACCACTGGCCTCTGCAAACCAGCTGTTAATGACTTCCTCTACTTCCAAGGGTTCCTGCAAAGCTTTTTGAGTCCTTGGTTTCCCCATCTAAAAATGTGAATGATCCTGCCAGTCTCTAGTGCTACATGCCCGATGCAGTAGTGCCACAGAGCACCCCGTCCCACAGAGGGACTCAGCCTGCAGTTTCCAGGCGATGCTGAGCTGAGGTTGGCAGAGTGGCTTCCCGTCGGGCTGAGCTGGCCCTGTGAGCCTCCCTGCACTGCCCGCTGCATAGCCCCCGGCTGTCCACTACACCACACAGGTGGGCATGGAAGAGGTGTGCCCATGGCTGACCGAGGAGGGAGATGCTGCGTGGCTGTCATCTCCAGGAGCCCCACCTGTGGACGGTGCCATGCGGGCAGCCTTCTCCTCTGGCCTCCCCAGCTCCTGGGAAGACTGGGAAGATGATGTCACTATCCCACCTTCCCCGTCCTGGTCCTCCATTCAGAGTCTTCTCAATAATTTAGACCTGGACCCCTGGACATGGGCCAGGCTGTGCCTCACACAAGGGCTCCTTGCTGAGGAGGACTCTGTCCCCATAGCACACCCGGGCACAGGCCGCAGCCACCTGCAAGGCAGCTTGCTCCAGTGTGTACAGTAAGCAGCCGTCCTTCCAAACAGCCCCTCTTTTGTTCTCACATCACCTGCCACTTCCCACGGAGTGCCTCCTCCTCCCCTGGGCTGCAGAGCACCCTGGATACCCACACGGAGCAAGCACACCCCTCTCAGGTCCTGGGTGGGCTTCTGCAGCCCACAGGGCACTGCAGCTGGTCCCACTGGGCCCCGAAGGCAGGATATGTGTGGCTTCCAGCGTCTCTGAGCTCCTCTCAGTGGCACTCCACAGCTCTGACATGGAAACTCTCCCTTTCCAGGGCTGTCCCTTATCTGTTACCCTCCAGACCCCAGCAGCAGGACAAGGCCCTGGGCCTGTGCCTCCCTGAGCCTCCCTGACTCATAGAGACAGAGCCAGCCCCATGACTGCCCCTCTTTCACTCTCATGTGTTACATGGGTGCACAGGGTGACTCACCAGGGTCACTTCCAAAGCCCCTCTCCAATCAGACCTCTGCAGGCGGCCCTGCCAGCCTCTCCTGCAGGTACCAGGGCCTCTCACAAAGACCAGTGTGAGTCACAGCTGCTGCCTCTGCATCAGCCCTTGCCAGCGCATCCTCTGTTCTCCACTCAGCAGACAGGTCCTCTGAGAGCACAAACCAGAGTCTGACCTCCGTGCTTACACCCACTGGTCTGTCTCTAGAGCCCTGTGGGCTGAGCCCATCTGTTCACAGCCCCACCTGCATTTCTGATCTCCTTCCCTCTTGTCCACCTGGCTAGGGCCACTGACTTTCCTCCTTTTCCTCCTCCTCCTCTTCCTCCTCCTCCGAGTAAGCCAGTGGACACCAGCCTTTGCCTGGGATGCCTTCCCCTCAGAACCTCGTATGCCTTCCTCTCTGTGACGCTGTAGGTCTCAGCACGAAGGTCACCTTCCCAGAGCGGTCCCTTCTGCCCTCTGTGTTATTGAATTTCCTACCTGGTGCTGGTGATCTGAAAGCACATTAACCACTTTATTATGGTTTACAGCCCATGGGCCCCCTCCCAACTGTCCAGCTCTGCCATAGAATTTTCAGAGGACTCGGAAGCTGCTCAAACATGTGCAGCATTTGGGGCCTGGAAAACGTGTGTGTGTGTGTGTGTGTGTGTGTGTGTGTGGTGGCTCCATGGTAAATAATAGCCAGACTCACATCTCTCAGATCACTCTGTTTGCTGTCGTTCCTGAGATGCAGACTGTGAAAGCTAGTTTCTGGCCCTCATAAGTGCTTTCCCCAGAGATCTGTGAATTTTGCCTGTGAAGTCATTTTTGGTGAGAATCTGCTGTGTGAATTCCGGTGTTGACCTTGCAAGGTCCACGTCTCAGCTTTAGTGGGAGCTGGAACTTGGAACACATCACATATAATGTAGGTGTCAAGGATCCTGTTTTTTCAGGGTGAATCTTTTTCTGCCCACGGTGCAGGGAGTCAGCCCCCTGCAGGCTGAATCCTGAGGGTGAGCAGAGCCTTTCTGGTCTAGTTGTCCCAGATTGTATGAACCACTGGCTTTATTCAGGGAGCTCAGTTCTAACTGCATAAGAAGCC
This sequence comes from Fukomys damarensis, assembly GCF_012274545.1. Classification (NCBI taxonomy): domain Eukaryota; kingdom Metazoa; phylum Chordata; class Mammalia; order Rodentia; family Bathyergidae; genus Fukomys; species Fukomys damarensis. The sequence continues at coordinate 36,006,633 of NW_022900922.1, read as the reverse complement.
TGTAACAGTTCCTTTTCTGTTACTATAACAAAATGCCTGAGGCTGTGTAATGATGAAGAACAGGATAATTTATTTCACACTTGTGGAGGCTGAAAATCTAAGATTGGGTGGCCCCATCGATTCTGCTGCTGATGAGAAGCTCATGGAAAATAGCATCATAGTGGAGAAGATCCTATGGCATGGGGAGAACCCAGAGACTAGGGTCAGTCTTGCCTAACTCTGCACTTTCCAGGAACTGGCTCAAGCTGTGAAGCAAACATCAGTCTTTTCCAGGGCAACCCCACCCCAGCCTAACACTTCCTGATAGATCCTGCATCCCAAAGGTACTGCCACCCTTCTGCACCACCATACTGGGTACCAAGCTTCTAGCACATGAGCACAGCCAAACCATGGAAGGCCCAAGAGCTCAGTGCCACCCCCAGGAAAGGGTTCGAACCCAGGATCCTCAGCTTCTCTCTGGTTCAGACACCATGAGCCATTCCCTGAGCACTGGTTGGAATCCTTGTTCCAGGCCCTAGGAACTTCTCTTTCTTGCCGTGGAACTCAGTGTTATATTTCCTTACGTGTGATATTTTATCAGCTGTGTGCGTAGAGGATCTGTGTCTGCTCAGTCCCAGCCTGACCACCGGGTCCCTCCTGGCCAAACTCCATGTCGTTGTCTCCACAGCCCCAAACCCAACAGCCTGCACCTTGGAGGTCCCTGCCCCCGGCAGCTGCCTTCACGGTTCCTGCTGACACATGTGTTCCATGCCTGCTCTTGAGAGCTGCTCCCAGGCCCAGAGCGCTGCTGGGCAGCCTGGTGCATGCTGTAAATACTTGCTCATTGAAGGAAAGTGAGCGGCTTTCAATATTTTGCCACTGACAGCTGGTCCTTGTCCCCAGAAGCCCCTGCACCCTGTCAAGCCGCACAGCAGCAGATGGGAGGTGGGGCAGTGATGGGGAGAACATGCAGGTGCCCAGCAGTGCTTGTGGAGCCTTCCCGGCTGTGGGCAAAGGTGGAAGACATCGCCTCACACAGAGGTCTCCCCGGTCTGCGGACTGAAGCTGGCTCCCACACTGCAGCACTACCCGGGCCTCACCGCCAGTGTCACCAGCACGAACACACAAGTAATTGGTGCTTCTCGTGTATTAGTTCATCGACTTCTCCTAACCCAATGTTTGGCCACAGTGATTCAGAGCTGCTGCCCACGGAGCTCTGCTCCTGCCGCACATGGCAAGTGGCCGGTCCTCGTGTCTCATCAGCCCGTGGGCAGAGGGCGCTGGCCGGAGACCAGAGAGGTTCCGGAACTGGTCCAAGGCCACACAGCTATGAAGTCCTGCCCAGCCTGCTCCTCTGTGTACACCTTTCACACGTGCTATTCCACAGAAACTCTTAGGATCCACTTCTTACAGAGGTGAGCAAAAGGGCTCAGGGAGGTACAGAGGAGCTCAAGATGGTGCCGCCACCTGACAGCAAGGTGCCCTCGGGTGCAGCACCCCGGACACAGTCCACACAGGCACAGGCGCTGTCTCCAGCAAAGGTCCCCTCCTTGGCTCTTCAAAAGTGACCATACTTTAATTTTAAACTTGTGCATGTCAAAGGAAGTTTATGAGGTTGTAATGTGTTTAAATAAAGGAATGCTTTGCCTTGACTGTCATTAAACCTCAATATATTTGTAAAATTTAGATAAGAAATAAATATAAATAAAAGTCCCACCCCTTCCTGCCTGGCCAGCCCTGCAGACCAGAGCTGGGTGTCCTCCTGTTGGGGATAGGGGAGCAGGGCCAGGTGGCTGTGCCCCCACCCCAGCTCTCAGGCCATAAGCAGCACAGGGGCCTTGGCAGGAGGTGGCTGGGTAGTGGCCATGGCAGGGTTGAGGGGCAGAGGCAGAGAAGGCAGGGACAGCACAATGCACAGGACTGGACTCTGGTCCAGGCCCTGGCCCGGCCAGTGCTCTCTGCCCACGGGCTGATGGGAAACGAGGACCAGCCACTTGCCACGTGTGGCAGGAGCAGAGCTCAGTGAGCACAGGCTCAGTACATCAGTGCAAGGCCAGTGACAGACACAGTGAGGGAGGAATAGGACGGGCTTCTTTAGAAGATGAAAGGAAAGAGCAACACCTCCCTCCCCACTGCTCTGGAAACATCCTCCTTCTCTGCCTCTTAAGGTCTGGCTAGAAGGAGGATGCCCAGCCTGCTGGCCCTGCCTGGGTTCAGACCAGAGTCCAGGCCTGGTGGAGCATGGTTTTGGCAGCTGTGGTGAAAGCTGCGTCCTGGAAGGCACCCCCACTCCAAGCTTCCTGGTTACTGCTGCTCCCTGCTGGCCCCGAGTTCTCACAACACCCGGAAAAGAAGCACTGCTGAGGAGCACCAGGCCCTGGGGCTGCACCGAGCGCCTTCGCCCCTACGCACCCTGAAAGGAAGCTGGGTCACATGATGCTAAGCCACAGGTAACACAGCCAGGACACAAGGCTCTGTGTGCGCCAGGTGCCTGGGTTCTCTCAGTGACTAAGTGACAGCAGTATTGTGGTGTGTACTCCCAACACCAGGGAACATGGCCCATGGGGAAGCAGGGCACCACCTGGAAGGGTGTGGAGGGAAGAAAAGAAAGGAACTACTTATAAAACATCTATCCTCAGAGCGGTGGTTTTCAATCTTGGCTGAACAGTAGTCCCCTGGCCAAACTGTAAAGAATCCAGCTGCCCAGGTCCTACCCCTGGACCCATGTGTTTAGCTGTCCCTGTTCCTCCCAAAGTCAGCAAGTCAAAAACATGTTAGGACTCTGAAAGTCACACAGGTCTCACCTTCAGCAGGAGCAGACCAACCCTCGAGGGTTCCACTATGCTACCCCTGTTGCATCTACTTAGCTCTACCACTGTAGTGCAAAAGCAGACATAGGCAGTGCACATGTAAACACCTTCCAGTAAAACTATATTAGGGCTGGGGATTTAGCTCGGTGGTTCCATTGTCTGCTTACCAATAAAACGTTATTAGCAGAAGGCAAAGGCAGGCTGGATTTGGTCAATGGGCTGATGTGTGTCCAGCCCTCATCCAGAGGTGACAGGAAGCTTTTCTGAATCATACCTTCAACATCTCTACATCCTTCAACATTTCCTAATCTCCAACCAAATCATTCATATAATTTCCTGTTAAAGTATTTCCTTGGGGTGGGCAGAGCCAGGAGGTGTGAAGCCAGATGGACTCGGACAGATTACTGCAGCTGGTGAAGGGCACATAGGGTGCTTCCACGCTTCTGTCTACTTTGGTGTATGTTTCAACAGCACAAATGGTTACAGTGGGAGAGAGAGGGAGACAGAGAGAGGAAGCTCCACAGGCAACCACACAATCGGAAGCAAGCAAGGGACAGCAGCACGTGGGGATACTCACGACCAGTAGAGCAGCATGAGGAGGAAGGGGCAGATGATGAGGGCCTGCAGCACCTGCCAGTCCCGGCACAGGGCGGCCAGCCCAGGCATGAGGAACTGGCCTGCCATGGCCACAAAGCTCGCCACCATCGTGATCATGAACCGTTTCCCAGGAGGACACAGCTCTATTCCTGGAAGACAGAAGCATGGGAGACGTGAGCGCCCTGCCGGATGGCCCTGTGGGGCACAGTGATATCTCCACCAGGGACCCAAGGGCTGATGGGAAAGGGAGCAAGATCACTGTTCAAGGTCACAAAGCAAGTTGGCAGCAAAACTGTGGTTCAGAGGCTCTCATCTTGGAAACGAGGAGGCCTGGAGGTTGAGGGACAGTCTTTGCATCGCCCATTTCCCCTTCCTATGCTCTTTGGACGCTACTTAATTCACTGTACAGTGAATTTGCAGCATGTTAGTGCTGTCCCCATTCCTTCCCGGCCAGAACGCAGCACTGGGGACCTTCTCGTCTCTGGGTGTGGATCCAGGGTCACCTATGGCCTCTGTCCCCACCAACACTGTGCCCCCTGCTCCAGGCTCCCTGTGAGTTCCGGGCAGCCTGCTCCCCTGCGAGACCTAGACAGACTGAAAGCTGAGTCTGAGTTCATCTGTGTAAACACCATTAACCACAAGCCCTGAACAGGGTCAGATCATGCAGGGATGACCTAACTAGGAAACGCCTTCATCACCCCAGAATCTGCTGCCCACTGTCCTGGGCATCCGTCCCATCTTGGCTGCTCCCAAAGGAAAACCAGGGTCTGTCTTCAACAAACATCCCCTGAATGGAGGGAGGCCTGGTTCCTCTTCTGTGCAAGAATCCATTCTTTTAATTTAAACTTGAGTAAAAAGACGGCCCCCAAATTGTAATTTGTAGTACTCAAGTGACAACCAACACAGACCTACTGCACAGATCCCTGTAATAATGGCCTAGAATAATGAATTCTAGAAAAACCAGCTGGGTTTTAGTATTGTTTCCCTATAGAGTATGCAAGTTTATTTGCTACTCTTTTACAATATGCAGTATTCCTGAAAGTTTTCTTTCATGCTTTTTACTGGTTTTTTTTTGGTACCGGTGATCGAACTCCAGTCCTTGTGCTTGCAAGGCAGGCAGTGGAAACACTGAGCTAAATCCCCGGCTCTCTTTCGTGCTTTTTAAAAGGTGTAGTTAAAAAGAAAAAGAAGAAGAAAGCTCTGTAGGCAAAACACTTCATGACTCTGTGTCCAGAGAATGCTCCAAGGGTGGCTTTTGTGGATGGTCACAGTCACCCATCTGCTAAACCAATGTCCAGAGACTGTGGCTGAGGCAGGAAGGCAAAGGTGGAGGAGGAGGCAGACCACAGGGGGATAATTAGGCTCAACTGCAAGGATGTTATCAGTCCTGGCCAGGACGGGGCACTGTGCCAGCCGATACCTCGCCAGCTCATCTTCAGGAAAAGATAATAATGTCACTGGAACTCTATTCGGCCACAAACAGTCACCATCATTGTTATTGGTGAGCAGGAGATAAACCTGGTTTCCCTGAATGGAGCTTATAAAGAGCCTTTCTGTTGTTTAATTAGGAAAATGGGCTTAAACAGCCCCTTCTGGCTATTTGCTGGGATGCTGTTCCCTTCAGTACCATCCGCCACTCACTTAAGAGATTACCCCCTAGCAGCGCCCAGGCATGGCATTTCTGTCTCCCAAAATAATAAGGAAAAGTCTTTCCAGAAAAGACTAACAGCTGTAGGTTCTAGTTTTCACTTAGTAAGCAAAAGCACTAGATCTGCTACCATGGAAACCAGAAATCACATCAGCCACAGTAGGTTCAGTGCTTGAAAGTGTGGGGCAGACAGGTGTCAGAGACGAAAATATGGTAGCTATGTCACTTTTAGACGAAGTCGGAGACCTCATGTCAAGAAGCATGATGGCTTCACATCACTGAGTTTGCCAATATGGCAGGTGTCACATGTTACTTGTGGGTTTTCTTTTCATTACTTCTTCTAATTTAGTGATACAATATGTATGAGAGTATTTAAAACTACAGCAGTCCCCCTTTATTTGTGGTTTTGTTTCCCACCATTTCAGTTACCTGCAGTCAATCATGATATAAATAAAGTGAATGAAAAATTCGAGACTAAACACTCCTTAAGCTTTACGCCACATGGCAGTCAGGGCAGTGTGATGTGGCCTCGTGTCCTTCTGCTCACTGAGGAGTGAATTTGTCCAGCGTATCCATGCTGTATATGTTACCCACCCATTCGTCCTTAGTAGCCATCTTGGTTATCAGGGTGACTTTTGTGGTGCCCAGCACTTGTGTTCAAGTGACCAGTGTTTTATTTCATGATGTCGCAACTCAAGAGTAGTGATGCTGGTGATTCAGATGTGCCAAAGAGAAGTGGTAGAGTGCTTCTTTTAGTTGAAAAGGGGAAAACTCTCAATAATGAAAGAAACAAAACCTAGATGTTGAGGTTACTAAGATGGATGGCAAGAATAAAACACATGTGAGGCTTCAGGCACGCACTGGGAATCCTGCAATGTATCACCCATGGATAAACCAGGGGCCAGTATTCAGTTCTTTTATCATAGGTCCGCCTTGAGATGTCCAACCCCACAAATTAATCTACACTTATGAGGTATCATGCAAAAGGATCAGGAACAAAGCTCAGAGTTTGCAGATGATCAGGAAAAATGGTCCCTTGATGGGTGCGTGATCATACAGTCTGACTTCAGTCTCTCCTGGCTGCAGATGAGTTGCTGCTATGGAGCATCCCAAACCTCATGCATTGGGGGTGGGTTCTCATTGCAGCAGTGTTCAGAGCTGATGCTCTTTGGAAAGGTGAGTGGGTCACAAGGGCTCTAACTCCATCAGCAGATTAAGCCTTAGTGAGATCATAATTGGGGAATAATGGAAACTTCGGAGCTGGGTCCTAGTGAAGGGGGTGGGCCGTGAGGGGGCGTCCTTGTGGACAGTATCTCAGCCCTGGTCCTTCCTCTCCAGCTCTTTCCCTTCCTTTCTGCTTCCTGGCAACTGTGAAGTGAGGAGTTTTGCTTCATTACATCCTTCTGACACAATATTCTGCTGCATCTCAGGGCCACAGCCATGGAACCAGCTGACCATGGACTGAAACCTCTGAAACCAAGAGCCAAAATAAATCTTTTCCTCCCTTCAGCTGATTTTCTTAGTTATGCTGAGAGTGGTAGAAAGTGGGCTAACACAATGGTCAGTAATGACAATTGCTAAGTTGTTTTAGGGTTTCCTGCCTCCAGGACCTTGCTACCTCTCCCAAAAGTGGTCTGAGTGACCCTGTAACTTCGCCCAACCCGAAGTGGGGTCTCCAGTCTGTAGTGCCAGCATCACACTGGTGCTTGTTGGGAAGGCAGAGGCCCAGGGCCTGCTCAGTCCTGCAGAACCAGCACCTGCATGGGAAGTCACTCTTTGGCTCTGCGACAAATGAAAAATGTAGTAATATAAGGGGGGACACAGTTGCGACCATTTTCAGGTAACTTCTTTTTGGCCTTGAGTCACCAGAAATTCTTTCCAAATTGACTGAAATCGACTATGTTCTGCAGGTGGCTATACTTTTTTTTTTTTTTTTTTTTTTTAGAAAGCAATTATCATGGGAACTGCGGGCACTTTAGGGTTCCCATTAATCACACATTCCCTTTGGAAGGTGAGAAACCAGATTTTCTAAAGTGGGAGAGAAAGCTCCCACCAGCATATGGAAGCCTCAGGCCTGGTGTCTGTCAGGAGGGGTGGGCCGTGGACTTGAAAGATGCGGAAAGGTGTCCCAGTCCCCATGCCCTCTTGGGGTCTGGTTGTTTCACAGAGTAGGCTGCCATGGGCAGGCATCCACAGTACTCCTGGAGGACTTGGCTCAGCCCTCTGCCCTGACATTTCTTAAAGTCAACTTCTCTGTCAGTGGAACCAACCCAAATTGTCTAAGTAGTTTTTACTGATGCACAGCAAGACTCCTCCCTTTGATTTTGTGAAACGATAAACTGTCATGATAATGAAAATCCAATTCAGGTGCCCAGCATGCCGTGTTAGAACTGCTGTGGTCAAGATCTGGATTCTGGAGCCAGAGGTCTTGGGTTCAAATCCTACCCCTGGTACTTGGAACCTTGATTGTATCACTTAGGAGCTTTGTGCTTCAGTTTTCTTAACTGCAAAGGGGTATATGAGCATTAAACAGACAGTGCTGGGCACAGGAAGTCTACATACAGCCATGGAAAAACGTTATAAGCTTAGTGGGCTTCCTTGAGGCCTTGAGCACGATGAGGTCTAATGTTTGTTATAAAGGAAAAGAAAAATAACCTACAAGGACAGCTCATGTACTTACTTCTGCATGTATCTTATTTTGTGGTGATTCTCTTACACCTAGAAGCAATCCACTATTGAAAAACAGAATCAAGGGGTGGGGGTATGGCTCAGTGCCAGGGCTCTGTCTGGCATGTGTGAGGCCCTGAGTTTGAGTCCCAGCACCACAAAAAAGCCAAAACAAGAAACCAGAACTGAGCAAAGCCAAGAAACCGCATCCAAAATCCCCACTGACTTTCCCCCAACACCTCGATGTGGAGGCTGACCAATGTTTAGAGGTGAGATAGGCCTTGGCACGGAGCAGAGAGGTGCTGAAGGCTCTGAGAGCGACATGACAAGTGGCCGAGATGGAGCCCTGGCACCTGGTCAGTGTATTGAGGGCCGCGGCCGTGGTGGTCTGAGCACGGGGCATGGGGGGAGCGGGGTAAATGGGACACACAGGCCCTTGAGGGGACAGAGGAGGGAGCCAGAGGGAGGGAGGCATCCAGGCCTGCTTGTTACCAGGGGCTGTACAGTGATCCTCGGAGGGAGGGCCGGAGCACCAGGCCACTGTCCCAGCATTCAGTCGGACACGGACCAAAGGGGCTTGGGTGTGGCTCTGCGGCAAGGCACTTACAGTACTGGGGACTGAATCCAATGCCTTCACGGTGAGCCATTTCCCCAGCCCTTCACTTTTTCTTTTTAAATTTTGAGACAGGATCTTGCTAAGTTGCTGAGGTTGCCCAAGCTGGAATTAAACTTGTGATCCTCTTGCTTCTGCCTCCCGGACATGCCTTCCTTAATGTATGCAGAGGAGACCACACAACAGTTCTGAGACTGGGTAAAGACATGTGGTCCAGACACTGGCTTTTATGTTCGTTTTAGGAACAAGAAGGCCGGCAGATGATTCTCTGTCCCATCTACCTCCTCCGTAGCAGGGACAGGAAGGCCAGGGTAAGGAGGGCTCCCAAGGCCCTGTCCATCTCTAGAATCCCTTACTCTTGCACATTGGCCATGAAGAGAATCTACAGGAGATGACCACCTTTCAAATTTTGGCCCATTTAAAGTGACAGCTTCAGAGTGGACCGAGCAGGACCCCCACGTGGTCTGCTCGCAGGGTCTGAGGGTGCAGAGCCCCAGTGGTGGGTCCTGGTGGGTCCTGGTGGCTCCATCACCTGATCCATCCCACACCCTGGGCTGGTGACAGACACCCTTGGATGCTGGGTGTCCCGGATGTGCTGAGGCACAAGGTGCTGAAGAGGATGCAAGATGTGGCACAGAGTACTCACAGACCCCCAAATGTGCACTGCCACATTCTCCTCGTGCTGACACCAGTCGCTGGAGTCCTCCTGTATTCCCTCCTTCTCACTGGTGCTTGGTCTGACGGGGCTTCAGAAGCCCACTGTTTTGTTAGGAGTACAGTGGACCCTTGAGTTATGACTGGCCCCATGAAGGAACAACTTGGGGTTATGACTGGAATTTTAGTTTTAATTTATGAACAAAGTCTTGAGTTACGATCCAAATGCCAGCTGTTTGTGCTCCCAGATGGTCTCAGATAGAGACTTAACCCTTAAAGAGTTCTGGAAGGAACATGACAGCATCCTTTCCTGTACTGGGTTAATGAGAAATCCTAGTCCAGTGTCTCTCTAAGTCATCTTAGAGATCTGCCTGTACATAGGAAAGAGACTGAAGGCTGTGCAGAGGAGCCTGAGCCTTCAGTTGACCAACTTGATTACAACCAGCTCTTGTGAACAAATTGAGTTGGTAAGTCAAGGGTCCACTATATTTAATGACCAATCATGAACTTAGAAATTCCTTGTCTGCTATGTTAATTTCTCCTCTTTTCTTCTCCTCTTCCCTTCCTCCCTCCCTCCTTTCTTCCTTTCCTTTCCTTCCTTCCCCTCTCTCCCTCTCAGTCTTCCTTCCTGTCTTCCTTCCTTCCTTCCTTCCTTCCTTCCTTCCTTCCTTCCTTCCTTCTCCTTCCTGCCTTCCTTCCTTCCTTCCTTCCTTCCTCCTTCCCTTGCTGGGGATTGAACTCAGGGCCTTGAGCATGGCAAGCAGGTGCTATACTATACCTTTGTGCTATATCTGGGCCTTCATTATTTTTAAATCCCCTATTTGCTGCTCCCTAGACACAGTCTATGGTAGACATTATCAATCCCACAACAGCAGGCCCCATGCTGTCTGCCTGGCACCATCCCTGAGGCAGCTGCTGAGTTGCCGCTGGCTAAGAACTCTGCCGTGTGTATTCCAACACAAGCCCGCAGGATCTTGGGGAGGAGCCCTGGTGAAACACTCAGCTCCGTGCTGGTGGTGGCTGGTACAGCTCATCCCTGTCTTGGGAGTCTGAGGTATCTGCCTGCCAGGAATCTCAGGCAGAGAACGAGAATGCCACCCCTATAGACACACACCGATCTGCCCGTTTGCTGGCTTCAGTAATTATGCATCTAAATTGAAAAAGCCACCCCAAACATCTGGAAGTAGTCTTACAAACTACATGCCCCACCTTCCTGTAATATGTAAGAGAATGAAACACAGCCCCTGTTCTTCTTAAACACCTTGTTTGTTTTGGGATGCTGGGGATGGAACCCTGGGCCTTGTGCATGCGAGGCAGGTGCTTTAACACTGAGCTGTACCCCAGCCTTAACACATTTAAAAACCTTTGTGCCCACTGGCTTAAAGGACGTATCTATTTTTCTGGAATTGCTAAGTGTTCCCGGCTTCTCTGAAATGAGTCCACAGTGTTTCTCCTGATTGGAGTCAGCTAGTCACAAAGGAATACGCTAAGTTGGCTGGCAATATTTAAACCAAGAACCAGGAATTCCAAGATTCCACGTCCTCGGAATAAAGCGTTCCTTGCAGGGGACAGGTTGAAGCAGGGCCCGTGGAAGGCGGGGACTCAGGTTCCTTTCCTGCCTCTGCCAGGCTCTGAGAAGTCAGTCGTCTCCTGGTGCTTCCGCGGACTTGGCTCTGAAGGAGGTAGTGGTGGCACAGACAACGGTCTCCGAAAACACACTGCATAGCTGAGCAGCCTCCAGGATGTGGGGGCTCGGAGCCCAGATGCACAGCTGGGCTCCCAGAATGCACAGGCTGTGCTGGGGCTGCTTTCCCTAATCCTTCCACCTCCTGTTCTCCCCTCTCCTCCTCCAATATCTCAGGGGAGGAAATGGGGGAGGGCAGGGAGGACGCTGCTTTTCCAACAGAGCTGGGGTCTGCCCTGCTTAGGCACCCACTGCCGCAGCCGGCTCTTGCTGGGCCTGAGGTGCAGAGCTCCCGCTGCAGCCACCAGAGGCTCTGGGACACAGACCCCTCTCCGGCCGCTCCTGGCCAGGGCGCCTCTGCTTGCTGCCTGCCTCGCTGCCTGTGACAACGGGAGTCTCTGTACCTCCTTCCCGCCACTCGGCAAGCTGTGCCCGGAAGCAACACCCCTGGGTAAGTATCACTGTGGGCAAGGACACAGCCCAGGAGCCTGGAGAACAGACCCCTGGCCATGTGATTGTGGGATTCCTTATTACAGCAAGAGGGGCTGAAATTGTGGGCCACGGAGACCCAAATAGCATGCGAAGGCCCGACTGCAAAAGGTATTATTATCGCGGTGGCTTCCGCCATGCCCTTCCCCCAGGAGACTTCGTTTTACTTCAGGTCCGACCTGCCAACCCTCAGGCGTTGTTGGAAAGATTTTTAAGTGTCCCCTCCTTTAAAAAGAGCAAATAAAAACCAGGGAAACTGTAAATATTTCCCACAAGTTACATTCCAGGGCCAGCCAACGTGGACATGTGTCACTTAAGTGCTCAGGTGCAGAAGGGTTGATCAGTGCCCGGTGGGTACAGCAGAGGCGTGCGGTGCCCAGGCTCCTCGGCAGGTGGTGTTCACCGTGGAGGCACTGTGTGGGGCTTCTTCACGGCCAGTTTCCGGAAGAGGACCGAAGCTCAGCACCGTGAAAGGGCTCCGGTTCTGCTCAGGCACGGAAGAAGAGTACTTCTGGGTGAGGAGATAAATCCACAAGGATCCTAGGTAAGCTCCCTGGTGCGCCCTTCTCTGTGGTTTCTGCAGCCACCAGGCACCGTCCTCCCGCGGGAGACCAGTTGGTGGCGCTGTCGGGGAGGCCTGACATCCTCGAAGCTTCCCCACATCCGTGTCCTGTCCCACGTGTACGCAATGAACATATTCCAAGGCCACAGCAGCCGTGAAACTCAGCAGGAGCCTTAGAGCTCGGTTTCCTTCCCAGGTAATACATTATTTCTACAGCTGTACGAATTTTCTCCAAAACGAACGCGATGACTCAGAGGAGGAAGGGGGATTTGTACGCCCCTAATGTTTCCGCTCAGCCTGGAGGACAGGGTTCTGCTGGCAAGGTCACAGCCCTGTAGCAAGATCCTCACTTGGGACCAGGTCAGAAGTGCAAATTCCAGGGCCCTCTCAGCCTACAGAGCCAGAAACGGGGGCTGGGCCCGGCCTGCACTCTGGGGCAACAGAACCCACAGGGGTTCCAATTTTCTCACCCCATTTTAGAGGTGACCAAACACACCCAGACAACTCTCACTCTGCATTTCTATAAGGGCCCCCTGGTAATGAAGCTGCTGGGTCAGAGACCCCTGTGGAAACCGTGCTCTCCACACCTCAGGTGGGGTCTTCCACAGTTCAGCGCTGGGGTCCCGTAATGGATTCATCTTCTCTCTACAGCATTAGCCTACTAAAACAGGACAAGGCTGCCTCAGTGCTTGTAATGCCTGTTGGCCTACCGGCCTTGGAATAATTAGATGTTTGCTTTTTGGCTTCCACCAGACATGTGACTTTTTCTTTCCTTCACTGAAAAAATAATTCTTCCAATGTCGGAAGCCCAAGGCGAGCAGACGCATAAAGGACCTGGAGGTGCAAAGCTTCTCAGCCTGTTTCAGATGAAGGCAGCTCAGAAGACACGGAGGGCAGGTGGAGTCAAACGCCAGGCAGACAAGGACACAAGGCTAGTATGAGAGGTGCAGCTGTAGCAAATCGCCCTGTGTAGCCTTCTGTAAAGATCTTTAGGTGCAGTTAGAAAATAAAGCGCTGTCGAGGTCACACAAAACACGGCTGGGGTCAGAGGCCCACCGTGTGCTGCCCGTCAGCCACTGATTCTTGCCCAGCCTGCTCATTTTATTGAAGGGGAAAATAAGGTCACAAAGTCAGTTGTTAGCAAAGCAAAACACAATTTCCAAGCCTGGGGCTCTCTGGACCTCATCACATTGCCTTTGGAGAACTTATGTCACTGGGATTGCTTTTGGTTTATTTTTAAATGGAGGTTACAATAAAGACAAAGATCAAACTTGTTAGGATACCCGGAAGCTAAAATTAGCTTCCTCCCCCACCAAGGCGGGAAAACCCCTTTGTGCTATATTTAACTTCATGGGCTTCAGCCCACCAAACGGAGGGTCAGCTCAGGCCAGCAGCTAGAAGGGGTTGTTCACGAGGAAGGTCTGCGGTGAAGGAAAATGCTGGCTGGGGCGAGCTTTCTCCCAACCCAAGTGACACAATGTGCCCGCAGCATCTCCAGAAACTTCTGAGATGGTCTATGACCGAGTGCCTCCTCGATCTGGCGCCTCTTGTTTTGACAGAGCTTGTGGCCTGCAGTCTCTGCCTTGGAATGTTTGGCGCACAGGGATGGGCGCATGAGAAATTTGACACTACTGTGCACTAGTTTGCAGCCAAGTCGGGCTGAGAATTCATCATCTCTGCAGTGAGCTCCTCCTGCCCTTGTCCTGGTGTGGAACAAAGACGCAGAGCCCTGGGCTCTCGAGTCCCACGCAGGGCACTCTGCGGGTCCAGTCCTGCTCATCACACCCACGCCCTGCTGTGGCGTAGCATGGGCTCAGTAAATAGATGCTGAGTAAAACATTTATGACCTTCAAGTACCAGAACACTCCCCAGCTTAAGTCCCCCAGCGTTTAAGCCAAATTTCCCCCACAGTTGGACCCCACTGACAGCTGTGTGGGCTCAAGGCAGCCACTGACCCTCTTAAAAACTTCAGCCGGGCTAGGGATTTAGCTCAGTGGTTCTGCTGCCTGCCTCCAAAGCACAAGGACCTGAGTTTGATCCCCAGTACCAAAAAAAAAAAAAAAAAAAAGAAAGGGAGATAGAGGGGAATGAGGAAAAAGTAATTAAAAAAGAAATTAAGATGTTAGGGCCCGGGATTTAGCTCAGTGATTCTGCTGCCTGCCTTGCAAGCACAAGGCCTGAGTTTGATTCCCCATACCAAACAACAACAACAAAAACTCCAGCCATCTTTAAAATGAGGATTATGTACTTCTTTTGGAAGCTGGTCTCTTTCTGTCTCCTGGGAGGGCTCTATCTGTCTCTCCACTTCTAAGACACATAAGCTTACAAGTGAGCGGACTCGAATCTGGGCATCCCAGAAGTGACTGCTGGAAGTTAGAGAAAATGCCCACACAGACATCTGCATCTCACCCAACCTAGCAGTGAAGCAAATGTTTCCCAACAATCCAGGAGCACTGGAAGTCAGAACTGGCTTGTGACCCTCTACTGGGGGTGGCTGGAGGAAGGAGACAGTGTCTCCCTGTCATACCCATTTCATTCTTACCTGGCTATTGCAATTGCTTCTTTTTCTCATTCACTCGTTGATTTTTGAGACGAGGCCCTACTATGTTGCTCAGACTGGCCCCAAAGACCTGCACTAAAGTGATCCTCCTGCCTCAGCCTCTCCAGTAGCTGGGACTACAGGAATGTGCCACGGTTGACAGCTTACACTCCTAATGGGAATTCCGTCAAAGTCCTTTCCCCAAACTCATCCAACACAGTGCTGACAGGTTACTGCTCCCTAAGGCACAGCTCTGCTCTGTTTTCACACTGCTGAACATGGAAGTCTGAATGTGAACCATTCATGGTTCTCCATGGTGTCATCTCAGTCCACCTTCCCTGGCCAATTCTTTTCTCTTTCTCTGCTTTCCCGACGTAACTCAATGTTTCAGGCAAACCCGGTGGTTCTAAGCCGGGTGCGCCCCTTTCCCCCAGACCTTCCCTAGCAGGCTCCTCTGCCTCCATCCAGCCCCTCTCCCCACACCTCAGTGACAGGCCCAGTCACCCTTTGCCTCCCTGTTCCCCAGGATTTCCGAGGAGATGGAGCCTCTTCCTTTGGACCCCTGTTATGGCTAACATGATTGTCAACTTGATCGGACTGGGAAATGCCTAGGAAATCAGTAAAGCATACTTTTGCTTCTGGGTGAGTCTGTGAGAGTGTTTCCAGAGACAAGGGCAGAGGGGACAGCAAACCGAGAGGAGAGACCCGCCCTGAATGTGGGCAGTACCATCCAACAGCCTGGGGCCCAGCTGGAGCAAAAGCACAAGGAAGAGGAAGCCACCGGCACTGCAGTTCTGGCTGTCTCTCTCCCTGCTTTCCAGTCACCACGAGGCGAGCAGCTTCTCTTGCCGTGGTGTTCTGCCTCCCCACAGGCCTAGGAGCCACGGAGCCACCCGACCATGGACTGAAGCCTCTGAGACTGTGAGCCAGAGTAGACTTCTCCTCTAAGTTGGTTATTCTCAGGAGTGATGTCACAGCAATAAAAAGCTGAGGAGCACAGCCCCAGAGCCACAGTCCAGAACCTGTTCTCACATCCCCTTCCCACAGCTCTGAAAGGAAAATCAGGCTGGTGGCTTGTGTCCCTCTGAGTGTCAAGCACGGTGTTCATACTTAGCTGTCACAAGCACTTGCTCAGTCAAAACTGCACAACTGTGAGAGGCACAATTCTCCTTGGACCAGTCTGGGGTGTGTAAATTAAGAAATCACTGCAGCTTTTATGAACACACTTACACAAAGGCACAGGCTCTACTGCTCCCCGCAAATTCTGAGTTCGTCAGAGCTGCCTGAGGTGGTGTCTTCATAGGACCACTGCTTTCAGGGAGTAGCTGCCACCCAAGGCAGAGGACGATTTATGGAGCTGCTAGTGGCGAGGGCGGGATAGCAGTTATGCAGAGGGCCTAAGTATGTCCGGCACTAGGCATGCTGCCTTTTATTTCTATACTTGCAAGAACCTAGGAAGGCAGCAATTATCTCTTTTAATACTTTTAGTAGATAGGGAGGTCGGGCAGGGTGGTAGAGAGCATGGGAGCGGCCAGCCATGCCTTAGGTGACCCTAGAGACCTGTAGCTGTTCTCTCCATCGCTGCCATGGCAGCCTCCTGCCATTTGGGTCTCACATCCTGCAGAACAGTGATCCCAGTCTTGATAAAAACAAGAGCAGCGTGTTTCCTCCTGCTTTCCTCCCTGTCCCAGTCTGATCTCCACCAGCCAGCCCACAGGCCTCAGAAGCGCACAGATGGTGACGCATCTTCAGAGACCATCGGGCTCTGCCACTGAGCCTTCTGTGTTCTGCTCCCGCCCTGGCCCTGTCTGCCAGGGGTGAGAGTTGTAGTTTCCCCTCCCACAGTGCCCGGGAGAATCTGAGCATCCCTACACAGATGACTGCAGTTCAGATGATGGTGCCCACAAGAGTCCATCTTCCCTTTCCTCTCCTCCCTGAGAGCATCTCCTGGTCCCCACCAGAATCGCCACTGAGCCGCAAGGAGCCAGTGCTCTGAAATGGGCTGGAATCTCTACTTTCCGAGTACCAGCCATGTGACCCTGACAGAGGTGTCTAACATGTCCTGGCTCCCTTATGAAACGATAACAGGTACTGTTTGGAAAAACTGCTCACAAGAGTTAAAATGACACTAAGCAAAATGCCTGCACAGAAAGAGCACTTTATAATAATGGTCAGGGACACAGCCAGAAAGCCCTGTGGGCCTGGAGACTTGATGGCTACCATAACAATGTCTAAGACAAAATGTCCCTTTATTTCCCAGTAACTGTGACATAAATGAACTTTTGTGAAAGTTTATAACTCTTGCAAAAGTTGGGGGCTTTCTGCATAATAATGGCAACTCACAAGGCGACCTCATTTCTAACCACAGTATGAGGACTTGCTGAGTGTCCCTTTGTGGAAAGGGGGGGAAAAATATTTTCAAGGTCCCATGTGACAAAGCACGAGAAAACTGGCATGGCAAATTCATGAGACAACAGTGTGCAGTGCTCATGGAAAACAGATGGGGCTGGGGGCTCTGGGAAAGGACTGCCCAGTGATGCCAAAGACAGGAGAACTCAGAGACATGAGAACACATAGACTGTCACCAGGGGTCTGTGGGTCTTGTTGTCATCAGGGTGGGAAGGATGCACCTAGCATTTGAAAACAGAAATGCAGGCAGTACGGGTTAAAGTAGGGTCCTGTTTGCACAGGTGTTCCTTCCTTAAGGCTCAAGTCGAAGGGCCTGTCTGTTTTGTCCCCCGGGAAGGTGGGCATTGCCACCGTGTATGGCAGCTATGGTACGGTCTGGTCACTTCCTGGCACTGAGGTCAGCCCACTGTAAAGTTGGGGTTCTATGGCTCCTGTCAGTCTCGCCCCAAAGGAAATGCGTCAGGACCTGCAGCTCTCTGTGCAGTGAGGTCTCCACGCTGGTGCCTGGGAGAGGCTATACCAGTGCATGGCACCTCTGAAGCCCTCCGAGTCCAGTGGGAAGAATGTTTGAGAAAGCTTTTCCTCTTGTTAGGTTGAGAGGGAAAATGTTAAATACAGAGGATTGAGATATTGGAGAAGTTTTGCCATCGAAACTCAATTTTTGTTGTCCCTAAGATTTTATTCCCAAAGCTGAACTTTTACGTCATGCAAGAGGCTAATTCAAGGTGAAGTTTCAAAGACACATTGGAGGCTCCATTTGAGTCAGATGACTGTCAGGCCTCACTGGAAAATGCCTATGATGCATTAGTCTTGTTCTCTCCCCACTTGGGGTCCACAACATGAAAACACAGAAAAAAAAATCATAGCATTCTTCCACTTGGGACATAAGGCCACAGTCATTGCTGATTGTTTTTAAGGGTGACATTCAGATGGAAATGCTGTCATACAAAGCCACCTCAGATGTCTGGGGAGGAGGGTTCAGCCAGCCCCTCTGAGTCACACTGGGCTGCCTTTGATCAAACTGACAAAAGAAAAAAGAGGCAAAAGACAGCAGAAACTAGGAGAAGAATTCATTCATCATCTATTGTGAGGAGACATATCTTGGGGAAGGACCAGGGAGAGAAAAGCAAGCCCAGGCCCTGCATGACCTTCGCCACATTTGGTTTTGAAAATAAAACTCGAGTATTGTGCCTGATGCAAAATAAACGTGCAAATTCTTGAAAGAAAGCAGATTAAAAAAAAAAATCAAAATTTAAATCTCCATATTTTTTTTCTCTCTTCCTAAACAAATTGTAGGACCCAAGTGCTAAATATATTCTGATTTATGGATATAAGAAGCACTCTGGCCAGAGAGTTAAGAAAGGAGTCCTAGTCTAGCAAGTCCTAACCCTGCATTTTATTCCTCTGGGTGAATAATAGGCATTTGCATTCTATGTGGGTCTGCTCTGTGACGGATCTCTGAATTTCAAAGCAAACCCAGTAGGGTTTGGTATTTTAAGGACATGTCTGCTTAACAGGATTCTACTCCTTCTGAAAGATACCAACACAATGATGACGGGTGGAAGGAATGTCTCAGCGCAGGGAGGCAGCCTCATGCTCCTCCGGAAATGGAACACATTATGCAGCAAGCCCCAGAAGCTGTGAAAGTGAGGGCATCCCGGCCGGTCCCCTCCCGGCAACATACACTCTTGCTTTTTCCCCTTTCTGTCCGCAGGGGTCTCCGATCACAGTGCTCCTTAGCGTGCTTCCCTGACCTTCTGCAGCAAGTTCCGCTGGGGCCTGCCCCAGATCCGCAGAGACAGCTTCAGGATGGAGCTCGGGAGCCGAGCTCGAAGGGGGTCCCGGGAGGTTCTGGGGCATGTGCAATCCGAAGACCCTTTACCTTCAAGTGTCGGCAGATCTCGGGGGCTGTTCACCAGCTTCAAGCCGTCCTCACAGCCACAGTGTGTTCACCGCAGTGCAGGGGAGGAATGAAGTTCCCTCCTCAGGCTCCCTGCTCGGGGCCGTGGCTCAAGGGGAAAGATGAGAAACAGGCACTGGGAAAGACAAAGCTGACGCACACAGCTACGTCTTGAGAGCTGCGGTTTGGATCCTTGGGGTCTCCCAAGGCCATGTGTCCAAGGCTCCGTCCTCAGGGTGGTGCTGTTGGGAGGTGGTGGAGCCTTCGAGAGGGACACAATGAGAGATGTTTGGGTTCTGGGTGTCCTCAAAGGGACTCTGACTCCTTCTTTTGGTCTCTGGTCATGAAGTGAGTGCTTTCTCTATTACATGTTCCTACTATGAAGTGTTGCCTCTACACAGGGTCAGAGCAATGGGGCTGACACACCATGGATGGAAAGCTCCAACCCTGTGAGCCAAAATGCACCTTTCTTCTCTATAAGGCGATTCTCTCTGGTATTGTGTTGCAATGATGGAAAGCTGACAGACACACAGAGCTCTCAAAGCAGCTCAAAGAAGAGGTTAGAACCTGCGGCCTTATTTACCATCTCGACAAAGGGAGGGAGTGGGGTTTCCAAAGGGTAATAAATGGTGAGAAATGACTAAGAAAGACAGGGAAAGATGCCCAGCGCAGGAGTGCTTGGCCGAGGCAAGGCTCTGGAATTGACTTAGCTCAGTGACACCAGTCACTGCCCCTGGCAGGGGGATCCTCCTTTACAGACGCATTCATGGTGGCTGAGTCCCTTAGGAAGGCTCTTCTTTAGGTGGAAGACAGTAGCACACACAGCCTTGTCCTGCATCTGCTGGTTTGCAAAACCATCAGCTTAAAACGAGCCTGAAGCCCAGCACATGCTCCGGATTCTCTTGCCAGGTTGGTAACTGATTCAGGGGGCCTGAGAGGCTTTTTATCAAGTGGGCCCAGGACATCCATGCACACCTGTTCTGAAACCGATTTATCCTTTAGGAACAAATCAAACAACCCCTGCCAGCACTACCCCCCATTCCCATCATTTTAGCATACTGTCTTTATTCTTAGTTATCTTTTTTTTAAAGTCAGGCTAGCATAATTTATTACCATGACTAGCCTTTAATCAGCTAAGCTTATTTGGGAGCGAGGGCTCTGGTGTTTGCCGAGACATAATTAAACGCGCAGCGAGCAGCCAATTGTCTGTGGGACCACAGGTTGCTCTGGAATTGTCCATCTGCTTCCAGACATAATGGACGTGATTGACGCCCCTGGGGAGCAGCCGGGGGAGACCCACTGTAGAGCTCATCACTTTCAAAACCGGTGCCTACTAGAGAGCAGCCCCCCTACTTGGGAGGAGGAAGCAGGCTCAGCTCGAGAAGAATGGGCCGCAGGCATGAGATGGCGGAGGAAGCATTGTACATCCTATAAATATTTAGAAGAGCATTCCCGCCAGTAAATTCTAGGCTTGACTCATTTATTCCTAAGTTAGGAAATCCTTTGGGAGGACTTTTGCCAAGGTTATGGTACATGAATTACAGTACACAGCCCCATCCCTGATAGCACTGGGGAACATCTTCATTTCTGTAGCTTTTTCTTCCAGAAAGACACTGCCCAATACTATAGTCACATATGGCTACTTAAATTCAAACTTAAGCCAAATTGAATAAATTTAACATTCAGCCTTTCAGTTATACCAGCCACATTTCAAGCATTCTGTTGGCGAACACTGATCTAGGATTTGATGTTAAAATGTAGAAGTGAAGATTACTTTGCTTGCATTCTCAAGAATATGGATGTAGGAAGGAAGGGAAAGCCAAAGTTTAAGAAAATTTAGTTATGTAGTATTTCACAGGTGTTAAAAAAGTATAAGTAATAATGGAGAGCAGTTTTGTTCCTCAATGCTAAACTTGGTCCAATATTTATACTTGTGTCTTTGTCTTACGTTGTGATAATAAAACAACAGAGGCTGGGTGCTTTATAAAGAAAGGAGGTTTATTTCACTTAGAATTCTGGTGAGTGCACCCTCACTGCACCCAGGGGGTCACCCTTACTTCGTCTCAGCATGGTGGACAAGTAGAAAGGGAACCAGGAGTGTAGAGAAGGAGCCAGACACATGAAGTGGCCTCAGTTTCTAAGAACCTTCTCTTTTAAGAACTAACTGCTCCTCTGAGAACTGCATAAATCCTTTCCAAGATGGTACCCGAAAGATGTAGTCAACTTTCAGTGCCACCCATCTCTGAACAATCCATCATCTTTCAATACCATTCCACTGGGGGTAAAGCCTCTAGTGCATGAACCTTTGGGGGACAGACTCCTCAAACCAGATAAAACTATAGGATTTTCCTTCCCTTTTTTCAAAAGTGAAAATAAGAAAGAGGACATGGCAGATATAGTACAAGTCCAACTGGGTTCTTTAATGAGTCTAACAAGCCCTCTATTGAAAAGTTCAAAGATACAGGTGATGGTGTCAGACACAACCAGGTGGTCAAAGACCTGAGCTTTGGATTCAGAGAGACTGAGTTCTGAGTTTCCTGGAAAACTGAGAGGCATTCTAGAAGGTACGGAACGCAAAGCTAACTTGAATGCACAGAACGATGCAGAAGATGCTTTTTCTAGAGACAGAAGTGGACAGTGTGTCTCCAAAGATCCAGACCCAAACCTTAAGCATATTAAAGAAAATAAGCATTAGGCAATCACAAACTATTTCAACATCGTATTCCGGTTTCTATGCTGGAGAAATAAGCTACTTGCCAACTGTGTACCTGCGGCCTCCTTAAAAAGAAGTAAAGGTGCTTCTGTAGGAGCCCGGGTTGAGGGAACCATCACCCTAATGTTGATGAGAATTGTAATAATTTTTAAGTATCAGGAATCAAGTGGACCCTCACTGTGTCAGCTCCCTTTACGCAAAGAAAGTGGCTACTTATTGTTCAATCCGCAAACAAAAGAGCCATTGCTAAGGTTGTACTTAATATGTCCCGGTGTCTGAAAGCAAACAGCACCTGGTTTTGTCCATATTCTTTACATTCTTCCATTGTAGCGCTGCTTCTAAAACAGTCTCTGATCCAGCAGACCACGACAGCAGCATTTGGGGGGACAAACACACAGAGGGGTTTCGGTGGCTACAGAATCAGATGAAGGAGATACATGCAGAGATACATGTTGGAGTTTCTCATCCACCCACGACAGCAGCATTTGGGGGGACAAACACACAGAGGGGTTTCAGTGGCTACAGAATCAGATGAAGGAGATACATGCAGAGATACATGTTGGAGTTTCTCATCCACCCAGATAGAACAATTCCCTAAAGGGAAATCAGTCCCTTCCAGGTTACAGGCTGATATTTCTAGAAACAGGCCAGGAGAAGATGAGAGAGGGATGCAGGGTGTGCACTGATACAGACACAGACTGCAGGCTCCTCAAGCCGGAGGCCTGTGGGATACCTTTCTGCTTTCATGTGAAACCAGCTCTGCCCCAAATAATCAGGTAGTAAAAACAGCTTATCTAATGCCGAACAGTTTTTGTTGCTTTTGTTTCTGATTTATATGTATAAACTGCAGTGTGTCTAGACAAACCTCTGTTACCAGGTGTCTTTTGGTTGCTAAGTGAAGAGGCTGCTGCGGCCTTCCTTGGTCATACAGACCAGGCCAAGTGACAATGAGTGACAGGGTACACACGTCTGCTGTCATGAACTGGCTTCCACTTCAGCATTAAAATGTCCCACTTACAACAACAGGCGACTTGAGCTGCTGTTTGTTGTTGAAGTGTCCTTCACCCCGGCTGCAGATGGGCTCCCTGTCCACGACAGGACCCTGGCCGTCCCTTCAGGATGCTCATGATGCCACTGTGCACCAGTTGTCCCACTGTTACAGCTTGGCATGTCTGTGTCTCTGCTCGCATGTTTCTGCCACCTCTGAAAACCAACACTACACACCAGAAACTAAATTCACCCCTGCCCGCTCCACAGGAAGTCAACCCTTGCTTCAATTCCCACATCTGTGAATGATGCAAATGTCCCCACAGGTGCTCCAGGCTGAGAGCTAGGAGCATTGATCTGACCTCATCCTGTCTCACTTGGACTTGGCCCTGGAGTCTAGAAAGCTCCTTCTGTCCTACCCATTGCCACCACACCTCTCCACTGGAGGAGACCCAACACCTCCATTTCTGCCACCCACTTTACCAGATTATTCTTCAACACCAAGGCCCATTTTGATCCCATGCCCATGGGATCAAGTCTAAATCCCTGGATGGATTCCCAGGACCTCCGGTTTCATTCCAGGGGTCCCTCCCACCACTCTGGGGTGAGCTTCAGAGCTAAGGCAGGAGATTGGGGCATAGAAAAGTGTCTGGGAAATTGGGCATGGCCTCTCATTTGCAGAGATCTGTCAATCATGGTCAGAACACATGCGCAGAACAGCTTCCTACCCCTGCATAGGATGACATGGATCTGATGTCAGATACGACTATAGAACTGTATATGACTATATAGTGGCCGCTAAGCTGTGGCTTCCATGAGCCCTTCTACCTGCCTGCCCTGCGCTGCGCACTGGGCCATATTCACTTCTCTTTCTACCTCTTTACCTTTCATCCTATCATCAATATCTTTAATAAATACAAAACCTCTACATTCTTTTCGTTTGTCTTGTCCAATTCTTTGAACAGGACAAGAGCCTGGAAGGGACCCAAGGGCACCCTGGCATCCAGTACCTGGGCTGTACTCGCTGCCCGCCTGACCCTCACACACATCTTCCAGATGCTTCGCCATCACCTCCGCTCACCTGGATTCTCCTATGAGAAACATTCTGCCCTCACAGGCACCAGGATAATTCCAACCGTCTTTTAAGACACAGCGGAGAGGCCCAGGCCTTGATGGGGCTGTCTTGGGTCAGGACTTGGCCTGATGCACAGTGTTTCTCCCCAGGAATGCTTAAAGCATGATGCACATCTTACTTTCTCAAGCTAAACACACGTACACAGTGGGAGATTTCCGAAAGTTTAAAGGGCATGTATGTGAATCATCACTAATCTAAGCATAGAGCACTCACATTTTAGTACCTTTCCTCCCAATCTTTCAAAGAATTATTTAAAAACTGGTTATTGGATTGTTTTTGCTTTTTGGCATTTTATTACACAGATTTCCCCAAGCCTTTAAAAGAGCTGCCCCAGAGGCGGTGTTCTGAGACAGTGTGAAGCCTGGCTGGGGAACTGCACCCTTCTGGGATGCACTGCTCGCTTCACCGAGGGGCCCCAGAGTCCCCCTTTTTATGCAGTCACACAATCATCCACACAAGCAGGACACTACCCTCCTCACCAGCAGTCCTCCCACTTCCTGTGGCCCCCACGGATCTTAAAAAGAAGATACGAGTTGACAGCCTGATTGGAATAACAGGCCTCACTGAAGCGCACTTCCAACAGCAGAGCTGCAGTGTGGTGTGGAAGTAGGGCTCCAAGGAAGAAACGGACATCATTTTTATACTTTTAAATTCCATACCTCTAAACCTTGGTGTGTGTGCAGTAGTTGACTCCATGCTTGTGGAAGGAAGGAAGCAGGGACGTGAGGGACGAAACTGGTTCCCGATCACTGCCTGGAAGAAGTCCTACAAATTATGGGGTTCTGACTCTGAACCAGAGCCCTAGTGCCATCTTCCCTGGTTTCCTGGCACCATCTATGAGCTCCTATATTCTCTTCTTGCCTCGGCAAGGTTATGGTCTGGCTAATGTGGCCTTGAGGGACAACAGCAGTTCGCATCGTACCCATCTCCTGTTCAGCTCCTCTTTAGTCAGGCCCTGCCTGCTTCTGGGGCTCCCCTGTGTGCATCTGAGTGCACACAATCCTAGGCCCAGTCACAATCCTTGTTGACTGAGTGACAGAACTGCCATCCTCCACTTCTGAATCTATGTCAGAATGGTCTAGCATGTTCTGAACACTGAGCTGGGCATGGTGCTCTTTCCACCCATCAGTCCTGAAGCCTGTGCCTCACCAGTCATGACCATGAATCCCAAAAACCAATCAGGAAGCTGTTCAGGGACAATAAGGCTTCAGACCTTCTTCCATGTGCAGAAATAGTCACTGAACTGTACGGCAAAGGGTCCTTGACCATGACCTCAAAACACTTGTAGGTCAAAATTCCCCATGTCTCCACAGCCAGGGCATGGCAGGAGATAGCCAGCAGGGTTTCAGAAGCCTTTGTTCTGGAGGGGAGTCCGAGGATACTCTCTTCCCTTCCACCTGTTTGCTGAGCTTACATCACAGCCCTGGAAATAGAAGCTGATCTCTCATTACTATTTCAGAAAGTAAACAGTTTCTCCCTCTGTGTAAACAAGGAAGCTGTGGAGCCTCCTCTGAGCATGATGATATGGAAGGATACCCAGTCTGGTTTTGCCTGGGAGGCAGCAGAACTTTGCCAGAACAGCTGGGAGCTGGAGCGTTTCCTGCTGGCAGCCACCAGGAACACCCTGCTGGTCTTTGCTCAACCTCGCAGCTATCCTTCTCCTTCCCCAGTCCTACAGAGCTGGAGGGACCTGTCCTCCACCTCCATGCAGGACCGAGCGTCAGTGGGAATCCCAGACACCTTTCACCTGCATCCACACGCCTGCCATTCTTCTTCCCCCTCCATTTGTTTACAGCTGGGTTCAAAACGGGCACCTCACAGCCCTCTCTCTGCCCTTCATCAACATCCCAGCTACAATGACTCCCGCCGTCAAAACACAACTCTAAAGCACCAGGCAGCACTATGGTCCCAGAATTTCTGGAACCTTCTCTAGACGTGGACTGCCCATGGGGCAACCCTTGAAGGCCCTAAATTATATTCCTAAAATATGCCTTTCCCCTCCCCCTCTTCTTCCTCCTCATAGCTTGAAGTTAGGCTGTCACAAGCCATTTTTATTAGATTTAAACACATTGTCCTTCCTCCCACACACTATTATGTTTCTGTTTGGTGAAGAATATTGAATACTCAACCATCTAAGGGCTTTAAATACTAGAGTCTGAGGAGGCAGAAGAGCAAATAGGAGAAGACAAGTTTGTGCAACTATTTAGAAGTAAGCTAAATATAAAATTGAGAAATGTGTATTTAGTTGGCTGTACCATACAGCACCCTGATATCTCAATGCTAGAAATTTTCCCATTACTTCCTCCTTTTTCTGATTACAGACCTGGGAGAGAGGGCCAATATCAGAGTCCCAATTCTTGAGTTACATGAAGGAAGGTGATCATTGCTACCTTGTTACAGCCTGTTTCTAGATGTCCCCCAAAGCCTTATGCTTTTTTGGAAGTGGCTGGATCTAGGATGTGTGATGCTGGGATTAAGATACTCTACCCTGGGTGTGAGTGCTACCTGCCCCAAGGGCAGGTAGCCTGGATAGAATACAAG
Source organism: Fukomys damarensis (assembly GCF_012274545.1). NCBI lineage: Eukaryota > Metazoa > Chordata > Mammalia > Rodentia > Bathyergidae > Fukomys > Fukomys damarensis. The sequence goes on along the minus strand of NW_022900922.1, from coordinate 35,980,706 downwards.
GGATAGAAAGAGGGCTGCTGCTGTTGCTTGCTGCCTTTTGCTTGCCCTGCTTTGCCATGAACTTTTTCCTCTGTGATGCCCCTTTGCTATGCCACATGCCTTCAACAGAAACGTCTACAAACTGTGATCTGCAATGAACATTTCTTCCTCTAACTTTAGGTGTTAGGTATTTTGTCTCAACACTGAGAAAGTAACTAAGACACCCCTCTACCCACTCTTGCTAGCTATAACCATAACACTCCATGGGTTCCATATCTGTGTTTGCAATATACCTAAGTCTGGAGGATAAAGAAGGCAATATAAACAGTTTTCCAAGGACTGAACAGCATAGAGACATAAACGTGCACATGCACACACACACACACACACACACACAATTTCATGAAACAATTGAAACCTTATTACCTGTGATACACTATAATGTATTCAGTTTTTTTAGAATGCAAGACTCATAAAATGACTTTTGCAGCCCTTTACCTACCCACAAATGTGTTGCAAATTGCAGTTTTAAAACTCAGCTCTGCCGGGCATGGTGGCGCACACCTATAATCCCAGCACTTGGGAGGCTGAGGCAGGAGGATTGCTGTGAGTTTGAGACCAGCCTGGGCTACATAGTGAGTTCCAGGTCAGTTTCAATCACATAGTGAGACCCTGTCTCAAAAAACAAAACAAAACAAAAACAAATAAAAAAACCCTTGGCTCTGAGAAGAGTTGGGAAATTATGACTTTCAGGCCAAATCTTGCCTGCCCACAGCCTTGTTTTTGTAGGACCCACTGCCTGTTTCTAGTCAGCCCATGAGCTAAGAATGATTTTGACTTTTTTAAAGGGCTCAAACCAACCAAAAGAACATATTTCTTGGGTGAAACTAACATTTCAGTGAACGCAGCACAGCCTCACCTTCACCCCAGAAAAGTGTGACCACAACTGCTCCAAAGCTTTGATAGCTCTAGACTGGATTATCTAATCAATTTGTCAAATTGGTTGTCAGAACAGGATGTTTTAGTATTACTTGGGATTCTAAAAGTAAAAACCAGTAATGTAATTTAAAAATGCAAAAGTGACTTTTATTATGAGAGCTGATTCCTCAAGGGAGGCCAAGTTATCTCCACATCAGAGAGAAAACAAATGAAAGTTCTTGGGGGCAGGGAGGGAGGCAGCCTCCTCCTCCTGCAAGCAATCAGAGGGCAACACTCTGGTATCATCAAAAAGCATTTTAATTTTTAATGATTTTCTCTTACTGAGGCATTTAATTTGTGGTGGAAGAGAAAGATTTGTTTAAAAGAAAATCCTGTTTGAATTTACTAACATAATTGTGAGCCTGCATTTCCTCCACAAGAAGTGACGCCAGGCCAGGATGAGATCTGAACAAATTCCACTTAAAATTCAAGAAGCCAATGTGAGATGTGAAGTACCCTCAGAGTGGTCACAGACAAAGGCCTCACAAAAGGCTAATGCCATTTGTGTAGAATTACAGGAAAGAAAGTGAGAGCCAGAGAGGCCACAGCTAGAGCCCCCAAGCTTTTGTGAGGCCCACATGAGATGGGTGGAAAAGAAATCTCCCCATTAGCATTCTGGTCGGATGGCTCTTTGTGCAGGGTAATTGGAGGATGGTGGAAAATGCTGGCAATTTAGCTTCTTGGGTGGAAAAAGGACGGCAAAAGGGAAGGGGAAAAGGAAAGTAACCTGATCTAGTCGGCTAGTGCGGGCGGGAAGAGCTCCAGGCCTGGTGGGGGTGAGGGGCGCTGAGATGGGTGACAACACAGACCCGGAGCTCTGCCCTGATGGTGCCAGGCAGCGCGAATCCTGGGGCACCAAGTACGCACAGCCAGGGCAAGTGGCAATCACTGAGCAGGAAGAACAGCCCTTTTGCCACTCCCCTGCCACCCCAAAACCTCTTCTGCCGGGCTCTTTCTGCTCGGCCTAAGAATGTGTCATCAGCATCTCCTGCCCCAGCCACCCCAGCCATGCCACAGAGCAGCCTGATGAGGCCAGGCCCCCCACTTGGTACCAGAGCTCTCTCCAAGGAGACTCACTCCTTCCTTGGGGACTGTGCCAGGAAAGACAGTTGTAATGCACTTGCCCCAGAGGAGTGGCCCACAAACCAGTAGGACAGAGAGGACGATGCTGAGCCTGTGATGTGCTGTGCGGTGTGCATGGTAGGTCCTTGAGGTTGCTGGAGATCCCTTGCGACCAGGGTAAGCGGGAGAGCAGATGGGATGCTGCGGGCATGAGGTGGCCAAGGTGCCACCACCTGTGAGGGGCTGCTGTGTCCTGCAAGGGGTGGCAGGGCGCCTCCTGTCCTCCTGCTCTGACAGGGACACCCACCCCAAGAAGCGGATGCCCATAGACACATAAGACACACACAGGTTCCACACAGTCAGGGACATGCACACAGACACCGTACACACACATTCACATACACGAAGGCACACACAGATGCACACGTGCATACACAGATTGACACACACAGGCACGTAGACAGATGCAGATATCACAGATGCACACTCACACTCAGTCACAGAGGCACCCACAAAAGAGAGGAGCGGGGAGAGAAGTGAGTGCCCACATCCCAAGCCTCAGCTGTAACAATGGTTTACAACCATAACGAAAGAACCCTGCTTTAAGGCTTTAATTCCTTCAGGCTCTGATCTCCATCTCATTCTTATTTTTTCTTTTTATTGAGTTTATTGGTACAATCTCGGTATACAATACAGTTACATTCATTACTGGGATCCTGTACCTTCACATGACAGGTCTTGGTTCTCATTTTTTCCCCTTGTCCCGGCCCTCCCTTCACCCCCTCCTCCCCTCCCCATCTACGATCACTTTATTTCCATCTTTTCATTCTCTCACATTTTTTTTCTTTTCCCTTATTACCCTTTTCCTACCCATCCCACCTTCCCTACACCTTTAGCCCTTTTTTCATCTGAAAACCAGAAACATACCCTTGGGACTAACCCAAATCATGGCAAATGGATTCCTTGACTCCTCAAATCACATTCTCACCTTTTGCGAAACTGCCCAATTTCTGCAGAATTCATGTTGCTTACTAGTGTTCAAGCAGAAAGCAAAAGACTCTCCGTTCTACATGAGTGTGGGTGAGGGACTTTTCTCAAGAAGGAAAAGCGCACAGTTCAGAGGCGACATGAAGTCTGGCTGGTGGACGGGCTGGGCCTGTGCACAACTTGTCACAGCCTGCCCCTCACTATGTTAGGCAGCCCACAGGACCTTCCTGTCACTGACAGCACCCTGGTGATCAGCTATATTCCCGCAGACCTCTGTTGCTGAGGAACAGGGTTGGAAGTCTTAAAGATGAAGGCGGGAAGTAAATGTCACTGTGCAAACACTGATAGGTCCCACAATGCATCAGGAGATGTAACGCTCACCAGTGCTCCGCTTAATCTAAAATACACATGGGAACTGCCACTTCCCTGTTCCAAAGAATAAACTTTTATTCCTGGAGTTTTTGAAGAGAAGACAGTAGTGGGTCACAGGAGACATAATTGGCATCTTTATCTGGCTGCCTAAATCAAAACCTGCTTTTTTCTGGCATTTGAAGATTAAAAAAAAAAAAGGAATCCCTGTCTATGTTCGACCTCCTGTAGCATGGTCAGAAGCCCATGAACATGTTGTCAAAGTTTCTCAGCTGCCAGCTTCCCCCTGCTCTATGGTGCTGCAGTTTAAATAATTTCCTATGTCCCCTCAGCGTCTCTCCTAAGTCATTTTCCCTTACCCTCCTCACACGCAACACAGAGCACCCTGGTGCTGGGCTCTGCCGCACTATACTGCTTGGAGTCAGGGTTTGCCCGGGGCTTCCCAGATCACATATGCATGAACATCAGGAAAACAATTCCACCGAAAACCAAAAGACCAGGCTACTGGAATTTTCATTCCCCAAATCAACAAATCAGTCAAGAGCTGGCTTCCCAGGTGGGAACTGTATCCCCACTGTCCCCTAACCAGACTCATGTGATCTCTGAAGGGCTCCTTCATCAGGGTGCCGCCACCTTTCCTAGAGGTAGACCCTAGACCCTCAACTGCTTCCCTTAGCTCTCGCCCTGAACATGACACACTGAAGAAGCCACATGCAAAGTCACCTCCAGTTCTCAGGCCATGGGTTTTGCAGGTCTCCCATGGACAGGTTCACGGATCTTCCCCAGGAAGACACGTGGCCAGGGGGACTGAATTCTCTGGAGTGGGCCCTGGAATGTCCGGTGTCTAAGCCACCTTTCCCACCCGGTAAACCACCATGGCAGACATGAATGTCTGATGGGGATTTTGAGACTGATCGCCAGTGTTCTCGTCTTAGAGTTGGCATGTCCAAGGGGACCATCCAAGCAAGAGCACATGAAGTCTCCCCTGTGGCATGATCCACCCACCTGAGAAGGTGGGTGAGTAAGGGCACCAGATGGGGAAAGAAATTCAATAGGAGATGCATGTGACTGAGCAGCGAATGGTTAAGGCCCCTGGGCCTTTCCTCGCCTCTCTGCATTTATACAAAGCTGCTGGGATGGACACAAGAACATCTCAGACACATTCCGGTTTCCCACCCCATCCCCTCTGCATTCAGTGTGTGTCCCAAGCATTGTGGTGAAATGTACAGTTATATTTGAGACTCTACATGCTTTAACGACAGCTCAGTGTCTTTCCACCTCAGAGCCCCAGCAAGCTTTCCAAGTGATGGGGGAACCACTCATTGGTGGATGAGCCACATGAGGGAACTCAGACAAGGTTTCTGCTTTTTAACAGAGGCCCCAGAAGAGTATTGGGGAAAGAAAAGGTGTTGGAAATTCCAATTATCCACCCCCTCTGTGTTGGTAAGTTTTCTCTTGCTGTAACAAATGCTCGAGATGATCAACTTATAAAGAGAAAAGGTTTACTTGGGGCAACAGCTTTGGAGGTTCCAGTCTAGGGCCCTTTGGCCCTGTTGCTGTTAGGGCTGTGGTGGTGTATTATGGAAGGAACAGGTGATGGAGCAAAATGTCTCACCTCACGGTCAGGATGTGAAAGAGAGAAGGGAAGAGACCACGGCCCAGCAGTCCCCTCTGAGAATATGAGACCCAGTGACCCACAGACCTCCTGCTAAGGTCCACATTCAGAAGTTTCCATGCCCTCCAACAAATGCCATCCTCCAAACTAAGTCTTAATACACAGGCCTTTGGGAGACACCTTAGATCCAAACTACAAGCATTTTTCTAATTTCTTAACTCATCAGGCAAAAAAATTAATGAAGCCCTAGACACGGAAGGCACTACTTTGGCGCAGTGGCCATGAAATCAGCATCTGAATCCCCTAATTTATTGTCTTGTTCAGTTCATCTTTTCCTTTCCTGGTAGCTCTTCTGAAAGCAGCCTCGCTGGTTCACGGGAGGGTAGGGGGGCGGGGGGCGGAGGGGGCAGCCTTGTGCGGCAGAGTGGGCAGTGCTGACTCTGATGCCAAAACCCAGAGGCCCACGCTGCACAGGCAACAGGAAACACAAGGGGGCGCCATGCCAGAGTTTACAGAAGCACTCGAGGTGCCCCACAGAAGCGCACTGCAATCCTTTATCTCTGGGTCCCACACTCCACCCTCTCGGTGGAATGTGAAGAGATATTCTCCCTCCAAACTCCGACCAGCAGCTCTTCACTAAAATAAGAGGATAGCGAGGCCGGGATATCATCAGACTCCTCATCTTCAAATCGGAAGTCAGAAATAAGAGTAGCAGAGGAAAGCCATGAATGTATGATGCACAGTAAGATGCCTTTGAGATAAAAAAAAAAGGAGTCAAATATCCTGCACCAACTCCTCACACCGCACTCCAACAACACAGCAAGCTTCTCTGGCCTCAAACCAAACCAACCAATCACACAAAAACCCAGAAACAGGAACAGAAAAAACCCAAACAAATAAAAACTCCATACACACCATATATATTTAGAAACAATGCATACTATATAATAAAGGTCCAGGCTTCTGGAGCCCATATTTGTCTGGGCAGGAGCACCTCATAGCAAGGCCACTGTGAGGATGAGTTTGGGGATGACATGGGCCCTCACCCCACTGTGTGTCAGCCCCACTTACAGCCTCCAGAGCTGCTATCTGTTGCCTGGCTTCTCTGCTCACAGCATTCCAAAGTTTGCTTCCAACAGGGAAGAGAGAAAAATCATTATTTCCCAGGTCACCTCCCATGGTGCTTTGCATTTCTACAGTCACGGGCTCAGAGGGCCCAGGCCTGGATCAAACCCAGCAGACCCCGTTATCAGAGTGGACACTGCTCCAGGTCCTCCTTTTACAGGAAGGAAACTTCCAAAGAGGATTCTGAGTTCAAAATAAGAGGAAGTCCAGCAGGATAAATACAGCCATCTGTATACAGTTTCAAACGACACAGTGCATGCTCTAGACACTGCATGGGGACAGGAATAGATGTGGTCAAACTAAAGTTGAGTCACGGTGATGGAACAGCAAACAGAGACAGCGGGATGGAGGGTGGGAAGACGAGGAACAGGCATGAAGGACTGGGCTGTTTTCATAAGGCTTTGCCTCTCAGTCTGAGGAATGGTTGTGATACCTGAAGCACTTCATCCTTAATCAAAGAAATCCAAGTGCGCACACTTTCTATGCAGCCCCTTCCCAAGGCGCGCCAGCCCGTGGGATTTGGACTCAACATGGACTCAACATGGCCACTGGAAACCCTCCAGAGGAAGTGGTGAGTGGGTCAGTAGCTGGAAAAACTGGATCCTAAAACAGCATTTGCAGTCCAACCTCCGCATCCAGAAGGTTAGAGAGCCACAACCCCGTCCCGGAGGGCGGCGGGCTCGGCCAAGGGAAAGGGGAAACCTCCACTTGGCAGCCTCTACTTCCTCCCTCGCTTCTGAAAATGAAGCTGAACCTAAACTTAGCCTTCTGCCACCCTCCTGCTGGCTTCTCCACTGTGCAGGGCCAGGGACAGGAGCATTTATTTTTGGGCTGGACATCCAGGCCAGGACACCATCCGCGTGAGACATTTCCTCCTGAGCCCGGGACTCTGCCGTAACCTTGTCATCTTCCTTCTCAAGGGCTCCTCAGTGAGCAAGGGCCTCCGTGTTCCACAATGTGCCCGGGATACCAAGAAGCATCCGTAACAAGGTGTACCGTTGTGCCCAAGCCCTTCAAAGTGCTCGGAGACGCCTAACCTCAGAAGCCCTCGGCGAGCCCTATAAATAAAGCTATCAGGTATTAACACCATTTCCAAGGGGGGAAATGGCACCTTCAAAGGGCAGAGGGAGTCACAGTGGTGCGAGTGATGCTTCTGACAGAGAGGCAGGTTTCTGGGCCTCAACAGGAAAACAGACAACCAGCCAGCATTAACCAAGCCTAGCACTGTAACCAAGACCTACAGAGAGACGAGAAGCAAAGCAGGCACGGTGGAAAGTTCGTGTTTGTCACAGTGCCCACTTCACATTCGGGAATCCAGTCGCATTTCAATGGCAAGGCAACAGTTACCATTGCTTTTACCAAACAAATGTTCCCTCACCTTAAACACAGGTCGAGAGTACTGTAAAAGTCCAGCCCAGTGTATCACACTTCTGCAAAGGCTTTGCCAATTCCGCTCCAGACAGCTTTCTTAAATGTTTTTTTTTTTTGTCAGTGTAGGTGGCTTCATGATAACAGGATTATTTCCTTTCTTGATTAGCCAGAGGATGTCACTCTGAACACGGAGCAGGTGCACTTTTTCTGGCTTTCTACCCACTGGCGTAACCACCAGATTTTAAATATTAAACCCCATTCACCAAACGTATCTCTTTGTGAATACCAAACAGTATCTAAAAGCATGCTGTAAAGGAAAGATTGGAGTTGACCTTTCTAACTACCAAAGTAAACAGTTGAGTTAGGAACTGTGTTCTTACTCAACACGTCAGGCTTATCCTTTGGGCTGCAGAAAATAATGATGGATGGTGGAAAGCAGAAAGAAGAGGGCACCAGGCAAGAAGGCCACATCACTGGCCTCTAGGGCCACGGACTCATGGAGAAGAAACATGGCTGCTAGACAACATGATGAAAGTGTGAGCCTTGAGCTCCAGGAGAACCAGATCCAAGGGGGACTCTGCCAAGGAAGCAGCATTTGGATCTGGCCATCAGGGGAAAGTGAGTACAAGGGTCCTGCCCTTGGGTGGTGTAGGCAGGGCACTTGGCAGGAGGCAGGCAAGGAGGCTGGGTCCCAGTGGCAGACCTACCTGGGGGTGGGATACAAAGTAAAACAGTAGAGTTGTTTTCCAAATCCAGAACCCTACTTCTGGGTATATATCCAAAAGAACTGAAGCCAGGATCCCGGAGTAATGAGCATTAGCTCATTACTATTACTTGCTCTTGTGGCAAGAGCTAAAATAGGGAAACAACACAAGCACCCACTGTTGGATGAATGGATAAACGTGTCATGGAGTATTATCAGGCTTCAGGAGCAAGAAGATCTGACCCACATGCACCCCAGATGGACCCCGAGGACATTATGCTCACAGGAATGAGCAGCCACAGAAGGAAGACACCATATGATTCCACTCACACGAGGTATCGGAAAGCAAGCAAAGGTAGTCTCAAAGGGTAGGATGGTGGTTTCCAGAGGCTGGGTCAGCAGGACCTAATACTAAGACATGCTAGGAACTAGCTGAAAGTTTCATGAGCAAGATGGGCAAGTTCTACTGATCTGACAGACGTCATGTACTGGGAGGGAACGCTGCCGCACCACACATTTAACTTGCTAGGAGAGCACACAGCACAGTCAGCGTTCTACCAACCATTCTCCTGAGTGCCCAGGAGAGGCTGTTTCAGATAAGCTCAATCTCCAGGAGGCAGAAGTGCTTCAGAGTTTGCTGCATGGCTGTTCTCAGGGGTCATGTCACCTGCGAAGCTTAGCACAGAGGACGCCTTCTCTCATGCTCAGGTTTTGGATTCTGGCGGAGGGTGACTGATCAGGACCTTTGCATGTGCTCACTGTCACCCCCACCAGCCCCACCGCACACAGCTCCACATCCAGGCTCACTGCTCCCCTGGCCCAGCCGCCATCCCAGTTACCTAGGAAGTAGAGAGGCCCCGAGTGGGCCTGGGCCCTGGGGGTGGCTGGGCAGGTGACATGCAGGCATCAGGCCCACCCTGCGGGCTGCTGTACAGAGACAGGCCAGCCTGGTGGGGAGCAGCCTGTGGGAGCGGGTGAGCCAGGGAGGGGTGCGCAGGAACTCAGGATGCTGGGGACTCCTGCCCCTGACACTGAAAGCACCGCATTTGATGCTCCTGTAGTCCGTGCATTTTCTGCTTCTCCCCTCTGTTTGTACTGGACCCCAAATTAAACTATTCCGGTCACCAAGACTCTGGTCAGCTGTAGTTTGGATCAAAACTTTCCTTTCACAGAGGCTCCCAGTTGGCATCTCACAGAACAAGCACCTCCAGCAACACTTAAGGAAGATGGTGCTTCCCAGGGTGCCAGGACCCCAAGCCCTGACCTTTTAAGGAACCTGAAGATTCCTACATTATTCAGGATCGTCTTTCTTTTGAGGTACTAGGGGGTGAATCTAAGGCTTTCACACTGAACTATATCGTAGCCCTTTTACTTTTTACTTTTGAGATGAGGTTTTGCTAGGTTGTTGGGTTTCCCAGGCTGGGCCTGAACTTGTAATCCTCCCGCCTCAGCCTCCCAGAGTGCTGGGATTACAGGTGTGCAGCAGCTTGCACCCTGTCCTCTCAAGAGCTCTCCTCCCTGGGGACTTGGCCACCTTCTGCCACCTCAGACAGTACCACACAACCAAGTGAGGACTGGGACGCCCCAGCAAGGGTGGCGTGTGGAGTTCAGCACCCCGAGAGCATCTGGGCTGGATCCCTGAGAGGGTGGTGGCCTCATTCCACTCTCAGAGCTGTGGGGTTTAGGGCTAGAGACCAACACTCAGGTGCCCAAAGCCACAGCAGGTGAGGGGCTGTGGGGAGGTCTGCCAGGACATCTCCCGCCTCCCTCTCACTTGAAACCAGACTCCCAGGCAGTCCTGCCAACAGCACGCCCCGCACAGTCCGACAGAAGCACTCGACGGGCCAGTTTCCCAACACGCTTTTTGTTGAACCACACTGTCAGGGCCAGTGGAAGCCTAAGACCATCTCCACAGACCATGAGGGCATCTGTAAAGCGTGAAGAGTGCCAATTCCCTAGCCAGGAGCCAGGGCACAACACAGTTCCTGCCCTGTTTCAGCAGCTATAATCAGAAGCAGGGAACACTACAAACCCGAGTATTGAACTGCTGGGTGCTGGCTGTCAGCTAATTCTCCACCCAGGAGATCACAGAGAGGAGGAAACCGATGAATCATTCTGCACACCGCCGCCCCTCATCAGCAAAGTAAAGCTCTGGGAGGCTGGGGCCTAGATCAGTGGTGCAGAACTTGCCTAAGATGCCTTGGCTCCATCCTTAATCCTGGAGAAAGAAGACATCCTGAAGCGTACTTTGGGAAAAAAACAAAACAAAACAAAACAAAACAAAACAAAACAAAAAAACGAGCATGCATTTTACCCAGGGATTTCCTTTTCCACCAAGGACCTGACCCACGTGGGCAAGGGCCATGGTCTTTCTGGGCTTGCTCCTCAGGGTAAGCTCCCTGGGATCCGGATTCCTGAGCCCATCTTTTCAAAACATGAGGGCAGAGACCCCCAACTGCCACCTCCAAATGCGGCATCTCCATCTCTCCGTGCTCAGAGTGAGGAGGGAAATGGGGAAAGCTGCAGGTGCTCAATGGACTCCAGGACCCTGACAGGAGGCGCAGGACAATGCACAGACAGCAGGGGCATGGAGTGAAGGGCACACAACAGACTCTGAAGGGGGAGAGACCGGAAGGCACAAAATGCCATGCTGTAGTCTGCCCCAGCCCGCCCTGTTTCCGGGTGTGCCTGTGAATGGAATACTAAACAGGTGTGGCCAATTCACAGCCTTGCAGGTCCAGATGCCCTGAGGCCAAGGAAGCGAGTTCTGCTCCGTGTTCCCTCTTGACCCCTCAGCCCTGGGCAGGAGCAGAGTCCTGGCTTGCGCGACCTGCACACCCTGCTGTCCACCGAGCTGTGTCCCAGCCCCGTCCTTGTGCACCACGCCTGCACCCACGAGGGGACTGCCTTTTCTGTGCCAAATCTCTGTCCTCTGGAACTGCGTCTGCGGTCTATAACCAGGCCCTGTGCACCACCAGACCTGCTTGTGACCCTGCAGGGGACAGCACCCCGTTGAAGGAGAATGAGCTGGGGACTCCAGCCCTACCTGGGGAGAAGAAAGGGCACAGAAGGCACACTGGGCTCTGCTCAGCGGCTGGGCTGTGTGGACTAAGATTTGGAACTAGGCCTGGGGACAGTCAGCGTGGCTGAAAGGGCACGAAGCTGGAATGGCCAGATGGGTCTGCATTTCAAAAAGCCACTGGGGCTGGGGAGTAGAGAGGGAGAGAGGGCAAAAAGTCAGCGGTCCCAGGAGCAATCCAAGACCTGGAGCCACAAGAAAAGAAGGACCACAGGCATAAGTAAAGCACAGTGCTGATTTAGTAAACTGCTCCAGCAATAGAGAGGTGTGTCCTCCATTCCTTGTTCTGATTCGGGGAAACCCAGAAGAAGCCACAAGGAAGCTGCTTTAGGATGCTTCTCTGACAAGAGTAGGTTTCCTGAAACACTGGTCAGTGGACTGTCTAGGACGTTGCTTAGAATTTGTATACCTGGTGCGTGGTGCTGTGGAGGTGTTGGGAGGCCCCTGAGAGCAGGGCCGAGGGGCCCCTGTGCCTGTATAGCACAGTCCCCTTCCTACTGGGCCAATGGCTGGGAGAACACAGATTAGACCCCTGAGCATGGAAGTTATCCACCTCCCTCTCCATGATGATCTCATTAAAATGCTTTTTTCTGTTGGGATTAAGGGTTGGAAAATGTATTGTTTTCTCCCCCAGGTTTTTTTTTTTAACATTAAAAAAAATACCATAGTTACCCTGCCAGCAGCGCCATCTTCCTTACCCTTAAGTCCATTGGAACATTGGAAGCAGGAGGCAAAGAGGAGCCAGCAAACTTTCATATTCTCAAAAGTGTGTTCACTTGTCAGTCAAAGACATGTTGGTTTCTTATTCTTTCATTTACTTAATTTCTTTCTGGTTCTTTTAACTGGTCACGGGAATTGCGTACAGACCGAGAGACTTACTGCAGCAGGAAACAGCAGAAGGAGCAGTGACAGGGCTGTGGGTGTCAGAGTGGAAGGGCCAGGCACAAGCATGGATTCCACCATCTTAGGCTGTGCAGCCTGCGTCCCCCTCTTTGCCGTCAGCATCCCTGTCTGCTCAGTGCTGCTCACTACCTAATTCTCCTCTTTGTGCCAGAGCTGGGGTAACAGGGCCCCAATGTCCAGTACAGATCCCGATTCAATAAATAACTCAACACTTTGTTACTATTGCTACCTGTGGCAGTGCAATAACAAGTAGTTGTTATGCTCCATTGTTTGTGCAATAACAAGAAAAAATGGTCTGTGCACATTCAGTACAGATGCAGCTTTTCTCAAATATTTGTGGTCTGAGTTGCATCCACAGGTACAGAAGGCTGACTGTACTTCTACAAGGCATATGTAATTCCTGAAGTCTACGAAACTGGCTCAAATCTCTCATACAAGCAAATCCCCAGCCTGGAATATTAATGTCAGAGAGCTACTGAAGCACAGGGCTGCACAATTCACCTCCCAAATGTTCCCACAGAAACTTTGTGTGCCTTCTGGACCAGGATCTTAGGACTGGCAGTAAAGTCTAGTTTCAACAAGTGGCCTCTCTCTACCCCTCAACCCTTCAAAATTACAACTTCATTGAGATTTGCCCTCATGCACAACTTGTCTAGCAGAATCCCTCTGGCTCTTTTCCCAAAGGCAAGGTGAGGGACTGGTACAGAGTCTTAGGCAGCGAGCAGAAGAACAGGATGCTGCTGGAATGAAACTCAGAAATCAGGCATTCCAGGTGCCCCACGGGCTTCCAGGGAGTGTTCCACTTCCCTGGGTCACAGCCCTTTTGGTAGCAAGAGCATTAGGCTCACGGCCTTTAGAAGGGCAATGAAAACTTTCTGAGCTAAACCAGCCCAGGAATCAAAGTCGTGCAGTGGACAGAAAGGCAGACTGGGGCCTTCCGGTGGGTGCTCAAAGTTTCATCGCTCGGCCACCACTGGAAGCACCTGTTTCTGTACATCATGGCCCTGGGTGTCAGGGAGCCAGGGGCAGTGACACTGCCCAGCCTGCAGGGTGCCCCTCCAAATGCCCCAGGGCCAGGCCTTGTAATGCCTGGAGGTGGCTCTGTGGGCACCCTGGTCCTCAGCAGCCTCTCCCAGTCTGCACAAACACATGGCACCCCACTAGGACTGAGAACCCTCTGGGTGCTGAAGATGAATGTGGAGGGGCTGGGCTTTTACTCCACTGCTTTGCAGTATGTGCTCCTGACAGTCCCAGAGAGAAAGTGCAAGAGCTCCCACCACACAGACGAAGAAACTGAGGCTCAGGGAGGTGGCTCCAGCTGCCCAAAGCCACAGAGCTGAGTGTGGCACAGTAGTTTTCCAGTGGCTTTCATGTTGGCGGGCTCCTAATTAAGTTAGCACTAAAAAATTAGTCACATGAAGTGAAGGGATTGACTCCCTCCCTTCCTCTCTACCGGTGCACCCTAAAATGCTGCCGGGATTTACATCTGTAACGCCCTTTTCTTCTGTTTAAAACAGGGCAAACCCAGGCACTGGGCTCTGCAGTGCGCTCAATGGGATGGTCCAGGGGTTCTGACCGTTGCTCTGCAGTCTCAGCCACCTCCAGAAACTTCCAGCTCATTGTGCCACCGCCAGGCAGTGGAGAGGCCCATCGTCATCATCACAGACTGGAGCGAGTCAGAGGCTGAGGACGGAGCAAAGGTGGGAGGTCTTGAGATCTGGAGTCCCAACTCTGTCCTTTCTTTCTGCCCTCTTGGACAAAAGGCCCCAGAAGGAGGCAGGTTTGTTGGAATCCAAGGACTTGATGGCATCGGCATCCTAGAACCACGTCCCCTTTCGGGCACTGTGCATCTTCCACTGGATCCCAGTGTCGGTGACAGGGCAAGTTGTCCTGCGCCTAAGCCTTCGTCCTTCAAGTTCATCCACGGCTGTCCTTGGCTCCCATTTTAGTCCATTTTCTACTGCTGTACCCAAATACTCCAGACTGGGTAATCCACAAAGAAGCTGATAAACTTTCACGATTCTGGAGGTCAGGAAGCAGGAGAGCACGGTACTGCAATGTGCTTTACTTTGGACTCGGTTTCTTGCTGCCTTACAACACAGGAGAGACATCACGGTAAGAAGGCGCATGCGCGCTAGCTCAGGTCTCGCTTCTAAAGCCGCTAGAGCCACGAGCGGGACTCACCCTCACCACTCATCCTCTGAAGCCGGTCTAACCAATCTCCACCTCCAAGGCCATGAACCTACCCCTTGGGGGATTCAGTTTCCAGTATGGGAACTTTTAGAAGACACAGCCAAGATATAGTGGCCAGGTAATTCTCAAACCCAGATGTACACATGTGCGCTATAGGGACATACATGAATTCTCTGCAGTTTCATGTGAAGCCGCGTGCACGTGGGACAAGCATTTTCCCAGGAGGAGCCATAGCCTTCCTCAAATTCTGGAAAGGACCTCTGACCTCAAAAGACGTACAAGTATTGCCTGAAAAGGTGCTTTCATTCCTGTCAAACTGGCTACATTTTAACATAAAGTGAGTCAGAGTGATTAAAAGCTGAAGAAAATAAAAAGGTCAAGGATGATGGATAATTCAATCTGTGAGATCTCAGGGAACTGAAAACAAACCGTGGGAGGCATTAAATTATGCAAAGGCTCAACCTGTCCTGCGGAGGGGGGGGGTGTTGCTGATGGGAAAGAGGTGAAGGCCAGGGCCTGCCCAGCTGGAGAGGGAGGCTCAGCAAAGCCTTGCCAGGGTGGGTGTGGCTGGCAGGTGAGTTCTCCTTGCAGCTCATTTGGGCTGCACCCCTGTTGCTATTTTTACCTAAACTTGTGGAAATAAACGCATATGTGGTCCAGAAGTCCTGTCGTCCCCGCTGAGCTGAACCTGCGGACGCACCAGAATCGCTCAGAGTGATGAGCTAATTAAAATTCTATGGTCTTTCCCAGAAATAGCTCTATTTTTAACCTAATTCTGACTGTCACTGGAATGCAAGGTTTACATTTTTTTAAAGAAAATACTTCTCTCTTCTTAATATTCCCATGAATAATTCAGCTTCGCTGATGATTCCTCCAGTCTCCTTCCAGCATTTCTTCTAAAGACAGATGGAGACATTCCCGGGTAGAAGGGACCTCGGAGAAAACATGTGAATAATCTCCATGTCCCACCCTTCAAAGCCCCTCATTAAATCTAAAAGGGTAAACAGGGTGACACAAAGCAGCCTTCGCATTCTGAAACATCACCATCACCTCCCTGTAATTTTTCTTCAACCCTACATTCAAGGCAGCATCCACATCACAAGTGTTTTCCTAAAGTTCAAGTGTAGGTTGCTTATTAGAAGCAATAGCATAAACACATGTTCAAGTTCTCAGTTCGAAGCCACAGTTTTTAACTCATCCACACAAGCTTTTAATCCAAAGAGTATGGAAATGTTTCATGCTTAAGATTCATGTGTGTACACAAATATCATCGCTTCCATATTAGAGATGATTGTAAACAATCTTTTTTTTTGAGCCAGGGTCTCTCGCGATGTAGCACAGCTTGGTCTTGAACACATGGTGGTCCTCCCGCCTCAGCCTTCCGAATGCTGGGATCACAGGCATGTGCCATCACACCTGGTTGATTTCAGCAAATCTTAAGGATGACTTTATTTCTTGTGAAAAATTCCCTGCCTTATAAGTACGGCTTCATTTTCCAAAGATAAAAGAAAAACAAAATACACTGTAACCACAATTCATATTTCTCTTTTAGGAGAAAGAGGCAAATTATAAAGAAATAAATACCATTTTATTTAACAATGACCCTTAGAGAACTGGCTAGAGGGGACATTGATGAGCTCTATGGAACAGACACTTTCATTTTAAAAAATGCTTTGGTTGGGAATTTTGTCTCCCACCCCCCACTGATGCTTTCTAAAACTAAAGATGGCTAGCCATATCTAAGAAGGCAAAACAAACAAACAAACAAAAAAACCTCTTAGGAATTATGCTTTCTTGGGAAATGGTTTGAAGCAAAATTATTGAACAATGCAATTAAAATGCTTAAAATAAGTTTTTGAGAATGCTGAACTAGGTTTCCAAGGAGGCTGCATCTCCCAGGGGCAGAGCAGGTGCAGGTGGCTTTCCCAGGATGGGTAGATGGCTCAACTCTTGATTCTAAGTCTGTAGGAAACCATCTCCTACCCGCAGGTGTGCAGAGTGGAGCTGTCTTCAGTTCACAGCTCCGAACACCAGACAAAGCCTCCAGCTGTGCGAGGGGGACTCTCACAAGCAGCATTAACAGCCAGCTGTGTCGGGCTGAGGCTGCCCAGCTGTGGGTGCACACAGAGCTGGAGGGAAAGCGCCCTCTTGGCCCGAGGGGCCGCTCCTTCCAGGGCCAGTGGTTGGAGCCCCAGGGTCACCCCATGCCTCCCACGTAGCTGGTCAAACTCCATGTTGAGCAAGTCTTCACCTCAACCTTGAGCGCTTGCAACCTGGTAAACATTCAGTGCCGAGAAAACGTCAATTGTGGTTCAGCTTTGATCCATCCCTGGAAACCAGCAAGGCTTTCGAATTCAGGAAGTCAGGTTCCCTTCTCTGCAGGTGGCCTGCCCAGGAGCCCCATGGCTGTTGTACATAGCAGGACTTCCAAGGGCCCATATGCAAGGAGCTACTCAGTGTTCCGTTTCCTGGTACATCTCCCACCTGAGATTTGTTTCCCTGTTCAGCTGCTACCGGCAGTGTGGCCTTGTCCTTCACAGTCACTTTATTTTGTTTACTCTTCCAGAAATATTGTGATACAAACATGAACTGATTTGAAGAGTGTCATTCAAACTCTGCAACTGGTTTCCTCTGCTAGAGCTGGGAGTGTTTCATTTGGATGTTTACCTGGCGCCATGGTAACCAGTTTGACCTGAGATGAATGTTTCAGATTTCGAAGAGATCACAGGATTTCAATTTAGTAAATGCTTATTGAGTGCAGCGTGGAAGGGAAAGGTGAATGAGAGACTGTCTTTCCTCAGAGGGGCAGAAGTCACAGTGCCAAGGCATAGGCCAGGAATCAGCAAAATGTTCCAAAAAAGCCAAGCAGCAATCATTTGAGGGGTGGGACACAGTTTCTTCTGGGGCTACTTGGCCACCACAGCCTATAAGGAAATGAACAAGCAAGGCTATGTCCCCCAAAACTTTTATTTGTTGGCCCTGAAATTTTAATTTAAGTTTCACAGCTCACAAAACATGAATCTTTCGGTTCTTTTCAACTGTACTCAATGTGAAGATGGACCCACAGATCATGTAGATGGGCAGCTGCCGCCTTTGGCTTAGATCCTGGCCCACATGCCATATATGACACCTCAAGTCTGCATGAACAGCTCTGTGGGTGCAGGTGAGCTGCCTGAACTCCCCAAGCCTCAGTTCCCCCAGCTGTAAGATGCCAATGAGACTCTGTCTCCTGGGTTCTGAGAATCAGAAACCCAAGTGTAGCCAACACTAAGCGAACCTCAGCTGACCACTCTCCTTGCTGATGATCGTGGCCATGACACTGTGAATGGTGCCCATGGCTAACCTTCCTGCACACTGTGTCCTGCCAGGCAGGGGGACAAGCGCAGCAGACTTTGCACAGCATTTTACATAACCCAAGAGGCCACTGAGGTGAAGATGCCTCATTATCGAATGTGCCACTAAGAAAGAAAACACCGCAGTGAAGGTCTGATATGGCGGAGACTGAAGATGGGTCCAGATTCACAAACACTAATGGTCCTGTGTGTGGGGCAGGGGGAGTGGGTATCTCTTAGAATGAACATCGTACGGTGTCTCCTTTGATCCTACAATGACCCAGGAGGTAGGCACCATTCTCATCTCTATTTTGTAGATGAGGGAATCAAGGAACACTTTTCTAGTCTATGCTCAAACAGCCAGGAAGCTTCAGTGCTGAGCTGTTGGACCCAGGGACCCTGGTGCCGAACCTGAGCTCCATTTCCTGGGCACAGATGCCAGGGAACTTTTGGCACAGCTCAGATGGGTCTCAGTGAACCTGCGCCAGGCTGGCAGGCAGGCAGGCAGAAATGGCACTCAGGGCTGCGAGACAGACCGGGAATGCAGTAGCAGGTAATGGGAATTTGAAAATGAGGATTAAATGACACAAAGCGATAAGATCTGAGCCTGTGGGTCCCTCCCGACAGCTGTCTTTTCTGAAGGCAGGAAGGCAGTGGAGACCAAGAGGCTGGAACATGGACAGGGTGAAGAGCAGAGGAGGAGAACATCAGGGAAAGCTGTCTCTCCATGAGCTTTACTTTCTTGTGTGGAAGGAACACAAGTGGGCCGTGGAGTCCAAGAACGAGAGAGCAGCCCAGAGCTCTACCTGGGGCTCCCCTCATACGCCATACCATCAGGTACAGGGGGCCTCAGCGGGGACCACATGTCTCAGGGGGCCAGAAGCACAAGACAGTGTCAGGTGTGAGCCTTGAATGCTGAGCATAGGAGAATTTAGGCCAAGATTCTCTTTCTAGTTGTCTTGTTTTGCTCTCACAATTTTGGTCTCAAATCTTTTTCCCAGTTATTATTTCATCCTCAAACATTTACAAAGGACTTAAATATATGAAGCGAGAGAGAGCATTTCTCTTCTTCCCATAAAATTCCAATTAGTCAAAATAGTGTGCAGTCCATACCTGCTGTCATTGTGATTGTGCAGAATGGAGTTTGCCTTTGTGGCCATCCTGACACTGTTCTCCTTAGTCCTGCAGCAGGGAGCACATGGCTGGTGTCTGAGAACCTGGGTCCTGGAAGGTTCCCCCATTCCCTAACCTGTGAGGATGGCTGGCCAGGTCTAAGTGGTACAGTGGGCCAGGTGAGCATCTGCTATCCATCTGGGGGTGTCAGTACGTGTTAAACAGAGGGTGCCCATGTGACCAGTCCTCCATCAAAACCCTCAGTGTGCGTCTCCACAGGGCTTCCCTGGTAGACAGCACTTCCCATACCTTGTCATGGCTCCCTGCTGGAGTAACACACACCTGTGTGACTCCACTGAGAGGACTTAGGGAGCCCGCACTTGGCTTGCTCTGCATTTTGCACCATCTGCCTCTCCCCCACTGATTTTACTCTGTACCTTTTTGCTGTAATAAATCACCAACATGCACATGGCCATCTGCTGAGTGCTGTGAATCCCACTGAGCCCTGGACACAGCCATGCTCAGCTAATTCCTTCTAGAAACTTCTGGGATAGAGCGATGGGACCACAGGGAGGCTTGGGGTGGGTGAGGATGCCTGACAGATGTTGAATGTCCCTGAAAGGCCCACGTGTTCAAGGCAGGGACCCCTGGGTTGCACTATTGGGAGGGTCTGAGGACCATTAACAGGGGTGCTAGGTCACTGGGTGTGACCTTGAAGAGGACTATGGGACCTGGGCCCACTCCTATTTCTTTTGGATCACTGGCAAACTGGTTTTGCTCCTACCATGTGTTCCTGCCACTCTGTAGCCAACGGGTCATGGATTAGGTCCTACAGAACTATGAGCCACAATAAACTTTCTCTCCTTGTATACTGCTTCGGTCAGGTGTATAGTTATACCTAGTGGTGAGAGAAAGCAGGAGAATTCACCCACTGGTTCTGAATGAAAAGTGTGGCGTAAGCCAGCTACCAGGTCATCCACCCTGTCATTCAAATGTTGACCAAACATTCATCACATGCTCAGGGTGATGCCAACGTTCTTCCCTCTCAAAGGGGAGCTCAAGAAAGTCAGAAGGAAAGCAGGCATCTGAGCCAGCAGGGACAGTACAGCAGAGTGCACGAGCTGACCTCCCACTTCCAGATGTCCTTTCTTATTCATCCATCTGGCATCTGAGTGTTAATGGCTCTGTGGTTGGGTGGAAGCCTACTGCATCATCTGGTCCCACTTGCCATGCTTTGCACATGCTAAGTGGTCAGATGACAGGTGAGTGGATGAGAATGAGGTTAGGAGTAGGTCAGTGCGATGACAGGTGGCAGGGAACACACGGGCATGAAGGGAGACTTTAGAGGTAAGTTCTGGAAGCAACACACTGGAGCCAGCTATGATCATGTGAAGTTGAGGGGACCAAGAGAAGACTGGGTAATAAAGGTATTTGGAACCAGTGAAGACTCATAATTGGAAAGCTAAAGAGTTTGAATGCAGGAGGAAGCCAGTGAGAAAGACAGTGACCGTGATGAAGGTGTCAATTTGGGAAGATGAATTCGAGGGCAGAAGAGAGGGGCATCTCAGTGGGCGGGAATCCTAGAAACAGGGTGAGGGGCTGAGACGCTAGTGCCAGAGTTTGAACACAGTGATAACCCACAAAACCATCAAGGTGCAAGGCCAAAGCCAACTTTGGAGGTAGTTCTAGTGCTAGATCAGCTGCTAAGACAAGTAAGATCCCAAGCAACAG
The DNA here is from genome assembly GCF_012274545.1 of Fukomys damarensis. NCBI lineage: Eukaryota > Metazoa > Chordata > Mammalia > Rodentia > Bathyergidae > Fukomys > Fukomys damarensis. Next base: position 35,960,166 of record NW_022900922.1, on the reverse strand, counting down.
CTCAGACATTCTTTTCTAGTTGATCCTTTCAGGATTCTAGTAGATTTAGATTAAAATTAGGGGTGAAAGCTGTGGTTTTAACAAACCATTTCTAAATAGAAAATGGATGGACTCTGGTGTTCAGTTCACAGTGACGGGGGTCTTAAGAGTGGCTGAACAATGAGTGCAGGAAACTGGGTGAACAACAGTTATTAATGATGGCAGTGAGAAGTATGGAAAGAAGATTTAAGAACATTCTTTATTTCATACAATAATTATGCCTAAGGGAGACTAATCATCTCAGAGCTACAAGTAAGACTTTCAATGACAACAGGCTATGAGGAAAAAGAAAAATGAGTGAAATTTTAAAAATAAGCCCCAGAGAAAAGTAAATCTGCAGATTTATCTACCCCTATTCATCATTTAACATTTTCAGTACTCCCAGCTTCAAAACAAACCACCCCCTGTCAAAATATTGCTTATAAAACTGCGGTTGAGTCTGATGAATTTTCATGATTATATCTGAGCTCACTCTGTGTTTTGAAATGGAATATCAGCTACTGACCCTCAGGAAGCTAATTGCTTTTTAATATGTTCAGCACCACCAAGCCATTCGCTCCCGATGCTGGCATGCTCCGCAGTGAGCTGTGTCACCGGTATCAATATGGACCAGAGGGTGAGTTTGGATGCCGTCATGGTGGGGAGGGGAAGAGCTCTGGGGAGACAGTGCATGAGCTACTCTCAGCACATGTAATTTACTGCCCAGTGTGTAGTCTCCCTCTCCAGGGAGGGAGTAAAAACCTATAATGTGTGTATCTGTATTGAATAGACAGCGCTGGTATTGCATATGGCAGGATAAGCTATTCTGCAGCTGGCCCCCTTCCAGTTAATTATCTACCTTGGGTACATATACTCGGTCACTATTGGCAAAGACTGATTTCTGGTTTAATGGAACAGCGAGAAGGGGTCCAGATATAAATGCCTATCAACTGTCTCTACTCTTATTAAAATGTTCCCTGTAGAGGAAATCACATTCCTATTCTGTTTACGTGAATTCGCCTTTTAAGTAGTTGGCAAATTAGGAACTTTAATAGCAAAAAAAAGCTCATTTAGGGCTCTGTGTATTTCAATTTCCTTTCTAGCAGGCACTGGGAAGCCTCTTCTCTATTTCATCTTTGAATATTCTATTGCCATGTACACTTCCTTGAAAAAACATTGCTTTGGGGTAATGAAGACCCTGCAGATTTTATTAAACAGTCGCTCTGGACAGGAGCGTGTCCGGAAGAACTAGTGCTGGCTTCAAAACTCGCACAATTATCATGCAATCATTTCAGAGTGGTCTTTATCTGTGGGAAACCCGAGCGAGGACTGGACACTGGCCTCCTGTGCGCCTCTGCAGTGCCCTGTGAGATGGGAGCGATTCACTGACCATGGCTGGGCCTGGGCCTTGGCCTAACAAGGCCAACGTGAGACCACAGAGCAATGTGGATCTTCCCAGAGTTCTCCTCTTCTCCTGCCTTCTACTGACCTCACACTTCCTGTCCCACTTCCTCCACTCACTGTGTGGCTCTCATTTCCATCGCTCTGTATCCCTCACTCTAGAGTGTCCCCTCTCATCCTTTTCCCAGCCACACACCTTCATCTCAGGCCTTCTCATCTACAGGCAGACTGTCCTCCCTCTTGAAGCTTAAGTCCATTTTCCTCTTCTCCTAAGTTTCCAGGAACTCTTGCCCTCCTGCATCAACCTCAATTCACTCACTTATCTTACACAATTTTGTTGCCTACTAAATATAATTCATTGTATTAGGCATTTTGGACAAAAATCAGTGAGGATCTCCCTCTTTCATCTATCTTGTAGATTAGCTGGATGGACAGGGTCAACAGAAGGGAATACTCAGGGGCAGCCTGAGTGGCCAAGTAGGAGTCTGCTTGGCTTCTTGCCTCCTCCAGGGCTACTGGACCCAATGAAGCCATCAACTGTCACGTGGGCAAGTGGCAGCAATGTGAGGGCAGGCACCACCCACCACGGTTTTAATGCCAATCCCTCCGGGGCATCCACAGGATACCCAGTGAGCATACAACTATGCTTCTCAAAGTCTTGCACCATCGATGACAGCCAAGTAAGACCTAGTGAAACCTGTGTAGGGGCCTGGCAGGAAGCACCAACACCTCATACAGGAGTCTCACCCTCCTGAGCTGACTCTGTCTCTCTGCCCAGAGGCCACGACGAGAGCACCCGGAGCCTAGAGTGTTCTGCGGCTGAGGACACTGATGTTTTGTGGCTCCTTGGGGACATTTCTTCACAGAACAGAACCTGGGTGACCGACGGCTGGGCAAGCAGTATCACTTTGGAATCTGTTTCCTTGGAAACTGGCAATGACAGCACACGCCTAAGACACTTGTGATTAATCCCTTCATGCCTGTGGTTCCTCTTCTAGCATTTGCTGTGACCCACAGCACTGGAGACTTTATACCCTGCTCAGCTGACCTCCGGTCCTCTTTGTCCTTGTGGGGCACACACTCGTCAGGTGCTGCGCTGGGAGGGCTGGAGTCAGCATGGCTCACGGTCCACTGGGCCCAGGCATTGGGAACCTGGACATGAAAGGTCAGAACGTGGGAGGATCTCGACCCGCATGTCAACACTTATTTCTGCAAGACTGGAGAGGCATTAAAAAAATGTGCCAGCTGACTGCTGCTGCTACTGTATTAATTCCTGGGCAGTAGGCGCTGATTTCCAGGCAAGGGCATTGTTTTCCTTCCTGGTGTTGACCGCCCCCACCCCCACCTGATGGCCGCAGTCTCCGGGTCACCCCTGCAGACAACAGATGGCTACTCAGGACAGTGGGGCTGGGCTAGCTTAGACACTGCCTATTTGGCCTCGGGGATATCTTAACCCCCAAAATGCCAGACTGCAGCACCAGCGATGCCCTGGACTGTGGGCCATGCTCTCGGAGCTGCTTGAGCAGAGCGAGGTTGGGCTTCCTGCCAGCCTGGCCCTTCACCTTGTGCCTTGTTTTTGGCACAGTGCACGTCTGCTGCAGCTAATGAGCTCCCTGGAGCTCCCCTCCCCTACCTGGCCCGCCTCTGAGACAGGTGTTGGTCTCTGGTGTTGAGTCTGGTCCTCAACAGAGGTTCCAAGTGCACTTCCCTCCTGCCACCAAACAGGCCATCCTCGTGGCAGAAGGTGACTGAAGGCCGTTAGGCTGGAAGTTCTCTGAAGCAGAGGTCCATTCTGAATGATAATCGAGAGCTCTGAAAAGCGCCAAATGCTTGGGAAAGTGCCAAGAGTGAAATTTGTGTCTCGCGCATGCTGTAAAGTGTCTGTGCAGCCACTCAAGGCACAACACACCCCACCCTGGGCTTGGGGCAGAGGGGTTGGGAGGTGAAATGGGATGTGGGCATTAACTTCTACTTGGTTTTGGTAAATTTAGCTCAGGTGAAAGAGAAAGGCAAATATACCTTCTGGGGATTAGAATGCTGCCATTTTTCCTTTCCCAAAATACTAAAATCTGCACCCCCCCCAATTCTCCCCTCATTGCCAATCAGCTTGAACTCAAGCTAAATAGCTTTGGAATTATGTGCTGGAGGAGGGCTCAGATTGTAGACGGCTCAGCCGCTCTCCTTCCCAGTGGATGCTTCAGAGGTTCCTGCAGTTTTATTCATTAGGGACGATGAGCAAGGTGCAGATATTTCCCCAGCATCAGGGATCCTAGGGCAGGCTTGGTTTAAATCAATATGAGTGTACAAGTGTACTGGGAGAGAGGAGGGGGAGAGAGAGAGGGAAAAGGAAGAAAGAGGAGGAGGAGGAGGAGAGGGGCGGCATGTGATGAAGTCTGGAGGGCCAAGGTGGATCAGGGTGTGGACATTCTAAATGACATTGGATCCAAGACATAATTAGTAGAAGACTGGGTTCTCCCAGTGCAGTGCTGGTACAGGGATGGTTTGGCTAAAGGCAACAAGTAGAGCACAGTTGGGAAATGATGTTTAGCTGGCAGTTTCAAACTAAGAGGAATTGGTGTGCAAGCAGGAATGACAGGCTTGGGCACCGGCCACACCCCGCTAGCCTATCCTGTGACACCTGATGTGGCTGGACAAGACCGTGTGTAAGGCCTTTCTACACAGAACTGTTCAAAGCACAGTTGGAAGGAATCGGTAAGCAGGACCCCCGAGGGGCTAGGGATGCGGCTCAGTGGTGCAGCATGTGCTCCGCGAGTGTGAGGCGCCGCGTTTGATCCCCTGCACCTGCCCCTCACCAAAGAAAAAAGTAGCAAGTGGCAGGGAATGCTTACTTCGGATGCACCCATTGATGGTATTTTTATACACCGGAGTCCCCAGCCATGGCCTGATCAACGAGTCAAGTATCTCCTGACTTTTGCAAGAAACCATTTAGCCGTTGGTGCCGAGGACGAACAAGGGCCTCATGCATCCTGAACATTGCACTCCCCCAAGACGTGCCTGGCCTGTGCTAACATCCCCGCTGCGAGTCCCGGCTCACATGGAGTCACAGAAATGGTACACAAGCTGTTGTCACGGACAGGACAAGCCCTCAGGATTTGTCCACGAGTCAGAGGCTGTGCCACGCTGCAGGAGCAAATGACTCTGACAAACCCCAGAGGTTTAAACAATGACAGCCCACTCTCCCCTTACGATCCCTGTCCCCTGTGGACCGGCTGGGGCTCTGTCCACTGCTGACACCTGGGGAGCACCTGTCCTCCCCAGTGCTGCTGGCTGATGTGTAAGGTCCCTGGAGGGCCCCGCATGGGAAATTAATGCTCAGCGCCAGAAGGGAAGGTCCACATCCTGCTCCTGGGCCAGCACTAGTCATAGGGGCCCGCTCAAGCTCAAGGGAAATACTGGAAAAACTCTGCTATCAAAAAAAAAAAACCAAAAAACAAAAAAACAAAACTTCGAACACGCATCATAGTGACAGCATAGATATTGTCCCTGTGAGCCCTCCCCATGTCTCTTTCAGCAGGGACCAAGAGTGGCACTGTACCCACTGAAGTCCCAGACCCCAGGCACAGCACTGACTCAGCCCATGGGGCTCCTCTGCGGAGAGAGCCTGGCTCAGGAGGCCTCCCACATTATGGGCTGCGGTGCCTGGAGCATAGCTGCCCCTCAGCTGTGTCCCTCATGCCTCCCAGCTTTCTCCAGGGACCTGGTGCCAGGACAGCTTCTGTCCATCTGCCATATTTTGGCCAAGATCAGGCACAAGACAGCAGAATGGGGCTGAGTCACCTCCCTGTGGGGTTCCTGGAGCATGAGTCAACACAAATACAATAATAGCCAAGCTAAAAGCACAGCCAGCCACAAGGCGTTGAAAGCCCTGGTCTCCACTGCCTGGCTACATGGCAACCCCAGTTCCCACCTCCTCTGCACCATCTTCGAACAGCACCTTGTTACTGGGTTAGAGGAGAGGATGGAAGGAGGAGAAAGGAAGCTAGAGCCCTGCCTGGTGGTGCACAGAGGGGAATATTTATGGTTCCTATTATTTTTATCATCTTTAAAATTAAAAAAAAATATTAGTACCTATTTACAGTGCATAATGATCACACTCATCGTGGGGAGGTGGAAATGTACAGAATACAGCTTAGGCCTTTAACCTCCTCTGTCCTGCTCTAGCTCCCCCTCCTATTTGTAAAACATCTACCTCCCTATTTCCTATTGTCCATATTTTATTTTGCTCTTTAATTTATTAATACTTTGGGTTTCCCATATAAGAGAAACCATGCAATATTTAAGCTTGGTTGTGTATCTGATGTTTTTCACCAAGCATTATGGTCTCAAGGTGCATCCATTTTCCTACATATGACTCAAGTTTATCTTTCTTTATGACAGAGTAGCATGCCACTGTACACAAGTGCCACCTTTTTCATTCACTCATTTGTTGATGAATATGTAGGCCACTTCCAAGATTTAGTTCATAAGAATTGTGCTGCTAAAAACAAGGGTATGCATGCACCGCTGTAATAGGATGTACTTAACTCCTAAGGAAAGCTCCCTATAAGGGGAATAGCTGGGTTGAGTGGAATTTCTAGATTTAGCTTTTTGAGTCCTCATACTGGTCTCCATGGTTGTGCTAGTTTACACCCTCACTAACAGTGTGGGAGGGCTCCGCTCGCCCTGCAGCCTCTCCAGCATTTGTTATTATTTCATTTCTTGATGATAGCCATTCTTTCTAGAGTACGAAGAAATCTCAGGGTTGTTTTAATTTGCATTTCTCCAATGGCCAGTGATGTTGGACATTTTTTCTCATATATTATTGGCCATTTGTACTTCTTCTGAGAAGTGTCCATTCCTTTCAGATGCCCATTTATGGGTTGGATCATTAAATTTGGGGGAAAATTTTTTTTTCAGTTTGTTACATATTCCAGATATTTGCCCCTCCATCTAAGAAATTTCGGGCAAAGTTTTCATCCCATTCTGTAAACTGTCTCTTCACTCTTCACTTTTGCTGTGTAGCCTCTAGATTTAATATAATTCCATTTATTGATTCTTGGTGATATTTCTGTGCCTACATCGTCACTGAAGCCCCCTGGCCACACTGCTTTCAAACTCATTTGTTACCACAAGGAGCGAGTCAGATCCCTCACAGGAGACGACATGTACAATCCCAAATAAATAAAGAGGAGGCCAAGCTGGAACAGGCCCCGATCTGTCTCCCCGTTGGCCCCATGCCGTGGAGTGTTCTACCCCAGGCACTGGGCACTGCAGACACATGGTGGAATCTAACAGAAGGCACTGACTCAGTAAAGGTTGCTTCTCCTGTACACATAGAGCCCTCTGAAGATGCTGCTCTGCTCAGTCCAACACGAAAGTCAATATTTTCTCCATGAGAATTCCTCTTTGCTTGGCAGTGACAGAGTTGAGCTGCCTCCTCTCAGGCCTTGGTCCTCACAGCCAGCCAGGTGGGTGCTGACACGACACACTGCTCTGAGCCGGAGGACAAAGTTTCCATGAATAAACTTTCTGGTACAGTGAATGAAATACTTGTGCCTTGGGTAGAGCGTGCGATTGTAAAGACACTCCATGGTGAATCTGCAAGGTGAATGCTTCTTCTCTAAAATAATTTCCCACTGCAGGTCAGCTGTATGATACCAAGCTTTAACACGTTCCTGCTGGCTTGAACCGCCGATGGTAGAGGCAGGACTGTCCTATGGAGAAGCTCGTACCACTGACAGTGCAAACAAATCTAGTCACTTTTATCACCCATCTCTATAGTAATAAAATTAATAAGAAAAAGCTGCCGACGGGACGGTCATGCATGTACCACTGGTGGTTCACGCTGCCTGGCAGCCAGACATATGAGTGACAGCCCCTTCCTGAACATGTCAATGCATCAGATTAATTTTAAGTGAGCACTTTTGTCTAACGATGCTACCTAAGTCAGGTGTGGCGGTGTGCCTGTGGTCCCAGTTACTCTGGGAGACTGAGGCAGGAAGATCACCAGAACTCAAGAGTAGAGGCCAGCCTAGACAGCGCAATGAGACTCTATGTCAAGAAAACAAATAAATGAACAAAAATAAATTAACATGCTTCTTAATTCTTCAAAAGTATAGATACGTGAAAATTATCATGCTGCAAATGCTTTAAGAATACTTCTGCATCTTATCAATGGGAAAATCAGCCATTGAAACACAGTTTCCCGGAGGCAAGAACAGATACAAAGATGCTTAATGCTACAAAGAAAACAAGAGACCAACAAGTAGGCCTCTGATTCCCTCATTGCCCCACCTGGTTCTTAATTACCAAATAATGACCACATTTTTGTCTCCCTCACTTCACTTTTATTATTGTTGTTGTTGTTATTATTATTATTATTGAATCAGCAAACACTTTTATTCATTAATGCTTATGGTAAGTTAAAGCAGAACCTCAAAGAAAGTCCCCAGCCATATGATCCAGTATTTCCACTTCTGGGTATGTATCCCAAAGAGTTGGCAGCAGGAACTCAAGGAGATATCTGCACACTTATATCCACAGCACTATAATTATAATTATAATTATTTTATTATTTTTTGGTACCGGGGATCAAACTCGGAACCTTGCACCTGCAGGGCAGGAGGCGGAACCACTGAGCTAAAATCCCCGGCCCCACAGCAGCATTATTAATAGTAGCTAAAATGTGGAGGCCACCCAAGGGTGAACTGGCGAGCAAAGCCTGACATTTCCTTTCAGTGCGGCAGTTGCCAGGGGCTGAGGGAAGATCAGAACTCAAAGGATGCAGAGCTTCAGCTTTGCCATACAAGGCCCTGAGCTGGGTGGTGGGAACACCACACGACCTTGTGAATTTTGTGCTGCAGAATTGGACACTCTGAAAGGGTGAAGATGGTCCGCTGTACAGAGTGTGATCGTCCATAATTAGAATGAAAAGTTCCAGAGTACAGATGTCCTCAAGGGACCTCCCCACTAATGGGATTGGGGCTGTGCCTTCCTCACTACTAGACCCCATCATGTCAGTCTCCGTAAGATCTACGGCTTTCCTGAAGTCCTCTAGGGCCACAGCGTGCTCAGGAACAGCCCCGTCCAGTGGCTATGGGGCCAGCACGTGGGCCTGCAGCTGGCCCGCAGGAAACACAAAAGCTCCCTGTCCTCAACTCAGCAGCGCTCCAGAGCCTCGGCTGCCAGGATGAGACGCGTCCTGGAGCTGGCACGCCGCTAGGGGAAATTCGGTCAGCTCAGTTTTTTTCAGCTCATCTTCTAACAAAGAGCAGCCACAGAACACCCCTTAGACTGCCAAGACGGCGAGCGAGGGCCAGCCTCTGCACCCACGCAGGACGCCACCACTCTTCCACGCTTCTCCCCGGTCTTTAATTACTTGCAAGATGGATGCATTAAATGACCCAGCTCAAAGTTAGCTACAGACATCCCAGAAGCTCCCTCAGCTACGACAGCAAAGCATTCAGAGTTTAGACACCAAGCGGGGAAAGGTGAGAGAGGCAGAAAAGGAGGTGGGCAGGTGCAGTGGTTCAAGCAGGCATAGAGGGAGGCGGGCAAGCCTCTGTGCTGAAAGAGAGAAGAAGAAAAACTGCTGTTCCACATACACCACACAGAGCCAGCAGCCATGGACTCCCCGAGTGGGCACCATGACTGCCTGTCTCTCCTGTCATTGCCAAGTTTTCCTTGTTTGGAGAGTGGGGGAGGGGCTCTTCTGAGGCAGCCTTGTCCTGCACTCTACAAAGGCAGCTGGCACCGGCATGGGCACAGCTGTGCTGCGGGCTGGGGCTCTGAGGCTGCGATGCCAGGCATTGTAGGGGACAGCCCACAGGCTCAGCATGGCCTTTCATGACCAAGCCTCTAGTGTTGCAGATGAAGACACTGAGGCCAGGACTGCCGGTGACGTGGCCCCAGGTCATCCAGCCTGCTGGTGTGGAGGGGGCGGAGCACCGGATCTCGCCGCCTTCTCCCTCAGGGGACCATCGGAGGGACATTCTGCACTGGCCCTGACCCAGGCCCCTCACGCCATGCTGCTCATCATGTGTAGAGAGAGGAGCTGCTTCTCACACAGGCCGGCCCCCACGGTCTCAACCCTCACTTAAACTCACTAAAACAATAATCACAACTCGTTCTAAGCTTTCTCACAAAATTCTCCTCACTTAAGAAAACAAGTGTATGCATTTAAGAGAGAGGCAGCCAGGAGAGGGGCGGGAGATGCCTGGCAACAAGATTCTCTGCCCGCTATTTCTGGGAGTTCTCTTGATGGAAGAGAAAAGTGACTCACTTCTAACAGATAGGCGAGGAAGAGGGAAACAGTCACTCCACAGACACTGTTCTCACCATGCTGACATTGGGGACCCCCATGATGAGCAGGGTGGGTTCTTCCTCTGATTTTGATCACATCCACACTGAGGTACAGGTCTACAGAATACCAACCTTCACAACGCTGTACCTGCTACAAGTGTCAAGGTCACACAAGTTGGGGAAAGACTAAGGGTCTGTCACTAATTGGAGAAGGCCACGGAGACTTGTAATAAATGGGAGCAATCGCAATCGAGGGTTTCAGGACAGACAAAGGACAGCAAGGAAAAGACGGTGAAATACAAACAAAGCCCATGGTGCAGTTAGTAGTCTGTGGCAACGTCACTTTCTTAGCTTTGGTAAATGCAGCACGACAGTGTAAAATGTTCATACCAGAGAACACTGGGTAGACGAAGGGTGTGGAAATTCTGTTACCTTTGCTACATTTCTGTTAAATTGAAACTAATTTCAAAATAAAAGGTGGTTAAAAAGTAAATCTAGGCCAGGCTTGGTGGCACGAGCCTGATATTCCAGCACTCTGGGGGTTGAGGCAGGAGAATCATGAGTTTGAGGCCAGCCTGGAATACACAGTGAGATCCTGCCTCAAAAGCCATAAACAAACAAAAAAGTTGAAGTATATTTGTTTTGCACTCAAAGAGTTAAAGAAACTCTGGAGTTGTCAGCTTCATGGACTAATTTCTTTCAGGATTACAGTAAAGAAGGCATCAAGGGGAAAGTCACAGGCAGAGAGTCTGCTGTAGCATTTCCTTTGGAGGAATTCCCACTCCCTGAAAGAAAAGCTCAATAAGGAGAGCAAATGTTCCTTACGTTACCCTAAAATCAGATCAGAGCTGGGGACCAGCAGACAGATCATCTTCCAAGCTCTTGACTTGGTTTCATTTTGTACATGATTGAAGTGGTTGGCAGTCCTAGAAGCAGAGGGAGGCGGAGTCCTCCATGAAAAGAAAGAGAGGGATTCATTCAGCAAATGAACAAAGGAAAATCATCCAGTGCACATATTTGGTAGCTGAGGAGTGGGGATTCACAGGAGATGTAGCGCTGACATCAGAGAGCCCACATACAGGGAGCGAAGCAGTGAAAACATCAGCATGAAACATGTGTTCAGCGCATGCTCACTTGGGTGGCTCTCCTCAAACCAAAAGAAAAACGCAACAAGAAGGGCTGGCAGGGATGCGGAAAGTCGAAACCTCAGTGCATTGTGGTGGGAATGTGAAATGGTGCAGTTGGTTTGGAAAGCCATACCAATGGCAGCTGGTTCTCAAAGGCAGAAAATTACTGTGTGACCCAGCGGTCCAGCTTCTGGGCGTGTAACTGAAAGAATCAAAAGCAGCATCTTAACAAGTGTTTGTACACTTGAGTCATTATTACCCACAACAGCTGAAGGGTGCAAGCAACACAAGTGTCCTCAGAGGGAAGAATGGACAGGGAAGTACGGCACATACAAACGAGGGGACGCTCCTCAGCATTTAAATGAAGGGACTCCTCCAGTGTGGGGTGGGCTCTGAAGACACTAGTCAGCAAAACAGATCACCCAGAAAGGATAAAAGCCATGTGATGCCATTTCTGTGAGACCCCAGGGCAGTTGAACTCACGGAGACAGGGGGTGGAGTGAATGGTGGCTGCCAGCAGCCCGGGGGCAGAGTTGTTTAATGGGTATGGAGTTGCGCAAGATGAAATGTTGCATGGAAGGATGGTGCTGATGGCTGCACACCAATGGGAATGTTTTTACCACGAGGAAGAGCAAGCTTAAAAACAAGCTAAGTTGGTAACTTTTATGTGTTTTCTGGCACAAGTAAGACTTCAGTGGATGCAGAGAGCTAGGGCAGGAGGCTGGGATAATGGCGGGCTGGTGAACTCTGAGGGAGCAGGAAGGACCTCTAAGCTGGGAAGCAGAGAGGAGGACAGGTCAGGGTGCTGTCAGAACCCCACATCTCTCCCTTCTACACCTCTCTCACTGCCTCCCATCACCACCTTGAGCTGCTTTCTTACAATCACCTGTTCCTCCAGCCCCGCAAAGGCTGGAGCCCAGGGTGATGGTGTGAACCCACATGTCTGGCCTAGAGCCTGGGCAGGAAAGAGCCCAGGGCTGAGGAGCCCACCCTTCCCGACTAAAAGAAGCAGAACCCACAATGCAAAGCAAGCACAAGAAGAAGGGTTCTGGTGTCTGGATGCCAGCTTGCAACTGCATGTGAAACCCACAGGCATGGCAACTTCTCTTGGACAGTGGCCTTGCTGGGACAATCAAAGATGTGCTCCCCTCTTCTTATCTCTTTGCTAACTTTGCAAAGCTGATGTGTCTATCCTCAAACAGTAATACAGCCTCAAGGAATAATGACAGCAGTCAAAGTCTAGGCTAAAATACAAAAGTGATGTCACTATTCTGTTTCCAAAAAAGGCTCTGGTTTTGGGTGAAATGAGCAGACATCTGGCACAGCATGACCAGGCCAGATGCTGCCATCTGTCCGTTGGCTCCTCTCTAACAGCAACCAGCTGTGAGCCACGGCCTGGGCCAAGGAAAGGGGCTTTCTTTCTTTACCACTCTGGGCCTGGCTAAAACTCAAGTCCATTCATACCCTGGGGGAAAGATATCAAGGGAAAAAGGGAAAAAGACATCAAAGGATTGCCAGAGACCTGCATGCCTCAGCCATTGCAGGTAAAGGGGCCCAAATCACAGAAGACAACACATCAGATTTTAAAAGACACCCGTCCATAGGGTACATGAGATCGAGATCTACCCTGTGTTCCTCTTCCTGCCTCACCCCTGCTTTTGAGCTCTCCCTCTCCAAAGTCCAGTTGAGTTCTAGCCCAGGTCTAACATGTACAGGACAAGAATTCTGTTTCCATCTGCTGTGGCCTTCAAAGTCCTAAATGTATCAAACTCTTTCTTTATTGTGTGAACATTAGCTCAGGTTACACAGGCCTAATGCCATGCTGCCAAGCTGCCAAGCACCAGCTTCAGCTCACAGGAGGGCTCTACCACGGGGCCGCAGTCTGGCTTTTCTGAAAACTACCCAGGACACCAGCTGTGGATGTGGGCACCACTGTTTCAGGGAATGTGCTGAGCTGCATGGAAGGGATGCAGAGAGGCCACTCCCTCACTCTGCACACTGATGAAGTTTCTCAAACCTACAAAGCCACCCTGGAAGGACTTCCCCACCCGTCTTTAGTGATGCATTAGTCGTGTGTCAAACACTCCTGGGCTGGGGGTGCAGCTTGATGGTGCAGTGCTTGTCTTGCAGGCAAAAGGCAGTGGATTCAGTCTCCAGCAGCACACACTCAAGTGCACCTTAATTAATAGAAGAATTTCTGTTGTGCACCTACCCTGAGCAGGTGCTGTGCTGTGCACAAAGCCTCCAAGCTTGGCTGTGTCCTTCGTCTCAGGGACACAATGAGATAACCATGCAAATAACAGCAGCGATGCATAGGGAATGGGGACACAGAAGAGTGTGACCACCCCCCGTTATCATTTATCACGAACTCTTCTGCCCCTGTGCGGCCCACTTTACAATGCCATTTGCACAAGAGTATTTTTCACTAAGTCACTGAGCCTTGTTCTGACTGATACCAATTCATCAATCAATTCTTGTAGGCTACGGTGAGCAGTTTGGAGTCCAGCCCAAATCTGTCTGGGTCATGTGGCTTTTAGGAGACATTTTAGCATATCGCCTCTACCAGATAACAACATCGGCTGTCTGGTTTCTTCACTGCAAATACCACATGCTCATAGGATACAATCGCATGAAAATAACCGCACCCCCTTGCAGGCTTCACTTTGGATGACCACAGGTACATCTACTCCACAGTACTGCCACACAGATATCCACCATGTTCCATGAAATCACTCCTTTACCCAACTAGCATTTAAATGCCCCTTTCATGCCCAGGACAAATCTAAGTCCTGGAGATCCTGTGGAGAATAAGACTGGTAAATTCCCTGCTGGCATTTTCTCTAAAGTGGGTGTGGTCTGCACTGAGACATAAACATACAAACAAAGGCAGAGTGGCTGTAAGGAAGTGAGACCAGGTGGCCCGGGAAAGTCCTGGAAGGGGTCATCTGAGCAGAGATCACAGGGACACGATGTGGCCAAGTCTGCAGAGGTTGGGGTGGACTCTAAGGCAGAAAGGAGATGGGAACCAATGATCTAAGGACAAGAGAGTCCAGGGTTCTTTCTGGCTTTGATCTGCAGTGAATCAGCAGGGCCTGACCCTGAGGGATCTCACAGGATATGGCAGGGAGTCTGGAATGCACAGTGATGGCTGAAGGAGGACAAGGTGAAGACCGCTGGCCAGCTCCAGGGACCCACCTCCCATTCCTCCCACAGGCTCCTGGCTCTTCAGAATGAGACTGTAGCCCCAGCCAACCCCACTGCCAGCCTGGGCAGGTTCCTGGGTCCTGCAGGGATGTATACACGATGGCTGGATAAGCACCACCGAAGGGCCTGCCACAGGTCAGGACACAGTATTGGGTAGCCTGGGAGTACTGCTCTGATGGTAGAAATAAACTCCACTTTGTTTCCATCCCTGTTGTTCTGGCTTTTGGTGTTCACAAAGGAAGCTGCTGCTTCTGAGCACAGAGGGCTTGGGAGAGGAGAGGAGAGGATAAGTTCTGATAAGTTAGGAAGCCACTGTGGTTCATTATCCAGGCAAGACAAAAGCTTTGCCTCAGGGCCTTGTGGCAGAAGTGGACAGAGACCAAAGGACCCGGTGTAACTTGGAAGAACAGCTGAGGGCTGTCTGGCTGAGGGATGCGGAGAAGGAAAGGCGACTCTCCCACACTGCTTCCTTGAGCCACTGCATGGACTGTGGTTCCAGTCACTGAAATCTGGGGGACAGCTCTGGAAAGGAGGCTTCCATTCTGGCCTCGCTGAATCCAAAATGCCCACTGGACAGCCACACGGGATGGCCCAAGGAATAGGGCTGTGTGAGTCTAGACTCTGCAGAGAGGTCAGGGTTGACTGTGGGAGTCTCCGGCATCTGGAGATGACTTCATGCCATGTTTTCAGTGGGGTGGACAGGAAGAAGGCAGAGATGCAGAAATGCTGGGCACCACTGGTCCAGTGTACTCAGAGATGCAAAGGGAGGAAGGAAGCCAAGAGGGTGTGGCGTCATGGCAGCAAGGAAAAGGAACTGGTTAGACTGGGTCAGAGGCTGCTGAGAAATTGAGTTAGGAGAAGGATACATTGCTGGCACGTGTCATCTTGTCACGACAGCAGTTCCCACTGAGTGCATGGAGGGAAAGGAGGCCACGGGGACTAGGTACAGAGCTCAGGGTTTGGGGGAGCTTTGCTGTTGTAGGGGGAATGAGGCCACTGTTGCTGATCCATCTTGCTGCCTGTCCTGATCTGTCCACAGTGGGAGTCACCAGCTGCATGCATGTGCCTATTTCCATTTAAACTAATGAAATGAGTGAGGATGACAAGTGAATCCCACCCAGGACTCTGGCCACATGTGTCCAGCAGGTGGAGGACAGGATGGTGCAGGGACAGCTCAGTCCCCACTGCAGGAATCCTCTTCGGCAGCTCTGGCTCCCACAGGGCCCTGCATCCTCTTCAGGAATCATGGACCATGGGTGGTTTGCTTTGCCCTACGGGACTATGTGTGTGTGGGAGAAGACAGAAGCCCATATACTCCCGTGTGGTCTATGGCATGGTCTGGAGGTGGTCCGTCCCCAGCACAGCCCATGCTGTTGCCCATGTAGCAGCAGTGCAAAGGGGGAGGGCTTTCAGAGGCGACCAGGTCCTGGGGCCCCGGGAATGGATCCACGGAGTCTCCTGGGAGTTCTCGTGGGACCGTGTTAGTCGCAACAGCACGTGTCACATGGTGAGCTGGCACCTCCCCTCCCTGCCCAGCACATGTGGTCCTCTTGCACGAACCTACTCTGTTCTGCTTTTATGCTGGGCGGCCCTCACCAGAGGCCAAGGAAATGCCAACGTCATGCTGCCAGACTGCTTGAACCAAGAGTCAAAAGTCAACCTCTTTTCTTATAATGACCCAATCTCTCTCTGGTCTTTTGTTCTAGCAGCAGAAAATGGACTAAAAGTTTTATTTTTGTTTTAGCAATAGACATGTAGCAACCATTTTTCTTACTCCTTCAGACTATGTAAGTTGCTCACAGCCACATAGAACATTTGAAGAGATGAGAGGTCTGTAGAACTTTCCAGAAGGTGGCCATCTGCAAGTTTGCAACTGTCCTTTCACTCAACCCCTCTAGAAGGAGAGTGGGAACGGGAGGCAGCCCTGCCCAGCGCCCTGCACTGCTCTCCCCCGGGGAGCTCTGCACAGACGCCAAGCAGCTGTGATGGAATGGAAAAGCCAACTGTGCAAACATTCACTTCCACTGTCACAAGGTGGAAAGGAAAAACGCCAAAAAGGAGAGCTTGGAAAAAATAGCAGAACCCCTGAAGAGAACATGAGAAAAGACCCTACAGTGACCCCACAAAGGAAATGGAAAATGAGAGCCCACCGTGCACAGGTCAGGGGACACCACTGTGACTGGTCAGGGGACACCACTGTGACTGGGGTAAGGACTTCAAAGAAAAGAGGGCGTGCATGCTGCAATGTCCAGGACACCACAGGGACACACAGGGTGCTGTGGCCCTCAGTAATTCAATTAAACCCTTTCAGAGAACAGGATTCCTGTGTCAGAGTGAAACTCGACAATGCCTTCTCCCCCTACAACTCCACGCTCACAGGATTCTCCAGGATGATTCCTGTATGTGGTCGGTAGGTGCCATATACAGTGAACTCACTAAGGCCACAGGATATGTGGGAAAACTGAGTAAAGATTCCACAGAGGACCATCCAAAAGGATAGTAGTTTGGGGTAAATTTGATTCATGGTAAATACAGGTTTGGATGACTGCTTCTCCACTTAACCTTTCCTAGAGCTGCTTTCTATACTTCTGGGTCGAGGAAGAGGAAGCTCTGGGTTGAGCTTGTCATGGTGCAGAAACCATACCATTCATGGCAGTCCATGGACAAGAAGGGGTGACCCTCAGACGGGTCTCCCAACACAGAGCACAAAACTGTCTCCCTTGAAAAGCCAGTGATGGCCTCCTCTTCGTACAGAGTAACAGTAGACATTGTATGGCCACCATGTTCCTCAGTGGTCCCTCCCATGTCCCCTGTAATAGGAGATGGTTGCAGTGGCAGTGAGGCCATGAAGCAAACAAGGAAGTAAGGAGGCAGAAAGCTAAAGGAGGGCAGAGAGAGAGGTCATGGAGCGGGTTGGACTCCGGGACTAGATGCTGACGTGTGGAGGGAAGGCTGTGGCCATTGGTGGTGAATTCTGGACAGTCTATAGAGTTCTCACATGTGTGCTTCCCTGTCAGGGAAAACCTCAGTTTGTGTCAGCACAAGCATGTTTGAGATCATCTGAATGAGTTGCCCATCATCAATATGGACATAAGATTTCCTAGGATACTCAAGCTGGCGATGGTATTTATACTCACCAAAGGCCAGAAGTCACCACGCCTGGCTGCACAGATGCCAGGAAGATGGAGACCTCATCCTGCATAATGGCACAGGTGTGACAAATGCCAGGGAGCCCTGGTGCCAAGCCAGAGACCGCCAGTGCTGTGCCCACAAGTCTCTTAAAGGCCAAGATCATTAGTAGAAGAGAAACAGGAAACAGGCAATAATGAATGCTTCCAGCTCTATGCAGTCATAAATGGAGGAAGCACTGTTTTAATTAATACTTTAACAATGCCACAAATTTGACTTTATCTTCAAGAGGTGGGGACAGGTTGGCCGAGCAACCGAGGGACAGTCTTTCACTGAGAGTCCCCAGGGTTCACTCAGGAGTGGAGAAATAGATGCAGTGTGAGAATTCTGTGAAGGCAAAATCTTTAAATTGTTAATGTCATTTTTGGACAGAAAAATTATGGGAAAAGGCATCCTGTACACTGCGAGTATTTGGATCCAAATGCCAAGAGAGATTAAACAAGAAGTTGAATGTGAATGCACTGGGTCTTTCTTTTGTGTAACTTGGAAGGGTGAATGGATGATCCTGCTTTAGGAAAGGACTATCATGTGTCACACGGATGTCCCATATTCAAATTGTGTTGGTTTGGATACTGTGTGTTGCTATTATTTTGATTTTATAATTATTTAGAATTTGTGAATTACTTCTGTTTTTTCACAGTTCAGCTATACTTTAACAACATATTTTAAGTCTCAGAAGGAGAACTGTAAGGAGGAGCACAGCAGTTGTAAACACAGGCACTGGTGTCACAGAGGTCTGAGTTTGAATTCTGGCTTCTCCATCTGTTTTCATAGGACTGTGGGCAAGTTACCATCCCTACACTTGGCGCTCCATTTGTTAGAACGGGAAAATACTAGTGTTCACATTATAGGCTTCTAGTGGATTAAATAAAATGTGGCACACAGCAGCCCAATAAATACTCCCTTTTGCTTACCAGTATCGCTAGAAAATTAGACAAGGTCTAAAGACTAGAGGTCTCAGTTTCCTTATGAGTAAAATCGGTTCACTATTAGGATCTATTTTATATGGTTAGTGTGCAATCTAAATGTCCATAACTTCACAACAGTGGGGCCAGAGGCTCACTCTGATAGCAATGCCAGTTTGACAGACTAAACTGATGTCAGGAGAAAAACAGTCAGAAACTCCAAGTCACGCCAGAACTCCCGCAACTTTTCCTCCTCTGTTATATAAAGCTGATATGAATGAGGAACTGCGCTAGAAAGATGTGGCCGCTGATCCCTCCCCAGCCCCACCCCGATGGCCCAATTTTGGTTTGGAAAGAGTTCTGAGCTCTTTCCCAGAACCAGCGCAAAGTGGAGACCAGCAAGACATGCTTTCAAAATGCACAGGTTAGAAGGGACACATGCATCATTCGGCTTTCAAATGACAGAAGCGGCAGCAGGCAGAGACACTCTGGCTGAGCACAAAGCACCCTTTTCTCTAAGAATCAAGTGGGACAGTCAGGGGAAACAACAGCTGTCAGATCTGCTAGCACCGTGTCCGGCCTCTGTCCCCTACAGGAGGTCCAGGGGTCCTGTGAGCTGTCCCTCTCGCCTGGCCTCTGGGCTGTCCTCCCGTCACGGGGGAACACGACTCCTGGAGGTTTGCTCCCATCTGGAACACTTCCCTTTCCTCCCGGGATCCTTGAGGTTGGCTCCTATGGGTCACAGCTCTAAAACTGCCAGGACAAGGTTGTGCCCTTAGCGATTCAGTGAGACCCTGTCTCAAAGTAAAACAAAATAATTAGTAAAAGGGCTGGAGATACAGTTTTGTGCAAAGGGCCTGGGTTCAATCCCCAGTCCCCAATACTGAAAAACAAAACAACCCAAATCTTCCTGGAGATCCTGAGTGTGACTTCCCCATGAAGAATCATGGGAAAGGCACAGCTCCCTAAGTCTGGGTCCCTCAGAGCCCAGGACGCCTCTGCTTGGCTCCCATGGGCCTGGGTGCTGGGCTGGAGTCTGTTCACCCTGAGTGGACACTGTGCTGGGCAGAGAGTAAACTCGCGTGCACGCAGGACCAGGCCCTGCCTGGCGTTTCACCCTGGACATCTGCCAGATTTGTCATCGTCTTAGACTGGCGTTGTAGGGTTTGTCCTGAACAGCTTTTCCCTGAAGAGCCACTCGAAAAGACAAAGAAAATGCACTCACTCTTCCCAGCAGCACTCCACTCCTCGCAGCTATGCACGCCTCTTTGGGGAATGCATTCTCACGCCAACCCCTTGTGAACAGGCTCTGCCATCTCCCCTAAGAAGACAGGCAAGAGACACTATGCCAGGACACGCACCCAGTTGTCCTAGGGACAAGGAACGAGCTCCGTGACTGAACACTGAGAGTGCTTGCCTAGCAAGAGGAAGGCCTTCGGTTTGGTCCCTAGCATTGGAGAATGATAAGAAATAAAACAAAAATAGATAAAGTATATGTAGGCATTTTTATAGCATGCAGGGATCAATAATACAGGGACAGAAATATAGAACTTTTTTTTTTTTGGTACCGGGAATCAAACTTGGGCCCTTGTGCTTGCGAGGCAGAAGGAGGAACCACTGAGCTAAATCCTTAGTGAGAAGTTTTAAAAGTATGTGTGAATCTTAGAAACTTCTACTTCTCCCCTGATTTTTCTTAGCAATTAACAGAGTGTGGGTGGTGGCTGCCCAGGTGATCTGCAAGAGTCCAGGTCCCTCAGAAAGATTTAGCCAGGGGAATACTTTTCTAGAGTGTATTCTTATCCCTTCCTACCCCTCAGCGGTCACGACACTGGAGAAGTCAGTCTAAAGGAATTCGTGCTTCCCCAGGTCCCTACCACAGTTACTCTTCTTGCACGGTGAGGCCCTAGGAAAGGAGGAAGGGCCGGTCGCCTCAGGAGAATGTTGGCCACCAGGAGACGTCACATCACAGCAAGTGCACAGCACCCGTGTGCCCACTGGCATTGCTCTGGGACTTCATGGTTTATGGCTGGTGACCACATTTACCCTCTCAACTATCTGCATGATCTTCCAGAGGGGAGGAAGCTGACCTTATGTAGTAAGCAGGAAGCTTGCTAAAGATCAGAACCGGTGAGCGGTGGGGCCTGGCTCACAATCCAACGTAGGGCTCTGCTGCAGCTCTGCACCAGCTTACCTGGGGCCATGCACACGCATGTGCATGTACACTTGTGTGTGTGTGTGAGGGGAAAGCAGGTGAGGAATATGGCATGTGGTCTCTCAGCAGGTGACGGGCATCACACAGAGTGCAACTGTAGCTCTAATACAACTTGGCCACCTGCCTGAATTCTCTGTCATGGGAATATAATGTTTAGGTGACTTCAAGGAAAAGTAATCATGATTATTTTCATGGCTTGCCTTCCAGTCCACTAACAATGAACATTTACTCATCTTAAAAGTTATTTTCTTGGGCTGGGGGAGTAGCTCAGTGGTCGAGTACTGGCCTGGCATGTGCAAATCCCTGGGCTCAATCCCCAGCACTGAAAGAAAAGAAAGAAAAAAGATAGCAAAGAGCAAAGAAAAGACAAGAACGAGTTATTTTCTTGCAAAAACGGTATGGATGCATCACTGAATTGTATATACTTAAAAAGGGTGAAATCATAAATTTTATGGTATATATATTTTATAACAATAAAGAAGTAACTTCCTTTCTAAAATACTTGACATAAGGAGAGGACAGTACTCCTCTGGGGCCGACACATATTAAAACCTATGCTTGAAATAATTCATATTAACCATGAAGTTGAATGAAAGTTGTCTTTGCTGTAGTTGCCTTTGACCTACCAGGCACCCAATGCTATATCCAAAGCCATTTCCAGCGCCCGGCCACCATCTGACACCACACTGACCCTTCCCTGTCTCCCTGGCTACCAGCATACTCTGACATGCACCCTGCCCCTCCTGTCTTCCTCACTCAGTTCTTCCACCTGCACTCATTATTTTTCTCACATTATCAAGTCCCTGGGCAGAATGAGTTATTCCAGTTGCCTTTGGCTGCTACCTTTATGCTGAGGATCTGCAGACCTTGCTCCTGAACTTCTAAATAATGAATCACCTGCGAAAGCAATGCCTTCAGATGCCCGGAAGGTACCAGCAATTCACCGAATGTGAGACAGAAGTCACCACCTTTCCTTCCCATACCTCACAGTGGAAGGGATCAGTCAGTAGCTTCAAACTCTGCAGGATTGGAAATCAGAATACTTGGGGCAGAGCCCTTCTATCACCTTTTGGAGAAAGATCACATCTAACCAGGCATCCTGGCAGAAATCTAGTCATGCCTCTGTCTTCTCCCCACTCACAGAAATCTTGGCTGTGGACCCTTCCTCCTTGGACTCTCTCCACATCCACAGCCCAGGCCTTTGTTCAGGCTCTTCTTCCTCACCTAGATACTGCAACATCCTCCTGGTTCCTAGCTTGGCCTTTTTCCTTGGCCTGCTTAGCGTGGCAACCTGAGTTATCCATCCAAAACCTGCATCTAAAATTTTTCCTTTCTTCCTTGTGATTCTTCACTGTCATCATGGAGGACAGAGTCTTTGTGTGTGAAGCCCTATTACCCACAATATCCACAATGCACTTGGGTCCAGTCAAATTCTAATGACTCACAGTACCCAGAATGCACTAGTTCCAGTCAAATTCTAATGATACAATACCCAGAGTGCACCAGAGGCCACTCAAATTCTAATGACCCATGTTACTCAGAATTCACTAGGGTTCAAATTTTAACGACTCACAGTACCAGAATGTACTAGGCTCCAGCCAAACCCCGATCATCCACAGTACTCAGAATGTACTCAGCTCTAGCCAACTCCTAATCACCCACAGTAGCCAGCGCACACTAGGCTCCAGCCAAACTAAAGACCCACTGTACCCAGAATGCACTAGGCCTCAGCCAAACCCTAATTATCCACAGTACCCAGAGTACACTTGGCTCCTCCAGCCTCTGGGAATCCACTGTAAATAGTGAACACAAAATTCATCCTCAGAGGTGTCTTTCTGATGCCCTCAGTCCTATCAGAGCTTGGCCCTGCAAGGACCCAGTGGGCAGGAAGAGGTGTCTGACTCTGCAACCCAGGCAACAAATTCATAGGCCCTCAAATGTTCTCTGAGCAAGTCAGCAAAGGAGAAGGCAGTCGTGTGTTTCCCAGTGGGTTGTCAAAATCAAACTAAACTAAACTGAACTAAACTCAGACAAGTTGACAAAATCAAACTAAACTAAACTGAACTCAACTCAGACAAGCTGAAGCAGAGTATCTGGCACGATGCAAGCAGAACAGCTGCCAACAGCAGAGTTTGGCACCTCTGCACCACGTCAGGCGTATTCTGCTCCCTGCTCTTTGCCGAGATCGTGTCCCTTCACTGCAGCGGGTCTCAGCAGCCTATCATGATTTCCCTTCCCAGAAGATGCCTGTGGATGGGATGGAGAAGCCTGGAGAGTTTTACTTGCTTTCAAGGTGACTGTTTTATTTCAACTCTTTATTTTCTTTCAGGAGAGAAAACAGTCAGTCCTATGTTGCTGTCTCACATTCCTGAACTTTTTATAGTCATCCTGTCTTTCTAGGTGAGAAGAGAAATCCCAGGGAGTATCCTGGAACTTACTTGCAAGTCTAACAGGCAAACACATGGGAGGAGAGGAGCGCAGAGCTGGGGTTGGTGCGGGGCCCAGAGGGTGGTCTGGGAGCCAGGGGAAGGATGCTGTTAACCATTAAACCCCTCCATCCCGTCTCTTTCCTGGTGACCTTTGTAGGCGCTTGATGCAGCAGCCACAGAGAGCAAGCATGGAAGTCCCTCTGTGTGAGTTTTTAGCGTGGACTCAAGAAGTGCACAGGCTGGGGGCTGAGCACCCCTAGTTTTATTGCCCCGTGAAACCTTAGACACAGGGAGACCATTAGTTGAGCTTAGGATTCAAGAGCCATGGAATGCTGAACCTGGAAAGCACAAGGGAGCCCAGTGATTTCCCATGTGGGACTGGGTTTGTTCTCTGCACCCTTTTCCATGAGTTACTCCAGTCAGGAAACCTGTGCTTCTGGGAGCGCTCACCACAGAGAGGCAGGTGGGAGCTGAGCGAGACCAAGTCATCCATCCCGGTCACAGTCAACTGTGGCAGTTGTATTGCAGTTCAGATCTCCTGATTTTCAGGTCTTTCTCTGTCCTATCTCAGTGTGGTAGGCAGGTAAGTAGGGATGGGGACTGTAAGCACAGGTAAGCCTTGGTGGCATGCGGTGGCTCCCTGGTGGACAACACACCTCTACACAGGCGGGCCAGTGACCACACTGGCACTAAGCAGCCCTAAGCAGCACCAGTGTCGCCCCCTTCCTCAGGACCAGAACTGGTCCACCAGGTGCTTCTGCTCTTACTGGCCTCCTGAGGTGATGTCAAAAGCTGCAGCTGTTCAGAGATGGAAGATAGGGTGGTAGAGGGCAAAGGTCACTCTTTCATTTTTGCTTATCAGGCTACTCTTTGCTTTTCCCAGTTTGCCTCCAGGACTAGTGATGGGTTTCTGGTGAAGAAAATGGCTGCCAGAGGAACCTTAATTTAGTCTCATTTCCCAGTCGTGCCCATTTGAACCTGGGACAAACTGAAATTCTTTAGAAGCTAGAGAAAAGAATGAAGTAAAATTAAAATGGTTTGCTCATTGCCTATGGGAAACTCTGGATTTCCTTGGTGAAGAAGGCCCTGTCACAAGGTGGTGAGGAAGGCCCGGGTACCTGGGGTGTAAGGGCGGCCCCTGCCTCATGCAAGGTAAATACTTCCTCTCTAGACGTAACTGCAAGGAATCTCGGGCTACTCCTACTTGCCTGCATTGGCTCCATTCCCTTCATTCCACAGCTCCATCTCCACTGTTTTCATTCTGCACATGGATACCTCACAGCACATAGCCATTTGGATCCCTCCATACTTTTTAAGAAAGTCACAGCATAGTGGTGTCACTTAACAACCCCAGTGACTGAAATATATCCCAAGACTTTAGCCGCTCACACGGACCGGGCACATACAGTAGAGCAACACAAATCATCAAACTTAAGGAAAACCCAGGAGCTTGACCACATACAAGGTAGTAAGGGAAAAAGAAATTGACCAACATCAGCACATTAGCAATTATTCAACCACTTCACAGAGTCTAAAATCATTAGCACCACGTGAGAAAGAGAGCAACATGCACACCCACCACAAACTCGAGCCTTTCTGTATACCAGTGGTCAACCCCTGGCTTCTAATTCTGCAGTGTAATCAGTAACTCAGTCACCTGTGAAATTTCAGGTCACTCCTTGATTACATGTAAAATTCATCCAATTATGCAGGCTGCCTAGGTTTAAGGAGAGTTATTAAAATGAGAACATCTTTGAGAGACTCTTTCAAAAGAAATAGTCTGTTGTTAAGCAAAAAAGAAAAGAAATAAAGAAAATTCTGTCCATTTGGCTACACTAAAGGAAGGTCTCCCTGTCGGCAGAAGGTATTATTCATGTCTCCAATTGGGAAAGTGTGGGCCACTAGGCCTGAGGCTTCTTCGGGAGAAAGACTCATCCTAAACAGTGCTGCATTTCCTTCTCTGAGATATTAGAAACTCTGGTTGGGGAAGGGATTCATACCATTGGGCCAGGTCTGCTGAAGTGGAGAAGTGATGATTTCTCTAGTCTTTGGTATGACTTTGCTTTCATCAACAAATAGGGAAGTGTGACCTATTGCTTCTTTTTCTTGGTCTATGCCCCTGACTGGTTAAATTGAGTATTCTACTGTGCGCGTGTGTGTGTGTGTGTGTGTGTGTGTGTGTGTGTGTCCAGAGGTAAAGATAAAATGAAGCCATTGAGGAAACCCATGTGTATTGAATTATCTCAGTGTCTCAGAAGCAGGCAGAGGAACCAGCACTTGTGGCCCCACATAAACTCACTCAGCTCGGCCTGTTCTCTCTTGCTCTTGCCGATGTACATCTGCTTCTGTGTAAAGACTCTTTGGGAAGAGGCCAATAATCTCTAATTTATGCCCTAATTATACAACCACTTCTCTCTTTGACAAGCTGAAGAAAACAAAAGTTTAAAGGGTAGAATATTTAACCACAATGTACCAAAGAAAAAAATCCAAAGCAGAGAAAAAAATAAAGACCTTAGTCAGACTTGCAAATAAAGCAGAAAACTTTCACAAGTCAGCAGCATTTCTTGAAATGAAGAGTCCACTTTCGTGGTAAGCTACACGAGAAATCAAAACAGCAAAAATCGTTACTTTCCTGCTTATATTAGGATTAAAACAGCAATGGTGTCCAGACCTGTTCAGAGAAAGGCCAGGCCTTTCCAGAAAGGGGATTAAGTGAGACTTAAAACAAAAAACTTCTGGTCCAAGGAGGAGAAAAATTGTGGACGATTAAAAATATAACTTCCAAAGAATCAAGATCCAGAGTTTTAAAGTTTTCTTTAGACTTAAAAATTACTGTAACCTAGCTTATCAGTAATGTCCTTTAAGCAAAACAAATTCCCAAGTTTTACCTAAGCATACATACTACTTGTATATAAAATGATAGCAAGCACACCAACTGGAAATGTATAGTCACTTGCCCGGTTGACTGGAATATGTCTCCTGTCACCACCTGACATCTTCCAAGACTGTTGTGGCCACCCGCCCCAGCCCACCCATATTGTCTTTCCACTGTGATTTTGGTTCTTTTTTTATTCTTCCTTGCCAAACATGTCTCCTCTGCCATCTCTCTATCAATTCAGCCTAAGTCTCACTGTTTAAATATTGTCTCGATGAAATCCAAGTCATCCTCCATATTCTTTTGCCTTATTTTAATGGTGATATCCCAGGAACTTTATTAGCTCAGACAGTGAGCCACTGGTTGATTCTTGGTCACCTTCATCGCAATGGGATTTGACATGGTATTAAAGCTAGTTCAAATGTCTAGTTACTTTTTTCATGGATGAGACAAAATACCCAACACCCAAAAAAGGTTGATTGAGCTCACTGTTTGTAGAGGTTTCAGTCCATAACTGGCTGGCTCCCAGGCATGGTGGCACTGGGCGGGCAGACAGACATCGCAGAGGAGAAACAGTTCATGGTGGGCACAAGGTAGCAAAGCAAGCAAAGGACAACCACAGCTCTTTCTGTCCCTTATATCTTACCCAGGCTACTTAGGGCGGGCATCACTCCCATGTTTAATCCTAGTGGCCTTGATCCTAGCAGTGCACCATGAATCAATCCTAGTGACACACACTTTAGATCCAGCCACCACTGAAAAAAACCCACCTATGACTGTGTAAGGATTTGCGGGACAGCCAGACATGGCTGAAACACCAAATTTAAGAAAACGCAACCTTTTCTAATATCTTATTTTACTGCCGACAAAATTAAAGCTGCTTACACAAATACATTCAATAAAATAACACATATGATGGACATAGAAAACTGGGATAAAAAAGTATGGAAGTTAAGATGGAACTAGGAAGGGAGTTGAGAATTTAAAGCTTGTGTTGTCAGGCTCACACATGAGCCCTTTACAATACATGGATGAAAAGTTCTAGCCCCCAGGACAAATCTGCTTTGTAAATAAAGTTTTATTAAAACACAGCCATTGAAACACATCCATTCATCCCCATATCATTTATGGCACTTTCATGCTACAGTGGCAGTTGAGTAGCTGCCCTAGAAACTACAGGGCCTAAAATATTTACTACCTGGCCATTCACAGAAGAAAATGTATAAATGCCTGGGCTATAGGATGCGCTGCCCAGATAAGCATACTCGTGTAGCCCTGAAGTAGAACTTTCTACTCTGAAGAGTGCACTATGTCATCTAATGAATAAACATCTTCAGCATCTTTTTTTTTTTTTTTGGTTTTTTTGAGACAGGGTCTCACTATGTAGTTGAGATTGACCTGAAACTCACTATGTAGCCCAGGCTGGTCTCAAACTCACAGTGATCCTCCTGTCTCAGCCTTCCGAGTGCTGGGATTAGCATCATTTTTTTAATAGCAATAAGTTTCACATGGCCTCTGGGATGACGCTGTCATAACACAAGTGAGTACAAGGAATCAGTGTAAGGCTTCACACCTGGCTTGGCTTAATTCAGGAACAGTGTCTGCAGGTTGCAAATGTCAACCAGCATGTGCAGCCCCTCCCTACTCACTCTCCTCAGCCCTGCGGACATGGAGAATGGGTTCAGGTGCTCTCTGCTGCTGAGTCCTCAAGTGTCCTCCAAAGTCTCCCAGTCCTCTGGCAGCTTCAACCAATCATTAGCCCTTGGCATGCAAGACAAGACCAATATGGCATCTATGCTCTCAGGATATTTTCCCTGAGCGCTCTGTTGCCTGTGGTGGGGAGGTTGAAATTGCACTGTCCACTGTGTGCCTGAAGCACAGCTGTTCTATTTCAGCAATGAGCAGAGTTGTCCCCTCTAGTGGCAGGTCCTGTGGGAGGACCAGATTGTCATCTTCCCGGGACAACTGGAGCCTGGCAGGCTGGCAGCCTGGAGAGAAAGCCCCACAGGGGACTCTCGTCTCCTCAGAGTGGACAGCTTGCTTGCTCCACTGCACAGGCTGACAGGGGTCAGAGCCACAGAGAGCATCGCAGGTGTGGTGTCTGGGAGTGCTCAAGCCCAATACCTATGTTTTTTAATTTTTCTTCAAAGAAACAAAGTTGAAGACACCACCATCTCAACCAGCCAATGTAGTCACACATTTGTCTTAAAAGAACTGTCCAAGGGACAAGGCATAAAAACAAACTGAAAAAGAAACTGCAATTCAGTTAAATGTTGCAATAAGAGACAAAATTACAAACTACAGATTTAGAAGAATATACTCCTTCTCAGGCTCATCCTTTCCTTGTGGCTAAAAACCCATGGCACGTACTGCTTATACTTCTAGTGGAATGAAAATTAAGGTCACCTGAAGAAAACTTTAATATGCAAATTTAAGAGAAACAAACTATTTTTATTTTATAATGTCGGAAATTGCTATACAACCTATACTCAACTTCTACCCATGTTATTAGAGGCAGAAAGACCAAATATATCATGTTATCATACAATGTACCCAGAGATCCTTCTGCGTGGTGAGTGAGGTATAAAAACCTAATAATTAAAACAGTCATGCCTGAAACTCTCCTCTTTATGGTATGCAGTTGTCTTCTAGAAGATAAACTACAAATAACTGAAATGTAAGCATTGACAGGAGAGTTAATATGGCCAACAAATGTGATAGATCAATGGAAGAAAATATATTTCACCTTTTTTTAAAAAAATGCAAATACTGCCAAATCCTGACATTTACTTTAACATTTAGAGTTCAGTTGCAGGCTACCTAAGGTCACATGGAAATGTGGAAAATTTGGACTCTATGGTTGTGAGAAAAAGAAGTAGAAAAAGTCATAAGGTGTCAGTCGTGCTCAGTCAGACACACAGTGATAGGAACTTGGTGTGCTCTTCTGGAACTAGTATGGGAAACTCAATTACTTACTGGATTTGAAAGCGCACAGATTGTAAATATGAAAAATTCTGTGGGGGAGCAAAAGCCACTCCATATCTGCTCTGCGCAGATCCCCTCAACACCAGGCCATCATGAGACCCAACACATCCATCCTTTGTCACACACTGAGCCCAAGCTGGAGGTACAAGCTACATGAATGTTGGATGGCGTTGCCTAAAAATCTTCTTCCACAACCATCCAGACCTCTAAAGTCTGTGCTTCTGAAAGATTGCTGTCCCAACTAGCATGCAGCATCTTTCCCAGAACCTCCTAGGCAAGAATAATTTGGCAGACTTCTACGAAACAGTCATGAAGATTCCAACTTACGTATCGCATACAGGGTGAGGATTATTCCAGCCAGGCAAAATCCTTCAAAGAACCTGAGTGTGCTGAACATTGTCACATTCACTGAGAGCGCCACGGTCAGTCCGAAGATCAGAATGAAGATGACGGAAAACAGCAGCACAGGCCGACGGCCAACCCTGCAGATGGAGAAGGAAAAAGTTGAGAATCATCGTTAAGCAAGATGGCAATGGTAGATGCTGAAACCCAGTATCCAGCAGATGCTCCGTATATGCTGAATACATATGGATGAAAAGCCTTCATACTATTTAGACCCACTTCACTACCTCATGGACTACTTACTGGGGCAGCAAGGGGACATTTACTCCAAGCCCTGGGTCTAAGGGAGCAGAGATCAAGTAGCAACTGGGTAAGAGAACTGAGACATGAATGCAATTCCTGCTGCTGCGTCTATTTCTGCGTATAAGCAGGGGTGATTCAAAGCAAGAGGAACAGAATCAGTAATAACTTCCCAAGCAGAGAGCTAGACGTGCCCAGCATAAAATGTCTTGAGAAACTGCTGACCTTTGGAACTGGCTGGAAAGTCAGAAAGGGCATGAAGTGAAGCAGCTTTACTTCCG
Organism: Fukomys damarensis; assembly: GCF_012274545.1. Classification (NCBI taxonomy): domain Eukaryota; kingdom Metazoa; phylum Chordata; class Mammalia; order Rodentia; family Bathyergidae; genus Fukomys; species Fukomys damarensis. The sequence continues at coordinate 35,930,597 of NW_022900922.1, read as the reverse complement.
CTCTCCAGGTTGTTCACTAAGACAGTTACCTGACCTCACAGGCAGCCTACAGAGCCAACGCCAAGCCAGCTGCCAGTGTGTTGTAGCTACACGACTGGCAGTGTGATTTGTAAGGGATCACATGCGAGGCCAAGATACCTAATCTGAACTTTAAATAACTGGTGTGGGACTGCCAGCATGCTCGGGGTGAAGCACACTGGAGGAACAGCAGTCACACAGAGTTCACAGATTACCCTTCAGGCCAGGCCAGGATTGGGGACCAGCAGGGGGTGACGTGTTTCTGGGGGGCTGGCAGGGCAGTGGGGTCCAAAGGATGGGGAAACCTCTTGTTCCCCATCTTCCCATATTAACTTTCTTCTTCTTCCCTAACTCACTCCAGATAAAACAGTGGCAGTAACTCATCAGACTAATATGTATCAACTGGGGACTGCAGGGGAGGCCTCAGAGAAACTGGGCAGAGTGGACGCTATTTGCCAGAACAAAAAAAGAGGTGGTGGTGGTGGTGGTGGGGAACCAGGCTTGATACCCTAAATGTCACCTAGGGTGTCCAAATGGCTTACTGGAAGAGGAAGATGCCCAGAGAAGGCAAATCTACTGAATCAGAAGGTAGATTTGTGGTCACCCAGGATTGGGGGTGAGAATGGAGAGCACATTTACAGCATTATTTTAAAGGGACAGAAATGCTTCGAACTTAGGGCAATGCTTGTATAATTCTGTAAATATGCTAAAACTCATGGAATCTTGTGCTTCAAATGGGTGAGTTTTATGGCATAGGAATTCTCTTAATTTTCTCTCTTTTTTAAAGAGTGATATTTGGTAAAGCATAGTCTTACTCTATGAAGGAGATGGGTGCAATTTTAAGAAAATGTGGGAGCAGGAATAACAGGGAGCTTTTCCTTCAGGACTTTCCAAACTCCTAACCATCTCAATTAGTCGCTTTGGTTTTGGGAAATGAGATCAAAGCTATGAGCTCAAAACAATGTAAATCACTGGTGTGGAGATCTTTCTTTTACCTCTCACCCTTGCTATGGTCATGAAGTCCTTACCCAGAAAGACCTTACCAGATGATTCTGTCCATATCCAGCTCATTTACAGATATAAATTTATGTGACTCAGTTTTCTCTAAAATGAAGGAAAACAATAAAATCTGATATCCACTTTTATTGACCTTGACCTACCTCACTGATACAGTGGGGATAAGTACCCTACTGTGCAGGTTGTTGAGGCCTTTCAGGAAAGAGGATGACGGTGCGAACACAACACCTAAATGTTTGAGCTCTCTCCCTTCCTGTGTTTCTACACCCCTGATGCCCACCATGTGTGATTTACCTGTTCTGGTACCTTTTAGAAAAGAGCTTGATTTTTAAATCTTATACAAGCCATTCTAAGTTCCTCCTCCCAAATGGTTGCTGAAATCAGTAAGTAAACCTTGTTATCAGGGACTGATCTGTGGTCTTTGAAGTTGGAATGCCCTGGTTTTAAATCCAAGCTCAAATCACTCCTAAAAGATGTGGTGTTGGGAAAAATCAAGCTTGTTCTAGGGAGCCTTGTGATCCTTTTTCTTGGGCCAGTTAATGTCTCCCTAGCAGGGCTGTTGTAGAGTGTAGACACGTGTGGGTGAGCATTCACTACAAGTTACAGCCCTGGAAATTTTGCTCGTGATGGCTCTCCAGGGTGATATCCCCTCAGAGATGACAAAATCCCACTCCTCAGTCTGCAGAGCGAGGCCTTGGTTATTCAGGATCAGTGGTAGGCAGAGTAACAGGCCCTAAAGACATCCATGTCCTCCCAATCCTCAGAGTGGACTCTGCACATGGGATTAAGATTAGGGACCTGGAGACAAAGTGTTTTGCAGGTGGGACCTACCTAATTACAAGGAGGACCCCCTTGACTGAGGGAAGCTGGGAGTGGGTGGTACGAGGGCCCTAAGGTGGAGGGAGGGACCATGAGCCCCAGAACACAGGCCAGTCCAGTGGCGGGGAAAGCAAGGAAAGGACCATCCCAGAGCCTGCAGGAAGAAGTGCTGCCTGCTGACTCCCTGCCTTCAGCCCAGGGAGACCCCTGTTGGGCCTGGGACCCACAGAACTATGAGATGGTTCATCTGTGTTGTGGAAGCCACTGGGCCTGCAGTAATCTGTGACAGCAGGCATCAGGAAAGGATGTGGGGTCTCAACCAGAAATAGTCACTCAAAGTCACTGCAGAATTGCATAGAGGGATTATATACACAGAGTGGTCACGCTGGAAGAAACCCCTCAAGGGACAATGTCCAACCTCACAGCTCTTGGCAGCAAGGAGCTCAGGAAGAAGAGACTGTCACAGGCCCATAGAGGGGCCCTTGTTGGGGTGTCCTTCCCTGAAGAGCTTGCCCTCATCTTCCCTGGGGGTCTGCAGCTTGTGTTCCCAAGGTCTCCAGGAGCTGAAGAGCTGGGCCCTCTGACGTGACCCATTGCTGGGGTTACAAAAGCAGGACATCTTGTGAGGAGCAACCGAGGGAAGGCACAGGGGCCTCTGTTTGGCATCTCTTCCACCACTTGCCTACCGAGCCTTATAGTGCTACCTGCTGGGTCTCCCCAGACAAAGTCCGAGTGGGAAACAAGCTTCAGAAGAAAACAGGGCACTATTTAAGTTCAAATGTGATGACTGAAGCCTCTGAAAGCTCATCCTGTGACTTTGGTCAACTTCCCCATTGCAGCCAGGAAGCCAGCTCCAAGCTACGAGCTCTGGAGTTCCCCTCCTTTTAAGCAAGGAGTAAAATGTCAATTTAAAAAATACCCATCCCCCTCCAAAAGCCAATGGAGTTGGAAAACACCAAACTTCCAAACTGAAAGAGGGCTGCTCAAAATGTCCCAAAAGCCACGAGAGCAGCTGCCCTGACCCCCGGACCCACCCGGTGGCCTGTTGTCTGTGGACCCTGGGAAAGATGACAGTGGCTCAGTGGGTTGACAGCATGAGACTCCTGGAGACTCACAGAATGGGCCCCAAACTCTCCAGTCCTTGGTCTCCAGGTCTGATATGATCAGGGAGATGACTCAAAGTGTGTATGCAAGAAGGAGACATCACAAAACAACCTTGAAGGAACTTATACCTTCATAGACCATTTCATTAATAAAGCCCATGCTGACTTTTCTATTAAATCACTTACCGAATAAGGACATTAAAACTCCATCAAGTCTGCAGTTTTTGGGAAGATGGTGACAGAGATCACAGTAGTATATATCTACTTAATTCAATTTAATGAAGATTTCTGGCAAATAGTATCTTTTAGGCCAATATATCTTATGCTGAAAACCCATGAACTCAAATCTTTGGTTAAATAAAATTCCTCCTTCTATTCTCAAAAAACAAAAACAAAACAAAAAGCCAAAGAGGCCCTGGTATGGGTCTCCAGAGCTCGCTGGCGGCTTTTCTGTGACTGTCCGCGGGGCCTGTGTCCCTAGGAAGCATTCAGAAATGATGACTCAGCAGATTCTGGGCACACAGGAAATCACATTATATGCGAGCGCAAAGAACTCGCAAATAGACACAAGCTTCAGGAAGGAAATTTCCACCACTTTAAAGTGGCCTCAGAACTCTCTGACACTCTTCCCAGCCCCGCCCCAACACACCCCAATCTGGCCGTTAGCCTGGCACAGAGGACATTGCAGACGCGCACTTGCTCCCCGCCACCTCAGCCCCAGGGTCCTCAGGCCCCAGATGTGCTGATTCACAGCACAGAAAATGACAGAAAAGATTCCTCTGAAGAGAGCAGATGGGGAAACAGCAATGCCACCCCTCTGGCCCTGGGTGGCTTACACTGTGCAGCTGTCCCCTAGCTGGGGCACAGCGCCCTGGCGCCCTCGTGACCAAGAGAGCCCTGAGGGAGGGCGAGAGCACTACAGTACGCAGCTCTGGGGCCATGTGGCTCGGTGTCAAGTCCAGTTTAAAGCTGGATGAGCTTGGGGATTGACTTCAGCCTCTGTGCTTTAGCTTTTCAATGAGGAAGCCGAGGCAGTAACAGCACCTACCTAATCAGCTATGTGAGGATGGGACCTTTGAATGTACGGGATGGTCCATCACCATGGCTGGCACAAAGCAATCAGGACGTGCTGGATGCTATTGCTATCGTCATTGTCATTAATACCTCTGCCACCTTGTCCATCCTGATCTCCATCCACACTGTGTCCTAGGTGCCCACCCAAGGGTGCACGTTCATTCTTACCTCTATCTCCTCCCTTCCTCTGTCTGCAATCCCCAGAAATTATCCAAATGCTGGTATCTTCCAGTCTTCCTTCCCATACACCTCAGAGAGGCACCTCCAAAGACTGTCTCCAAATGGGTGCGACATTTTGAGATGCTGATCAACACCGCCCTCCCCTTCTGTTCCTGTAAGTGAGAGGTCTCTAGCTCCCCTCCTAATTTTACCTTTTTAAAATTTTTTTGAGACAGGGCTGATCTCAAAATCTTGGGCTCAAGTAATTCTCTACCTCAGTGTCCTGCTGGGACTACAGGTGAATGCGCTGCTCCTGTGCACCTCCAACCCTTGCTCTTTAATGCATCTGGTGATCCACCCACTCAGTTCCAGCCCATAGAGCTCTGCACCTAGTCATCAAGCTCTTCCTAAATATTCAGTACTACATAAGGCTGCGGGCTGCTTTTGCTGGATTGTAGCAGCTAGAGAATTGCATATATTTATATTTTCATTCCTAAGCAGTCTGCTATGTGCCTTGGCCAGCTCTCTTAGTCCTGCATTCACCACACAGCAGCTTCAGCTTTCAGCTCTGGCATCAACACCAGGGCAGAGAAAAGACACAGTGGCAGTGCGCTAGCATGGGCCACGTCTCCGTGGCCAGCAAAAGCATTGTGTGGCTTCCAAAGGTTCTGTGGCAGGCGCGCTTGTACTCACCAATCAGCAATGCATCCAGTTATTAGGTAGCCAAAGATTAATCCAACCAGTAAGGAGAACTTAGCGATATGGACCTTCCAGGCATTGTCACACACAAGATCCCACTAGAGAGGGGCAAATAGAGAATAAATCAGAGACATACACAGAGCGAGTCGCAGGCAATCACAAGGGCAATGCAATAACCCTGCAAGGACCACGGCACCATCCTGAGGGCCACGCCATACAGACCTCTAGGCATCTTGTCAATGTTTTTGAAAGTCCAATGAGAAATGCCATTTGCCCACAAATCGAAATATAGTGTTTTGGCCTAGAATGAATTATCTAAGGCTTGAAGGAATGGTGCATGAAATCTGGGGATATGCGTTCCCTCTGTCCTGACCACCACAGGGAAGGGAAGGAGAGGGGGACAGCCAGGAGGTGGGCATGTCTGACCCCTGATTACCAGCACAGCTGCTACAACCCTCCAGGAGGTGGGGCAGCCCTGCCCACTTTCTGCACTGGGCGTTATAACAACAGGGAGACAGGGAAGGGGTTCTGGCATTTTTATTCCATAAGACTCCCCAAACTATAATCTTTAAAACAAGGCAAGAGTGAATAGTGAACACTGCAATAACTTGAACATTCTTGTTTTTCCTTCTGAATGCCCCTTGGGTTTTGCAATATAAATTGAACCAGGCTACTTGGAGAGAAAGCCAGTCAATGAGTAAATACAACATTTATCCTATTTTGTACAGTTTAGTTGTATTATTTAATAAGGAAAATCAAAACAAGTCTTCACTTTCTCTTCCATTTGCAGAAGCAAGAGAGAATCCTGGGCTGTCTCTCTCGGTGACGTGTTCCCAAGTGTGGACCAGGCACCCAGGTCCACACACAGCTCTCCTCTGGGTTGGGAGGCCTAGCCCTGCCTTTCTACATGTGTCTGCCCCTGCTCTTGTCTACTCTCAGGCCCAGCTGGAATGCAGGGGACCCTCATAAGCTCAGTCCCACCTCTGTTTTCAGGCTTCTGAGAAGCCTGACGGAGCTCCTGGGCTCCGTGGCTGTCTCTGCTACAGTGGGATTTGGGTGCAGCCAAGGTGGCGGCAGCAGAGGAAGGCCTGGGTCTGGAGGGAGTTGGAAGGTGCTGCTGTCATGCTGCTTCCACTACTGCCCTGGACTCCTGGTGACACTTGCCAGCTGGTGACCTGAGGTGGCTCGAGTTTCCAGAGACCTGGGACAGAGACCTATTCCCCCAACATATGTGGTTCCAGAGGGATCCAAATTTCCAGGCTGAGGAAGAAAGGGACCAAGGGACATAAGCACAAGGGGACAGGACAGCTTGGGTTTGTTCACGTGTCTGGGGCTGAGGGACACTGCTGGTCGTGCAGAATCTTTGGGAGAGTTCAGATACGGGGTTCTCTGCAGGGCTAACTCCCTTCCATGACCACTCCAGAGGCCTCAACATCTGCTCCAGAGCCACAGGGACCAGCGCATTAGCACCACCTGGGAACTAGCAAGAAATGCAAATTTTTGGGCCCTGGACCAGATCCACGCCATTGGAACTCCTGGGGATGTCGGAGCTGTGGGGCTTAACAAGCCAGCCCTGTGATCCTGACGGCCCCTGGCTGACTTTCCTTACTTCTGGGGACCTCCAAGCGATCCTGCCTCCCCTTCCCTGCCACTGTGAAAACAAAATCCCAGAACTTCACCATCCTGGGAGGGGTTGAAACAGTCAACTTCCAAGAGCAGGGAGAAGCTCAAACCCCACACAAAACACACAAGACTACTGCAAGCTGCAAGAGCAGGACTGAAAGCCCAAAGATGACTTACGTGTGATTCTGGAGGCAACCCTGGAAAACCAAAGCTCACAGGTATGGATTTTTAATAATAAATACCCCTTGGTGTGCAACCTATTGCTAGCTTCAGGAATGTAGATTCATCTTAAAATGTGCACTGCAGCATCTTCAGGAACAGCACGCGTGCACTCATTCTGCTTTTCGGCTCGGCTGACATGGGGGGAGCGACATCACACACCTGTCTGCTTTCATCTCCTGGTCACACCGCACCTGTGTGGACCTTAGCTTGGCACATGCTTGGCAGGAGAGAAGCAAGCCCTGACCCCAGGTTGCTGCCATGCAGCGATGCACCAGCTGCCTTCTCTATTATTCACTGTGCTTTCACACACCTTCGCGTCTCCACCCAGACTTCCCAGTTTATTGAGGTTAACTGATGCAAAGGAATACATTATACTTTTATTAAATGGCTAGGAGACACAAGATTTTAATAAAAGCATTCAGCGGAGTGGAGGAAGTGGCCAATACTCAGCTCAGCGATCCGAACAACTATTACACTTGGCCTTGGGCAGCCAAGACCCCATTTAGTTGTTCTCTAGTAAGTTGTTCAGTGGTCACCTCCACGCGACCCCTATCAATTAACAATGTGAAAGTGGGAAATTAAAACTGTAGAGGAGACTGAACTGTTCCCGAGGGCAGGAGGAAAGGAAGCCTGGGTAGAGGTGTTGGCTGGCAACCCTGCTCTCAGCCTGTGGGCATCCACCTGCCCTAGGGTGCATTGGGCCAGGGTATCCAGGCCAAAGCAGCCACCAGGTGTCTCAAACCATCCTAAATTAGACGTGAGAATGGACAGTATATCTGAGTCAACAACATGAGTGGGAGGCCCCAACAGGCTCCCCAGAATAAGGCTTACTTGTGCCCGGGATCCACCTAAAACAACACCCTTCCGAGAGCAGTGGCCACCCAGAGGTGCATTCCTTTTGGCCAAGTGGGGCAGGGCTGGGGGAGTCCACTGAGCTGGCTCCCTTGTTTGACTTCCACTTTCGGTATTGACAAAAATGTACCAGGAAAATAGAATAGGTTCCAACAGAATGTTATCTCTTAAAGAACTCCCCTGAAGAATATCAAAAGTATGAGGAAACTTTGAGATGGCCCAGTTTTCCTGGTCATTCACATTGCTACAGGGAAGATAGGTACTTGGTCAGAGCAAAGTCTCTGAATTTTTAAAATTTGAAACAGGCTGATAGGTATAATGATCTAAAAAGTGCAGAACAAGGCTTAATGTAATGGGTTCTGTCTCCAACATTACCCTGCTCACCTCTCTCTCCTTACCCTCTCTTCTCTTCTCATCAAGTCCGTCTCTGACACCACCAGATACATTCCAATACATCCTGATTACAGCATGCCCCCGCCCTGCTGATGTCATGGACAACCCACATGGCACAGGTGTGACAAGCTTTCCTCATCACCTAGGATTCCAGCCTCCTTGTATGTGCTCCTGCAGTATGGACTGGAAAGCTAAAATATGTCTTAGAGACAGTGACTTCCTGATCCCCAGAAACCCAGCTGAGACACTGGCAGGTTTGTTCTAGGGCTCTCTACTGACAATCCATCCAGTGGCCCAGTCTGCAGCTGCCCCAGCAACTTGGCAAGTCCCATTTCCCTGTATTCAATCCTTATCTCTGAAATGCACAAGGTGGTTTCTGTTATGTGGAAACTGAAACCCATTCCCTGATTAAACTGTCTGGGGTGGAGCTTCATGGCAAGAGCAGGCCAAGTCATGCCCGCTCTCCTGAACTCATACATGACTCTCCTTACTTAACTCCTGCTCCCTCAAGGCCGTTCCCTAGAGAACAATGGAAACAGTTCTTCAACAAGCACACTAACCCTTCATCAACAGGTTTAACAAGATCATAAAGCACTCAAGTCACAGTCCCATCTCATAATCGTAGCCTCGCCTCTCGGCCCTACCTCTCCCATCAGGAACATTCTGTGCTGATGTCCTAGGAATCTTCCAGCCAAGATTACATAGAGAGGCACAGGCTCTGAGGATGTGTCCATGTTCCCCCACAGTACTGATCACTATACCTCCCATTAAAACAGGGAAAGGAAAACAAAACAGTAACAACAACCAAACAGGCAGTGGCTACAGAAACTCTGGCAGATTATTTCTTTGTACCTGTACATTCTAAGGACAGACTGCAAGAAATACAATTCATATTACTTTAAAGGATTAGCAAATTGGCTAACTTACTAGAGTAGAGAAATATTCATCAAACTAATGAAATTTCTAAAGAGGCTGGAAAATAAATGAGGGGCAAGGGAAACAATTTTCAACAATAATGAAAATAAAATTCAAAACAAGAATCATAAAGAAATATTGGAAGTAAGTAGATTCTTTGCGTGTGGAGATGCAATTCTGCACGGATTAAAAACTAAGGGGTGGGAGGAGCTACCTACAGAAAAGACTGGTAGATTTTATAACAGTCTATTTGTTATTAATTTTATTATTTAACTACTATGCATTAAAAATACCATGAACAAAGGGGCTGGGATTTAGCTCAGTGGTTCTGGCGACTGCCTCACAAGCTCAAGGACCCGAGTTCAATCCCCGGTATCAATCAATCAATCAATCAATCAATAAAAATGCCATGAACAAGTCTAGAAAGACATAAGAGTTCCTAAAATATAACCCTAGTGAAGATTCTGAACAGTTAACAAGTATTAACTTATTTTTTCTGAAATATATTTTCTCATCAATATGGACCAATATTCCAACCAGAAATGGGCTAAGTGGCAAGACAACTGACAAAATATGAAATATAAATGGTTTTTAAAGACTCAGGAAATGTTTGATTTTGTTAATAAAAATAAAATCATAATATTTTGGTCTGTAAAACAAAATTTTTAAAAATTTGCTAAAGAGACAGGAAAGAGAAGTAGTTGCAGACCTGTACAAAAGGGTGAACAGGCCAATTTTCTGGAAGAGATCTAGCAGCTCACAGCACAGTGCTCGCCATAGCATCCCCCTGTATCCTGGCAACTCCTTTTGTTGGAATCTTTCCCAAGGAAGTGACCAGAGAGGGCAAGGAGCTCCTGGCAACGGCGGTCACTGGCTTTGGCTACAGGAGCAAAACGTGCCTGCTATTGCAATCCTGCCACTGAAAGCTTGCTTTCCAGAGCTGAGAACTGAGAAAAATGCTCACGATCTAACGAATCCTCAGAATGAAAAAGTACTGAACATAAAAGATGTTGATATATGTGGGGAAAATTAGAAGCTATTCCAAACCATCAAAAGTGAGACTAGAATTATGTACATGGACCAACCCCATAAAGCAATGTAAACATGATGTACTGAAAATATGTACTGATAAGTAAAATAAATAAAAGAAATGGAAAAGGCTAAGCTGTATCTTCCATCTTGACTTTTGCAAACTTCCTGCAATTACTATGAACTCTATGACAAAAGGATAACTAACGTTCGAAAGTAATGGAGGGAGTAGACAAAAGCATTACAAAAAACAAACCCACAGAGACAAAACTTTTCCACCTTTTCTGGGGTATATATTTTTATACAACCTAAATAATTAAGCCTAGAGGAAGCTTATTATGAAAATAGCTTGGGTGTCAATTAAAAAATAATAATGAAATAGAGCCAGGCCAGTGGCATTCACCTGTTGTTCCAGCTACTCCGGAGGCTGAGGCAGGAGGCTCACTTGAGCCGGAGAGTTTGCGGCGGGAGAAGCAGACAACAGAAACAGCAAGGGGCACACACGTGTGCACAGTCATTGCAGACCAAAGGGCCAACCTCCCTCAGCCAGGCTTCCCAGGCTCAGCAGCCACAATTAGCTTCTCACACGCAGGCAGCCTGCGCGACCCTGTGTTTTCGTATTCACTCTAGCAGTAATATACTTTCCTTCTTCCTGAAAGACTCCATCAAAATTCAAGATATACTACATGATCTGGAAACCTCAAATTACTCTCTGCTTTTTGCAGCTCAGCTCATTCTCCAATTTTAGGAGGCTCACTGTTAACAGCAGCCGAGCCAAGTGCCAATTAGTCAGCGCCCTCACCAGCTTCCTTCCGTGACATCACAAACATCTCCGCCAGGTACTCTGGGGATTTTTTTTTTTTTTTTTTGTTTGGTTTCTCAAGGTTGTTAATGGCTGTTCAAATTGCGTGTCGTCTTTCACTCTTTTCTAACCTACGACAGAATAATCATGACCTTTTTGAAGGAAATTCAAAAAACTGACTGCTAGCTGGTCCAGGCTAGACGGGGCTTCTCTGGGCCTAACAAATCTATAGCCCACATTCCTTGCAGGAAACCCACTCTAGAGGGATGGGCAAAGTGTTTCGACTCCGTGTGATGCCATTTTTATGACTTCCGTGGTAATTTTAGGTTCATTTTCAACCTGCTCAGTGATCTAACTTTCATCTCTTTCTCCAAACGGTTAGCTCCTGTTGCCTGCTTCTCTGAAACGCAGCGTCCAGGTGTTAAGAGAGGTAGACAGTGCTACTCTCTATTCACTAACACTAACACTGAGGCTTTCCTGATTCTCACTCAGGTTAAGCCTTTTTAAAGGGCTAGAAACAGAGATCTTCTTTCCAGGAGAATTTAAAAGGGAAACAGAAAAATCACCCCCTGAACATGGCCTCTGGCGAGCTGATGGTGTGATTATCTCTAGGAAAACTACTCCAGAAGTCACTTTTCCCCTTTTCCTTTCTGTTCTTTTACTTCTCCTTAAAGAAAATAAGATATGTATCATTCTGAGCAGGGGTGTATGTTATTAAATGTTTCCATTCACATGATGTCAGGCATTCGGGAAAGCTGAGTAGACACATAGCATAGATTATTGATAAGCAATGTCCTATTCACAGAATCTTGAACTGTCTTTCCAGTATCTGCAAAGTGTATTTTACTAATGGTTCTCACCAACCACCTCTAAGAAAGCCCTAGAAAGACGCCTGTGAAAAGCCAGGCATGGCAGAGCAGTATGGAATCCAGCACTCTGGGAGGCTGAGACAGGAGAATTGCCAGTTTGAGCCCAGCCTGGACAATTTAGCAATTTAGCAAGACCTTGTCTCAAAAATGAAAAAATAGAAAGGGCTTGGGTTATAGCTCGGTGCAAGGGTCCTGGGTACAGTCCCTAGCACAAAAACAAACAAACAAACAAACAAACAAACAAACAAAAAAAGCCAGACCTCTTACAGAAAGAGAAAAAGAAGGAAGGAAGGGAGGGAAGGAAAGGGAAAGACCCCAAACCCACAGAGCCTGAAGCATTGCGAAAGTGACTGTTAACTCCTCCAGTGAGCTCGACCTGTATTAAACATCATGAACACTAAGCTCTTGAAAACCCAGGCTCTGTCTCCTGTGTTGGAGAGGACGACCTCCAGAGCCGTGTGCCACTGAACCATAGCACTAACATGAAGAGCGTCCCACTCGCTTTGCGAAGGAGCCAAGCGTGGGGCCTTCTGCCAGGAGTGCCAGGGACTCCTCGGAATGGAAGAATCCAATGACCAGTGGTCAGTCAAGGAGAGAAACACAGGAGGAGGAAACCCATGGTCGGCTGAAAACCCCACCTTCATGGCTCCCCGACTCCACAGGCCCCGGCGCTGAAGGAACGGGACCTTGCTGGCCCTCCTGAGCTGAGTCACCTGCCTCTGTTCACAAGCCTGGCTCCCACTGCCTCCCCAGCCCCAGGCCCTTCCCTGGAAGTACTCTTTACAGCCCAGCCTGTCCCCATCCCGCCCCACCCCCACTCTCGTCCTGACACAGCACTGTGATTGCCCGTGGCTCAGTGTGTGACAACGTGCTGTGAGCTTATGTGAGCACTGTAAGCACACAATTAAGGGAAAAGAGAAAGGGCATGAAATTGCACAGGGGACAGATAACTGGTTCCATATCCCTATTTATCAAGTTTAATTAACTGAGCTGAGGGTCTTCTTTCCTGAGGACCACTTCTCCGTGCTTCAATTACATGTCGTGGTCAGAACAAACATCTAGACTATCAAAATGCAATATTGTAATTGCCTGTTAGAAAGTCATTCTCCTCCTATCTCAGGGCTGGTAAACTATAGGCTAAATCTGACCTTGTGCCTGTTTTTGTAAATAAAGTTTTATTGACACCCAGCCATTCCTCATTTATGTATCTATGGCTGCTCAATGTACTACAAAGCCAATAGAAAATGGTGTATATGAGAAATTTTTTTACAACAATGAAGGATTCTCTTTTAATAGAATATATCTATTACATAAATTAAGCATTGTTCTATGGGGAAAAAGGAGACTAAAATTAGTTAAGAATGGGCCATGTGCTGGGCATGCTACTGGCTGCTTTTCTTTTCTTTTTTTTTTTTTTTTTTTTCT
>NW_022900922.1:35902080-35917350 GCF_012274545.1 Fukomys damarensis | reverse complement strand
TATGAATGAATCTATTTTCTCTTTCTTTATGGCTGAGTAATATTCCATTTTATAGAAAAACCACATCTTCTTTATCCAGTTTCCAACGGATGGGCAAATGGGCTGTTTCCAAGATTTAGCTATTACAAACTGTGCTGCTATAAACATGGGTGCGCATACTTCTCTGTGATATGATTCTTTTAGTTCTTTTGAAAAGATACCCAGCAGAGGGATGGCTGGGTCAAATGGAACCTCCAGTCCAAGCTCTTTGAGGTGTCTCCATAATGATTTCCATAGTGGTTGCACCAGTCTGCACTCCCACCAACAATGGAGAAGGGTTCCTTTCTCCCCAAATCCCTGCCAACATTTGTTATTGTGTGATTTCTTGATAGCACTTGCTGCTTTTCTTATTTAATCATCACAGCAACTTCTCACAAGGGCAACACCATGGTGCACTTTACAGATAACAAAACTGAGGCAAAGAGGTGAAGCAACTACTCCAACATCAAACGGCTCAAGGAGATTATAAATCCAGACCTCATTAAAACATGCATTCTTTCCCCACCTAACCCAATAAACTCAAAGAAAAGCTTCTAATTCATACAAACAAAACCAATTCTCTGATGTATATTACATTATTATAGGCTATTTGTCTTGCTAAAACATTTAATGTACAAGGAAGCAATCTATTGTGATAATAAGACAGGCTTTGGGGCTCCTCCATAATTTATGGTGAATAAACACAAATAATTCGTGCAGTGCCCATGAACAGCAAATATCCAATAAAGGAAATTATTGAAAATAATAAAGTTAGGCAGAGGATGTAGCTCAGTGGCCCAGTGCTTGCCTAACTTGTACAAGGCCTTGGATTCCATTTTTAGCACTGTGAATAATAACAGAATAATAATGATAATAATATTATTACAGTACAAGTTGAGCATCTCTAATCTGAAAATATAAAATCCAAAATGCTCCAAAATCCAAAATATGAAGCACTGATGTGAAGCCTCAAGTGAAAAATTCCACGCCTCACTTCAAAACTCAGGTGCACTAAAAAAAAGTACAGTGTGTAACATGACCTTCAGGCCAGCGTAAGGTATCTAGAAAACACAAATGAATTTAGTGCTCAGGCTTGGGTCCCAGCCCCAGAGTATCTCATGTACATGCAGACATTTGAAGGTCCCAAACCCAAAGTCCAAAACACTCTGGTCCCAAGTATTTTGGATATGGGATACTCAACCTGCACCTTACCTGTCATAGAATTCTTAGTATTAAAATGCAGGGGAATATTGTGGTCAACTGCCAGGCCCAGCTGGGTAAAAATGACTTGCTCAAGGCAGAGAGCACAGGCTGGTTTCTCCGGCTGTAGTCACGCTATACCAGGCTGCGGTGGAAGATGTCCTTTTCTAACAAGCTGAGCTGCTGCACCAGGTGCAGGGCTCTCTCAGCACATTCACAGGTCCACTGTGGATGGGCCTGGATGACGCCTGACTGAATGGTCAGTTGATCACATCTTCACCAGAATCCAAAACCCTCACAACATCAAAGGATTCAACAACCCCAACATTTTCATAAGAAAACTACTGTCAGGCTTTGTGCCAAAAAAAATAATACATGAATCAGAGCACCTGAGACACCAAACCAGCTCTTCCATGCCAGAGAGAGCCAACGCCAACCTGCAGAAAACAAGGAGCACAGAACCAGAGCCTGCACTCAGCCCACAATTGCTCCCCAATTGTTCAACCCAATAAACTGTCCAGTTATCACAGTGCAGCATGGTTTTCAAGGTTGCACCAATTTGGATTTGTTTTTGTTATACCTGGGCTGGTTACACAGTAAATGAAACCCAGGCAGTGTGGAACTCAGGCTGTGACAGGGTCTGAGCCAGAGCTCGCTGGGGCTCTCGGTGAGAATACAGATTTTGAGCCCGTGGAACCAGTCTGGATCTCAGCCCCACGTGACAGCCGTTTGACCCTAGACAAGTTGCTTCATGATGTGGGTCTCTATTTCAACATCTACAATATCAGAGGTGCAAAATCCACACGATGCCGCTGTTGTGAGAGTCAAGAATAATCCTGAGATGTACCCGCACAGTAACCGCACAAACTGAATGTTACTCAGTAATTTTGCCTGTCGTTAAGAAGGTCCTCGGGGGCTGTATCTGTTGGTGACATTCGAATCTTAACAATAAAAGGAATTCCGAGAGGCCTTTGATTAGAGGCTCAGTTATTCATGGGAGCCTCATCCCTGACTGATGCAAGTTAAGAGGTGTTTCACTACTCTACATCTATGTGCACAGCTGGGACCAGAAGAGAAAGTGGGAGAGATGGGTGTAAAAAGTCCTCGTCCAGGGAGCAGCTGGACTCACAGCTGGGCAGGGCCGGGAAGGAGAACCGGCTGGTTCTACACAGGGCTGTAGACATCCTCCAGGATGTGATAACCACGAACGCGCATGCACCGTCTTCCCAATGCCGCCACCTGGGACTATGCCACTCCTCCCAGCGGAGGCGAAAATGGATGAGGCTATCACACCTCAAGAGCGTTTCTATCTATTTCTCCCTCGGACTACTAATCTCCTGAAGCACTGTGCTACACTGGCAGTGTGACAAAAGAAGGTGACTGTGCAGTGTGGTTCCCAGGTGGAACTTGCAGCCTGGCCCACAGGACAGGAGAGAAGGGGCGGCCAGATCCCAGGTGGGGGAAAGGGAGAAGCACTGCTCTGCTGCCACGTGGCTGCTGCCTTAGCACCCTGGGCACCGTCACCAAGAGGCAGTTCTCCCAGGTTTTCCTCAGATAAAACCCCAGTGCACCCTTGAGCCAAGTTGGTAGCATCTCCTTGAAGCATGCTGCTGGCCACTGCACACGGGCCCCATGGGACGTACACCCGTGTACCCCACCCTCCGGATGTGCACAGGGCAGGGAAAGAACAGAGCACATGGAGACAACAGAGCCTCAGCCAGAGGGACACTGGGACAGGGACCCTCTGGAGCAGAAGTGCCTGCACATTTGGCCACACGTGGCCTGGCCTGCAATCTCTAATTGGTCCTCTGACTTTGCTTCTTGGGCATCTTTAGTCCCTCCCCTCCATGGACAACTCCAGAGAGGCCGTCCTGCTGCTGCTGCTGGATCTGGCACTGTAGGACTTGGAGGATGTGGATGGGGGTGACACTCCAGAGATGACCATGATGAGGTCTCCCCAGTGTAGTACAGCATAGCTGGAGCCAGCATTTGGGGTGTCATGGGCTTTCCTTTGCTTAAATCAGGACCCCTGAAGTCCATCCCAGTCCTTCCATCACCATGATTCCACAGGGCAGCAAGGTGCAGGGCAGCCAGGGGCCCTGCAGCACTTCCCACTGATGTTCAAGTGGGAAGCAGAAGAAGAAAAGATGAAATGAATAAGCCACAGAGGAACCCCTCCACCAGTCACTCCTCCCCTATGTCGCCTTGTGGTTAAGGAGCATTTGCTTCTAAGTAGAGGCTGAAGCATGTACTGGAGGCAGCGTGCCCAAAAGGGCACCCTTAGGTGTCCATCTAAAAGCGAACCAAGGCTCAGTGTAGCTCAGTAGACCTTAAGCAAGGCCCAGGGCTTCATCCCTAGTGCCAGGAAAGAGAAGGGGGTATCAATGGTTGTACTGAACGAAGTCTTGCAGGGTTCTCAGAGCCTTCTATAGGTTAATGTGCATCATGAATTCTAAAAGGGGGATCTTCATGATGCAATATCCAAACCTATTTTTCCCTGGCAACTTTTCCTACACACTTTCAAGGGTGTGTCTTTGGGCTACAGAACAGAAGAGATGTTGTCATGTCTATGCTTTGCCCCTTGTGACCTAAAACTGTATATAAACACAACGCAAATTTAACATATGGAAATTCTGGGAGAAAACGACCCTGTTGCCTTGACAATCCACATGAGGGGTAGAGAAGAGGTATTCATGATCGCAGAAAGATGCTCAGACTAACCAGCAGGATGTTTTTCTCCCTTTGATCAGTGAGATTTAAGATGATAACTATTCTCTGTCTTCTGCAGAGATGACACATGCTAATTGGGAAGAGGTGGGCAAGCACTAGATCTGTGAAGGGTCAACTGTGACAGAAGGTGGTGGACTGCAGGGTCCCACCTCCTCGAGGAGAAACGGCTGCACGGTGCCTCTCTTAACTCTTCAGCAGAAGGAAATTCACTTGGGGAGCCCAGGTCTAGTGGTGGTTGTCCACTGTGCAGCAATTATTTACACTACCTGGCCTCTGAAAACAGTCTTTGCACCCCAAAGAAGCAGAAGCAGGGGAACAGAAAGAGCTGCACACCCATGTGCATGGCAGCTCCATCCATGACAGCCAAACTGGAGGTGCACAGGTGAGCCCGATGAGGTGGAGGACCAGTCAGCCCTTAGACAGCACACGCTACACCAGGCATGTGTGCTGAGCACGTGCTTGAAGCCAGTGAAGTGTAGAATTAAAACTGGTTCGAATGACAAATTTCAGGTTATATGTGTTTTACCATAATAAGAGAGTTTTAAAGAAAGCAAATCTTCAGGAAGCCGGTGAGTCAGTGCCCTGATTAACTTCCACACAGATGTGTAGCTCTCGAAGCTCCTCCAAAGAGATCCACACCTCTGCTGCCTTCCAACCTGTGCTCAGTCTTGGGGATCATTTCCTGAGGGGCCCCTGGATCCAGACAGCATCCCCCCTGCAGAAAACCCAGGGGGCAGCAAGCAGCCCTTTGTCCTCTGGCTCACAGATGGGTGGGAAGGCGGAGGGACCCTGCACGGTGGAAGGAGAGGGAGCAGACTGGCCCACCCATCATCCACCTCCCCCAACCATGCACCCCACTCAAGGCGGGTCACCCTGAGCTTCCTCCCTCTGTCACTGCCCAGTGGCCAGCCAGGCACTGGAGTGCTCACTGTGCTCTGTGGCACAGAGGCGTAATTCGATGACAAGGTGTTAGGTACCTGCCGAACACCAGGCCCCACGGCTGTAACAGCGCCCAAAGTGCTGTTCTTGCTCCCAAGAGCTTGGAGTCCAGGTGTGGCAAACGGAGCAAGAAGAAGAAAGAACAAGGCCACGGGAGCCACAGTTGCTATAGCAGATGAAGCAGACAGTGAGAGCATCTCAGGGGCATCAGCCAGGGATAGGAAAATTCAGAGGGACGGCAGCTGAAGGAGGCAGAGGAAGAGCACTCTGCTGGCAAAGCAGTCTGTGTGAGTGGGGACTGGGGAAGGAGCAGAAACCTGGCCAGTGCCAAGCTAGGAGAGTGGGGAGCAGCCAGGGAGGGGAACACCACACTGTGAGGGTGCCCTGAAATGCAGTCGGGATGTGGGGTGCAGTTCGGCGGTGGGTGTGTGGTCAGCGTGCTCAAGGCTCTCGCCTCCATTCCCGACACACCCAACAGCAAAGCCAGAGCCAAAAGCCGATCCCACCATATTTGGGGGTTCGGCGGATGCTGTTACTGCTGGAAATACCCTGCTCAGAGATCACAGCCTTTCAGAAAGGGACCAAGTTCCTGACCCAGGGGAGGTCGGGAAGGAAGGGAGTCACTGGGAGGGGCAGGGCAGGCTGATGAGGGTCCAGCCTTCCAGAACAGACCACCTCCGTGTGGCCGGTCATGCAGGCCATGGAACGGGTGGGTGTGTAAGGTGTGAATGTGCCCAGGCAGGAAAGGGGTCGAGCCCATCCACCATGTGCAGCGTGAGCGGCTTTAATCTCTCAGCTGAAATTAGCTGTCCAGATGTTTTGGCTTCAGAAAGTAGGAGAAGGAAGGACATTCTGATAAAGAGGCTACTTAGGGGACCCAGGGAACACTCCTAAGATTGAGCAGATGTAAAGCAGCCCCCGTGGGGCCAAAAGGAAAGGGTTCCTGAAGTCAGGGAGCAAAATGGCCAGCTGTGTCCCAGCTCACAAAGCCCACAATCCAGGGGCGATCTCATCAGGACCGAGAGCTTCTATGCCTGAATTGGGGTCTAAAGTTAACAGTTGGGAAACTGCAGGTTCTTTATGCCAAATGTTTGGGACCAGAAGTGTTTTGGATTTGGGTTTTTTCTGGATTTTGGAGTATTTGCCTATATATAATGAGATATCCTGTGACCCAAGTCTGAATGCCAAAGTCATTTATGTTTCATACCCACCACATACACATAGCCTGAAAGTAATTTCACACAACATTTTTATTCACGTTGTGGATGGAATAAAGTTTCACGGTGTGGAATTTTCCACTTGTGACATCACGTTGGCACTCTAGAGCATTTGGGGTTTGAGTTTTCCGATTTTTGAGCTTTTGGACTAGGGCTGCTCAGCCTGAAGGGTCCTAAGGGTTCCTGCGGGGTCCCTGTGGAGAGGGTATAAGGAAATGTGGACTTGGGGCTGCGTTGCAGCCAGGCGCTTCTGTATCTGTGGTGCCGTGGGACAGGTGCACTCTCCCCGGGAGATGAGGTCCCTCAGCCCTGAGACCCCTATGCCTCTCCCACCCCAGGGGGTCTGCCTGCTGTGCTGATCTACTCCTGCTGGGCTTGGGCTCAGGGTGGACACCACACACAGGCCTCAGCATAAAGCAAGTTTTAATCTTTTTCCAAACCACCCGACTACTTTTGCAAACCCCTTCCTGGCTGCCATGCACAACCGCCCTGAGCTTCCCCTCCACCCAAATGGAGGCAGAAGGCCAGGAATAAGGTCCTCTGGTCCTTCTCCCCTGCTCAGTCGCCTCAACCGCCACCAGGAAGAAACGGATTTTACCACCTGTACACTATTGCTGCTTAACAAGCACTGGAAACCCTGAGCAAACTGCTGAGGTTCTCGCGTGGTCCTACCCGGTGCAGATGCTGCCTACATTCACTCCTTGCTGTGAGCATTTCAGACAGGAAGTGGAAACCATCGGGAGTGTGGCCCTGCTTCAGGAGCAAATGGAGTCCCACAGGGCAGGTTCCAGGAGAGATCCCCTTGCTCCAGTTCCTGGCCAGCGGGGGCCTGAGCTTCTCTGCACTCTCAATGGGCCGTGTGGTAGCAGGCGCAGCAACTGTGCTGCTTGGGTTTTGCTCAAAGAGTTCTTGACCCCAGCTCTCTGCCTGGTGTTTCTCCCTCAGAGGGAGAGGCAGGAAGTCCTGGCTGCCAAAGCCTTTCTGGTGTGCCACAGGGCAGGGTGAAACTCCCTCTGGTCAGCTGCTAAGTCACCCTCGGGTCACAGGGGGCAGCAGAGTGGCAGCGTCCTGCAGGTGCGGCTTCCGCCTGCCACGCGACACTGCTGTTCACACCACCTCCCTCCCACCCGGGGTGTGTGTCCTGGGGGCTGGGGGGGCAGAGCTCACAGGAGCCAGGGGTCCCTGCCACATCCTCCCGTTCCCCGCTGACACAAAAAAAGGAGAAGCGGCCTGTGTTGCTGGTGAGGAGGGAAGACGCCTCCTGGCTGCCCTGATTCTAGTCAAAGTCTGCTAGAACCGGGAGGTGGTGAGGGGTGGAAAGGACAAACGACATGCAGATCACGATGCTCCCAGCCATCTGTGTAGCCCAGCCACGATGCAGGCCATTCAAGGGTCCCCAGCAGGTGGGGACCTGAGTAGCACAGGGCAGGCACGTGCAGCAGGATGCACCTGCCCTTCCCGGCCACGCACCTTGTTCGAAAACAGTGAGGGAAAAATCTGTCTGCGCTGTGTGTGTACAACCGTGTCCCCCCATCACCCCGACCACGGAGCACCCCACCTTCCCACACAGCTTTCCACCGTCTCTGGCGTCCTGATAACTGGAGATGACTTAGAAGGGATGGGAAGAGGTGTAAAGGTAAAACCACTTTACCAGGGGGACTTGAGCACCCTCAGATTTCGGTGTCTGTGGGGGCCCTGGAGCCCACTTCCTGCACATATCGGCAGGTGGCTGCCTTGTCAGCATGGAGTAGGTGCAGTTACTGACAGGCCTAGGCCATGGGCCACTCACAGGTGAGGTTGACACCGGAGACGATGGCCACCTGACTCCCTCCCTGCGCTGACGGGCTGAACTGGGCTAGGGCTGGAAGCCAAGGCAGCGGTGGCCCTAGTGCAGGGTGGGCTGGAGACGTGGAGAGGAATTCATGAGGGTGCAGAAAATACCTGCACTTAGGTGGTGAGTAACGGGCTTGTACGGGAATCAAAGCCCACTGCTCTATATGCTTACCGCATGCCTGTGTCATGTGTGTGAATTATACCTAAGAACACCCGGGACATTGTTTAATAAGGGCTCCAAAGCCAGTGCAGAAATCCCATTGGAGTGAGGCTGCCCAGGGTCTCCCCACCTCCAGTAGGATTGGGGAGGAGGCCAGGCCGGAGCCCACATCACAGAACGGGCCCAACAACTGGGTTCGCCATGTATCGAGGAATATGTTCTCTTCCCTTCCACTTAGGAAGTAGAGCTCTAGGCCAGGGCCATGAGTAAGTCACACAGTTACTATTTCAAGGCTGGGAACACCTGCTGATGGGCTGCAGTCAATTTGAAACAAAAGCTTCCCTGTCCCTGTATCAAGAGCAAGAACCAGGTGCAGTGGGCACACTTGTAATCACAGTACTCTGGGAGGCCGAGGCAGGAGGACTGCAAGTTAGAGTACAGCCTGGACCACTTAGTGATTTGTGGAGAGCATGTCTCAAAATACAAAAAATCTACTTTTGAGAAAAGGGTTGGGGATGTAGATCAGTGTGAAGGTTTGGATTCAATCCCCAGTACTAAAGAAAAAGTTATATACAGCTACTCTCAGCGGCAGGGGCAGGGACACAAGCACCACTTTGTCCTTTCGGACTTCTCGGTCCCCTCTTGGCACCCGAGGCACAACTGGACCAGCTACACAGAGGCCCATGGGGCGGGCGCTGTCAAAGCAGCAGTGACATCCGGGAAGTCCTCTGCCCTGCCCTCTCTTCCTCCTGCTGTACTCAGGGCCCACGCCCCCACCCTGTTCAAAGTCAGGACGTGCCCTTCCCTCGCTCACCTGTCCCCACCCTGTGACCACCTGCACCCCACTCACTTCAGCTGCCTCCTGCAGAAGTTCCGGTGGCCCCCTTCACCTGTGTACAGGTGATTTTTATAATGCAGGAAATCAGATAGAAAGCCTGCTTCTTGCTATGCTGGGAAAGGGGGATGGGATCCTTCTGTCTTCTCCCCAGGGTGAGCTGTGTGTACCTGGGCCCCACAAGACATGCTGGAACCAGGTGTAGTGGCACAGACCTGTACTCCTAGCATTAATGAGGCTGAGGCAAGACGGTGTTGAATTTGAGGCCATCCTGGACTATATAGCCAGTTCAAGGCCAACCTGCATTACACTGGAAGACCCTGCCTCAAAAACACAGACATAAAACACATGCTGGAGTCTGACCCCCGCAGTGGGGCTATATTTGGAGGCGTCATTAAAATGGTATCATGATTAAATGACGTTATCAGGCAGGCCCTGGTTCACAGGACTGGTGAGTGGGGAGAGGTCACGAGACACACAGAGAAGACCAGGTGAGGACAGCAGAGGAGGCGCCTTCTCAAGCCACAGAGAGGACACAGGGAAGCCAGCCCTGTCAACATCTGGATCCCGCACTTCAGCCTCCAGAACTGTGCATGACAGGTGTTCACTGTCCCAGCTGCCCTGCTTGTGCTGTGCGTTACAGAGCCCCAGCCAGCTGACAGAGCAGGAGAGAGACAAGTGGGCACCGGAGTCTACCTCTAGACCTTCAGAAATGGCCTACAGCACTTGTGTATTTTTTAAGACTCAGTTGGACTTGGGCTTTTCTGCCACACACAGCAGGCAGCACTGTACCGACTCCCTGCCTTTCACACCATTACAATACTGCGTCACTCCCTCCTCGGAATTGAAATGTGAGCTTCCTCCTGCACACAGGGCTCACGTTCCAGTTATTCCAAACTCACACCCTGCCCTTGGTCACTTTTCTGAAACTCCATCCAAAGAGAGCCAGTTATAAACAGGGAACCGTAGGGCAGCAGATGAGAAAGAGAGAAGTCACTGCTGACACTTAAATCACAACTCAATTCTATTCAAATGCACTATCAGCAGATACACGGGAACAAAAGATAGCCACATGCCTAGCCTTGGCGATATCCTCTTTTTTGACAAGTTGCTTCCTATTGGATTTCCCAGAAAATGACTGAAAATAAAATTCTAGTAAAATAAAATGAAAAAAAAAACAAAAAACCCTCCTCCCCAGAAACAGCTCGGGTGATTCACCACACAATGTATCTCCAGAAGCCCTGCAGACACAGGGAAAACATCTTCCAGCATTTTATCCTCTCCCACTTGATAGGCATCTCCCCAGGCTGCTAGAAAGTAGCTCTGAGAGCCCAGACACGGTGGGCGTGCTGGGCAGGACCCAGAGAAATCACACTCTGTAACCACCGACCACCCTTCACTAGGGACACTGAGAAAGCCAAGCACCCAGAAAGGACAGTGCTGCCGAGTCCGGACAGGCCAGTGGACTGTACTGTGCATCTTGGTGAGGGACAGATGGGCTGCACTGGGGAGGGCTCCTTGGGCCACGCTGGGGAAGCGGGGAGTCCGCTTCGTGGAGGGGCCATGACCAGCACACTCTGCTAAAACGTCCCCGACATGCTCACTTTCAGGGGTGACACACTGTGGAAGCCCCCTCGGCACAGGAAGGAGCTGTCATTGCTGGAGCTGCCCACACCCCTGCCTGGTTCCCCCGGGGAAGTTGCCCCTTGACGCTGTGCACAGCTCTGGGCTCTGCCCTTTGTGTCCCTAGAGAAAGCGCCTGTTTCTTGCTGCTGGCAACACCAGAGAGCCACCTCCCTGGAATTCCTCACAGACGGGCACATCTGAATGTGATGTGAAAATAAATCCCTTTTACTTAAATGGTCCCCTTTCTGGTAACTAACTTACTGTAAGCAGAGGCTCAAAGGACCCACTTTCAAGAGGGCCTTGGAGGGCTGGGGCTGGGCACAGTGGCCAAGTGTGTGCCTGGCATGTTCCCGAGGCCCGTGGCTTGGTCATCAGCAATGTTCATTCATATAAAAAATAGCAAAGGCTGCTTTTCCAGATGTGCTGCCCAGGTAGGCTGCCGTGCTGCTAGGCCTAGTTCATGCTCTTGGTGAGCCCCACAAAGCCTTCCTTCAGAGGTGAGGAGCTACTGTGCCCTCCTCCCTCCCTCTCTCCTGCAGCTGCTGGCTGGAGGCCGCACTCCCTAACGATGTGCAGAGGCCTGGCTGACTCAGGGCCCCGAAGTCCAGGCCTCGGCTGGGTGTGGTCAGGAAACAGTGTACCTCTGCAGCAGACCAGGATTTCTCCTGCCCTTGCCAGGGGCACTGAGGGCTGACTCACACTTCCTTCTGGGGACTGTCCTGTCCTGCAGCACAGGCAGCAGCACTCCTGGCCTCTTCCTACCAGACAGCAGCTCCCCTGCCTGCCGGGAGTGACAGCAACACCTCCAGGCATTGTCAAATGACCCCTCCAAACCATCTAGAGGGCTTTATTTTTTTGGTACCAGGTATCAAATTTGGGTCCTTACGCTTACAAGGCAGGCGGTGGAACCACTGAGCTAAATCCTCGGACCATCCAGAGGGCTTTTTAAACAACCGAGGCCAGGGTCCCTCAGCGATTTTCGTATTCTCCATCTCTAGACCCAGAGCAGATCATTCTGAAAAAAGTCACTGTGACTTTGAGCTTGGGAGACAGCAGCTGGCAGTGAAGACACTGCCCACCCTGCAGCCAGCAGGAGCTCAAGTTCACTAAATGGCTACTTCTGATAAACAACAGCACTCTCTTGGTCTTCAACAGCTGAAAAGCTGGCCTGTGTACCTGAGCTATGTGACCCCAGTCTGGTACCATCCATGGTCCCCCAACCACCTCCTCCCTGGCACCCCGCACCTTGCCTCTTCAGCACCTACCTGGTCCAGGAACTGAGGGCCCAGAACTGGGGTTGGCACCAGGTGGGGGCATGGAGGAAAGGCACAGGGAGTCAAGGGGGACGAGGGAGGTGAGGGGACAGTGGAGGGGATGGGATTCAGGCTGAAGGAACAGGGTATGCAGACACCACGCTGTTTGGGAAATGCATCCATGGTGGGGACGGCAGGGACAGAGGTGAAGAGGCGGGCAGGGGCCCCGACAGCCCACAGGCAGGCGCAGCCATGTCCTGAAGGCCAGGCACACTTTGGAGGATCAGAGCAGGGGGTTACGAAGAGCAGCACAGCTACAACCACAATGCTGGGACTTCGGGCAGGGGGCTGAGTAAGGCCAGAGATGACAGGCCACCTGGGAGGGAAGAGCCCAGGGTGCAGACTTCCTGAGAATGGGCGGCTTGCAGAGACACACGGGGCTGCCCTGTGGCAGCGGGTGCTGAGCTCTGGGGCGAAGGCCCAAGTGTCCCCAACTCATATGTTGAAGTCCTGACCCTAGGAGTTCAGGATGTGGCTGTTTGGAAACAGCCTTTAATGAGGCAATGAAAGTAAATGAGGTCCCATGGGTGGGTCAGGTGCCATGGGGTGGGAATGGGCAGTAGTAGAGGGTGTGCCTAGGGATGGCAGACCCTGGGCTTGATCCCCAGCCCTGTCAGGGAGGGGAGAGGAGGAGGAAGAGAAGGAAAAGAGGCCATCAGGACAGATGCACACAGTGGGAAGATGCCAGGGAGACAAGGAAAACTCATGTCTACGAGCCAAGGGGAGAGGACCAAGGAGAAGCCAGCCTGTGCATGCCCTGACCTGGGTGATTTCCACCCCAGAGGGATGAGGAAAGAATGCTCGCCTGCCTTTCCAGCTGCCCATCCTGCGGCAGCCCTAGGAACTAATACAGGGAGCAGGGACACTGGGCCAGTCTGCCGGCCCGTAGAGCAGAGACCCTGTGGTGGCTGTGGGTACACTGAGCAGAGCTGCCACTGCCCAGGTGCAGTCGCAGGAGAAGAGTGCTGCAGTCTCACGCAGCTGCGGGTAAGGGGGAGGACAGCTTCTCACCTGTCTTCCCTTAAGTCCTGGAATCTCGCTCCTGTCTCGTTTCCCTGTTCACAAACCTCAGGAGACTCACCGTGTAGGGGGATCCAGGGTGGGATCCCACGTCCACTTCCCCACTTCCACAGGGCCCCTTCCGGCCTTCACCTGCCCCCTAGGGGGCTCTTTCTCCACCCTTCCCCATCCACAGCCCCAGGCACCTGCAGAGCCTCTCTGCTCCCAGCCTTATGTTCACAGCCAGTGCACTCCACTGCCTCCTGGGGTACACTCACCTCTACCCCAAACTCTCAGCTCCTGGCCCCACCTTGCCCCCACCCCTCAGGATCATAAGATCCCGAGTTTACTCATTGTCCCCAAGATGACATGAGCCCCTCCTCAGGGCACAGGCAGTTCCCCGCCCATCTGTGTCACCTGTCCAGGGTGGACATTCTGGTGGAAGAACCAGAAGCAGGTGCTAAGTAGCTGCAGAGTCACCTCCAACAGGGCAGGGATGGGATGGAGGGATCCTATGGGACTGTAGTTAAAAAGGAGGACAGCACCTGAGTTCACAACAGCCAAGAGGTGGAGGCACCCCAACCATCCACTCCTGGGTGAATAGATAAAAGGAATGTGGTGTGTAAACGTGGTGGAATATTACTCAGCCCTGATCCACACTACAACACAGAGGAAGCTGGGGGATTCAGAGTGAGGGAGGCTTGAGGACCCAGAGTTGTCAAATTCACAGAGACAGAATGCAGAATGGTGGCTGGTGGGGTGCAGGGGTGGGTAGGTGGAGGAATGGGGAGTTAGTGTTTCAATGGGGACAGAATCGATGAAAAGGTTCTGGGGACGGGGGCAGGGGGGCAGTGGCTGCAGAACCTCACAAATGTCCTTAGCACTACGGAGCCCTAGACTGAGGATGCTCGATTTCAGTTGGGTGTTTGTTCGTTGCCTGAATCAAAACTTAACCCAGAGCTGAACAGTACAAGACAAAAAGTGTGCTTGCTCTGAGGGCTCACCTCTGTACGACTGCGGACAGTGAAGCAGCTCAGCGGGCAGTCGAGGGCGTGCAATCTGTAAGTGTTTTCCACACCCAGGGAAAGCCACCTATAATCTAATCAGGGAGGAAACACTTGCCGCCCTTCCAGAATCCAATATGACCCCGGAACCCCGTGGCTGCTCAGTGCCCAGTCCTCCACTTTGCACTTGGTTTCGCAATGATACTAAGAAATGCAATGTGGCTTTTAGCTGGTAGAATGTTGTTATATAAAAGACGGACTCTCCTTTTCCGTGCTTGAAAAAAAAAAATGCCTGATAAACATTTAACTAGCATTTCTCTGACTTAACATTCTCCACCACACATCCCATGACTCAGCTATTTGGTTTTCTGTCCAGATAAGTAAACTGTTTGACTTCGAGAGCCTTATTTTCCAGCTGCAGCCAGCTCACTGGCTACTTCATGCTGGGGGCCACCTCTGGCTGGCTGAAGACACAAAACAAAGTGGTCAGGGCTCCGTGACACTGCTTCCCAGCAAAAGCAGACCCTCCCAAAGGTGCTTTCCCTGTTTACTAAAAGAAACCCAGAAGAAGACACAAAATACAACAGAGGCGTAGAGGAAGACAGAGAAGATGGGAAACTGAAGGAGACAGACTGGGAAAGCCTCGGTGACACCTGCCAGCCTCCCAGTGCTGACAGCTGGCTTTATAATAGGTGCCCAGGCTTGGGTCACCAGGAGCAGCCCCTAAGACCCTGCTTTTAGAAGGTCCACACTTGACTCACACTGAGCACCATCCTGCCACTGTCCATGCTCTGTCCCAGGGATGCTGCATTTTCATTTGGTCCTGGGCCCTGCAGATATTGTAGCCAGTCCTCACTGCAGGGACAGAGGTGGAGGGAACAGTGTGCAAAACTGTTTCAGTGCCTGCCCAAGCTCTACAGGGGATCTGGAGTTAATATCTAAGATCATCTTTAATTATTTCATGAAAAGAAGCCTCAGGAGGTGTGGTCCTGCCAATTTCATACTAAGCTTAAGTGCCCAGGTAAGTTAGATCCTAAGAGTCTAGAAAGGAAAAGATACACATTTAACACTTTTGATGGAACATTGATAATTATTCTCAAGTAATCACCACAAGGTTGGCCTCCAATCCTTTCTACCCACTGCTTGAAGGAGGCCTGAGTCAGGTAAGCACCTCTGTGCTCTGCTGTCTGCCTCAGCCATCCCCGTGCAGCTGGGCAGCAGATCTGGAGCTGGACAGAGGGAGACTGGCCTCGGGCTGGCTGCCGCCTGGCCAGGAACCAGACCAACCAAAGCACCAGACAAAGCTGGTCTAGAGGAGGACTTGAGTTTCAGGGAGCACGTGGAGCAGTGTGGCACCACCGAGGAGGGAGAGGGGGAAGGGGAGGGGCAAGGAAGG
>NW_022900922.1:35892268-35901354 GCF_012274545.1 Fukomys damarensis | reverse complement strand
AGTGTAGCCAGGGCTTCCAGAAGACCTGGCCCTGCTCTGTGACATGCTCGGATCCCATGCCTGCATCTGTGTGATATACTTCTCTATTTTGTTAGTTTAATCTGAAATTTAGCTTTGGTACTTGTAACCAAAAGATGCAAATGAACAGGCTGGAGGGCTCTATCACAGCAATGGTTTTTTTGAGAGGAAACCACTTTACACAAGTCAGAGCCACGGGCCCCTTTCCTAGAAACAGCTCCCCATCCCCAAAACCCCTGCCTCCAGGCTGTTTGTTGAGAGGGAGAGTTGCTTCCCCCGGAATGACTGCCACTGAGGCAGCCCCTCGGAACAAAGAATGGCGCAAGATGCCCAGCACCCCACTCCCCCATCAAAGAGCCCTGCAGCCCGGTAAAACTCCCCAGAGCCTCAGTGGGAAGGGTGGCACTACCTGGGGGAAGGGCACCCCCTCCAGCCTCTCCCTGAGATTGGCTCTGTTCCCCGCTGTTACCATGGACTCCTCTTTGTAAGTTCCAGCCTCTGGGCCATGGCTGTTCTGTTTCAGAGCTGAGCCCCACAAAACAGCCAGAGAACCCTCGAGGCTCCCAGCTCCTCAGGTGGCCCCGGACACAGGGCCCCAGGTTCTCCAGGGACAGATGTGCCGAGGCCCACAGCCCCCCAGTGCCCTGGCAGCTCCTCCATCTATGACTCACCCTCCCATGCCCCAGATTTCCCAGGTGCCTCCTGGTGGCCGGGTGCCAGGGCCAGTTGGCCCTGCCCAGGTGTTCTCCACCTGTCCCACCCTGCCAAGGAGGAAGCAGGTAAAAGGGCACATCTGAGATAAGCCCACGCCTGCTGAACCCACACGCTCCTGAGGTCTTCGTGACACAGAGTCCAAATGAGCTCAATTTCTAGCAGTGTTGACCTTGCGGGTCGGGTCCATGACTCTGGGGTGGGGCGGGGACAGACCTGACACCAACCAGATTACCTGACAGCTGGGTTCTGGCAGGAAGGATAAACAGGAACCAAAGGGCTGAAGGATGGGGACCAAGGTGTTCCAAGGAGACTGGCCTGGAGCTCAGGGAGGTCCCCTACGGGAGAGGGGCGGAACAGGGGGCGCATGCCTGGGGGGTGACAGTTCACCTGGAGGGAGCATCAAGCAACAAAGTGAGGCAGGCGGGTTTCCATTGCAGCAGGTGAGTCTGGGCCCCGAGGTGTTCATAGCAGTGTGGTGTCCACACGTAATCCCAGCACACGGGAGGCTGAGGATGGAAGATCACCCCGAGTTCAAGGCCAGCCAGGGTTTCATACAGAGACCCTGTCTTAACCCTCCTACCCCCCAAAAATGATGAGGCAGGAGCCTATGGGGGGGCGCTAAAAAGACAGAGAGGGCAGAGATTGATCTTCCCAGAGAGAAGTCTGGGGAAGCCACAAAATAACCACACCCAGCTCCTCGGCCACCCACACATCCACCCAGGACCTGGTATCCAGGGCCCCACCCTACTGGTGGCCTCTAGGACTCAGTGTGGTGAGAACCGGACTCGAACCCTCCTGGGCTGGTGGTTTGGGACAAGTCGGTGGCCCTCAACTCAGTCTTCTGTGAATCTAAAGCTGTGGAGATGTTTGCCTCACTCAGGCATTTAGAGAAGTAGGTTCTGGGTGATGGGAAGTATTCTGGCCCTGTTTCCCACACCTGATGGTCTGCTGCAGTGGGAATTTAAACAGCACCTTCTTTCTTGGAAAAGAGGGCAAAAGCACAGGTGCGAAGGCTCCCATGAACCAGGGCCCCATCCGTGCCTGGGGTACAGGTTTCAGGCTGCCTCGCCGGCCCCCAGGTGCCGAAGTCCAACCTGGTCTGGAGCTCCCATCATGACTTCCTGCTCCCTTCCAGAGGCCTGGCTTCCCAGAGTGGGCACCTGTGCTCTCCCTTGCCTGCCTGGGGCTGTGACCTTCGGGACTTGCACGGCATGGCAGTGCTCTGGCTCAGGCCCCAGGGTGTCTGCCTCCCCTGCCAGCCCGGTGTGCAAGGCTGACATCTTGTGCAGGCCTCGCTGCTTTCCCCGGTCCTCTCCACACATCCCACCCCATCCATTTTCACACTGCAGCTACAGAGATTTTTCAAAAATAAGAATTCTCACCACGTCACATCACCCACTCTGCTCCTACTCCTTGATGGCTTCCCCTTGCTCTGAAATTAGAGGAAAAGTTCTTTGCATGGCTGAAAAGCCATTTTCATCCCTCATTCCCTTACCCACAACGATCACGGATCCCATGCCACAGGGCCCTTGCAAATGCTGTTTGCTCACTGGAAATCACACATACCCACCCTCCTATTTGCCTTTCACTCCCACCACACCCAAATCTCACAACCCACTGTAGAGTCAGTTTCTCACACACTGCAGTCTAGCTTGGGTTCTTTGGTTCTGGCCTCTCATTTCCCTTTCTTTCCAAACTTAACTTGCTTTGTAATTAAAAGCTTATTATTTGGTCACTTAGCTGCGTGCCTCCCTCATTCATCCGCAAGGTCTGCAGAAACTTCACTGCTTATTTTCTCTGATCATTGCCTCCCCAAAACACAACACAAGGCCCAACTCACACAGAGCCGTTACAGGAAAGAGTGAAAGAAGGAAAGCTCGGGGGACCAAAAAGTGTAACCCAGGGTGACACTCATCAGCCCAACAACTGGCTCTGTGAAGAGAATGCAAGGCCTGATGTTAGCATCTGCCCACTTGCAGGGCAGAAGGACTCCCACCATGGCCCGGCCTGCTGCCAGCCCGGCCTTGGTCCCAGGCAGAGTGTGGGGTGCACACTGCCCACAGCAGCCACACTGGCTCCAGCAACCACCAGCCGCACCGGGGGCCCGATGAGTGCTCAGAAAGTCCATGGTGCTCTTAAATGACACCACACTGGACTCAGCCGCCCCTCACACTAAAAGCTGAATGAATTGCAACTTGCAAAGAATGTTAAAGACAAAAAAAAGAGTTTTAAAGCAGCTAGTTACAACAGCAACAAGAACAACCCAAATAGTTTAAAACAAGAAGACAAAGACGGAAACGAGGCCCACAGCCCAAGAACAGTGCCGTCTCCCAAAAGGAGGCAGAAGGAGCTTCACGACGGCTCAGCAACCGATCTGTGCACTGTTGGGGCCACTGCTGAGGTCAATGTTGGTGGCATTGTTTTGAGTGAGGCAAAGTGTGCCTTAAATCCTGGTGATATCACTTTCTAGCAGTTCACTCTCATAGCTCAACAGAAACAAAACACAGGCCCTTCCACACCAAAATAAAGAGAAAATGAGGTCATAAAGATGGGAAGAAAAACATGGGATTCTTTTTCATCCCAATATCCAGGACTATGGAAGCCCTTAATCTAACACAAAATCCAGAAATCATAGAAGAAAAGACTAATTCATTTGACCCTATCCAAACCAAAAGTTTGTGCAGAACATACACACCATAAACAAAACCAAAAGACAAGCAGCAAACACCCAAAATGATTCATTTATTTGAAGCATGCGGTGCATGGAAAAATAATACTCCCCAACACACATACATTAAAGAGAGACACAGAGAGACAGGGTAGAGAAAAAGAAATGCCAAAAGCTCAAAAGCTTGCAAGAAGATGGTTTAACCCTCCTGCTAAGAGAAGCACAAATTAGAGAGATGACCTTGCTTAATTTCCCACATATCAAACTAGCAAACATGTCTAAGTCCGAAGATTTCCTGGGTCAAGGAGGATACGGAGGACAGGAGGACCACACAGATTATTGGTGAAAGTGTAAATGCTAAAAAGTATAAACTGATGTACAGAGTGCTTGTATAGCATCCAGAAGAATAAAAGTGCAGGCTCTGTGGATCCTCCTACTTCTAAGAACTTCATGCACATGTGCAAATGTTCACACATGCCAGGATTTCATCACACATTATATATAAATACATGTATATATATATATATATGTGTGTGTGTGTGTGTGTGTGTATACATACATATATAAGCATATGTTTTATATATATTAGCATAGATCATATATATGTATGTATATACATACATACATATATATATGTATGTATATATATAAGAGTAGAAACAACCATAATGCCTTCTTAGTAGATAACTAGCTAAATAAATTATAGCCCAGGCAGTGGAATATTACACAGACATAAAAAAGAATGAGGGCTTCTCTCTACATTTACATCCATCCCTCGCTGTCACAGGTGAAAAAAGCAAATAACAATGCATGTAGTATGCTACTATTTATAAAAAGAAAATATATAAATGAGGATAAAATATTCTGGAAAGTACACGTGAGAAACTGGTAACCCTGGTTGCTTCTGAAGAGGAAAGTGGAGGCAGAGCAAGCCCTGTCCTGCTCACCTTGCATACTCTGAACCACGCACACACATTATCTGTTATGATAAGTTTTTAAAAACAGAGTTGCACAAAGATGTCCGCTGCTGAGTTACCTACACCAGACACAGCAATCTAATGGCACTTGGTGAGCATTAGGAAAAGACTTTAAGAAATTTTAGTAAATCCACAAAAATATCAAACACTGACAATCCTTCTGAGGACTCGGACAAATGTTTTTAGTGTGGCATCCATTCGAAGCAGATTCCACTCTGCCTTGAACACTTTGGTTGACTATATAAAAATATATATATGTGCAAAGCATTTCAAAAGTGAAATCTGGTTATTAGGCAGGGACAGTAGCATCGTGGGCTATTTAAAAAAATATTACCATTGCAATGATAGTAATTATTTTTAGTCTTAATTAAATTGTACTGAAGTCACATTAAATAACTGTTAGAAAAAGGATACAAATTACTTCCCAGCATATTAAACAACTTTCAGGATAAAGGTCAGAAATCTTTACAAACTCCTGAGAATAGAAGAAAAATCAGCAGATTAAAGATGAAAACCATCTAACTTCAGATGTGGAGAAGTGGGCCTTGGGCAGGTGGTTGGCGTTGATCCCTGGCAGAGCCTAGAGATCATGCAAGAGCAGAGCGAGGGTCAGAATCAACAAAGACTCACTCTAGATGATGCAGAACAAACCATGTGAAGTCAAACGAGCAACACATTTAAATCTGTGGCGCTCTTTTAAAACCTTTTGAAAAACGAAAATCTCAGAAGTGCCTGAGAGTAGGTTTGCATGGGACTGCAGCACGGAGACAGGAAGCCAGTAGCCAGAGTCCAGACCCGCTGTCCTTGGGTCCACAGAGGCTGCTTTCTATGCGATGGTGGCTCGAGCCTGACTCCCCTCTGGAAGACGTGGACAGCACCTTTCCCCAGAGGTGAAAAGCCAACAGCAGGGAGCCGGGAGAGTCACTAGGAAGTTGGATATCTGGGTCCTGTGTTAAAAACGCGGCCCGCTCAAATCGGCGTTCACTGATTCATAATCAGGGATATGGCCCTGTGTGAGGACCGACCTTGCGTTATTATTCTTAAAGGAAGTAGTTCATGACAAAAATGTTTCAAAAACTATGTAAGCCTGAACCAAAGAGAGGGGATATTATTATTGCTGCTGTTATTTATTTTAAAGGCATTGTTGGTTCTGCCATGCAAATTCTCATACAGATTAAAAAAATTGGGACCAAAGCAAGAGAAGAGAGAGAAAGAGAGAGAGGGAGAGAGGAAGGAAGGAAGGAAGGAAGGAAGGAAGGAAGGAAGGAAGGAAGGAATGAAGGAAGGAGGATGCCAACGAGAGATTTACTTCTCCAAATGATTCAGATGGCCCTGAAGTTGAGCAGCACACCACATGCACCCAGGCAGAATCATCTCTACTCTGCGACCTCATGAAAGTGAATTGGTGGCCTCAGGACCTTGACCTTGGGATGGCGATGGCGCATCTACAAAACCCCTGCAGGTTCTGTGAGGGGAGGCGAGGGGCACCCATCCTTCCACCCTCTAGGGGGCTCCTCAGGCCTGCTGGCTGATTCCAAACTGTGCTTAAGAGACTGATGCAGCCTGGCCGCGTACACTGGGTGGCTGAAATAGGTGGACATTTTTCATCCAGGAAAGAAGCTATCAAAAAAGCATTCTATGAAGAAAAGAAAATCAATCACTCTGAGGAGCAATCAGTACAAACAGGCACGAGAGAACCCGAGTCTTCTTCACCAAAAACACACGACTCTACTAAGAAGAGCTGACGGGCTGCCCAAGATGGACGGCTCTGAGGAAGGCATGAGCTGTGGGTCAGGGACAGAGGCAGAGCGAGGAGCTTGGCTGCTCTCAGGTCCTTCACCTGTGGCAACCTGGGACTCCCTCTGGCTCACGACCTGACCCGGAAGGAGACAGAGGGTGGGCACTGTCCCTGACTCAGATCTCCATCTCTCCATCCCCACTTGACACCTAGGAGCAGGGAAGGGCATATTGTGCTGCATCTTGTCCACCGGCCAAAACTGGGTTGAAAGATAATGGCACTGCTGCGCTCATTCACCAGGGACGTCGTGGTACGGAATGGGAAAAGGGGACAAGTGCCAGCTTCTCTGACCCTCAACTCTCATCCAGCCACAGAGGCCAAACCCTCCCCGACTTCTGCCTCCCCTTGCCAATAAGGCTGCCAGGCGCCTGACCCTGGGACCCCGTATCCCTCACAGAACCCTTTCCACATCCGCACCTGGGCCTTGTCCTATGAACACCACCACAAGCAGAAAACGTCTGCCTCGGTGCTGAAATGTGCTTTAAGAAGCTCTTTAAAGCATTGGTTACAGCACACTATGGAAGGACAGACTTTTATTTAGAACTGCATTTGTCCATGGAAATCAATATGTCCTTTCTAGTCTTCATGAGCAAACGCACCTTATTATGGTTCCCAGGGCCACTTGTTGTCCAGCAACCCAGAGGATCCACGCACATCCGGGCTGCTCGGGACCCTCTTGGTGCTGATTTTCAAAGTGCCCAGCTTTCCAATGTAGTTCATTTTCAGGAACTATTTTTGTTCTCTCTTCCCACAATGCTTGGCAGAGTACAGTAGCTGTTTCCTGGTCCCCACAGCGAAGGTAACACACTCTTCTCCACCTCCTCACTTTCAAATAGCTCCTTTTGTGACCCTAGGACAAAGCACTCTCTACACACTCCTTTGATCCTTTCTTCTCCCTCTGCTCTAGAAAGGCACTTAAAATACTTGAAAATGTTGCCAAATCCCAAATCTGACAGATACACATGGTGACACAGTCATTGTTCTGAATTTTTGTGTGGTGCTAAGCAAAAAAAAAAAAGAGAGAGAGAGAGAAAAAAAAAGAAAAAGAAATATTCATGCTTTCTATAAATGGGAATCAGTCACAGAAAAACCTTTGGAAGGGAGATGCTATGGGGAGCGGGGGTCAAGGCGATCCCAGACATCTCCCATCACCCAGCAGTGCAGCCGGGACAGCTGGGCGAGGCCGTCCCACAGGACACTGCTTTCTGGCCTGGTTGGTACAAAACTGAGACAACGGCTGTGATGATGTAAGAGTTTCGTCTTACACATCCATGACTACAGCTGTTTACTAACACGCGTGGGGGGAGGGTGGTGCATGCCCATTGAGCACGATAAGCTGTAGGTTCCATCCTCACATGGAGACAAAGCATTTAACACTGCCCAGAACTCTCCAGCCGTCGGGGCTGGGGGAGTCTACATTTCCTTCTGCATTATTTAAAATTACACAAGGGGCAAAAAAAATCCCCACAAAAATCGGCGCACAAATAACATGATGAGTTGGCATATCACCTCTCCTGTGTGAAGAAAATCAGAACACTTAGACCTTGAGGGCAACAGCTTGGCAGCGCGGCCTGTCTGTTTTTAGGCCGACAGCGTCTCACCAATACTGCAGCACACAGTGCCACAGCTCTGCAAAGGGAGCCACCCGGCTCAAGAGCAAGTGGAGGCCGGGAAAATCTTGCCGGCCTCCATTCCTCAGCCCAAAGCGGCTGCTGTGCAAGAACAGAGTGGCCCTGGACTCTTCCCAGCACCCTTCCTATACCCCAGCGCATCTACTAAAGTCCTGAGAAGGCACTGGAGGGCACCCTTGGGTGGCAAAGTCAAAAGGGTCTTTGGAGAGGACTAAACGCGACAGGGGTGCGGAGCCTTCGGTGGGGGCAGAAGGGAATTTTCAAAAACCCTTTGCCCTCTGGCTGTAACTTCTGCTGTTTTGTGGGTTGTATAGTCTCTGTCCAAACCCAGTGTGGGGTGGCTAAGGTCACCAGGTAGAGGAACCTGTGAGGACAGGACACTATTTTTCATGGATTTCTTTGTGGGAGATGTGGGGACAGCTGACCCGTGAGAACACAGCCCGGATCCTGGCTCCGACCAACAGGCAGACCTTGAATCCTTGAATGGGGCGAGTCCTGGGGAGCTGGGGACAGGGCAGGGCCTCACCTGCTGGGTGGGCAGCATGGGGGAGGGACGCCGGACAGGAGTGGGAGCGTGGGTCAGGACAGCTGAGGTGCCCGCAGGACGCAGGGCGCAGTGTCACGGCTCCAGCCCCAGTGCCTGCATCTGACCGCGGGACAGGGGATGCAGTATGTGTGGGATGGGGCTCACGTAAACACAGGCTAGCGCCGGTCCCTTCTGGCTCTGGCTGGAACCCGGGTTTGCAGGAGAGGGCGGGAGGGAAGGTGGGGGCGAAAGAGGAGGGCACAAGGCTCCTGAGAAGGACGGGCGGGGCATGGGGCGCTCGCAGCCCTCACCTTGGTGACCACGTTCTGGACGAGGCCGGTGCGGATGCCGTAGTCCCACTCGTGGCAGTCGCAGTTGGAGGCGTTGTCCCCCTCGTCTGGAGGGGACGGGAGGGGTGGCGTGTCGCCCCCGTCCGCGCCGCTGCTGTCGCTTCCGTTGCCCGGGGCCCCCCAGGCGGCAGTGGAGAAGGGGGTGGTCGGGGGGCTGGTCCAGTTGCCCAGGTCGCCCCAGTGGCCGGTCACGGTGGCCCCTGCCAGCTCGGAGCCTTTGCCGGCCCCGCGGCACGAGAAGTTGGGCTGGTCCAGGAGGAAAGAGTCCGAGAACTGGCTGAAGCCGATGAACAGCGCGGGGATCCAGGTGAGCAGCACGAGGGTCCGCTGGTAGCCCCCGCCCAGACCCCCGAGGAAGGGCAGCACCGACCCGTCGTAGTCCAGCAACAGGAGGCTCGGGGCGG
>NW_022900922.1:35881558-35891359 GCF_012274545.1 Fukomys damarensis | reverse complement strand
AGTCCCGAGTGGCAGGGTCTCGGCTTTCCTGAGCCACCCTCTCCATGATTAGATTTAATTTTATGTCCAGGAGCGAGGGACAGGGAGGCGCCTTTACGGATTTCAGGTTGCGGGTCCTCTGCAACGTCTGGCCGCTCGCCAACGCCCCCAGCACCCACTCTCAAAAGGCCGTGTTGCCCCCCCCCCGACTCCCAGGTGTGCCGAGTAAACTCAGTGCTTAAGGCCACATCGCCGCACCGTAAACTGAATGGTGACAGTACCCATCCCCAGTCTCAAATTCACAATTGCAGCGTCGCGCACAGGCGCACAGATCCCGAGACTCCGCTCTCTCTCTCTGGCTGGGGCGGCCAACCTTGCCCAGCCTGATGAATAACTGACACCAGCCCTGCGGCAAACGCTGCATTAGCATATTTTCTCTCTCCTGCACGGGGCCAACACCGGTGAGAAACACGGCACCTCTTACTTTAGCCTCCCCACACGTTTAAGACATTTCATATTCTAAGAAGTGTATTAATGGAAGCCTTAAATGGAGCAATCCACTTCCAGTCTTATTTGGGGCAAAAAAAAAAAAAAAAAAGGGAAGAAATGCTTTTGCTTTCCAAAAGAATACTCTGTAAGCTCCATATACTGACTGTATCCTTTCGCATGTTTTACTGTTTGCTCAGCTGCCTGCTGGATAATCCAGTGAAAGAGGTT
Organism: Fukomys damarensis; assembly: GCF_012274545.1. Taxonomy (NCBI): domain Eukaryota; kingdom Metazoa; phylum Chordata; class Mammalia; order Rodentia; family Bathyergidae; genus Fukomys; species Fukomys damarensis. Next base: position 35,890,663 of record NW_022900922.1, on the reverse strand, counting down.
TTGAAACTTCAGGGAGTTTGGTATTGTGGGCAACATGTGTTTGCTGCGGAAGATTCTGGCACTGGGATTGTTCTGGAGATAGCCAGGGGGCTGCGCCTTGGGGAGAGTGGTGAGGAACTTTCCTGAGGGGCTGGGGAGGGGACTGGAGATAACAACAGGCCCCTTCAACCTGGACACTCCAGACCTCTGAAGAATGGGCTTCAGATCCTGCCGTATTTAGGATGCTGTGGGCAAGTGCTACATGGTAATGATTTCTTTTCCAATGTCACGCTATTTATCAGCTTTAGCACTTAACTTCCCTTCCTTCCTTCTCATAAGAAGAGCTAATACATGCAAAGCACTGAGGACCATGCTCAATGAATTGTTCTCTATTTATTACATGAGATAGGATTGAAAAATACGGCGAATACTTAAACATCTTATTACAGAAAAGACAGTTTGCCACGAACTCCCCTCCAGTCGCTCCCCTTGCTTTGAACACACATATCCCACCCTTCTTGCCTGTGTCTGAAGCACTTCTGGAAGACCTCGTTCACGAGTGTCTTTGGTTGCAATGCTGAGGCTGCCTTGAGGCCCTGAATCTATTGTAATGTTTTCCTTTAGTGGTCATTTTGGCTTTAGGGAAGAGCTGGAGGTCACACGTGCGGGCTCGGTGAGTAAGGTGGACGGGAACACGGTGTCATGCTTAGTGAGCCTGCCTTCCTGTTGGGTGCCATTCGGTCCTCCATTTGCTGCATTCCCATCACGCTGGGTGAAGACACCATCGTACTATGCACAACTACCACACACTGTCTGCATTTCTCTTTCTAAATTTAAACATAATATTTTACTTACTTCTCCTTCAGCGCTGTTTCTTCCTCACAGAGGGCTTCTCTGTGTTTGACTCTGTTCCCTTTCCCGAACGTCACAAGGACCCCTTTGTCTGTTTTAATTCCCTGCAAAACAGGCGCAGCCATCAATCTTCACGATGGCCACTCTGACTAGAATAATAACCGGAACACGCTTTTCAGGATCGGCATCAAGTCACCCTCTCGCTGTGCCCTCACCTCACAGATGTGGTGGGGAACGTTCGGGCCAGCTGTTAGGATGCAGTCCAGTTCTTGGGATTTGACATTCCAGGCTTTCTCCATCTCCAAGTGGGGTGGAGGCCACTTACAAAACCCGCAGGAAAGCGTTTAAGAAGGTGTTCATTTAAAGGAAGAAGAACATAACTGATAAATTCATTCCCTTGACTGTAGTAATTATTTCAATGTGTATGTATATGTCCAACACAGTACAAATAAATGAAAAGCTTCACAAAAGGAAGATAAAGTAAGTTCTGTTTGCCCTTTGGGGAGAGATATTTGTTAATGTGCCTTTCTGGGCAGGAGAAGCCCTAGCACTGAAGCAAGAGCTTCATTTTGAAGCTGGTAGTCCTTGTTTCAAATAGGTGATAAAGATCCTCAAAGGGTCGGTTCCCCGAATCTGGACATGCACTGGAGGATAGAGCCCTCTGAGATTTAACCTGAAAGGAATCAACGTGGGACCGTTGGAGTTTGTCATTTGCTACACTGACCATTCATTGTAATTAAATTGTTGATTAGATTAGAAGTTTGCTGAAGTCCCTCTTGGATCTACAGTCCCCCCAAATCCAGTCAGGAAGATTAAAATGTAACTAATTTAGATAAAAGGGCCTCCTGTTTATTAAAACACACCACAAGTGACCTCATAGTGAAACGTACAACGAAAGGAGTGAAGAGAAAGTTACAGGTGAGTACGTGGGTCCTGGGTTAGTACTGGGAAGGCTTCCAGACCTGTTCTAATTTTTTGCATAACTGGTGACCGTTACCTGCTATTTTTCTTGTTTACTTATCAATTTACTTTCTCCAACCTCTAGAAGGTAAGCATCAGTGGGACAGGTATTTTGTCCTCAACTTTATTCCTGGCAACTCACGTGGTGCCCGGCACATGTAAGATTCTCAATACCTATTTGTTGAATAAATGAGTATGTCAGATTCTTATCATTTGATGATATTATCTGGTAATATCATGCAACGGTTTACTTTGATTTGTAAGCAAGCTTTTCATATTTGTTCAAACTCAGTACTCCAGGTGAATTTGAGAAATCTCTTTTTCCGGTCTCCTTTCTTTTTTCTGTTTCCCTCTCTGTCTCTCTCAGGATTAAACCTGTGGCTTTTGCACTGAGCTACACCCCTAGATTTATGGTTTTTATTTTGAAAGATGATCTTACTAAATTGCTGCTTCCCAGGCTGGGCTCCAACTTGTGATCCTCCTGCCTCAGCCTCCCGAGTACCGGTATAAATGCTGTACACCACCATACACGGCCAACAGTTACATTTCTTCTTGGAATCCCTTTGGTTAGTGCGTTCTCTCCCAGTGTGAAGTTCTTGTGGGCAGCTGTTCGCTTGCAGATGGCAGCTTGTAGGCCAAGCACAGGCCATGTACAATAATGTTTCCAGAAAAGTAATCACCAACATTTCAAAACTGAGAGATTGAATATTTTTAAAAAACTGTGTCTGAGGCCTTTCCTGTCCTGGCAGAAGCCCTGGCCCTTTTGATGCCTTGCAGCTTCCGTGGGCTGTGTAAGTGGCTGGTGTTCCTCAGCTTACCTGCACCCAGTGAGTAGTGCTTGGCCTTAGAGGCATCTGCCTGTGTGACCCTACATGTGTTATGTCCGAGGGCAGCAGCCTCCATGAAGAAGCGGGGCCACTCTCTTTCCCTTTGAAAGCCTCTTAAACAGTCCACCACTGTGCGACTCCCCCCAAATTGAGAAAATGAAGAAGACAAGTGGAAGATAGAATGTGATCACTAATATACTCGAATACTTTTTATTTCCTTGGTGATAACAAGAGAACCCAAAGGGGTTTTAGCTTCTAAAATTGACAGAGACCTGGTTTTAAACATCTCCATGATTCCGTAAGAGTTCAATCCAAGGAAATGGTGTCAAGGTCAGCTATCTAAATGTGCAGTTCCCATATGAAGTGGATCTCACACTGGTTTTATTTGTGTATTCATACTCATATTTGAATTATGGGTGGATATCTCACATATTGGAATGTCACGTGTCTTTTTTTTTCCTTATAGTAGTTTGATTTCCTGCTTTCAAATAATTATTTGAGAAGTGGCTATTTTTATAAGTTATTTCATAACTTCCAACTCTAGTTGTATACACAGCCCTTGCACAACACCTATATCGTCTTTAGACTTGGCGAATGTCAACTCTGACTTTTTAATAAGGAACTTGACATTTACCAAACCTATCATAAGTGAAAATGAAAAGGCTACTTTTGTTCAGAGGTAGAAGTAATAAAAATGTCACATAGTCTACCCTAAGAAAGCCACAGTGACATCTTGAGAAAACTACCTGCTCAGCCAGTACACGCCGCATTCTTCCTTCCTGGCTGCACAAAAATAAATAAGTGAGAAAGAGAAAGCTTCTGTGAAGAGAGCTACCCCACTGCAAATGCACTAGGTAGGGCCCAGTCTTGGTCAAAACTTTATTTTGCACTCTTTTCTTGAGTTGAAAAATAACTGGGGTAACAAAATGACCTAGAATTTGATGTTGGCTTGTTTGCTGAAAACTACAACTGTTATTTTTGCTTTATTATGCTTAAGAATACAGAGAGAGAGAGAGAGAGAGAGAGAGAGAGAGAGAGAGAGAGAGAGAGAGAGGGAGGGAGGGAGGGAGGAGACATGTTTTCCACAAAGGTCAAAATTTAAAAACTCAATTTCATTTTTTAAAAAGTCTTCTAACTTAAAAAAATCTTAGTGAGTTTATGCACACATTTATATAGTTTTTGCTATAGAAATGATAAATTGTAATTAAAAATCCTCTTGAAATTGCCCAAAATTTGACTGATAATGATATAAATACACAGCCATTTAAAAAATACGAACAGCCCTTGCTTCGTACCTGGGAGTGTTACCTGGAAGTCAGACTTTCAGAGACACAAAGGCTGTCCAGAGGTGAGTGCAAGGGCCAAACTCTAACCCCAGCCACACAGGAGCCTCAGTAGGAGGATCCAGAGTTTGGAGCTCGCCTGGGCTAATTCGTGAAGGACTGACTCAAAAAAATGTATCTAAAAATAATATCTTTTAGAAAAACCAATGTCTTGGGGAAAAAATAAACATATTGTCCCAGAAAGCATATTCTGGGTCCATAATTTACTCCCTTTGACAGTTCTGGTTACTCTTGTTCTTCTCTGGGTTTTAGTCATTGAAGGAAAGCTGACAGTTTTAGATTTGGCTGCAGAGAGTGCATAGACTGTGAGTTTTCCTTTGTCTCATGTAGAATCCACAGGGTGAGAGTTGGGAGAAAGGGTTATTTAAAGAGCTATATTTATTGCTCAAAGGAAGTGAAAATTCCTTTCCCTAACCTTTGTTACTCTGGGTTTGTGGAAACACATTATTGATAAGGTGATTGAAACCACAGTACCAGCAGGCACCCTGGGCAGAGCGATTTCAGTGTCTAATGCCACTCTCCAGTGAAAGGAATGAGGGCTCCTCGGAGAAATGGCTGCTTCTAGGATTGGAGTAAAAAACAATATGCAAGATGACCCTGGGGTGTTGTGTAGTGCCAGTAAGTGGGGACACACTTGACACAGGAGAAGTATGGCAAAGGGTTACAGGGGCCAGCTGACAGAGACCCTAAAGACCAAAATTGGTACAATTTGAGCAATCAAAAAAGTGCTATTGTAGAATAACCTGAATGTAACATAACTATGTATGAGCTCTTACTGATAAATGATTGAATAAGTAAATTAACAATAAATATGTGATTGACTAAATGACTAAAGAGCCAACTCTCCCATACATAAGAATCCAAATAACTTAGGTAGATATTCTGCCTTAGTTATGGTTTGGATCTTACAGTCCCCCAAAAGCTCATATGTGGAGCCTTGGTCCCAGCCAATGGCACTAGGGAGTTGGTGGAAACGTTAGAGATGGGATATAGTTGGGCAAAATAGGTCACTGGAGGCTCCCCTTGAAGAAAATACTGGGTCCCATTTCCTTCTTGTCTCTTTTTTCTGCCCTTCTACATGGAATGAATAGCCTCTTGGGCCATATACTCTGGCCACCTTGATATTTTATTCACCATAGGCCTCAAGTGTCTGGGCCAGCCATGGACTAAAAATCCTGAAACTGTGAACCAAAAGAAAAACTTTTTTTAAAATCCAAGACATCAACTATTTTGTCATGGTGGTGGAAATCTGAATAACAGAGCAATCAAGGCTTGCTACTCCTTTAGGGCACGCAGCACATAGTGTCTTCCTTGCAGAGAGTTTGGTAGGAAAGGGAGTAAGAGAAGGACAAGAGTCAGGTTACAGTGGAAAAACACTGCCTTGGACAGGTGACCACGGTCAGCATCCCCAGAGATAATCATGCTGACAGCAGAGATACCTGGCAGTATGATGAGCAGGGTGCTCTGCCATTGTGATCTTTCTTCCAGAAACACACAGCCCAGTCTAACCATGAAAATATCACACAAATCCTAGCTGTTACATCCACCGAACCCCTGAGTGGTGGCCATCACACAGAGGAAAGTTTGAAAAATGTCATAGCCAAGAGGAGCCTAAGGAGACGAGAAGAACAAATGGAGTGTGGGATCTGGGTGGGATGCTGGAACAGAAGGAGGACACAGGGTGAGAGTCAAGGACATCTGAAGAGAGGATGAACATCACTAATGTATGAGCATTGGTTCGTAATTGTAACAAATGTGCCGGACCAATGCAAAATAACAATAAAGTAAATTGGGTGTGAAGTTCTATGGGAACTCTGTACCCTTTGTGACAGTTTCTGTAAGTTGAAAATTAAAGTGACTTAACACCCAAGAATTAATTTTTCATTTTAAGCTGTAAGTCAATAATTTTACTCTGTATACCTTCCATTTCTGTGGTGATCAGGTAAAGATTTAACAATTGGGACACCAAAGTTGAAAAGGAAGAAGAAAGAAATACAAATAATTGAAAATAAATTTTTATAAAACAAGGCACTGACTGACCTTTTAAATTACTCCCAAATTAAAGGATTACATCAGTAAAATGACTGGCGACAGCCCCAGGGTCTGTCCCATGAGGCCAGCACAGTGGGGCGGACCTCAAGTCCCACGTGAGGGGAGGTATCTGTCACACCGAGAGTTCTTGCTGTATTGTGCTCATCACATTTTGTCATCACCCTAGAAATTCATAGCAATCTGGGTTTCCTCCTCAGAGTTAAAGACATCATATTCTGGTGATCTGTGCATATACTATGTTTATAGCAGCACAAGTCATAATAGCTTAGTCTTGGAAATGGCCTAAATGTCCATCAACCGATGAATGGATAAATAAAATATGCCATTTATAATTGACTACTACTCTGCTATGAAGAATAAATTTGAGTCATTTGTATGAAATTGGATGGACCTTGAGACCATAATTTTAAATGAAATGAATCAGACACACAAACTTAAGTATCACATAGCTTTTCTTATACAAGAAACCCAAAATATAAATAAAGAGAAAAATAAAAGACAGATAACAGGAAACAAGGAGATAGATTTTTTGCAAAAGGGAAAAGGATGAAGAGAGGGAGGGGAGAGAGTAGAAGGGTAGGAGAAGGGCATGAAAAAGAATGAAGATGTGTTATGTACAGGCACCCACTCCCCATGAGGAATAGAATCATGGTATACTGCAAACATATGTGGATAAAAATAAAAATTAAAGGGCCAGGGATTTATCTCAGTGGTGCCACTGCCTGCCTTGCAAGGCCAAGGACCTGAGTTTGATTCCCCGGTACAAAAAAATAAAATAAATAAAATAAAACAATAAATAAAAACAACCACAAAATGAAATGCATTGAAATAAAGTTTTCCTTTAGTTTCTTAGAATTGTTTCTCTTGCCCGAATCTCCTCAGAGAATCCCTTTCTTTATGTTAACATGAAACCTTTAGGGCAGCTGCAGAACATGTATGTAGTCTGCTTTTAGGGCAGATAATGAGGCAATACAGCCTTCGGGTTCACAGTCTTTGATGGAATCTTTTTATCAGACAGAAAATGGGGGAACATAAATCTGGGGACATTCAAGTAAAACTCCATTTTCTCGTATATGTCCCTAAAGGACAGAGCCCTTGATTTATATTTTTCTGTAGCCCCAGTGCCTGTCACAGGACCTGGCACTCAATAAATATTTTTTGAATGAATGGACAAAGGAAGAGTGGAATGATGGATAGGTTTTGCCCAGGGGAGAAGAGGGAACAGTATATTCCAAGTTGGAGAACATCAGGTATGGAAATGCAGAGGTGTAATGAGAAATGTGTGTTTGGGAAAGTAAAGGGATCCATGCACTAGTTGGGCTCTGACATTTCTACAGAATTTGCTATGGTTGAATATGAAATGTCCCCCAAAGGCCCAAGGCTTGGCTCCAGCCAGAGTGACACATGCCTGTAATCCTAACACTAGGAGGCTGAGGTGGAAGGATCACAAGTTCAAGTCTCACCTGGATTGCTGGGGAAAGGAACTGGTAAGTGACACACAGAGACACATGAGTAGGTAAAGCAACAACAACAACAAAACATTTACTTTGCTAGCAAAGGGTCAGCCTGCACCAAGGGCTGTGCTAAATGACCGACCTTGGGCTGGGTTACAATCTGCCTTTCATAAGAATTTTGCAATCATGACCTCATTTTAGGTAGTTCGATAAGACGTTCCAGTTCTCTCAGTTCCCATCACAAATCATGGTCACAAGACAGTTCAGTTTTAATCCAAATGTAGCATTCTCTTTTAGGACATTTATCTTTAGGATATTTATCTTTAGCTTTTCTAGCCTACAAGAGTAGGGGTCAGGATTAGGAAAGCAGGACCAGCGAGGAAGTTTAGGGCTTAGGCTATGGCCACTGCTATCTCAGCTGAAACATCTGCTCTCACTCTGGGGATGAGGCTAAGTACCTGCAGCACTTGTTAATCTAGAACATTTTAAATTAGGGCTATGCGTCTTTAAGTTTTAATAGTGAAACCTCTGTTTTTTTTGTCCTAAGAAGCAAGCAAGGGAAAGTATAAGCAAATTACAGAAGTAAAAGGCAGCAGTTATTCTATATTTCCTTAACATGTTGTAGATTTCAGACTATTTACAGAAGTTCTCTCTATCAGGATGACTTCAGAAGACCCCATCTCAAAAAAATAAATAAATAAAAAATAAAAAAGAGAGAGAGAGAGAAAGAAAAAAAAAAAGCACAAAGGTTGGGGATGTAGCTCAAAGCAAGACCTTGCAGCCTCCTCCACCATTCACCCTCGTTACCCTGATGTTCCGTCTACCACAGGCCTGAAAGCAATGGAGCCAGCTGACCATGGACTGAACTCTCTGAGGCTGTGAGCCAATATACATCTGTCTTCCTTAATAAGTTATTTCCACAAACAGCATGAGTTTTAAAAGGACATCATGAAAAGTCTAGAGAAATAGCACACTTTAAAGAAAATGGGCCCAATTTTATCAAGGTATAATTTACACATGTACATTTTAACTGTACACCTTAAAAGCTTATACCTACATATATCCAGATGCACAGTTACAATGGTAGATACCTTCGAAACCATGATCCCTGTCAAGAACAAAACATGTCACTCAAACCAAAAACATTGTATTACACTCTTTTTAGCTAATTTCCTCTCTTTACAGCTGCCCCAGGCAAGTACTGGTCTGCTTTCTTTCACTACAGAATATTTTTTCTTGTTCTAGAACTTCGAACCAGTGGAACTAGGTAGCACATGATCTCTTGTGTCTGGCTTCTTTCACTTGGCTTAGAGCTCATGAAATTTACCTGTATGGTTGCCTGATTCGTATTTTATCCCTTTGTTTTGCTGAATAGTATTCTGTTACATGAATGTGATAACACAAGTTGTTATCTGGGTTAGTTTCTATTCCTATGATACAATACCTTAGAAAAACAATCTAAAAAGGGAAAGATTTGTTTTGGCTCACAGTCTCAGAGGTTTCAGTCCATGGTCAGCTGGCTCCATTGCTTTTAGGCCTGTGGTGAGGCAGAAACATCATGGCTGGCTGCCAGAGAGTATGGTGGAGGAAGTGGCTCACCTCATGGCATCCATGAGATGAGGGGGGGGGGAAGAGAGA
>NW_022900922.1:35797843-35881501 GCF_012274545.1 Fukomys damarensis | reverse complement strand
AGAGAGAGAGAGAGAGAGAGAGAGAGAGAGAAACTTCCTAGGCAGTGGTGAACCTATGGCACACGTGCCCCACAGCAGGCTGTTTGTATCATTGAAAGCTCTAAAGGTTTCACCATCATTATCCAAGGGCATGACCCCAGTCACCTACTTCCCCCAGCTAGTGCCTATCTCCTAAGTTTCCAACCCTCCCAATAATGCTATCCAATTATGAATCCACCCATGGATCCATCTGTTAATGAGGCCAGAGTCCTCACGATCCAGGCACTTCCCAAAGACTCTCACCTCTGGACAGTGCTCCACTGTGGACCAGACCTTCAGTACATGAAGTTTTGGGGAACATTTCTCATACAGACCATAACATTATCCTTTCTCCTATTTTCTATTAATGAACATGTTGGCTATTTCCAGTTTGGGGTGCTATGAGTAGAGCTCCTGTGAACCTTTATATCTAGTTTTCTGTACAGATGCATGTTTTCATTTCTTTTGGCTAAATTACTGGGGAGTAGTTTAGGGATTCAGTGTACACCACCACAGCCATCTTGAATAGTGCTCAACACCCATGACTGAGTAACCTGGTAGTTGGTTTTCCTTGCATAGTCTCCCAGCTTGCAGTAAATAAATAAAACCAAGTACTGTGGGTGTTGCTTGGCAAGAGAGCATTTGCCTAGCATATGTGAGGCTCAGGGCTTTTTCTCCAGCACTACAAACAGTAAACAAAAATATCATCTAAAACAAACAGCCCCCTCCAAGCAAAATAACAACTCAAACCACAATAGCTTTACAACCAGAACTGGGCACTATGAGCATCAGAAATGTGCCCAACGTCTGTGATGTTATCTTCAGATAAACCAGTGGGGATGAAGTCACTTTTACCTGGCCATGCTACAACTTCTTCTCTGGCCCAGATTCCAGGGAGGCTTTGGTCTTGATCCCTCCCAGGACCACAGCTCTGCCAGGAAGGTCCCAGTAAACACCTTCAGGGAAATCCAGCATCACGCTGCCTCTTCTTCAGGCTCTCACAACGCAAGGCCAGTTCTTATACACTGGGGCTGGGTTTTTCCAGAACAGGTAGGATTGGCAGAGTTTGTACAGTAAGTCATACCCCATTTTTTGAAAATCACACCTTGTGTGGCACCAATCTAAAAATATTGGCCTTGGGCTGTTCTTGGGAAAGTGGGCCCACAGATGGATAAAGCACCATCTCAGATGGTATGGAGGCAGTTTACATTCTTATGAACCTAGAATAATGCTTTCGTTCTTTGGTGAGTTGGAAACAAAAGTGAATGTGTGTCAGAGTTTAAAACTGAATTTATTTGTAAGTAGTGTATTAGGTTCTTCTATTTGCTTAAGTAGCAAAGAAACCACAGAAAATCATCTGCACTGTGAATGCAACAGGATTCCCCCCCCACACACACTATAGAAAACCAAGGCAAACTGGCTTATGGGGCAAGAGGCTTGGTCAGATTAGTAGACAGAAAGACCACGACTTGCACAGCCTTAGATGCAGCTGAATCCTGGCCTTTGTCCATCTGTTGGGTTTAGTTTCTTCATGTTCCCTTCATTCCCAGGTTCCACATGGTGCTTTTCCTGTAAGCTCCAGCAGATAGAGGATGCCTTCTTCTCTAAAAGCTCCAACCAGATCACAGTTTTGTGTCTTCCCTCTGATTGCCATTGGCTGGGTCAGATGTCATTTTTGAACCTGATGCTCTGTGTTATGGTTTATATCTAGATAATTCCCCTAAAGCCTTATGCATCATAGGCAGGGCTTTGGGGAGGTGATTAGATCACAGGTGCTGTACTCATACTCATCGGGGATTAGTCTACTGATGAGCTTCTAGCTAAATGTGCTGTACAGAGGTAGCCTGGTCAGAAGAGGAGGGTCACTGGGATGTACCCTGGAAGGGTTCGTCTCCCTCCCTAGCTCCTCCTTTCTCTCTCTTCTTCCTGTCTGCCATGCCATGAGCAGCTTTTCTTCTGTGATGCTATCCTGCTTTGGTGCTGGTGGACTATGGACTAAAAATATGTACCAAAATAAATCTTTCCTCTTTTAAATCGTGGGTGTTGGGTGTTGTGTTCGAACAAGGAGAATGTGACTAAGACTGATTAGCCAGAGTCACATAGCGTAAGGTGGTCATGGCCTCATCTGAACTGTGGTGATTAAAAGTGGAGTAGCAGATCTTCATTAATTAGGATAATCAGGTATAGTTACCCAAAGGAGAGAGAAAGATGTCCTTTTCAGGAGTGCTTGCTAGGAATGATATACAAATTCTAGACTCACATATATATAGATGTCACTTAAGGTACTTAATCTAAAACAGAAAACAGGTGTGGCTTTAGCTGGAAACAGTGTCAGAAACAAAGCTTCCATTTTTCAGGATAACCTGGCAAATATATGAGAGGAAACTACTACCCACAAAGACACCAGTGGCTCCTATTGCTTCAGCTCTGTATTTCACTTAAAGCAAGAAGGAGAGTGCTATCAACACATTCTGGGATTATACATCCAGGTTGCAGGAGCTGCAAAGTTCTCCTGGCTCAAGTAGGGGATGGCGTCTGTGTTTCTACCAGGGATTTATGAACTATTTTTGTTAGGAAGTCTGAGGCCCAGGGCCAGCTCAAGAGGCTTTCACTTCCATTGTTCCCCACTGAAGATTTTTACTCAATGCTCATGGCTGTGGGGTTCTTGAGCTGATTTGCCAAGAGAGCAGGAAGCATCTGGAAGTTTAGTTTTCCATTAACCCAAACTAGGTGAGTGTGGAACTGCAATATCCCAACTCCATCACCTGAGTTCTTGTAAGGGAAACCCCATTTCATGGTCTGGTTCTGAGGATCGAAGCCTGAGCCCAGGAGGATAAAAGTTTCAGGGCCAGAGGAAGACTTTCCCGGAAAGTGGGCCATCTGCATGCAGATCTCACACATTTGCATAGCTGGCACAACCTTCTGGCTGTGCGGCCTTGAATGGGTGGCATTACTTTCAGGAACCTTTCATTTCTCCTCTGTAAAATGAGAATAATCACCATCTCGCCATACTCCCCATCGTACAGGTGTGGGTGAGAAACTCATGAGACAATGTGAACAGAGGATTTCCAGCTGCCGAACAGTCCCAAGTTAGCATCCCTCACCCGAAATACTAGGGACCAGAAGTGTTTAGGATTTTACGTAATTTGTGGGTTTTGGAACACTTGCGTCCATGTGAAGAGATATCTTGGGAATGAGACCCAGGTCTAAACACAAAATTCACTTAATTAAGTTTTATATTCACTGTATACATATAGCCTGAAGGTACTTTTATGCAGTATTTTTAATAACTCTGAACACAAAACAAAGTTCAATGGTGTGGAATTTCCTATTTGGGGTATCGTGTTTTGCATTTGCCACATTCAGATTTTTGATTTTCAGATTAAGGATGCTCAACCTGTATACACATAGCCAGAATTTCTGAGACACCATCAAAAGGGGTCATTTTAGCTCCAGCTACCTGCACTCTCTCTCTTGCGCTTATGTGATTCTTCATTACCACCAACGTGGGTTCAGAGTCTAATATCCATCAATCAGAGAAGAGCGCCCAGGATCCCCAAGGACATTTCACTCCATTAGCTCTGCTAAATAATTCCACAGCGCAGTCGGACAGACACAGCTTGAGTCTGCTGCCTGTGGTCAGACTTCCTGGTAGTGAGGGTCTCTTTGTCAAGACCTCAGGACTGTCCCGTTCCATATCATCCACCACAAGCCAAGTGCATCAGGAGTGGAGAATTGGAACAGGGCGGAGCTCAGTGGTGAGGGACTGGGTTCCCCGCCCAGCCTAAAAAAAAAAAAAAGATTGTCACAGCCTTTACAGTCTGGCCACCTGAAAGACCCACCCCAAGGGAAATTCCCATTCTCACCTTTTTGTTTACAGGCAAATTAGTGCTGGCTCTCATCCTACATCTGTGCCAGGACCAAAAACCGTGATGCATCCTGCTGGTCTTTATCCTGACATACCCATATCCTCCCATATCCTTTATCTTTTTAAGTTAATTAAATTCATTTTAAGTGATACACAAAAGCGTAAACATTGTGCACGCCGATGTGATGTTTCCATATGTGCATGTATTGTTTAACGTATAAACAGGGGAAGCACAGTGATCTCCATCATTTCCTTGTGGCGAGAACATTCAGAATCCTTTATTTTAGCTTGAGAAACATAGTGTGTTATTATCTTTGGTTACCACACTGTGAACTAGCACATCAGCCAGTCTAACCCCCATCTAACTATAACTCACTACCCACTGCCACCCTCTCCCCAGTCCAGCAATCTAGATAACACAGCTACTGTTTCCCGCATGTCCAATACCTCTCCGTGTTGGCTGTTTCACTTAGAGAGTACCCCACACAGCCACAAAGGAGGGGCCGTGGCTCCACTGTGGCCACGAGGACACTGAGCTTTCAAAAGTAACTTTGCCGGAGGTCACACAGCATCAAAGCAGAAACTCACATCTGCCTCCTGCCAGTACTCAGGGTTCCCGACCGCAGCAGTGTGCTGGCTTCCCTGGCAGCAGAGCTCCACAGCAGGGGTTCTGCCAGCTCTTCCTGATTCCACTGGGTGAACGTCCAGATCCAGCAGGGCTCACATCCAGGGGCTGGCTGGCTGCTGTCCCTTCCCTTCCCTGCCTCTTTAGCGGCCCAGTGGGCTCCTGCGATCCATGCCTTTGTTTTCAGAACCCATGGCCCAGCATTCTTCTTGTCTCCTTACACCAGTGATCTCGGCAAAGCCTAAACTGCTTCCCTCCGCAAAAATGTTCCTTCCAGCCCCCGGGACCAACCTCCACTGTGCCCCGCCATGGAGACAAGTCTGAGCCGGGCCTCTCCGGGAATCATGTACCTCGTCAGGGGGATCATTTCCACGCTCACTTTTACTTGGGGGAGTAAAATGGAACCTTAGACAGTGAAGACTTCTGTAATCTTGCCTGCCTCCCTTCTGGGCTGGGTTCAGACACGTCCGGGACAGGCTGGGGAGAATAAAACGCCACAGCTTCGCCTCTGCTTTGGGTCAGTCATTCAGAAGAGCCCTCTGCTGGGCAGAGTTCCCAGGAAGCCCAGGAGTGTTACTTCCATCCCTCCCTTTAATTCGTCCCTTACCTGATTTGAGGCCTCTTGGGGTTGGTTGTCAGGGTCTGGAGCCATCCAGGAGCCAGGGTGGATACTCCTGAGGTCCTGGGCCCTTTGCAGAATCCACAGTCTATGACCCATGACTTTATTTTACCCTTTTTTTTTCAATCTCTATTTCATTTTTAAATGGTCTCCACGCTGTCCATCCGACGAGACTTGGACAGAGAGCAACGGATACTTTTACATTTCTCTCTTCTTCAGCAGAGGCCCACAGACTGGCGAAAAGGCTGTCGCCATTGTTCCAGACTTCCCAGCTCTCTCTTCCTGAATGGAAAGGGTGTCCTCGTCCTCTGCGTGGTCCTTCCAAACATTCTCAGTTCTGAACATTTGTGGATGCGCTTGGCTCTAAGGAAAGCGGCTCGAACTCAGTTGAAACCAAGGTTAATGGTTAAACCCAGAGATTCCATGTGAAGTTTAAAATGACTCCTGATTACAGAATGAGAGGGCGGAATTTCTTCTGTTGTTCTTAAAGTGGCCCCAGTTGTCAATGTCCTCGGAGCCACACGAAAGCGTCCCGCAGCACAAACCGAATCCTGCTGACCAGCTGTTGTCAGATTAGGCCTTTGGCTGTGGGTTTGCCTTCTTCTCTCTCCCACCTTTAAAAACACCACTCCCCTTTGGATCTCTGCCGAGCGTTGCATTCTCCTTTGTGACAGCGAGGACACATCCCAACCCCAAGAAGACTCTGAGGAATCTCAGCGGTTCTGTGCCCTTCTCCTGTGTCCCCTCTGTCAGGGACACTTCATATTTGCTTTTACTCCCAGAGTCTGGCTTTCTAACCATAAGAAGAGAAAAGGATTAGAAGGCAAAGCACCACAGTGTCTTGTTTCTCTAGGCTCAGTTTCTGCCTTTTTTCTCCCCAGGGCAAAGGGGCGTGGTAGGGAAGGATGACCAGCGCTCACCTAATTAGTTCTGGGGTCCTGATTCAGGGAACTCCTCAAGCTCACCTTTGATCTTGTGGGTGTTTTGTTTCTTTGCTACTGGAGCTCCTCCCCTCAGCCCAGCTGATCCATAGAGGCTCTCAGTGCCCGGGATGAGCTTGCTAAGGAATCTTATGCCCTCAGGAAAGCAAGTCAGGTGGCCCCTCTTCTTGTCAAGTCTCCGGTGTTGATTCCTTTACTGATGATTCCTTGCTGGCCTACCCTGGAATTCAGCCTCCTGTTTTGCATCAAACCCAAGTGTGAACTCTAATTAAGGCCTTTGTGTAGCTTTGCAAACAGCCATTTGTCCTTAGGCCTGGGGCAAGGGAGAACTGTTTTTTTCATTGGTTTTAACAGCTACTTTAAGGCCCAGCAGTGGTTAAAGTACAGAAGGAGAAAGCACTTTCTTTCCTCAGGGCTGAGCTTCCTCACCTTTCCAAAATTAATAATGGCTCCCTTTCCAGGGAGGAGGTGGAAGTCCTTTGTTCTCTGAGAGAGGAAACTGAGCCCCAGGGAAATGGAACCCTTGGACCTATATATACCTGGGTCCCTTATGTGCCAGCCTGGAATAAAATGGTCCCAGGCAACTGCCTTCCCTGCTGCATCCAGAAACCAGACACGTGCAGAGCACTTTATGATCGATCAGGAAACTATTGAGCCACAGTTACTGGGACACCCACCCGCATGAATGATGTTTTTGGCAATCATCTTCCAACTTCATATTCTGAGAGACAAACAATATAAGTGTATTAAAAATGTATTTTCTTTTTTTGGGGAAGGGTGTTTTTTGAGACAGGGTCTCACTATATAGTTGAGACTGACCTGGAACTCGCCATGTAGCCCAGGCTGGTCTCGAACTTGCAGTGATCCTCCTGCCTCAGCCTCTCAAGGGCTGGGATTACAGGTGAACACCACCATGCCTGGTGTAAAATGTATTTTCTTTGAGTCCCTCCATGAGTTATTAAGCTCTCAGAAGGCCCAGCTGTGTATTCTTCACAGTAATCACCTAGTCAGAACTCAACATATAAGGAATGATGGAAATAGATGATGAATACTTAAATTAAAAATTTTTATTACAGTAAAAGATATATTGCCATTAGTCATCCTCAGACTATCTCACCTTGCTTTGCACACTGATCCCATTGTTCTTGCCACTTTCTGAAGCAGTCCTGGAAATCTTTTCCTGGGTGTCTTTATGAGGTGTGATTAAAAAAATATGGTGGATGCCCTGTCGAGTGCCATCCAATAGAAAGGCAGCTCACAGAACACAGTGTTGCATCCTCATCCACCTGACACACCGGATCTCACACCACGGTGACTTCTGACTCATCTGCAAAGTCAAAATGACCATTAAAGGTAAACCTACCAGATGGATTCAGGACGCTGACAAAGCTAGAACAGCGCAGACACTGATGAAAGAGGACTCCAGAACTGCCTCAGAATGTGGCAAGGATGATTGGCTAAATGCGTTTGAAGTGAGGGGAAGAATCTTGAGGGGGGATTAATGGCAATGTGTCTTTGCTATAATACAATTTAAAACATTTAAACGCTCACAGTATTTCTTGATCACACTGTATATAGTGAATAAGGATCAATGAAAAAAGGCAAAATCAGCTGTCTCACAAAAGAGCAAGTAGATTCCCTTCTTAGTTAACCAGTTAATTTAGTTCACCACTTATGGTGAAAGCAGATTCTACCACTGGAATTTCATTTTTTACTTTTGTTGCTGTTGTTGTTCTTGTAGTTGAGACATATGCAATGCAGGTTGGTCTTAAACTCACTGTGTAGGCCAGGCTAACCTTGACCTTGCAGTGATCCCCCTACTTCGGCCTCCTGGGTGATGGGATTACAGGCATGCGCCATTACACCTGGCTTCATTTTTTACTATTGTTTCAATGAGGTTCAATTGTTTTAGGTTGGTTAATTTTAATAAAATCAATGTGAAATCTATCTATCTATCTATCTATCTATCTATCTATCTATCTATCTATCTATATCTATCTATCTCAGTGCTGGGGATGGAACCCAGGGCCACACCCATACTAGGAAAATACTCTACCACTCAACCCAGCGCAACATAAATTAAAAATCCAAACTAAAAATGTTACGCACCAAAGTTTCTTTTCCTCTCCAGATTCCTAATGACAGGAGTCCCTAAAAGAAAGGCAGGTGAGGGAAGGCTAGCTAGCCTCTCAGAAAGCTCTGCCCTGTTTGGCAAGTTTTCTGTGTCTTTTCCAGTCAGTCCCTGCCTTTGGCATTCAGAGTCCTGCAGAGATGAGGTCTGTCTCTACCCGGGGTCAGTCACTTCACTGAGAGCTCTGCACAGACAGAGCCGCAAGCAGACAAGCGGCAGGAGCAGCCTGCAGCGCTGTGACTCAGCTGAATCTGCACTCGCAGGCTGGTGGCCTGGTCAGGGACTACCGGGTGCTGTGGGCTGAGCCAGGCCATGCGCTCCAGCTGGCTCCTTCTCTTTCAGGCACTGTGACCAAGACACGAGACTGACACAGAGTGAGAGCTGTGCCAAGTTAAAAGTGGTGCCGGCATTCATTGTCATCTTGTCATCATCCTTACACAGAAGTGACTTCCAGTGCAACGACTGCAGGTGGAGGGAAGGAGGAATGTGCATGCCTTGTGCCAAGCTGATGCCTCTACTCAAGGGAGTGGGCCACTCGCTGGATGGATGATGGACTTTTTTTTTTTTTTTTCAGCAAATGAACCTAGGGAAGTTTGATCTTAGGACCCATTCTTGTATCACCAGAGCCTATGGAACCCTCATCCTTGTGTCCTTTGGCTCTCACTTATGTTAGTTAAATACAAGCTATAGGAGGCTGGAATTTTGGATTAAGCTCCTGCAATGGGCCTCCACAGGCCAGGCTAAAAATCAAAATGGAGTCCTTCATGTTAAAGTTCCACAGGTCACCAAGCTGAAACTAAGCTGTTTATTTGAACTTCTAAGAAACAAGGATTAGAGAGATGTCGACCCAATTATCTAAACAGACTGGTTTCCGTTGGCATGATAATGAACTTGCCTTTGCCTTAATCCTCATTCAAAAAGAGTTAAACTGAAATAACCTGATGTGACTCCAGCAGTTATTTTCTATTGTTCTGTCTCCTCCTTTCCGCCTTACAAGAAAAGTAACTTGTAAACAACCAGCCCTCTTTCTGGTATTGTTTATGTGTTCTTCATCCTTTTCCATCCATAAAACCAACCTCTCTGCTCTGCTTGTTGCAACATTTATTCTATTTTATGGAATGAAAGCATTATCTGATTCCAGAATTGCAAATAAAGCCAATTAAGATCTTTACATTATTGTGATCTTACCCTGTGTCACTTTTTAATTGACATCTGTTTATTATACTTAAAACTGTGTGGTAGTTGAAAGTTGGTTGTAAATAGAATAAAACTGCTTTTCTAACCAAGATTCTTTCCACATATTTAAAGAAAAAAAAAATCCCCACCTCGACGATCAGCTCTGACCATAAAGTGTCAAATCTGGAATAACTTCTGGGTCTCTGCATCACATGCAAAAACTGCTTGTTAGGGTCCAGATCTAAAATGTCCCCAAAACTCTCCTGTGTTCAGAGATTGGATATCGCAAGGTGCTTGGATAATGAGGGCACTAAACACACCTGTGGATTAATTTATTGATGAATTCATAGCTGAATTACTGTTGGGAGGTGGGTGCCGCTTGGCAGATGTGGGTCATGGGGTGGGGGTGACCTGGAAGGGTGTATTTCTGTCCCCAGCCCTTTCTGCTCTCTCTGGCTCTTCCATTCTGTCTGCGTCCAGTCCTGAGGTAAACAGCTGTCTTGTGCCAGGCCCCTCTGCCATGACATTTGTGCCTTGGAGCCAGTGAACCATGGAGTGGGACCCTGGAAACTGTGAGCCCAAATTAACCTCTCTTTTAAACTATAGGTGTCAGGATCTTGTCCCAGTGATGAGAAAGCTGACCAATACAGTGCTAACCCAAAAGAGACCACCTCAGAGCACCTCTTTATCTGACAGCGAGGGCAAGTGTTTTCGAGGCAGACTTGATGACTGGGATTGCTTTCACAGCCAGAGAAATGCAGCTGCCATCAAAGGTGGGGCATGGTAGTAATGTCTGCCCACACGTGCTTGTCCATGTGGCGTGGTGGAAAACTCTGGAACAATGCCAGGTCAAGGCACCATGTGTGGCCTTGTTGACTTTAGGGCAGATGCTCTTTGCCTGGGTGTTTTGTGAATGCTGTGAACTGAAGCTGTCTGCAGAAGCCACATCTATAATAAAGATCTTGCGGACTGCCTGACTTTCATTCCTTCATTGAACACCATGATGGTGGGGAGACATTCTCATGTAGGTTGAAAGCCAAACTTATCTTGAGCTATTGAGGCCTTTTAAAAATTTATTTATTTATCTGCAGCACTAGGGATTGAACCCAGAGCCTTTTCACTGAGCTATAGCTCTTGCTCTTTTTTAATTTATAAATTTGAGACAGGATCTCACTAAGTTGCTAGATTTCCCAGACTGAGCTTGAACTTGTGGTTCTTCTGCCCAGCCTCCCAGAATGCTGGGCTTTACTGGCCATTACCTGAACTTTTGAATCTGACCTTACATTCTTATGTCTCCTAGATAAACTTCTGGGAATGTTATCATTAAGGTGAGTGGACGACTAGCCTCCACCACCTCTAAAGTGAAGAATTCTATAACATCTGAAAGCCACGGAAGAGATTTTTCCACTTTTCTGCAGCCTGCCCGCCTGAAGCTCCTACTGATGTAATCAGTGAATGTATTCATTTATGACTTTCTTTGTTCTGTGATGATCAATGTTTGTGCATCCTCTTCACAGTGGAGCATGTTATTCAGGATAACTTCACTGTGTTCCCAGGCAATGGATGCTCATATTAGGCTCAGAAGAAACTATTTATTTCCTTTAAAGTAGACTCATTATTTTAAAGTAACAAAGTTGGCAATTTTGAAATCATCTGCCAGTTATGGGCATTTGTCTTGGGAGAAATTATGCATCTTCCATTAGGTTTTCAATGAAGCCAAGGTGGCTCAAAAGATTAAGAGTTCCTAAAAACAGAGACATTTTAAAATATCAGTTCACTAAAATGTGCTGTAAAACAGATAGCACTTTGCTAAACAATTTTAAGCATGCACTTAAAACATTTTCCCATAATTTTAAGTGAATTTATTTTAAATGTAGAACTTAGAAATCTGATGGTAAAAAATTAATTCCATGTTATTAAAGTGCCCCAAATCCAGAAACTCCATTCCCTGGATGAATATTTTTAGTGTGGATGATGGCCTTACCACCACCTCAGAAATGTGGCTTTGCATTCATTCATAAAATACGCACTGAACTTGTTCCACGGAGATAGGGTGATTTGCCCTCAAAAGTTAGTGGGACTTATAAGGAATTCACAATCCACTTGGTGGCTCTGATAATGCTGTCCACTTTGATTAAAGTCAGCACATGTCATACACATTACTCCTGACCTAGGCAGAGGATCAAAGCAAGCTCAGAACAGACAATACCAGAACCCCTTCCAGGTAGAAACTGGGGAGTTAAGTCACAGGTAAGAGGGATGCAGGCATGGAGCAGTTCTGTGGAGCGTGTTTTGATTTTAATGCACACACAGGAATCAGCTGGGGCTTTTGGTGAGGTTTGTGATTTTGCAGGTCTGGGTAAGTCCTGCGAATCTGAAGCTGCCGGATGATAATGCTGCTGGCAACACCTACTCTGAGGCGAGGTTTAAGCAGTCATGTAGGGATCTGTAAGTAGTTCAAGGTGGCTCTGAGAGGGGCTGATGGTCACTTCATGTGCTAGTCATGTTTCTGTTACTGTAACAAATACCTCAGATAATAAACCTCTAAAGACAAAAGGTTCATTTTGGCTCACAGTTACAGAAGTTTCAGTCCACGACTGATTGGACCCATTGCTCTGGCACCATCATGGCAGGGAACGTGTGGTGGAGCCACATATCACATAAAGGAAGCGAAAAAGAAGAAGAAAGCCAAAGTCCCACAATGCCCTTCAAGGCCACGCCCCCAATGACCTAGTTCTTCCCACTTAGGCCCCACCTCTTAAAGGTTCCACCACCTCCCAATTGTACCAAACTGGGGTCTAAGTCTTTTACACTGGAGCCTCCAGGGGACATTCCAGATCCAAATGATAGCACCTTGTTCCAGAAATCCAGAAGAGTTTCCCTCTGAAATATTCCAAACACACAGGAAAGTCTAGAAACTACACTGATCACATGCCATAAAGATTTTTACAAATGCAGGTTTTTAGCTACATCTGCCTATAGTTTCTTTGGTTCAGGGGTGACTGGTTTTACATCCGCCCTCCTCCCACCCCCTTCCCTCTCTGAACAGGGCTCCTATTCTGATACTGCTGTATATTTTTCACCCTGTTTTTATATATTTTTTTACTTATCTGTGTATATAATGTGTATAATAAACATGGAGTAGGTTTTGCTTTTTTTTTTTTTTTTTGATGCTGGGGGTCCAACCCATGGCCATTTACATGCTAAGCACGTGCTCTACCATCCCTGAACCACACTCCCAGCCCCAGGGATTGTATTTTATGCCAATAGCACTTCATATAATTTTCCAACAACTTATGTTTTTACTTTGTTCTATTTTCAAGATCCATCCTGGTAAATGCTTGAAGATTTAGCACATTTATTTTGAACGACATTTTGGGGGGTATTATTTCTAGCAGTCTATTACAACTTACACATTTAGCTACTTGTGAAGATTTAGCTAGTCTCCATTATTCATTCTCAAAAACAATGATTTGCAGGCATTTTTATATATTTGCTAACTCATTTTCAATCAATTACATGCATTGCGTATATATTCACCAAATCCATGGCTTCTTTTGCTGTCAACATTGCTTTTAACTTTGTCAAATATCTTTTCTTACATAGAGACATTAACTTTTAACGAAGTCCAATTTCTCTTTCTCTTACAGTTTATGCTTCTATCTTATTTAAGAAATCTTAAAGACATGCTTTGTAACTCAGAATTTTACAAATAATAGCAATCAATTGAGAAGAATTAATATATCATGAGTCAATCTGACTGCATCTAAAAAAACTATTAGTACAGGGCCTGGGATTTAGCTCAGTGATGCCAGTGCCTGCTTCGCAAGTGCAAGGTCCTGAGTTTGATCACTGGTACCAGAAAAAAACAAAACAAAACAAAACTATTAATATAATAATTTCTCTTTACATAAATGTTGTCTTCTTTCAGCTGTATTTCCCAAAGGACTGGAAAAAAATTCTAATTAGAAACTAGAATTCTAGCTAGAAACTGGTGTAATTTCTTTGTTCTTTTTATGGTACAGGAGATCAAATCCAGGGTCTTTCACACTCTGAGCACATGCTTAACCTTTGAGCCACACTCCAACCCTGTCCATTTTACTTCATAATCTTCTGATTCTTGTGTGCATTGTCTACTTCTGAGGTCTTGACTATACACTAGAGCACTTCAAATTGTCCCAGGGACACAAAATGACAGTAAGCAGAGTCACTCCCTGGAGCACAGACACCTCTCAGTCCCTGAGCTGCATGCTCTCAGAGCTGGTACAATTGCTTGTGGCCACTTATTACTCTGTGTCAAGTTTATTTGTGCACAGTCCCTGCACATTTTATGCATTTTTGTCTGCTCCACCTGTTGCAGAACAGACCTAATATATCTCCCCAAAGGATACATCTGGAGCCTTTTGAGAATCCCCACATCCAGAAACACCATCCCTTCCTTAGGCATCTTCTCTCAGAAGTTTCCATCACTTGTGTTGGCAGTTGCTTTTCCTTTCACAGTAGTTCTGCCTTGCTTTCCCTTGCCTTCCCTTTTCTTTCCCTTCCCAGTAAAGGAGAGTCTTGTTTAGTTCCAAGTTTTGAAGGCTGGCGGTCCAAAGAGCACTGCAGAGGCTCTGGCGAGGGATCCCTTGTTGGCACTACATCATGGCGATACCATGCATCTCTGTCTCCCAGTCTTTCATCACAGGGCAACTTTAGAAAAAACTTTTGAGCTTTTGATGGGTAACACGTTTATGTGAGGACTAAATATTTGGGTGGTAAGTTACTACAATGTAGTTTCTTTTACCTGTGTTCTGAGGTCGGTGGTTCATCTCCTTGTTCTCTCAGGTGCCCCACTATAGGGTCCTGGAACTTGTCTCTTCCTTTCCTCCATCAGAGGTCATTGCTATTCCCAATGGGATGGGGGAATCCCATCGCTGGCCTGCTCTCCTGGCTTCTTCTCTGTGGCTTACATGCTCACATCTACAGGGACTAACCAGAATGCCCGTTTCCTGGGCATGTTAGATTTCTTGAAACTGTGACACAATATCTAACAACGGCTGTTTTTTTTTAACCAGGGTTCGAACTCAGGATGCCTCTGAGCTAAATCCCTGACCCCCCAACACCCACATCTTAAGAAAGAGAGGTTTAATTTGCTCATGGTTTCTGCCCACCATCAGCTGGCTCCAAAGCAGGGACATGGAAGAAGGGGGCTGTGGCGCAAAGCTGCTTGGTTCACGAGAGTGAGATAGTAGGGCAGGGTAAGTACCAGAATGGAAGGGACAAAGGCCAAGGCCACACCTGCATGACTCCCACAGACTAGAAGTGTGCTCTACCAATCTCAGGAGTGGATCCCAAAACCAATCAAGTTTCAACTTTAATGGCCACACTGCCAAACCCCGGAGAAGTCACATGCTTCTTACCCTTTCTTATCAGTATAGAAGCCTTCATTATTATCTACCATCTCTTATCTTCTTACTTCAGGGTTAGTATGATTAAAATGTGGGGCATGAGTATGTTTCACAGATTACTCATGGTAAATGGTTTTAGTTACAACCTGCTCATGACTTGTGCTTGTGAGATATGTATTTAGAGCACCATGGCCGTCTCTTTGTATATGTGCTGCCAAAGCGAGCACGATGCCATTCCGTTTGTTCAATCACATCCTCAAACTGTTGACTGACACAAAAATATTTCCCCTTGAGAGATCTGGAAGCTTCCTACCCCAAACCAGCCTTCCAGCCCTTCCAATACAGTTCCCAAAATGTCAAATGCAGATACCTTTAACTGGGAATTCCCACTGGAAACCCCCTAAGCAACCATACTGTAGCAAGAGCCTGCCTGTCCTGCTGACAGCCAGCTGTCCTTCCTCATGGCCCTCGCCAATGGCTGCTGCCACTCAGCTCCGGCTCTGGCATCTGGACCGGGAGTGGCCCCTTTCTGCCACTTCTGCTGCTCTGAAACTCATGCAGTCTGGCTTAACCTGTCCCCATGGAGTCGTGTCATGTAACACCTCCAAGTCCTTCCCCCTCACTTGTGCTGTAAGAGCTTTCTTTGGCAATCGTTCATTGTTCTCACCACCCCAAGTCCTACTTTTTATTTTTGAAACAGGGTCTCACTATGTAGTTGAGGTTGGTCTTGAGCTCAGTATGTAGCCCAGGTTGGTGTTGAACTCTTGGTAATCTTCCTGCTTCTGCTTTCCAAGTGCTGGAATTACAGGGGTGAGCCACCAGCCTGGCTGCTACTGTTACTCTGACGACTAATGTTTATGTGGCTGCCCCAATGGATATTTTGACTTTTTGGTTCCTTGACCTGCTCAACTTTACTGATCTTTCCCTTCCCTCCATATGAACCATCAAGGCCATGACTGTGTCAGTCACTCTGGGTTGCCACCAGAGGCTGGATAGCTTAAAATGGAGATTTATTTTCTTCTGGCTCTGGACGTTGAAATTTCAAGATCAGGGTTTTAAGACAGCCAAGTTCCAGTGAGGGCTCTGTTCCTGGCTTGTGGATGGCTGCTTTCTCATTGTATCCTCACATGGTAGGGAGAGAGGGCAAGGGGAGTAGAGGAGGAGGGGAAGGGAGAAGGAGAGGAGGGAGCAGAGGAGCAGGAGAGACCCTCCCCTTCTCATGATGCTGCAGTCATATCACAATAAGGCCACAAATTTATGACCTCACGTGATCTTAATTACCTCCCAGAGACCCTATCTCCAGATAAAACCGCATTCGGAGTTACGGCTTCAGCATATAAAATTTGGGGGTGGGTGGGGGTACAATTTAGCCTGCAGGATGCCATCTCTCATTGTTATCCCAAGTGGCCCAACTCTAGCATTGGCCATCTCATCTCTGAACGTGACCTTGTTCCTTTCCCATCATCTATGAAGGCGCCCTCACTAAACCTGCCCCTGTTTTCACTGGGATTTTCTGCTCTGCTATGTGTACCCTTTCCCTACCCACCTCCTTTCTGTTGGCCTCATTTCATTACTCTCTGACCTGGATGCTGTGTTCCACACTTTCACTAAGACTCACTAACATCCCAAAACCCTTGTGTGTGTATTTTTTTTATTCCCCTAATCTACCTTGGCCCACACTTCCAAAACCCTATGTTGGTCTTTCTCTCCCCATTGTGCTCCTAAACTTAGGCTGCCATGCTCTTCAGCAGGAAAGCACTCCATACACAGCACAGATGATGCCACTATGAGTCCATGCCAGCTGAGCCACTGATGTGGCCTGGCCACCTTTGATACCCCAAGCGCTGAAAGCACTGTATATGCAAGTCACTTGGCGCCAATCACTGCCATTTTCCCCTTGACTTTCAGCACCACAGCCACAGCTGTACACACGATGAGAGCTTCTGCTGGATTAGCCTTTCCTCATTCCCCTTTCTTTGAGGCTGCTGCTATCCCTTTCCATGTCCCTCCTGCTCTGTGATGGTAGATGTTGCCAGATTCTGGGTGCCTTAACACCTTCCGGCCTTCCAACAACAATCTTCTGCTTCTGTGAAACCAACTGGGAGTCCTGAACTTTATTTCAATCCTGACATTGATCACCCAAAGTCAGCACAGGCTCCACAGATTGAGAGGCTTTGTCCTACAAGCGTGCCCTACTATACTGGTCCCCAGGCCAACCATGCTTCTATCCAAACTAGCTACAAATGCCAGGGCTCCTGTAATCCTGGTCAGGCTCCACAGTTCATTGGAAAGACTCAGAGTACTCAGGAAAGTGCTACTTGTACTATTATAGGTTCATTAGAAAGGACACAACTCAGCAGCAGTCAAACAAAGAGCTCACAAGGTAAGGTCTGGAGATTCTTACGCAGTCCTTTCTGGGCCCAGGGTAATCTTTGAGAGTGTTGATGTGATTGCCATCTTCCAAGCTTCCCATTGCTTCATTTTTCAGTTTTTATTACTTAGTCCTGATTTATTGAGTCAAGGCCACTGGTAATTGCTCGATGTCTCCAGCCCCTTCAGTGGTCAGGGTGGGTCTGAAAGTTCCAGCCCTGATCATGTTGTAGATGCTTTGGTTGCTAGGTTACCACGGGACCCACCAATAGGCACCTCCTCAGCATAAACCCAGGTGTGGCCCAAAGGGTCTTGCTGTGAATAACACGACTCTCCCATCACTCAGGAAGTTCTAAGGGGATTGGGAGCTCTGTGCCAGGAACCACAGACATACTTTTTATGATTTCACAATCCCTAGTTGTTTCCCCTAAGCCTGTCCACACCTCACTTGCAGAAGAACTATTTGAGTGGAATTTGTCTCCTGCAGGGACACTGGTAGACACCATGGCCATCCTCCCTTCCCCACGAGCATATCTTATCACAGTATTAATGCCACATCGAGGAATGTGATCCCCACTCCATCACAGACTCCTGAAGGCAGAAACATGTCTTGTTCAGCAATTCATCTCCATCAGTCTGCCCAAGTCTGGCCATAGTCATTGTTGGCAATTTTTTATTTGTTTGTGCTTCTAGGGCTCAAATCTGAGGCCTTATGCACGTTGGACAGGAGCTCTGCCCCAAGCTATACTCTCAGCCTAATTATCAGTAATTTTTGAAGTGGATTCTGTGGTTTCTCCCCATTAAAACTCATGTGGAGGCTGAATTCCTGTGTGACAGTGTCAGGGAGGGGACTTAGTGGGAAATGTGCAGGTCGTGGGGGGCGGAGGTCTTCTGAGTGGATGAATGCCACACCATTGGAATGAGTTCTCCTCCCACGAGAGTAGGTTAGGTGAGGAGAGAGCAGGTTGTTAGCACCAGTCCCCCGCTCTTCTGCGCACTCCCACTCACCCTCCTCTTTCCGCCCTACGTTGAAGCAGCATAAGGCATTCACTGGAAGGCATGTGCTTGGACTTCCAGGACTATGACCTGAAATAAAGTCCCTTTCTTTATAAATTATCCAGCTTCAAGTACTCTGTTATAGCAACAGGAAATGGACCAAGGCAATGGACTGGTGAATAGTACCACCCTCTATTCTGGACATACTGCCTCTAGGGTGCTGGGCATACAAAAAGAGAAGTCCTGCCATCATTCCTTGTGTCAGTGGGCTGCACATGTCATACTGGAAACCTCGAATTTCATCTTGGAATAGATGGGATGGCCACCCAGGCCCATTCCTACCACATGCTGGCCATCCTCAGAGCCAGCGCAGGCTTCTCTCACAGACTTGGAGGTGTCCTCGAATTGATCAACTCCACAGTCATCCTGGGGTTGGAACGCTCTTTATTGCTTTTGCCTTTCAAGTTCCAGTGACCCCCTTGGCTTCTCTAGGACTCAGGAAGCAATAGCCACTCGGATCCTTCAGGTTTTCAGGGTAGAGATTACTGGAAGACGGACCCCTTGCAGCTAAAAGGAGCCCTGCACACTTCCTCTCTGCACGAGAGGCAAGGGAGGGGAGGTTGGTAGCTCAACTGTGCCTAGTTCAGACCCTGACTTCTTCAGGCAGAGGATGGAACTCACTTTGTACTCACACTGGTTTCTGCCTCTTTCTCGTGGGGGTGATGACAATGCTGCCTCTTAGAATGGATGTGAAGAGGAAATGAACACATAGAGCACGTTGTAGTACACAAGAAATGAAACTGCCATCAAAAGTCCTCCCTTATAACCTTGCTATAGGGGGGAAAAGTAAGAAGATTGGTTCACATATGCATAAAGGAATCCTGGAGAGACATGCTAGGAACTGCTAAACAGGACATAAGAGGATGACTCTTCACTGCATAGATTTTTTTCTAAGTGCAAGTTTTTCATTTGCTTTGAATTTTGAACCATATATATTTATTTAAATTTTGTTTTAATGTTGGGAATTGAACCCTTATGCATGCTAGGCAACTGTTGTACCACTGGGTGACCTCCTAACCTTTTATTATTATTTGGTTGCAGGGATGAGGTCTTGCTATATAGCTTAAGCTGGCTCAAACTCCTGGATTCAAGCAATCATCTTGCCTCAGCCCCCCTCATTAGCTGGAACTACAGGTTCTGCTCTGGTTGGGAACTTCAATATTTCCTGCAAAGCCCATATGCTAAAGGCCCTGTTACCTACCAGTGGCACTATTGGAGGTGGTGGTGCCTTCAGGAAGTGAAAGGAAGGTCCTTGGCTTTGTGTCCTTGAAGCGGACATTGAGACTCAGCCTTTTTTTCTCTCTCTTTTTGCTTCCTGGCCACTATGAAGTAAGCAGATTTGCTCCTCACCATAGGCCTCAGAAAGACAGAGTGCAGTTACCATGAACTGAAACCTCTGAAGCTGCAAGCCAAAAGGAAACTTACCTCCTTTATGTTGATATCCCAGGCACTTTGTCACAGCTGCAGAAAGCTGACCATCACAGGTGCCTGTTGAGGAATCCAGATTTCCATGTGTCTAAAAACACTTTTCTGTTTGTTGTTTACTGGGTCTGATAGATTTTGAAATCTTTCCTCTACAGATATCCGAAGCTTGCTTGTGTATACACCCATGCACACCCCTATGCCTCTGTCACCTCCTGCCTCATACGGGTTACAATTTGCAGGGCCTTGTTTTAAACCTTACTGTTAGTCTGAATTGAGCAAAATGAGCAGGTGGATTCATGGGCAATGCTTGAGTGAGGGTAGAACATATCCTGCTGACATTGTCCTGTTTATGCAAACTTGTATTTCCAGCAGTTATGGCAATGAAAAAGACCAAATCAGGGCCTGGATCTAAATTGCTTTGAATACATTATAACACATTAGTTCCATGAGGATTTTCAAAGCAGTCTGATCAGGCATTTGAAAATCCTTTCTCTTAAATGGGTCTGTAATGTATGAGGGCATCAAACATGTCAGTCAGTCATGTCAGCTTCATATTTTATATTAAGAAATAGGTAGCAACACAATTCCTGTTGGGGTCAAGGGTATTTTTCTAGTCCCATTGTAAGACTTGAATAAGCTAAAGTGACTCCATGCTAATAGGCCAGACTGTGCTTCTTCATATGCTAATTGCTACCTTGGTTAACAGCCTGAGCAGGGGCAAATGGTTTGACAAAAGGTGACCATAGAACATTTCCTGCATAAGATAAACAATGTGTTTGCAGTTTTGTTCTGTGAATTCCCTGACTCTTTGTTTAGAAAAACCTTATAAACAGTACCTCAGCCCCTGAACAGTTGCCTCTCTGAACTACCTGGCTCCGGGAGTGCCGTCTGGCCAGACTAATAAAGGTCTCTTTACCATCTAGCCTGGTGTGTTCCTGCCTGGGTTTCTCGTTTCTCCGTCGAGCTCCCAGAGCCTCACTGGGTATTAGGGCCCAGCATCGTGGAGGCCTTTTTGGCTGTTCACGCTCCGTGGAGTGGAAGTGAGACTTTAGGTCTTACACCATAATTAGTTCCCCAAGCATCCACAAGAAACATCTCATTGCAGTCTTGGAATAGCCTCATCTTTTTAAAAGCCAGATAATGTATGCATTCACAAACACCAAGACAGAAATAGATCAAGTGGTGCCTGCTCGGGTGCCCTTGAATGATGAGATATGAGAGAAAAAAATGAAAACAAGGAAGACGTCGCTGGCATTTCTGGCTTGACGACCTCTCTCCCATTCATCTGTTGAGTCATACCACATACACCCCTAACTGCATGGGAGGGGTTAAGCCAGGCTTTGGAGACACAGAGAATAATAAAAGGTCCTCCCCCAAAAGTTCACTGTTAGGGAGAGGCACAGAACAATTGTGTGATTATAATGCAACTTGGGAAGTGCTTAATAATGGAAAAATGGTGCTCTGAGAACATGCCCAAGCAAGATGTGTGTACACACAGGTGCCTCTGCTTGTACCTGTCCATTGCAAAGTATCTTAAGGTTTTGTCTTGACTGTGTTGAGATGTGGAGGAGGACTCGATCTCCTCTGTGACTTGAGGTCCAGTGCTGCAGGTGGAGTTGCTCGTGACCCTTCCTTAGCATTGCATCTGTGAGTGCCCGCAGGCATTCAGTCATCCAACCTTCACTCAGTGGGAAGCACTATGTGTCTGCAGACACTGAGGATTGGCTGGCTGGTAGTTTTTGGTCTAATTATTAGGCAGTGCTTATGTCTTCTGATGTTATAGTTCCAAATCCCGACAACACGTCTCTCTCCCGGAAAGTGCTCATGGGGTATTGAAGGCCTAGAAAATTTGAAAGCAAGAGCATATTGATTGATAACTGGAGCCCCAGATAGTCCTGGCTAAGGATCATAAGTATCTCTTACCCTACCTGCTCCTCCCCGTGCCCATGGCACACAGTGCCACCCAATCAGGCATTTGTCCATGGTGAGATTGGACACAGCTCATAATCTTTTGCAACATAGTACTTGCTGTCCTTGGTTTTTCATCTAAAACAATGCCCAAGGCGAGAGGCATAGCTCAGTGGTAGAGTGCTTGCCTAGCGTACATGAGGCGCTACAAAATTGTAAGACTTAAAGTCTCACTTCTATTCTACGGAGCGTGAACAGCCAAAAAGGTCTCCACGATGTTGGGCCCTAACACCCAGCGAGGCTCCGGGAGCTCGACGGAGAAACGAGAAACCCAGGCAGGAACACACCAGGCTAGATGGTAAAGAGACCTTTATTAGTCTG
Source organism: Fukomys damarensis (assembly GCF_012274545.1). Classification (NCBI taxonomy): domain Eukaryota; kingdom Metazoa; phylum Chordata; class Mammalia; order Rodentia; family Bathyergidae; genus Fukomys; species Fukomys damarensis. Next base: position 35,859,593 of record NW_022900922.1, on the reverse strand, counting down.
GCCAGACGGCACTCCCGGAGCCAGGTAGTTCAGAGAGGCAACTGTTCAGGGGCTGAGGTACTGTTTATAAGGTTTTTCTAAACAAAGAGTCAGGGAATTCACAGAACAAGACTGCAAACACATTGTTTATCTTATGCAGGAAATGTTCTATGGTCACCTTTTGTCAAACCATTTGCCCCTGCTCAGGCTGTTAACCAAGGTAGCAATTAGCATATGAAGAAGCACAGTCTGGCCTATTAGCATGGAGTCCCTTTGTGAAGACTAGTGGAGAGGATTGTAAACACAGTAAGGGGGGCAACGGGGTCAGTTTCCTGCTATCCCTTAGGGGGTCTGGTTTATGACATGTCTGGCATCCTGCGTTGGTCACCCCAGACTCAGGATGCCCTGACTTGATCAAAGTCCTAAGACATTATCTTTGTTTATTCATATTTACATACACTTCCTTCTAATCTTATCTGTAGATGGGAGGGAACAGAATAAAATAAAATATACTTTGTTATATACAGACTGTCTAGGACCTACACAGCGATTGGGGTCCTACAAAAATAAAAATACAAATGAAGAAAACCAATGCTTGAAAAATAGGAAGGTGTCCATTACCTCCCAGACTGCAGAATTAATAGCAGGCAGGAGATCAGGGTAGGTTGCAGGCTTAGGGAGGAGGTGGGGTGTGAGGTCTTTGGCTGTTTGACTATTTAGACCACATAGATGGCCTGGAGGCTGTGACAAGAACTCCTTCAGTCTGCAGGGCACTGACCACAGTCATGGTCAGATTTAATTCTTGTATGACTCAGAGAGCAGCTCATGTTTTCTCCCACAAACTTGAGAGACTGAAACCCATCATTGGTAAATGGCTTCCCTAGGAGGCAGGAAGTTGACCTGTGTGTGAACTCTGGTACCCATTCTATGAAGTCACAGAGACCAAACAGAGGGACACAGGATGTGTGCCCTGGACTTGGCATGGCTGTTTGTGAGTAAATGACACACGTATTCTTGGGCTTCACTCAAATTGAATGTGGGGGAAAATTGAGGTCAATTCAGCTGTCTCCGAGTGCCTGGCATATGCAAGATTCAGGAACCCTGAACTGGCTGAACAGAATCTCCGTTTGAATGCTTGGCCTGTGATTGAACCTTAATAGGTCCTAACCAAAGGGTATTCAGAGAGCAACCAGCTTCAGAGCCAGCAAGAGAGCTTAATGATGCAGATTATGGGTCCCCACACTGGACCCATTGAACCAAAATTCACAGGGGGGCTGGAAATCTGCATTTAAAAGACCTTCATGGTGAGGATGTGGAAAAAACTGAAATGCTTGTGTACCACTGGTGCAAATGTAAAACTCAGCAGCTGCTATGGAAAATCAGTATGGTGGCTCCTTGAAGAATTAAGCACGGGATTACTATATGATCCAGCCATTGTACTGAGACATATAAAAGAATTGAAAGTAGGAGCTTGACTAAGTTCTGCATTCTTGTATTCAGAGTACCGTTGTTTACAACAACCAAAAGGCAGAAGGAAGCAACCTGTGTCCACTGATGGGTGGATTTGTAAACAGAATGCGGTCTCTATACACAATGGAATGTTAAATAATTCAGTCTTAACATGGAAGGACATGCTTCCCGTACTACCACGTGAAAGACATTATACCCAGAGAAATGAGCTCGTCTTCAAAGGACAAAGACTGTCTGATTCTACTTACAGGAGGCTCCTCAAGCCATCAAATTCACAGGAGCAGCAAGTAGAAGGAAGATTGTGAGGGACGCAAGGAGGGGAATAGGAAGTCAGTGTTTCATGGGAACAAAATTTCAGTTTTACAAGACTAAAAAGCCCTAGATGTAGATGGTGACTTACACAATCATGTGACTGTGCTTAATGGCACTGAAAAGCATACCTACAAATGATTAAAATGGTAGATTTTACATGATGCATATTTTACATTTGAAAATAGCTGTAAAAGAATGAATGAAAAAATATCTCTCTACTTGAATCTTATACCACTGAAATTTGCCCTGAATTTTTCATCTTTCTTCTCTCCCAGGCCCCAAAGCCTCTTCATCCTTTGCATCTATTACCAAATCCTGTCATTCTTTCCTAGGATTCATCCTTTCATCTTTCTCCCTGTCCCGCTTCACTCCAGACTGGCATGACCTCATGTGTGCCACATCCCTCTTTGGCTGTTGTCTCTGTGGCTTCTGGTCTGTTTTCTATTCTGCCTGCTAACCAAGTTGATTCCTCTAACATAAAGATTAATGCTCTATCAAGTTTTCCACATCCCTGTCAGCTGGCCCTTCTCAAGCCAGTTAACCTGATTGACCACTAGTCTCAACCCACACCCTGTCTAAGCAGGGCCAGCTTCTCTGTGGTCCACGAAGACAGCAACCTGTTTTTCGTGTCTTTGCTCAATCGGTCTTTCAGGAATGCTTCCCCCTTTCTGTGCTCCATCTGCTCAAGCACCAGTGCTGCCTTCTTTATCTATTCCTGTCCTGGTCACCTTCCCATCCTTTGACTGCTGTTATCTTCTGCATCCAAGTCATCCCACAGTGAAGTACCTTGCTGCTGTCCTCAGTGTTGTTTTTGCCACCCAGGTAGGGAGGAAACTGCATCCTAGTTTGGAAGCCACACGCGTTTCATTTGTATCTCCTGCATGAGGATCCAGAAAAGTCCCGGACTTCCTGTAAATTATTCAGCAACTACTAGTTGATTAATATGAATAGAGTTCAAATTAGGCAGCAGAGCTGAGCAAACATTAGGTTACTAATCAGTTTCCAAAACATGATCTGTGCTCTTTTAAATCTATTTGGGGTGTGTAATCATGGCCAGAGGGTGCTTGCAGTGACAACAATGTACTAGGTCTCCTCATTTGGAAAAAAGTAACTTTCAGGGTCACTTGAGGGCAAGGCTGGGCGCATGGGGTGGGCAGAACTGCGTGGGAAGCAGTTGAAATGTGTGAGACAGAGGCGGTGTTGACAACAAGGACACTTCAGTCATCTTAGGAAGAAACGCTGCTCTGTGGAGAGGCAGCTGGGACTCCTGACGCACAGCTCAGTGCAGGGCAGGGAGGAAGGTGGGAGGCTGCTGGAGCCCAGGCTGTCTCTGGGGAGAAGAGTGAAGATCAAGGTTAAAGATGTCCCCTGTTCCTGACCCACACAGCCACCACCTCCTACTCTTCGCACCCACTGGCTATAAACTGCTCCAATCTCTGCAAATGAAAGCATCTCAAAAATCCTGGGGCATAGCTCTGGGTTGAAAGGACTTGGCTTTCCAGTCCTCAATGACAGAACGCTCATTCTTCAAGCACTTACCAGGCTCCTCTCTCTCCCAGGCATGGTGTCATGGTGGACACTGGGGATTCTTGGATGAAGACAGCATGGTCTTTACGAGAAAGGACTGAGGACCCAGCATTTATCATACAGTGTGTGGCACCCAGACAAAGTGGTATCCTGTTTAGAATGTAGAGTCCATGTGTTGTCTTGGTCCAAACAGTAGGCTCACAGTTCTGTGGGTGGGGAGGTCAGGAACACATCAGCTCGTGAAGACCTTCTTGCTAGGTCCTCCATGGAGCAAGGTGGAAGCAGTAGACCATGTGAGAGAACTGAGAGAACAAGGGGGGCTGCTTTTACTACCAGCACATGTGAGACAGTGACATCTGTCTTTCGTCATGACCAATCCCCTCTGACTAGGCCCCAACTCAACACTGCAGCGCGGATTATTTCCGACACGAGAACTTTGGCAGGATCATTCAAGACAAACTCTTTAATAGGAGTATATTTTGCTTGCATTCCTTCACATTTTTTGTGATTTGCAAAAACACCCTCTTGTGTACAGTATCGTCAAAATGGCCTTCTCCTTTTTCACCTGATCTCAGCTTCTTTCTTTACTACCTACACAATAGGCTTATTATTCAGGCTTCTTCTCTCACAGGTGTATTTGACGGCTTCCAAGCCCCTGGTTGTGCTAGTGGCCTCTGGGTCACCATCCCTACAAGACAGGTGACAGAAGGCCCGTTTCAATGCAGATGTCCTTGCTCTGCTAAAACACCTTGGCAGCTGTGTGTGTCTCCTATGCTGTGAGGACTACAGGCGCTGTGCAGGCGGGGAGCTGATTCTCACCATGAGCATCACTCAGTGCACTCTTGGATGTCTAAAACATTTCTCTGGTCTCTGACTGAGGGGAGGTAGGCTGTAGCCCGTGTTCCTTTCTGTCAGGGATGATCTTACTAAGCATGAAAATGACCTCATCCTGCTGTCTGTCCACAGATACTCTCCTGCCACTGAAACTGGTGGTTGAAATTCTCACAATCGGGAGTCACTTGTTAACATGTGTGCCTGTTAAAATGGAAATCTATGATCTGTGAGATCAGCCATGCAAACAAGGGTAGAATCATCTAGCGAGCTTTTGAAAGATTCTGAGGTCCACCCCACCCCAGCTAAATCTGGATGTCTAGGAAGTGAGACTGTGGTGACTTTTTTTTAAATCCCCAATAGTCCTGATGTGCTATGAAGGTGGAAAATAGCTGCCTTTTGTTCCTGGGACCCAAAGAACCCTTGGGATGGGTCAGTCCTTCTGAACCCTGGGATGGCCCTTAACCCTGGAAACTCTCAGAGTGGTTCGCAGATGAGCAGCACCAGTTTCTTCTAGCCATTTGTTTTAGAAATACTGAGAACAGGCCCCAGCTTGCAACTACTGAAACAGAATGTGCAGTTATAAGATCCCCAGGTAACACATGGCACCTGAAGCTTGAGAATTCCAGTGTCTGCCTTGGTTCTGCTGACTGTTCAGCGATACACTGAATTGTGCCCTCCCATTGTGTCAACGTCCTGACCCCCGGTACCTCAGTGACCTTACTGAGGTAGTTTTTATGGAGAGGGTCAAGTTAAAGAAGGTCATGAGGAAGGACTTTGATACTAGGACTGGTATCCTTAGAAAAAGGGGAAACAAGTCATGTCAACACGAAGACAGCTATCTACAAGTTGAAGACAGAGGCCTGGAATAATTCCTTCCCTTAGCACCCTGAGAAAGTGTCACCCCTCTCAATGTTGCTGTGGTTGAATAGAGTTTGTCACCTTGAACTCATTCCTATATTAACAGTGCTAAGAGGATGGAGACTGAATCTGCCAATGGTGTTTAGAGTTGGGGTCTCTGTGATGTGATTTGGTAATTTGAGTTGAACCCTTATGAGTAAATCCTGGTGGCTTTGTAAGAAGAGTGAACGACCATATAAATTTATTCCAGCTACAACATGGTACAGACAAGGAGGCCCCTTACTAGAGCCTGTGCCATGCTATTGTGACTTTAGTCTTCAAAATTATTTGCTCAGTAAACTTCTGCTCTATAAAGTAGCTGGCATCAGGTATTTGTTATAGTAACCCCCCATTTAATATTAATACCTTCATCTTAGATTTCTACCCTCCAGAATTGTGAGACAATAAATTTCTGGTGCTTAAGTCCTCCAGCTCATTACAGCAGCCACAGGAAACTAATATATGCTCATGCTATCTTCTGTCTATTTTACTGCCAAGCTCCCAGAGGAAGAACCAGAATAGATCCATCAACACTGTCAGCCCTGATCTGCAGACACACTGGTGGCTGGGCTAGGGCTGGGAACCCTGGGGTCAGAAGCTGGACCTAATTCTGCCATCCAGGCAGGGTGGTGATGAGCTGTCTTTGGACGGCAGAGGACTTCCTGGGTGCTCATCGGTCCCACGATGAGTCTGTAGCACTGGCCATGGCTAACATGCAGTATGGGGCAGTGCGGTGTCTAAATGTTCTCATCAGGATGAGACTGTCTGCCCTGCAGACTTCTGTAGACTGATCAGTGGGGAGGAAACCTTGAGAATCCAATGCAGGGAGCCTTTTGCGTTAGTCCCTTTTCTCATTGCGGACCTAAAGGAAGACAGGTTTGCTTTGGTTCACAGTTATGATCCTTGTTTGTCTGGTTCCAAGGCAGGACTACCTGGCTGGAGGAGAAGCTTCTCACCTCCACTCCAATCCTGACAGTAGGGAAGCAGCCAGCTAAGAGAGTAGCTGAAGGTGTGGGGAAGATGACCCCTTCCAGACCACGCCCCCAGTGACCACCTCTTCCGGCCAGGCTCCACCTCCTACCACAGGTCAGCCTTAAGCACCCTACTCCAGTCCTATTCCCCAAAACCCCACCCCCGAGGGACGCCTAGATAGAAGCTGTGACAGGGGCCATCCGTTTATGGTATCCTAAGATCCAGCACTCTCTGCCCCAGACTCAAACCCAATTTCAGTAATGAATAACCCAGTCTTAGCTGAAGGTTTTGTCAGGAGGGAGTAAAGGGCTGCTTTGCCCCGTTGGGTTGCTCGGAGACAGCTGGCCCTGACATGCCTTGCCCTGGTCTCTCTCCCTTTGGAGATTGCCAAATCCCCTCTCCTTACAAAGCTTCCCCTAGACCCTCCTCTCACGCTTCCTCTCAGAAAGGCGGGAAGCATATCTTCCTTCATCAGACTAACAATGCTGTCAGGGGCCCCTGCTGAGCCCCGGAAGCACCCCCACCTGGGAAGGACTCCTGGGATTCGCTTGGATGGTTAGCTCTAGAGAGGGTGTTGTCAGAAAGTAGAGCCAGTCCTCCGACTGGACGTCTCAGGAAATCCGTGTGCAGAGGAGACTACAAGGAGATGGAGCTGTGACGGACAGGGCAGCAGCCGCTGACTTTCCCGAGAGAGGTGTGCTCGGGATTTCTGCTGTGGGTGATTCGACAACCTTGATTCTGACTGTGTACGGGTAAGACTGAAGTGTCCTGTCCCGTCTCGTTAGGAGGTGCTTTCAGAGTGACGCTCGAGGTTGGCATACTGTGCCAGGGCCTATGTCCAGCTGTGAGGGCCAGGGCAGAGGCTCCACAAAACCAGGCCCGTGAGTTTCCAGTCAACCCCATTCACCTGTTGCTTTTCAGACATAGCTCTTGGCAGGGGTAAGGGCCTCTGTCTAGCTTCGGTATCAGTTGAGTGGTGTGAAGGAGGAGGGTTTGGTTAATGAACTATCAGGATGAGATAACCATTCTTTGATTCAGCTAACACCAACTTAGCCTCCTGAGAACTGGGACCACCGAGGTGCAAGGCAGTCCAGGATGAACAAGGCCCAGTTCCTAAGATGCCAAGATATTCGTTACCTTTGTTGTGGTTGAATGTAGATGGGGAGGGTTGCTATCTTAGGCTGCCGTGACAAAGCATCTTAGGTGGGATGGCTGAATGACTGAAATTTACTTCTTCATCCCTTTCTGGAGGCTGGAACTTCTAGATGGAAGCATGGGCAGCTAGCTTCTCCCGAGGCCTCTCTGTGGTGTACAGGTGGCCTTCCTCACCCTGTGTCCTCACGTGGTCTCCCGTTTGTCTACGTTCTAATCTCTTTTTTAAATTTTAGTCTTTATCAGCCATGTTTGCAGTACGCGTGGAGCGGGAATGCGTGCAGAACACGTCTTCATCCTTTTCTATCCCCTCCCCCGCCCCTCCCTCCATCTCTTGGTCCCCTTCCCTTTGTAATGCATCTATCTCCGTGTTTCTCATTGTCTATTTTTTAATTTGCTTTTTAATTTATTTATACTTTGGGTTTCTCATACAAGAGAAACCACGCAATATTTAGGCTTGCGAGTCTGATTTATTTCACTTAACATTATGGTCTCAAGGTGCCTGGTTTAGAGTGCGGGGGGTAGAATCCAGAGAGCGGCACAGGGCAGTCAAATACTCTCCTGCGGAGCCACGCCCCAGCCCCCTCCTATCCAATCCCCACTGCCTTCGGAGGGTTGGGCTTCCACAAGTGAGAGCAGCTGGCAGGAGCGAGGGGTGCAGAGACGGGAATGTCCTTGGCTAAGGGAGAGCCTGCAGGCTGCTCAGCAGGGTGAAGGAGGAAGGACAGCCCCGGGGCTCATGGGGGAGCATGGGAGTGGGTGGAGGGGGGATGTGAGGAGGAACAGCTGGGGCTCTAAGTCACCCTGAAAAGCTTTAGGGCATAAATGAGGAACAGTCACCTGAGGCCCCTCATTAGAAAGGATGAGAATTAGGTGCCTTCTAATTTCACCCTCCAGGAGAACTGAGCTAAGAGAGGAGAGGGGTTAGAGCTCCCAGTACTCCTCTTTCTGCAGGAAGTACCTGTCTACAGGATCGGAAGGAGAATGCGCCCTCCCAAGACCACAGGGGAAAAGTAAAGCTTTTGTTTATCCTGGGAGAATGGTCCCAAACACCCAGGGGCGTGCTTGCTGTTACTGGCCCCTCTAGTGTGTCGTGGTGTCATGCTTAAGATCTGAAATGGCTCTCAAAAGTCTCATATGTTCAAAGAAGCTCTGAAGGATCATAAGAGTTCTAATTTCACCCATGACTAATCCATTGATGGGTTCATAATTGGATGGCATTATTGAGAAATCACCATGTGGCACCTAGTTTAGGAGGTGAGGCATGGAGTGTGACCTCGGACATTGGATCTGGTCCTTGAATCCTTCCTCCCTGGCTCCCTCCCTGTTTCTCTCTCTTTCTCTGCTTTCTGGCTGCTGTGAGGTGAGCAGCTTTCCTCCACCATGGTGTTCTGCCTCCACACAGGCCTAAAAGCCATGGAGCACAGTGGCCATGGACTGAAGCCTCTGAAACCATGAGCCAAGAGAAATCTTTCTGATTCATGATATTTTCAGGTATTTTCATCACAGCATTGCAAAGTCTACTGACACCCCTGGTCTTATTTGTTTATGTCTGTTTGTATCCCTACCTCTCTACGCCTTGTCACCTATCAAAGGATTTAGCTCTCAGATTTATCACTTGCCAGCTTACTAACTTCGGACAGGTGAGTCTGTGTTCCTAAACTCAGTTTCCCCATCTGGAAAATAGGACCACGCGACCTGTCCCAGAGGGCTGACTAAGGAATATGTGAGACACTTGCACGGTGCCCAGCTCTGCAACCTCCCCTTTCCTTCCTTCACAACTACAGGAGCGGGTTGGGAACTGCACCTCAAAGAGAGAAGGGCCACTCAGGATCAAGGTGAGGGCAAGCAGCTGTATGGCATCATTCAAATTGTGTAGGACCCAGAAACTTACATTTGACAGTCAAAGAGGGAGTGGACTGGCACGTGGTCCAGGAGCATTCAGAGGACTTCAGTAAACTGTAGAGATCATTTTGTATATAATGTGAAAAGGAGCCAACTCTTGCCTTTTATGGGTGAAGAAAGTGAAGCTCAGGAAGGAGCTGAACTAATAAACAGAGCGGAGAAGGCAGTGCAGGCGAATATAAAAGACATTCTGCTGAGCAGACTTGCTTGCTCAGGGACAGACAGCAGTTGCAGAGCAAACAACAGAGACATTAAAAATATATAAATATCAGCTAACACTTTATATGGTCTTTACCATATACTAGGCATTATTCTAGTGCTGTCTTCATTTTAATGTTCAGTTCCCTTCCTGATTCTATGAAGTAGTAGTACTATAGGGTCCTACCATTACTCGTTCTAAAGATGAGGAAACTGAGGCACCAAGAAGTAACTGTCCAGGGTCACACTGTTATTGGCAGAACCAGGGTTTGGATGGAAGAGGCCTGGCTTTCAGAGTCTTCATTTTGAACTACTGTGGTTCTTGGGCAGTGGTCCCTGGACCTGCAGCACCTAGTGCTGTGGCTTGAATTCCGAGGTTCTTTCAAAAATTCATGTTGAAACAGATCCAAAAGCATTAACAGGTATGGTCTTTGGAAGTGACTAAGCCGTGGAGAACCCACTTGTATATGTGGGATTAGTATCTTAGCAATATGGCTTGAGGCTGCAGGGAGCTCACTCTTGCCCTTCTGCCCTTTCTGTGTGAAAATACAGTTTCCCTGCTGCAGAGTACACAGTGTCAGGGTGCCATCTTGGAAGCAGGGAGTAGCCCTCAGCAGAAACCAATCCTGCAGACATCATGATTTGGGGTTTCTCAGCCTTCTCAACTGTGAGAAACAACATTTTATTGCTCACAAATGACTCAGTCTGTGGTAATTTGTTATAGCAGAACAAATGAGGCACCTGGGAATTGTCAGAAATGCAAGTTACTGGTCTGAAGGATCACAATGACTCTACTAGTCTCGATTCAGTAAGCTGTGTGAACAGCCTGTTAACAGGTCCGATGTGTGCTCAAAATGAGAGCCACTGCCTTCAGGATGTGCCTTTCTTTCCCTGCTTCCTTCAGAAAACCTCAGTTGGAGGTGGAAAAGGAGGCTGGAAAGACCCATTAGTGAGACTGGGAAGTTTCCACCAGGACACGCTTGGATTTCTGCTTTTAATGAGTGTTGAGAAATGATCAGGGCTGGGAAGGTGCCATATTGGTATTTGGTCCCTTTCTTTCTGCAAAAGTAAATTTGGGGCTTATTTATATTTTTTTCTTTCCCTCCTTGTCTAAGTACCTAGCGAAGAATGGACCATTGATAATCAATAAGCTTTTATAGTGCCCTTAAATGACTTTTTCCCACAGAAAGCTATTCTGAAAGCAATAGCTGTGATGGACAGAAGGTTCCTGGATGGAGGCTGTTCTTGTGGGAGAGCAAGTCTCTGGCACGATGAGCTAGCAAAATACCCAGGGCCTAGCTTGCTTAAATTGGCTTTCTTTTGCCTCCTTCTCTCTTTGCTTCCTTTCCTTTTCCCTCCCCTCCCCTCTCTCCTCTCCTTTCATTTCCTCTTGTCTCTTAGGTAATAATTCCCCATGTGATCTTCAGCTAGTCCCTTATGTTCTCTTCGTCTTTGTTTTCTTAGTGCAAAAATAGGAGTGATATTAACATGGACATTTGCTTACCTCCAAGAATTATGGGGAAAATGCACACATGGAAGAACATGAAAGTAAAGAGTAGCAGTGCGTGGAAATGCCACACACTCCCTATCTTCTCATCATCCGGCCCCAAACCAGAAAAAGAAAAGCACAACCAAAAGCAAAATCAAAGATCAAGCACGCACACACACACACACACACACACACACACACACTCACACACACACAAATAGTGAACATTTTCTTATAAGAAGAGCCAGACCGCAGAGGGAGGATGGCTGAAAACATTGCCCATCTATACTTCCTGCCTCACACAGCAGGTGACGAGGACATCTGAGCACAGAGCTGTGGGAAGGTGCTTGACCTCTCGCCTTGGTGGAAGGGTGTATTCCATCCCGCTTTAGATCAGATGACCAATCCTTTATGAGAACCACTAGGATTATTATAGAATGGGCACCAGTCTGCAGCACTAGAAAGACAGAATCATTGCCCAAGAAAGCGTCCAGGCCAGCGCTGGCTGGTGCACTGGAGACAGTGGTCATCTGTCTTCTCACCAAAGGTGGGGCCAGGAGCTGTGTGCAGATGACAGTGGAGAAAGCGGCCCCCCATGATCAGCTGCTCTGGTGGGACCTGGCCGAAGGATCTGACACAGAGTCAAATGTGATCTACCCTGCACCTGGGATGGGCTGAAGGGAAGTTTTGGGGAGAGCTCTCCCAAGCTGCACTCAAAGCCCCCAGTGAGACATTGTAATGTTTCCTGGACCCCGTGTCCTGTCTCTTCTCCTCCCCTCTCCTCTCTGACAGAACGTGGAGAGTTAAGGCAGAGAAATGGCCAAGAGGCCACCTGCACCCTAGTTTCCTGGAAGGCCCTGCCTGGGTCTGTTCACAGCTAACATTTGTTAATAAGTGGAAGGGCCATTCTCTAAAATGATGATGAAAAAGTATAGCACGGTAAACACATGAACCGTGGCATACTTTCCATCAAGTACCACGCAGTGGTAGGTGCTACGCTTTTGCTCTGTAATCTTACACAGTTGGCATCACACTAGGTCCGTTTGCAGTGGTCTCAGCATGAACACAGGTGGAGCACAGTGCACTGTGGCATAACCAGGCAGTGGAACTTTTCAGCTCCACTGTAACCTACAGGGTTCCCAGCATGCACTTGATCCACCAATGGCCAGAACGCTCTTTGTGGCCCATGAAAGTTCATATCTGTGGTTCTCTTTCAACCTAAGGCCAAAAGCCAAATGGTTATTTAGAAAGAAAATGTCTTTTGAATTTAAGCGACAATATTGTCTTGTGTTGTATCGCCATGAAGCCGAATGGCTTTGGAATAGTAAGTAAAGGCAACCTCTCCTCTCTTGCCTTTCCTTTCTGAAACTGCTGGGCACATCCAGGGAGTGTGGCCACTTCTGATTTCCATTATAAAGCATCCACAGCAGTGATTTTCACGGCTCCATTCCGATTCAGGGCTGCAACACCATGTGAAGTACAGATTGCTGAGGTGTCTTCAGTCAGGTGAGCAAACGCTGAAACAGAAGACATAGAACCGGTTGTGCTCTGGGCTGGGCAGCCTGTTTCTAAATTAATTGTATGTTTTGAAAAAAAATATTCCACAGAGATTAAAAAAGAAGGAGTTGAAAGGTAGCCCGAGGGAGCATGGTGACTCAGACTGCAGACAAATAAATTACACCTTTGATACAGACTAATTCCGCATGTGCCTCTTAAAAAAACAAAGACAAACACATGTGAAGAGTTACTTAGAGTTTAATTGGTCTAATGTATTAATCACCATGTTGCTAAAACCAGGATGCTAAGCTCCCAAATCTAATTGTGGAAAAGAATCCAATTGGAGATTTCATTTATCAAGGAAATATTTATCTTTATTTTCTGCAGATTTCTATTGTAGTGAGTATTCTACTTTGCTGAGGCTTTTGCCTCATCAGAGAAAACAAAATGCTTGGTTTCTTTTAGCACCATCAAATTAGAAACAAAACAGATGAACTGGAAATCAGCTAGCAGGGTCACAAGTAGCCCACTAGGGAAAATTCACAGGGACCCAGCTGGCTGTCTCTCGGACCTTGTGTTTATGTGAAGGAGTCCCACGTTGCCCCAAAGAAATCTGTTTTTAAAAAGGAAAGGGATCCGAAGGGGTATTTTCCACCTGCTCCCGAGATTATGGAGCTGAGGTCAGTGCTGACACACTACAGTACATGCTTAGAATCCCAGGGTGGAAGGGAGCAGCAGAATGAGATCTCACCAAGTTAATTAAAAATATTCCCACAGAATGCTAAGCTTTGCAGGATTCTACAGAAGAAATAAAAAATCTTCAAATACCTTTCCCTGGCTTCAGGGGGCTTCCTTTTTCATTGGAGCTTACATCGAAGATTATTGTCCTTGCTAAGGGAGTAGAATGAGAGAGAATAAAAACCCAACAGGCTCCAGCCTGAGCCCTGACAAGGGAGTACCTGCAGGCATTTCCTTTTGGCTTCTGTTGGCTACTCTTTCCGTCTTGTTTCTTTTGTAGTTCCCAGGAGGTTCTCTGGAAGCCTGATTGACAATAGGAGCTTTGGTGCTGGGGTCATAGCTTGTGGCAGAGCATGTGCATAGCATACATATGTTCCTGAATTCAACCCCCAGCACCAGATGTAAAATAAAATAACGAAAGGAAGTAGAGCTGAAACAATGTCATTCCACTGTTTCTGAGAAGAACTGTTGACTTTTGTCATTGTTCGCCTATTTGCTGTGTCTTTTATCCCCTCTGGTTTTTAATTTTAATTTTTTAATGGACACATAAAAATTGTACACATTTGTAAAGCCCCAAGTCATGGTGGAAAACATGTAGACTCTATGAAGCTCAAGTGTGGGTAAGCTGATCTATCTCCTCAAAGCATAAGCAAGTGCATAGGTCTTAAGTGTATAATCTGATAATAAAATATATGAATTTCTAAATGTGGAAGGAGCACAAAATATCCAACAACAAATAGGAAATTCCCCCATTAAGACAAAACACTCAAATATTAAAATACCACTAATAGGAAAAAATCCTAAAGGATTCAAATGAGAGGGGAAAAATTCACACACAGAGACAAGAGAATCCATATTTTATAAGGGTGTCTTAGTCACTTTCTTTGTTGCTTGGACAAAACACCTGACACTGGCAACTTAAAGGAGGAGGGGTTTATTTTGGCTCACGTTTCAGGCTTATGTTTCAGGTCTTCCACCAGAAAAAGAGCATAGCAGAGGGGCTTGGTGGAGGAAATCTGCTCACATCATGGTGGCCAGGATACAGAGAGCACGAAGGGAGGATCTGGAGGGAGATAAAACCCTTTCAAGTCATGCTCCCAGGGACAGGGCTCTTCCAACCAGACCCTACATGGTAAGCATGTATACCCCATAATCTGCTTGCCATCCAAAACCCTGGGTTATGAGTGCTTGAGGCTCTTGGGCGTGAACCATATCAAGGAGCTTCTAAAAAGCCAGAATGGAAGCCGCAAATCCAGGGAAAGAGATTCTCAACCTATCTGTTATCAAGCTAGAGAGAGGGTAGAACACAGGCATTTTCCAGACCCATGTGGCCTGAAAACCACATCTACCTCTTCACATATCCTTTTGTAGGCGTTATTAGTGAATGTGTCACCAGAGTAAGGGGTTTGCACCAAGAAGGAGAAGACAGGAACTCTTGGGGCCAGAATGTCCAAAACCAGACAGAAGCAGGTGTCATCCTGGGTCAAAGGAGTATTTAAGACTCAGCATGCTCCTGGGAGGGGACTGGGGGCTTAGGAGAGACAGATCCTAGGTGGAAACCACCCCCCACAAAGTTGATCAGTTAGTTACCTGATATGTTTGGTCATGTAGGTAAAGCGTAACATTCAGAGTTTCACAATTCTGTTAAAGATTTTAGGAAGAGTGAACAAACAAAACAAGCCAACCAAAATAATTAGCTCCAAAATGATAACCATTAATAGATTCAGGGAGAAAAAGTAAGCAGATGTATAAGGAATGAATTCAGTCCCAGTTCCTGGATGGAATAAGGCAAGTGGAAGACTACTAATGTAGCCAGGGTTTGGAAGACGGGGGAGGAGGAACTGGGACTGTTACATGCACATTTCCATTCACAGGAAGCCCATAGATAATGTCTAAGATGGGAAAAATCAAGAAAGCATAGTTAAATTATATAATTAGGATTACAGCTATAAATACTGGAATAGTGAAAAGAGTTAAAAGGTTCCACTTTAAAATAATAGGCTTGTGGTAATCATATTTGATTTTAATTGTGTACATGAATTTCTTTTATAATAAAAAAAGAAATTTCAAAGAAAAAGGAGACTGAAAGATAACAGTCTTGAGAGAAAAGGCTTTTGATCTGCTAGAGCACAAACTTGAGAATTTAAATAGGTTGCTGTCTGAGAATATAGCTGTAATGTTAATACCACAAACAATGCATTAGCAAGGGGATCGATGGTCAAGCAGGCCAACCTGCCCTTTGGACCCGGATCAATGCCTGAGACAAAGATACTGGAGAGGGGACAAGGGGAGCAGGCCCCAGTGTGGGCAGACTGCACCTTGCTCCCTCTTATCTCTCCTCTTTGTAGATCCAGCCTTTGGTGAGAAATGATAAAAGAAGCCTTAAAATAGTTGGGAATTGAAAATTAGGGACTTATGCTCCAGTTTCCAGAAGACTGCGGCCACAGCCAACCTTGGAGAGAAGATCTGTGCCCATCACATGTGGGGGCAACAGAGGGCAAGTGTTGGCCACGCGGGTCCCAGGAAAGCTTCCCACCTCCCAAGGCACCACAGAGCACAGCAGAGAAACTTCTCTCTCCCCATCTAAGGCAGTAACAAACAGCTACCAAATCTCTATCGCTTAAAGCAGTGATGTTTGAGTCATTGTTGATTGTTTCATTAATCACAATATATCACAAGATCACCTGCCTTCAAAAGGATGGGAAGTGTGTTCTTTCCATGACCTGGAGAGAAAAATCTGGGAGAGTTGGTGAATCCAGTGGGTTTCAAATCTAAAGGGAAGGAAACAGACCTACCTCATGAGATGACATGAGGTTCTCAGATGCACTCTAACTTGCAAGGCTGATCAGAAGCCACACTCTGGTGTGGCCGAAACCAGAGCAAGAGGTGGCATTGCCCACACCCTCGCCCAACAACTGAATGCTGTGCGTGTCGCCCCCAACTCAGATGCATGCCTGGGGAGAAGGAGCCATGCCTAGGGTCATGGCATTTCATGAGAATGACTGAGACATTTTCAGAGTGATTACATGAAGTTTTGCTGCTGAGCAGAACAGATTCTCAAGGGAGACCCAAGGTTGAGTTCAAGAAAAGTGAAGATGTGGCCTTTCTTGTACCCTTGAGTTTTATGCCCTGTGACATTGACACCTGCTGGATGTGTGACAGGGAGCCAATGTCCAACAGATGCTTGCTAATGTTGTTCTTTCTTTCCTCCTCCTCTCACGTGTGGTTCTTTTCCACAGCTTCCAGGCTGAAGGCCCCAGGATGTTTTGCAGAGACAGTGCTTGGAAAATGCTTTGTTTACTGAGTCGTGAAGAGAGGTGATCCTAGGAGATGCCAGTCTCCCACGCCCGCATCCACAGTGGTCTCTGTTTCTACACTTTTACCATGGAAGTACCAGAAGTATGGTGTGCCTGATCTCACTTAAACTCTCCAGTGGAAAAAAAAATGATCCTTAATTGCTTTTCTAGACAGAGAAATGATCTCTTTTCCATCCAAAGTTTGGGGAACATGGGCACGAGGTGACCTCCAGAGATGAACGGGAGGGGCCTCTTAGGGAGCTGCTTTGGTGCTGTCCACTGACCAAGTCTGCACCCTGGGTGAACCTTGCTCCCGTCTGGGCTGGCACTGCCCCCCTGCAAGGAGACACACAGGGCTCCCGGTGTGCAGAGGAGCTCGCTTGTGCTGCTAACAGTGGGGTCATTTGTGGCTGCAGAGGCCAAGGGAAAGGGAGGCCACAGTAGAAGAAAAGAGAGATGAGAAAAGAGAGAGAGTAGAAACTGAAAACAGGACAGGAAGGAGGAAAATGGGAAGAGAGTAAGACCCATTGCCACATTTGCTGAGAATGAAGTCTGTGCCTCCACGCAGTGCACCCTTAATGGACATTGGTTAAACGATGGGGCCACAGGGGAGGGGACGGCCCTCGGCACTGCGTCTCAAAATAGAAGCTTCTGGATTTATCTCAAGACTAATTTCATTCCCCAGGGAGAATTTTTAGTCCAAAGGATTTATACATGGGCAATTAAATTCTTACCTTTCACCATCTCTGCCTAAAAGCGATAAAACAATGACGACAGCTCTTATTTCCTTCAAGCCAGTACTTTCTAAGGGCATCTTCACAGCACCACAGCGGAGTGATAGCTCACTGATTACACACCCTAAGTCGCTTGCCAGGCCACAGAGTAGGAAAGTCAAGATTCAGATCAAGGCTGGTGTTTGGTTTGGGCTCCCAGAAGTGACTCTGGTAACAAGAGTGGTGATGAAAGTACAGCCCGGATGCCTTCTTCATCTACTCTGTGTTTTTTTGTGGTCATCTTTTTCACCTTTCCCATTCTTGTCTTTTCTCTCTCCTCCTTTCCCCTCTTTTATTTCATCTTTGGAATAGGTGTATGTGGCGTATCCATTATCTGAAATACTTTGAACCAGAAGTGTTTTAGATTTTAGATTAGATTAGATTTTAGATTTTTCCTCCCTCCCTCCCTCCCTTCCTCCCTCCCTCTCTCCCTCCTTTCTTTCCTTCCTTCCCTTCTTTCCTCTCCCTATCCTTTCATCCTTTGTGCGTTTTCTTTCTCTCCTTCCCTCCCTTCCTGCCTGCCTTTTTTTTTAACCTTCTTGCTTCCCTTCTTTCTTTTTCTCCTCCTCCTTTCCCCTCTCTCCCCTCTTTCTCTCCTCCTCCTTCCTCTCTCTCTCTCTTCCTTCCTTTGTTCTCTTTGTCCCTCCCTCCTTCCTTTTATTTTGCAATATTTGCACACACATATGCAATATCTTGGGGGTGGGAACGAAATCTAAACAGAAAACTTATTTACATTTCATATAAATCTTATGCACATAGGTGATTTTATACAATTTTTTTTTGGGGGGGTACCAGGGATTGAACTCGTATCCTTGTGCTTGCAATGCAGGCCACCGAACCTCTGAGCTAAATCCCTGGCTAATTTTATACAATATTTTTATTGTACCTGCATTTTGACTGTGAGCTGTTGCAGGAGGTCAAGAGCGGTGGAATTTTCCACCGTGGTGTCAGGTCGGTGCTCAAAATATTTAGTAATTTGGAATGTTTGAGATTTCAAAATCTCAGGTTAGGGTTGAACAACTTTTAATCTTTATTCTTGTATTGTTCAGAAATTGACCCCATAGAAGGCACACATTGAAAAATCCTCCTGTTCTCCCTCCATGCCTCCATGCTCCTATTTCCACCTCAACTAGTTACTGTTACTACTTTCTTTTGCACACCTCCAGCATGTCATTATGCAAGCACAAGCGTACATAAACATATACTCACTCTTCCTCCTTTCTCACCCCCAAGCTGGCGAACCATATCATTGCATACTTGTCACTTTTCTGTTTTTACTTAGTGGTATGCCCAGGAGAGCATCCTTATTCTTTTCTACAGTTCCTGGGCATTCGACCCTATGTGGGAATCCTAGGTTTAGTTAGCCAGTTCCTTAGATATGCAGCCTTGGGCGATTTCCAAGTTTTCAGCATCACAATGCCGTGCTGTATAATCTTGTCATGTGTCAGCTGATAATTGTCAGTTATACTCCCAGGAGTGGGGTTGTTGGGTCAAAAGGAATACATTTGAAATGGTAATGACTATTGCCCTCCGTAGGGGCTGTTACCATTTTGCAGTCCCACTGAGAAAGGATGACGGTGCCAGCTTGCCTGGCACCTAGCCAACAAAGCATTTTGTCAAACTTTTGGAATTTTACCAATCAGCTCAAGGGAAAATTGTATCCTAGCATAGTTTAAATATTTTATGTCTTTGATTATGAATGCTTGCAAGTATTTTGGACCATTTATGTTTCTTATTCTCTCAACTGTTCATGACCTTTTGTCCATTTTTCTATTGATCTTGTGGTCTTTCTATTTTTCATCTCTGGGAGCTCTTCATATACGTTGGACAAAAGCACTTTTCCGTGTCATGAGCTACAAATACTTCTCCCAGCTTTTGTCTTTTTTCTTCGTGTTGTGCTTTGGTTTGTTTCCTAGCTAGACTTTTAAAATCTATTTTATTTTTGACTTTTAGATCTTGAGACAGAGTTTGATATGCCATTTGACTTCAAGGTTACTCTGCCAATCAGAGTTCCAGTGGGAATCAACTTAGGACAATTCAAGAGGGGTTTAAGCAGAAGGAAACTCATTAGACAAATCCTATAAAGGATTTTACAAGGTGTGGGCAAGTTTTAGGGCTGTACAGGAATCAGGACCTAGCAGCAACTAACAACAGTTACAGCAGCCTGAAGGAGACAGTTGTGTAGACCAGGCTGGTGAGAGTTCAACACCAAGTCTATCAGCAGAAACCATCACCTGCAGGAAGACCACAGGGAAATAAATGCCTGTCTTCATTGTTCTATTTTCCCCCATGTCTTGTGATGATGGCTCTTTCACAGCCTTGCAGGGCATGAAAGAAGAGGGAGGGTCTGAGTACTGCTGGGTGAAGACATTGGATCCATGCTTTCAGATAGTGCTTGTATCATTTCACTTGTTTGCATTTAAAACTTTAATCTATGAGTGTGTAGTTTGATGCACAATGTGAAATATTATTCCAACTTTACTTTTTGTCTACAATGGCCATCTCCTTGTCCCAGTGTTATCACAAGTTTGTCTTTGCTGATAATTAATGTTTATCATATATTGATATACGCATGTCCATTTGGATACATTCTGGACTTTTTGTTCTGTTTCACTGGACTATCTACTCATGTGCCACTCTGCAATAATCACTAGGGCCTTATGATGAGTTTTAACAACTGGGCAGGCCAATTGCATTCATTTTTCTCTTATTTTAGAATTTGCTCGGTCTGTGATTGCTTGTTTATTGTGAACGCATCTGCTTGTCTACTTCAGAAGGCAGGAAACTTGTTAGGAAATATTAGAAGACTGTGTTAAATTTATAAATTTATTTAGAATATGATTGACTTCTTCTGTAAAACAATGATTTGCAAATAAATTTAGTAAACCTCACCTTGTGACAGAAAAAAAGTATCCTTGGAAGTAACAGAGACTGAGTGGCTCTGGGTGCCTCACGGGGGGTGGGACACGCCAGCAGGGGCGTCACATCTCTCCCAGGGTCCTCACCAGGAGGGGAAGCTGAAGTCTGATCACAGGAGGAGGCGATAAAAATCAAATCAGGGACTTTTTCAGCAAAAGGAACTCTTAAAAAACTATCAGTGTCTTTAAGGACAATGGAAAATCAAGGGCCTATTGTAGATTCAGAGACACGAGAACACGACAGCTTTATGCAGTGCAGTGCTGTTTGGATCCTGGAAGAGGTAAAAACATCCGTAGGGGACAGTAATGGGGCAATTGAAAAAAAATTGAAGAAGCACCATAGATTAAATCATGACATCGTATCACTATCAAATTACCTGCATTTGACCACTGTACTGAGGTTACATAAGAGAATATTTTTGTTCTTAAAATATTCCTGCTGAAATATTTAGGAGTGAGGGGCATGGTGCCTTCTATTAACTTTCAAATTGTTCTGGAAAAGCATAATATATATAAAGTATATGCAGTAAAATGTTAAAAATTGATGATCTAGGTGAAGAATGTAGAAAGTCTTGGTAATATTCTTGCAACTTTTATAAATTTAAAATTATTCAAACGTGAAGAAGTTAAATTTGTTTGTATGAGTAGACAGGGAGAAGAAAATGTTAACAGCAATGAACTTCTTGCTTTTAGCCAATTATGCTTGATTCTGCCCTTTAACACATTATTTAGGAACTCAGAAGGAAATAAATCCATTAATCCCTATCAGTTAATCTTATTTTCACTCCCAATAGTTACTCCTCACCACTTTGGTTAAGACACACAGGCATGTGTGTACACACACACACACACACACACACACACACACACACTCCTTCCATTTGCAGCAGGACCAGTCAGTCTTTATGGGACTTTTACCACAGGTTGAGAAAAGACACAGAAAGCACAGGATGGAGCAGAGCTTGCTTCTAGGCCTTGGGTTTTCCTAGGGTCAATGACCAGAGGATGATGTTTGGTCTGATGTCAAAGGGGGTCTCTCCAAAGCTCTTCTTGGGTCCATCCTCACCATCACAGCAACAGCTGCAGCTACCACCCCCAGCCCCATGTGGACAGCTGCTCAGAGTGCACCAGCAGGTGCCATTACTCACTCAGCGCCATCTTGCATGGAAGAACTTTGAGTGTTTTCATCTGACGCACATGGAACGTGACCTGTCCCTCCCTGGAAAGAGGCAGACAGTGCTGTTCCCGCCATGCGCAGTGCTCAAGTGCACATTGAGGGTGGATGGGGAGGTGGCCTCCAGGAGGATGTAAGGCTTCCAGCCACTATCAAATTGTGAGAAGCACTCCTAGGAACAGATGGCTATGGACTGATTGGGGAGCTGGTCTCCTGAGCGGCGGGAAACCCAGGAGCCTGGGAGAAGGGCATGCTCATGCACCACGCATGTATCAGCAAAGTGTTCACAAATAAATGCTGGGGCTGAGGAGGAAGGTATGGATCTCTGACAAAAGGAAACAGATGCTGGTATTCAAATAACCATAGAGCCATGCAGGTGGGCGGGTACTGGAAGGTGCACGAAGGCAACAAGGCTGTAGGATGAGCCAGGACTCCGAGGGTGAGGAGAGGAAGGGGCCTCCTGCCCAAGCGAGCAGACTCCAGCTGTTGATGAGCGGGGCCCCACATTTCCTGACCACTTTTCTGTTGTGTTGTGTTACTCTGTGATGTGTGTGTGTGTGAGACAGACAGACAGAGAGACAGAGAGACGGAGAGAGAGTAGAGAGGCTCGCTCTGTTAGCTAATGATGCCAGGGTTCTACTAGTTTATTGATCTTCAATTCCTGGCTGAGCCAGATTAGGAAGTGGCCCAGCTGGGCAGCGACTGCCCTGAATCAGCACACTTCGGAGTGCTCGTTGGCACTCCAGCGGGGCCTGGTGCATGGCTCTATCTTCTCGGGCTTGTGTACCTGCCAAGGTTTGAATCAGATTTGTCTCTTCCAAAACTCATGTGGAAATTTGAATCCCAGTGCAACAGTCCCGGAGGTGGTGGGATCTTTGAGGGGCAGTTGGGTCATGGGGCACCACTGCCTGAGTAGATTAACATCTTTCTGGAGAGGCTGGGTTAGTTCTCTCAAGATTGGAATAATTACCTTTAACTTGGGTTGTTATACAGCCAGGCACCTCTTATGCACATGTGTGCCCCTCTCGTTGGTACTCACTGACTTTTCTGTTTTTCCACCATGAACTGAAGCATCACATGGCCCTTGCCATGAACTTCTTGTCTATATAAATTACATAGTCTCAGGTGTCTTGCTATAGCAACAGAAAATACACTAAGACAGTCCCCATGCCCTCGCATCATTGTGCTTTGCTTCTGATGGCCAGCATTTATGCCTCAATGGCCCTTAGGTGGCAAGAGCCAATCTGCTCTTGTTTGCAGAATTCCTTAAGTATCTGGGAGTCTGTTCCCTTGGCTGTGGCCCTGAGTAGTGACTAACTGGCGAAGGACTCTGAAAGTCGGGGTTGGGTCCTTTACTTTGACACAGGACACACACTAAGAGGTGTAATTTTGACTCTGAATTCCTCAGCAGATGGGGCTGAAGTTCCCCTTTGCCGCTTAGCTTGGGAGCTTCCCTTTTCCAGCAGTGCTGTCACCCCTGAACTACTTCCTCTAGGAGACTGCCTGTAAATATCATTTGCTCACAAGCCCTGGCCTCAGGGCCTGTTTCTGGGGAGCCTGACCTAAGATGACCTCTCACTCAGCCCTAGAGCTGTAATCAGGAAGAGAGAAATTAATCTCCCAGAGCTTGGCTTGGGAGACTTATCTGAGGTTGGAAAGAATCTCTGGAATTCCCTCCGGAGAGCAAACCTTTCCCACCTAATAGGTCAGTGGCAATGCCTTCTAAGGAATACACATCCACGGTAGCCATGGGTTCTCATTGTCTGGTCAACATCTGTGAATCAGGGGCCTGAGAGGACTTGCTTGGGAAAGTGGTATTGAGTTTGTGCCTAGGCTGCAGGGGGAAAGGAGCAGAGCTGGAGCAGCCCTCAACTTTTGCTCTAAATAGCAAGTAGAGGTATGGCTCATAACGAAGGTAGCCTTCTTGAGGTTACACCTGTTTCCTAGCAAGAAATAATAGGTTTGTAGCTGGGACCTCTGCAGGGTGACTAGAAACTTCAAGGGCCTCCATGTGGCACCTACATGTCTTTCGAGGAGGAGGTGATGCAGGAGCAGAACATTTCCCACCCCTCTCTCCTGGTGGCCCGAGGGAGACCCGGAAGGTGGAGCAGAGGAGATTCTCCAAGGCTGGCACTTGACAGGTCACAGCTGGGCAGCTGTCTCGGGCCACGATCCATCCTTCCTCTGCGAGTCAGAGAATAGGGGCCTTCAATTCAGAAGCCAGCCACTTGCGTACTTGCCACTCATCAGCCCAGTCTCGTGAGAGCCTGCGATTTGTCCATCCTGAGCAGGTGAACAGGATAAGTCACATCCAGCTAATGGATCTAACGAATATGCCAAGGATGTGGCCAGGCTGATTCTGCAGCAGAGAACAGTTACCGAATTTATGAAACACCCATCTGTGTGGATGCCAGTTCCCAAGACTAGGTCGAGCTTGCTCTTGGGAGATGTGGGTAATATGATTTGAAAGGCTCTGACCATGTCTGGGGCTGTGAATGAAAGGAACCAAGCCTGCTCCGACCTCTGACAATCTTCTTACGAGACAGGGGCTCAGCCATTGTGTCCTAGCAGATATGAGAGAAGGCAGACAAAGGAAGACAAAGGAAGAAAGTCAAAGGAAGTGCTGGGAAGGATGGGCCCCACCAGCTGAACAGTAGGGGTGAGGAGGTGACTTTTAACTGGAGCTCCAAGGAAGGGGCACTGGTGTCCGGGCTTGGAGTGACAGGGCGATAAAAGCATCATGGAGCCATTCTGAAAAAGAAATGAGATTATGCAAAGTGTTTGGAAGACAGTGAGATAAAACATTCAATGACACTGCATGCTAAGTGTACAGAAGAGTAGGTGGCCTAGAGCAGGAACGTCTGTGAGGTGGTGCATACACACGGGTACTCCCACCACTGAATACTACTGTAGATGTTATGTTATTTAGTAGTGAATAACAGTATGGCATTGCGATATATTACATGAAATATGTGTGTGATATATCAGTGTATTATGTGTAATTCTAATACTATAAAATACATGATATATTAATATACTGTCAAATAATTTCTTTATTAATATGGAGTAAAGGTTATCAAACTTTATGTAGTAAGTATATAACTAAGTTAGCATATCTTAGTAGAGCACATTTGTGTATCATGATATTAATATATGGAATTATAATTGTGTTATAACATGTGCCAAGGAGGAGGGGCTGGGGTCTTTGCCAGGGACGGGTCTCACAGGAGCCCCCCAGGGAGGCTGTGGCTCCTTGGAGGAGAGGGAAAAGGAAGAGGAGGAGGAAGAGGAGAGGGGTCCCAGGGTGGCTAGTGCACCAGGGACACAGGGTTCAGATCCAAAGACAGCTCGTTGATGGCCTGGGCAGGGAGCCACTGTGGGGAAAGGAAGAGCCAGATGGCTGTGGGCCTGGGAGGGAGCAGGGCTCAGTGTTCGAGGCTGGCTGTGGCAATGCAAGGAGGCCTGGCCGAGGATCCCAGGACCAGCTTCCAATGCACTGAGTGGGAGAGGACGTACAGGAAGCAAGGCCCACCACACAGCCTCGGATGCTGGGCAGGTCCATTACTCTGCAGCCCCAAACTCAGTGTCCCCAGGGCCTGGGCAAGGGGGAGTCTGGAGACCTCTTTGGGTCCAGGAGCCTGGAGTAGGGGTTGGGACCTGTGATTGCGAAGGAGCCAGGTGTCTGTCACAGCAGGGAGGCAAGAGGGCCAGGCTCTGCTGGCACAGGTCTGGCCTAGGGACAGGAAGAAAGTGTCTGCAGAGAGGGTGTGCATAGGGGTGGGACTGGCATCTATTTTAACATTTCTGGCATTAGCGTTTGAAATTGCTTTCCTGGTGTGAGGTTCAGGGTTTCTAAACTCAACTGGACTTGTGAAAACAGGCTGAGAATTTGTAATTGATACTCTCCACCTACATAAGTGGTCGATCGGCTCGCTGTCTTCTGATTGTGTGAGAGCTTCCCTCCCCTCCCCTCAATGCACACGTGGGTGCTATGCACACACACAGATGTGCTGCACCACTGTAATAATCAGCAACCCTCTTCTGGGGTCCTTGGGAATGACTAGAACAATGCCAAGGGATGTCTAAGCCATCACAGGTCCCAGATGGAAGTACTGATGGTGGAGAAGAGCCCCTTTCACTTGGAGCTGCCAGGGGCTGGCAGAGCAGGGTTTCCTCCTGACTGCAGGATCTCACAGATGGCCGCTGGGGATGCGCAACTCTGACAGGCACAGCCTTGTGATTTCAGTCTTCAAGGAAGAGCCCCAGACATCTCTTCGCCTTCATCTCGAATTTTTACTCTCTGCCTAAGGGCTCATGAAAATGGCCCCCCACCTTCTCCCTTAGTGAGCCCTGGGGTTCCCCACCCTGCTGTAGCAGTTTGCTTGGCAGGCCTGGATGGACCCTGCTTTCTCCCCGGAATTTGTGGGCATCATTGTCTGAAACCCCAAACTGCACTGACTAGGCTGGTTGTTGCTACAGCTTCACAGCACACCGCAGACCTGGCCAGAAAAGATCCCCACCTAAACATCACCCCCACTCGCTGCTCACCACGTCCCTCCTCTCTGCCACATCACCCATTCTTTCATCGCCACCCAGGGCAGCAGAGTAGCAGGCGTTAAGCAAGTGCTGCCATTCCACAAGGATTTCCAGAAGTGCAGAACCAGAGCCTCTCAAGTCCTTTCTGTGATGCTAGGAAATCTCCCCCTGTGAGGCCCCTTTTCTCTGTCCTCTGCCACTGAGCTGTAATGGAAAGGCCTTGGGACAGTCTCATAATCTGTGGTCCCTGGGGAACTGTGCAGCAGGGAAACTCCGTGCTGATATATCCCCCACCACCCCTTCCCTTCCCCAGAGAGCCTGGCCATGGTACCATCTTCCTTCCCCGCTGCACGGAAATGGGCTTTCAGTTCTGAACTTGCTCTCAGATGCCAAGGTAACACAGCAAGTTCACATGGCCGCACACTAACAGGTTGTACTGTAAGGAGGTGAGAAAACAACCCTGGAGAGGGACCCTGGATCCCAGCCCAGCCTGCTGACTCCAGTGGGGCCAAAGCCCACCTCCAGCATCCATCGGCCTCCTCCTTAGAGAAGTTGAAGGCACAGATCTGCTACTGTAACACATACACCCTTGAGATAATCAGCTTAGGAAGAGACAAGGCTTATGGTGGTTCGCAGGATGGAGATTTCAACTCAGGATCAGTGACCTCCGTTCCTCTGAGCCTCTGGCCAGGCTGCACATAATAGTGGGACTGTGCCGGCGTGCAAAACGGCTCAGTTTAAGGCTGGGAGGTGAAGAGCAGGAGGAAATGGGGGAGATCGGGTCACTCTTCAAGGACCCCATTGGCCTCACTTCCTAGAGTGCCAGCACTTCCTGGCTGGGGCTACCACAGGGGTCTCTGGGAGCAGTGTGGTTCCAGCCAGCTCTAAACCTCTGTCCCTTGTCAGACAGATGGAAAGAATCTATATGTGTTTTTCCTAGTCAGGTTGCAGAATTAGGGAATCCAGGAGCCGAACCTGGACTCGAAGACCGCATCCTGGGTGGTGGCTATTTTGGTGCCCTTATTGGCTCTAGACCTGACTCTGTAGTGATTTCTTCTTGATACTCACAGGGGACTCTGCCACCCTGTGCTCCTTTCCTCATGGGCCTGCAAGCCCCCAAGTCCCTCTCCGGGACTCCCAGTGTGACAGGGCACAGAGGGACCCAAATGGCATTCAGAGAAGCAGCAACAGGAAAAGGGCTGAGCTTCAGCTGGAGTCCACTGTGTCCTCTTTCTGGTCCGAGACGGGCTCCACGGATGAGTCAGCAGAGGATGGTAAACAGGGCTGGCATCCGAATCCAAGACTGAGTGGAGTATTGATTGCACGTGGCTACAGGGAGGGCTCAGGGCAGGGAGTGGCACGCACAACAGATGGATGAGGGGCAGAGGGGAGAGGCTTCAACTGGGACTGCAGCACTCTGTCCTTTCTTTACTAAAGCCTGAGTCACTGCTGCTCCCTTCCAAAGAGGCCAGAGGTGAACAGGCATGGGAGGGGCAGGAGGCTAGGGAGGTGTCAAGCCCATGGTGGGCCATGGATATCCAGTGGCCGTATTTGTTTATTTCTGAGCAGGACTGTGTTTGTGACCCCTGCAGGGAAGGGGAGCTGACAGAGAGCATCCATAGCTTCTCCCAGCAGGTCCCCTTTTGCAAGGATGAGATTCCTTTGCTGCTGCTGAGAATGGGATTTTCCAGGGGAGGACAGGATTCATGGTACTCTTCCGCACAGGGCCGGGTCATCTGAGGAGGGCTCTGTCTTCTCCCCCTGGGCCTCATCTGGAATTAATCTTCCAGAGTGAGATGGTGGGTGTGCAGGAGAAATGAAAAATGCAGTCCTTGAATACTAGGCTCCAGGTGCAGGGTCCTGGATGACAGGCATGGCCGTGTCTGCACTGTTCTTGTTCTACATTGTCTGTTACGCGCTGCATAGTTAGCAGGCCAATAATCCAATTTAACAAACATCTAGGAAGCAGCAACTCCGCATCTGGCCTGCTGCCAGCACTGGAGCTTCCAGTCTGACCAGCTCTGAGGTGTGCCATGTATATATTTTCCTCTCCTTCAACTTTCTGATGATTTTGATGGTTGTCAGGAGGAAATCTGTATTGCTGTTGCTTAACTGAACAAGCTTGTGAGTAGTTGGTAAAAATAAAAACCCTTACATTTCAAAAAGAATTTGGAATCATGAAACCTTAAAGAAATATTTCCTTGCCACAAAGGGGATTTTTCTGTTGAGGAAAAGAAAAGAGATCAGAGATAATATTAACAGATTGGGATTTTTATATGTGCACAAACACCGATATGCATCTGCTGTCTTCTCAATTTCAGAGTATCACCTGTCTCCTTCCAAAGAAGACCAGGGCACTGGCATTCTTATACCATCTCCACTTCTCTTGCTTTTCCTTTCCAATCTCCTAAGTCCTTATTGCAGGTTGATCGGAGTCCCCTCTAAAAGTCATGCTCGAGTTCTGACTGCTGAGTGCCTGTGGATGTGTCCTGATTCAGAAAAAGCGTCTTTGTAGAAGTACTCCAGTCATGAAAGCATGGACCCTAAACTAGTGACTGTTGTTTTCATAAAAAGCAGGATACAGGCACTGAGAGGAAAGAAAATCACAAGAAGACAGAAGCAGAGGTCAAAGAGCAGCACGGACAAGTCGAGGAGAGCCAAGCGTGGCTGGCAGCTGCCGGACCTGGGAGAGAGGCTGAAACTTTCCTTGGGGTCCTTCAGGGTACCCAACCCTGTCAGCGCCTTGATCTCAGGCTTCCTGCCTCCAGAACCACAAAGGAAATAAATCCCAGTTGTTCAAAGCCACCCAGTTCGTGGTACTGTGTTTAGGCAATCTTATGAAAAAAAAATACAACAATGTTCGCATTGTGCAGGCTTGCATTACTCAGCCTGTTGGGCGATCGTAATTCTCACCGGTGCACCACACATGTTGCCCATTTCAACAGATTCATTGTGCATCGCCTACTTCTCTGGCCTCCCAGTGAATCCCTCCCATCCTCCCTCCTCCTCTTCTTCCCTTTCTTTGTGCTGTGCTTTCACATAGCTGCTCAGGTCTCCTTTTCACCTCACACCGGCCTGAGTAGCTCTCTCCAGGTGTTCTGCTTGCCTTCAACTGGAAGGGCAACCCGACATCCCCTGCCTCTGTCTTCCTCTGTGAGCCTGTTTCCTACTGTCCTGTCTGACACAACTGCATGGACAGAGTGAAGGAATTAGTCCACATGATCTGGTATATTTGCTGGACCTTCTGGACTCCCTTTCACAAAAGGAGCTTTTATTAACCATCCAGCAGCAGGACCCCCTTGTCCTAGCTGAAGGGCATGTCCCATCTCTCAGGGACACATCTGATGCTCCCCTTAGGCTCTGTCAACCACAGGGACCTCTCTGCATGCACCATCCCTCATCATTTCCCCCTCACAGATGACTCCACTGCTCTTTGGGCCAGAAGAGGAGGAGAGCAGGCTCTTCTTACACCCATCAGTGTGGCTGCCAGGGACCCAAAGGTTGACTGAAGACCCAGCTGTGCCTCATTCTGGAATCCCGGCTTTTTTTTTTTTTCTTAGATTCTGGCTTGAAATGGTTTTTATGTGGTTGTTGTACTCTTCCCTCCTTATTATGGTTGGGAGCTTTTCCCTCCTTTTTCTTCTCACCTGTTTAAATAGTTTTTTCCCCCTGATTTAGTGAAAACTGGTTTCAAAATTCTGTAAATCTTAACTCAGAAGTTCACTAATACAAATAGTGAGCATATGTGAAATTTATTTTGAATGCAATAGACAATGAATGTCACCTGGGCGGGTGGATAAATGAATATGCTGTTGCTCAGACTTCTAATTCCACCATCATTGTTATAGAAAGGGAGGAAGGAAGGACCACCAGGGTGACATTTTTGCCAAGAGGTAGCATATCGGATTCTCCAGGGAAACAGAACAGTGGGATATGCACAGAGCTCTGGAGACACTCATCATGTGGCACTGGCTCATGCAATTATGGAGCTGAGGAGTCACTCACAATGTGTTCTTTGTAAGGTGGGGATCCAGGAAAGTCAGTGGAACCTGAGCTCTGGCTATGGGAGGTGATGATATAAATTCTACTCTAGGTCCCGAGTCAGGAGAAGGCTCAAGCCCCGGCTCCACCAGTCAGGTAGCAAGGGACAATTCCTCCCTTCTTCGGCCTTTTTATTTTGTCTGGGCCCTTGACTGACAGGATGGTGCTCAGCCATGCTGCTGAGGGAGATCAGCTTGCCTTGGTCCAGCAATTCAAATGCTGATTGCTCCTGGAATATTCTCATAGAAGCACCCAGAACAGGCTTTAACAGTCTCTAGAAATCGTTTAGTCCAACAAAATGACAAGAGTTTAACCACTGCCGTGAGTATCCAACCTAATAGTGAATACTGTAATCCTGGAGCTGGGCAGGTTTGAACTATGGCTCTGCTATTTACACATTGTGTGGCCCAAATGAAAGCTACTGAACCTCTCTGTGCCACGGTTTCCTTTTGTGTGAGATGGAAATAAAGACAACTACCAAAGGGCTGACTGTAATAGTGATAGGTGACAGTGAAGATGTGGGCTTCAGGACTGCAATTTTAGCGAGCTTGAGATGGAAGCTATCTTGGAAACAATCCCATTCAGCATATAATTATGCACTGCTTAACCATGGAGATCCATTCCAAGAAGCTGGGTTTTGTCACTGAGTGAACATCCTAGAGGGCATTGTGCCACCTGAATGGCCAATCACTCACGTGACCCCTTTGTGCAGTCCAGAGACTCTTAAGTGCAGGGTGTATGAAGCTTCTGCCATGGCACAGGGCAGACTGTCTTACAGTAAACGGGCTTTCTTAATACGTAGTGTAGTAAATAATAATGGTAGTGTAGTAAATATACAAACCAGTATCATAGTCATTGATTACTGTTATGGTTTAGATAAAAAGGTCCCCTAAAAGGCTCATGAGCTCAGGAGTGGGGCTTCTGGGAGGTGACAGATCATGGGGCACTGGCTGCATCATAGACAGATCTGATGAGAAGTTTATAGGTGAAGGTGGTATTATGGGTTGGAGGAAGTAGGTCACTGGGGGTGGGCTTTGAAGGGTTTTTCCTGTCCCCAGCCCCATCTCTATTTTGGGAACTTTAGTGTGCTTCCTGGCCTCCATGGCATGTGCAGCTCAATCTCACACACCCTTGTACTAGGGTATTTCTTTCTTTCTTAAAGCTAGGCAACCATGGACCGAAACTTCTGAAACCATGAACCAAAATAAACCTCTCCTACTTTAAGTTGTGTGTGTCAGGTATTTTGTGCCATCAATGGAAAGTTGATGGATATAATAATTATTATTATGTAGCACTGTGTTCTCTACAGAGTTGTGCATGCTATATCTTCATATGGAGTAGGGCAGTAGGTCTGCTTACACCGGAATCCCAACAAACACTGTGACATCACAAGGGCTACGGTGTCACTAGGCAGTGGGGAATCTTCAGGTCCATTGTAACTGTATGGGTCCACTATCATGTGGTTTGTCCATTATTGGCCAAATCGCCCTTACGTGGTACATGGCTGATGAAATGGAACTCAGGAAATCTCAGCCTACCTCAAAGGAAAGGGTAGGGCCATGGACTTTGTGAATGGTGCCCAGAGTAGAAATATAGAATATAAAGTAAGACTATAGATCAGACTATGCCCTGCTGTGGACTTGACTGAGCCAGGCGAGTACACTAAAGCTCAGCCAGTGAATGTGGTGGCCAGGGCTAGGCAGTGTCTGGCCAGCTAGGGCTTTAGTCTTTACCCCCAGGTAGTTTTATTTAGGTGAACTGCTGTGTTTATTCCAGTGGGGCAGTCTCCATATCCCCCCATTTATTCATTAGTTTGATCCTCACACCTTAGCAAATGTGCCTTTGGGGGAAAATTTTAAAAATCCAGTTGGGTGAGTACAGTGGGAACCCTGCCACCATCAATGTTCACCTTGATTTATTCACTGCCAGCAAAGTTCTGAGTCCCAAGCTCTCTGCCAGGTACGCCATGTTATCCCGCACAACTGCAGGCTGTAGTATAATGCTGTCCTGGCTCCTCTTTGGGTCTGTCTGGGGAAATAGAGGCACAAAAATGGCTCATTGTTTTACTAAGAGACGCCGACAGCTGAACAACCCCACAGCTTAGCCTGGGCATGCATCACCTCGGGACACCAAGTCCTGAGCCTGGCTCCTTCCACTACAGGCCAAATGGGCTGTCGGGAAGGCTCATCACAGCTCAAAGTTGGGAGCTGAGAATGGACAGCTCAACATTGTTATTTGGGTGGCTGTGGATCTGGCATGTGACTGGTGGCCAGAATGGCAGTTACTCTGGAATACAGTAGTTTCCAAGGAAACAGCTTTGACTTAACACTCACATACTCTTCCTAGGTCATACCTCCCCCCTCCCCTGGCTGTAGAGGGACTGAGGGATGCAGAAGTTCCATTGTGTGAGTGAAATTGTGAGGTCAGGGAGACCTTTCCCAGCTCCTACTACTGTATTGTGAATGTACTAGGTGCTTAACATATATACCTGTTTAAGCAACTTGAATCAATTCATCGGTATTCAAAGGACATGGTTGGGGAGCACTGAACAGATCCCAAACATATTTCAAAGGCAGTTCCAAAGGGAGATTCTTTTAACCTGGGAAGTTAAGTAAATGGACAATGGCTGCTATTAAGGCTGAACCTCACAACAGTTTATCCTGCGGTTACATCATAGTCCAGTGGGTTCCAGGATGACTCTTTTCCAACAGTGACTTAGACCCAGTCTGCTGCTGTTACTGCACCAACCACAGCAATTCCCGATGGAAGTTGTCTTTCAAGTGAAATACAGGTGATCAAAATTTAACTTCATTTGAAACTGCAATTCCTCCATTTCCCTTCTCTGAGATTTCACTTTCTGAGGTTTCAGTTGCCTGCAGTCAACCGTGGTCCTAAAACTTTAAATGAAAAATTTTACAAACAAGCAATTCATAAATAAGTTTCAAATTTTATATTATTCTGAGCAACAAGAAATCTTAAGCCATCCTGGTCCAGCCTGCCTGGGGGAGGGGCAGTGATCCCTTTGTCCAGTGTATCCACATCATATACACTACTCATCCGTTAATCACTTAGCAGTTGTTATGGTTTAAATAAAAATGTACCCCAAAGCTTCACGTGTTTGGAGGGTAATTGGATCATGGTGGTGCTATTCTCACCAATAGATGCCTTCATTGATGAATCATAGCTAAATGCGCTGTTAGGAGGTAAGAACTGGTTGTAAGGGACCGATGAGGAATGACCTGTAAAAGTGTATTCTTCTCCATTCTTGTTCCCAGCTCTTCTTGTCTCTGCTTTCTGGCTGCCTTGGGTAAGTACCTCTTTCCTTGCCATGTTCCTTGCCACCCTGTTTCCGTCTTGGAGCCAGTCAACCATGGGCTGAAACTGTGAGCCAAAATAACCTTCACTTCCTTTTAGTTGTGAGTGTCAGGTATTTTGTTCCCATGATGGAAACGGAAGTGAGCAATCATCTTGGTTATCAGATCTGCTGTCTAGGGGTAACCACGCTTGTGCTCACCAGCCCTTATGCAGGAGCTGAATGTGACATCACAATGCTGACATGTTTACATCCTTTGCCCCCTCTATGCAGGTACTGCATTGTTTCCTATCACGAGTTCAGTTCAATGAGAGGGATTAGAAGGACTCCAGAGATGAATGATTTAAAGTAGTTAAGAGGATGTGTGTAGATTCTGTGCAAATACCATGCCACTTTATACAGGGATTTAACAGTTCTCAGATTTTGGTACACTTGGGGCTCTGAGCTTAAACTCCCTGTGTACTCTGAGTGATTATTACAGCTGGAGTGTGTGGCTGGAGGGGAGCAGGAAGCTGGCAAGAAAGTTCATAAGTGCTTGTCTTAGTTACTCTTCTCTCATTACTGAGACAAAATACCTGACACCCAAATTAAAGGGAGAAAGGTTTATTTGGCTCATAGTTAGAAGACATTTCAGTCAGTAACCAGCTGGCTCCAGGGCAAGTTGGCAGAGGGGCAACAGTTCCTGGCAGCGGAAGACAGCAAAGGCCACAAGGGAAGGGGGAGCAGCCCTCAACAGCATCTCCCTGTCCCTTTTATCTTATTCAGGCTATGCAGGGTGGGCAGCACTCACACCCTCAATCCTAGTTCTCTTGAACCTAGCATTCCACCATGAATCAGTTCCAGAAAAGGCCCACCTAAGACCGCGCGAGGCTTCAGGGGAACCTCAAGACACAGGCTGTACCAGTGCTCAGTGCAGAAGGCGTTGTCCGCAGTGTGGTCAGTGCTTAGGCCATCCCCTCCCCTCGGAGGCCCTGCTCTTCACAGGGTCAAATTCTTGGTCCGGGCTCCCTCCAAGGCAGGGCCTGAGTGGCTTTGGAACTGGTCCCTGGAAGCACGAGTGGAGAGCAGGGAAACCAGCATGGGGAACCAGGGACAATGCATGCAGGTATACAGATTCGTGCAGAACCAGAACTGGGCGACTGAACAGAGCACTGTGCCCTCATCTGACCCAGTGTGACCTCACTGGGGCAGAAGACAAGAGGGGGCCATGTCCCCCTGTGCTGCAGTCATGCGGCTGAGGCTGGGGGAGGTGGGAGCCATGACGTGTGCTGCACAAACACATGGGGAAACCTTCAAACCCGGGGCTCTGAGCTGGAGACCTCCTCTCCATCCTACCGCCCTATCCAGGGGCCCTGGGGATCTAGCTTCAGTTGGGCCGCCTGTCACAGGGGGCCTTGGCTTGTCCGTGCTGGCCCACCCCCTCAGTCAGTGTCACTTGGTTCCAAACACAGCTAACAACACTTGACTTCTGTGTCCCCATGACAACAGCTCATCCTGAAGACCGTCCGTCTCCATAAAGCTGGATGTGCAGAAGGCCAAAGCCTTTCATCATTCTCAGGCTATGCCCGGTAAAACCCTGATGCAGCCTGAGAGAGTAGAACCCCTCAGGCTGTTGTGCAGGGAACAGCTCAGGAATTACACACAGAAGTGTGGACCCGGGACTTTCCCCATCGTCTGCTTCTAAAAGTTAACTGGTTTTTCAGATGCCCTGGGATGCTTGCTCTCTGATGAGGCCCCTTCCCTGAAGATCACATGTGTCACCTTCCTTGAGACTGTGAATCTCAGGTGCCTGCTGGGTTCCCTTAGCTGTTGGTTTCCTGTTCCCCAGGATGTCGACCACCCATGCACCTCCTATACCCTGCTGAGCAAAGCCAGGCTTGAGAGAGCAGCTGTGCAGTGTGACCACCCCCGGGGGATGCTCTGCAATGAATGACCCCCTTTGATGGGAACTCAATGACCATGGGTTAGGGACAACTGTGCAGGTGCCTGTCTGTGTGAGCCAGACCCTCTGCCCTTCATCCACAACCTGCACCAGCAGCTGGCTGCTTTGTCACCAAGTGAAGGGAGGAGGTAGGGGACTGGAGGACAGAGTGTATCCCCCAGTGGCTGCCCCTGCCTGTAGTCCAGGTCTGAGCCCAGGAACCCTCAGCAGTATGATCATCATGGGCCAGGCTCCAGCTAGGGCTTTGCAGGAACCTGCAGGCTGTGTTGAGAAGATCGGCGCTTTGGCTTAAAAGCTTCCCAGGAGAACACCTGGAAAGGGAAATTTAAGGCTCATGCCAAAAACACCTGTGTGCTTTTCTCTTTCTTCCTGCAAAACCCGAGTTAAGCCATCCGTGTGACCTCCCAGGTGGGGAATAAATGTGCTTCTTATGAAAACCCAGACACATGGACTCAACCCTGCAATCTGCCAGCTCTCTTCCCCAACACCACCACCTTGCAGCCAACCCAGGCCTTCCAAAACCACGCAGACAACCCGCAGTGTCCCTTCTCACCTACACCAATTGTCCTTCACTCACTCCACACAGGCTGGTGTAGTCCTGATCCAAAGGTGGAGAGATAGCCCCATCTGGGAGCTCACCCCTGGGCAGGAACAGAGCACAGCTTGAGGATAAGCTGGTAGAGAAGGGGCCTGTTTCTTGTGCAATAGGAGCACAGAGGAGCCGCACTAGGAGTCAGGAAAAGAATGAGGCACAAAGAGAACATTTTTACCTGGACTTGAAGGGTAAGTAAGAGTTTTCCAGGGGTACGAGGAGGAAGTGGGCATTCCTGGCAGGGTAGAAGTAGAAGGTACAGGTTAGAAGTATAAAGCATCATGCTTACTAGTTGTCTGCGCCTGGAAGATGGGGTAAAGAGACAGGGAGGAGGCATCAGAGGGAATTGTACAACCTAAGGCTGGAGCTAAGTTGGAACCCAGAGCAGTGGTGGCCTCAGGGCGCTGCCTCCAGGCTCCAGCTGGCTGAGTTCATTGTTATGGGGAGACTAGGTTGAACTAAAGGAAGCCTTAGTTTAAGCAATGGTGCACCCTTGGCCTCCTCAAGGATGAAAGAAAGTAGCGCCTCTCCTCTGGTGGGATTTGGGAAGCAAAGTATACATCCCACAATGTCTTCTCTACCAGCTTGACACAAAGCTGGAGATGTCACCATCTGGGAGCCATCCCGCAGGACCACAAAGGCCTTTTGATCTTCAGCAGCCCTTCCTAAGAAAGCAAACAGCCCAGAAAGAGAGAGCAGCCTGGTCTCTTGGCTTACTGTGATTTCCTGATCACCAGGGAGTAGAGCGGCTCTCCACGCCTACCTGGCCATTCATGTTTCCTCCCCTGGGCATTTTTCTACTGAGTTTTTTCACATCAGTCTGCAGTGATACTTCCTGCCCTTTGGTTGTTAATCCCTTCTCAGTTAGCTGCCTGGAAAATATCTTCCCAAGTCTGACTTGTCTTTTAGGAACACCAGAGAGATTTCGTGGCATGTCTCTTTGCTAACATTTTGCCGGAGATAATGACCCACTTTTGTGTCTGATCGATGGCCCAGATCTAGGGGATTCTTGGATTGTCTGTGCCATCAGTTTCCCATGTGTGGCACTCCTGGGCACTTCAGAGGTAAGACACTTGGCACAGGTATGGTGTGGCCCAGCCTCCACCTGTTACTGTCTATCCAGTGTGATCAGAAGGACATATGTGTGTCCTTGCCTCCTAAGTTGCTGTTACTGCATTCCTAGTACCTTTCATATTTGATTATTTGATATTCAATGGAAAGAGATACCCAGTGCAAAAAAATAGGAAGAAGGCACAGGGAAGGTTGACCAACCAGTTCTGAGTTGCAGTTAGAGTGAAAATCAGGAGTAAGAAGGTCTGTGTGCCACTGCATGGTAGGGTGACTACAGATAATGACTGTGTACCACATATTTCAACAAAGGAGAGGGATCTGGGATGCTTTCACCATAAAGAGTGACCAATTTTGCACGAAGAAGACA
Source organism: Fukomys damarensis (assembly GCF_012274545.1). Taxonomy (NCBI): domain Eukaryota; kingdom Metazoa; phylum Chordata; class Mammalia; order Rodentia; family Bathyergidae; genus Fukomys; species Fukomys damarensis. The sequence continues at coordinate 35,822,600 of NW_022900922.1, read as the reverse complement.
TGGCTAACCTGGGTTATTATACAGTGTGGTATTGAACCATCACATGATATTCCATAAACACATACAGTTTTTGCTTTTAGGCATCAGTTAAAAGATAGAGAAAGAAAAGGAACAGAGTTGGTAAACAGGAAATAGGAAAATAAGTAAATAAAGAATCAAAGCGCCTTCTAAGCAGAACTAGTTGGCTCTTTGAAAGTAACACCCGTCTGCTTGTGCTACAGAGACTGGATTAGGGGTGTAGTGGACTGGGGGAGTCAGAGGCTGGTGACCTGTGCGAGGCTGGGGACAGGCGTGCACATCAAGAGGGACATGGATGAGCCCTGCAAGCCTATGTCATGGCCTGTCTGCTTTTCAGGAAGGAAGTTCTGCTGTAACCTAGGGCTAGATGAAGGGGGAATCCTGGGCAAGGAAGGTGGTGACCCTCAGAGGTGAATGAAGCCCGACTTCCTGCTGAGACGGGCAGCCCCTGGGAGTTTCCTGGGACAGGGTCTAGGGTTTCCAAAGCAGAGATAAGGAACCTACACCTGCCTTTCCCACAGTCAGTCTGCAGGCTCACTGACTCGCCTTGTGGAGAAAGAATTTGCAGGAAGCATCAGAGTTTGATTAGGCGGAAATTCAAAAGTACATGAAGAAGTAGGGTGCAGGCCTAGGAGAGAGAGGGGTGCTCATCTCCTGGAACTGGGATCATTTATGCTTCCTTTGAGATGGGAGCTCCGGAAAAAGGTGATCCAGCCACAGAAGGGCACTGGTGCATTCTATGGAGGATGGGCTCAGTTTTCTTTTCTTGTTTTAGAGACAGGTCATTTAAACATTTTTGGATTCTCTCACCTTCATTTGTCTGAAGATCAGATTCCTGTGCTTTACTTTCTCAGTTAAACCAGTTTATCTCAGTATTCCTGAGGAATTTGGAGTGTGAAGGGTGTGGAATGAAAGGAGCCTACACGTCACAGAGAGAATGGTGACATTGATTGCCCCGGGTCACTTTGACTGGGTCCCGGAAGTCACATTCTTGCTCGAAGTGCAATTTTTAGTTATGATTTCCCTATCTACTTTCTGCGTGTTATTTTTTCCTGTCTGACTTAGGAGGAGGTGCAGGAACTCAGGCAAAGAGCCAGCTCTCTCGGGGGCCAGGGACTCTGGAGGAAGGAGGATGAGTATCCAGCAGTCAGGTTCCTCCAGAGAGCCTGGTTGCCTGACCACGTTTTCTCCAACGGAGACTTCCTTTCATTCAGTGGAGATGAGTTTTACTAGTTTCGGATCCTTTCTGTTTTCTTCGGTTTCCTAATGGAGATTTAGATTCACTTAACCAAATACTAGTTGTGATTGACTTGACGGACACATCTCTGGAAGAGCCGCGGAGCCTTCAGGATCTCAGAGGAAGCTGACCCAGAAGCGCCCATCCCACAGGTCCTACGTCTCCGAAAGGGCTCGGGGGCCAGAGATTGTGGTGTGAGAGCTTCACTCCTCCAGTCAGGCCCTGGTAAGCTATCGATGGCTGGGGAGCTTGCAGGTGCTGTGGGGGAGGGGGTAGCCCTCATCTCGGCCCCTGGAGGCCATGTCTGTGTGGTGCCTGGTACCCTGCCTCACCTAACTTGCAATTCTAGCAAGTTGTGTGAATCCCAGCTCCTGGGGGCACTGGGCCCCGCTGCACCCAGCTCCAGAGAAGGCTGGTGGATGTGCCCTGCGTGCACATGACTCCTTCCTTCCTCTTGAATTGCTGACAAGGCACTTGCAGGGCACCTGTGGCCATGCTGCTATCCCTGGAGGTTGCTGCCCACCAGCTGAAACCAGGGCTGCTGCTATTTTATTTAATCGAGAAATAAAAATTGTGTCTATCTGTGGTGTGTACAGCATAATGCGATTTATGCAGTCATCATGGAATAGCTGAGGTGAGCTCATTAACATATGCACCATCTCACATATTTTTGTGATGCGAATACTTAAAATCTCTTGAAAGTTTTCACATATACAGTAGACTGTTAACTATGGATCAGCAGCAGAATAAATCTTTTGAATTCATTCCTCTTCTCACACTGAACCTTTGTACCCTTTGACCAATGTCGCCCTGGAAATCACTCCTCCACTCTGTTCCTGTTTGTTCCAATCCTCCACATGAGTGAGATCATGTGCTCTTGGTCTTTCTGCAACATGGCTTCTTTGCATGTTGCTGCTTGGGGAGGAGCTGCTTGCTCTTTAAGGAAATGCTGAGTTGTCCTGTCTGGTCTCCTTTCTCCATGAGTTCCTCTTTTCAACAGAGGTCTGGTTCTAGAGGAGCAGCTCAGCCCCAGGAGCCTACTAGGTACTGCTGTATGGGACCTGTCCAGTGAGGGGCTCAGTGACCAGGCAGAGCAAGCCCAGGTGTGGTTGGGGTCTGCTTTCCCTTTGCCCTTCCTCCCTACCTACAGGATTCTTGTCATCACTGACAGAGGGGCAAAGGTGCCTCCGCAGCCAGTCAGGCACTTTCCTACTATGCTTGTTTGCTAGGGCTGCCCTACCAAATACCAGAAATGGAGTGGCTCAGACAATGAGAATCAGGTCGCACCTTCACCACTTGGTTTAGAAACACCCTCTGCTAATAGATCCGAGTTCATCACTTTGAAGTCCTGCCCTCCACAAAGCAGGGGGGACACAATTTGGCCAAGTCCTCAGCTGTTACATAAGGGTCACCTTTCCTCCAGTTTCTAGCAATGTGTTCCTCACTCTCCACTGAGACCTATGTTAGTTGGATCTCTGTTGCTGTGACAAAATAGAAGCGGGAAAGCTGTACTCTCACGATTTCAGAGGTTCCAGTCAGTGGTCACTTGGTTGGTTGGTTCTGACAAGATCATGGTGAGGAGCAAGTGGCAGAGCAAAGCTGCTTACCTCATAGCAGTCAGGAAGCAGGTGGAGAGAGAAAAGACCAGAAACCCCATGCAGCACTCTAAGGAGACCCAACTCCCATGCTGCCGCCACCTCCCTATGACCTAGTAAGTAACGAATTCATCAATAGATCGGACCAGTGATGAAGTCAGTGCCCTCATGACCCAGTCACCTTCGAAAGGCCCCTCCTCTGAACACAGCTGCCTTGGAAACTAAGCCTGCAACACATGGACTATTGGGACATTTCAGATCCAAACCACAACAAAATCACTTTTACATTTGTATTTCTGTTAATGTCAACAGTTATCTTCTCTAAGATAATGAAATTAATCGCCTTTAAAATTTATATTTCTACCAACAGTTTCTTTGAGGCAATCTACGTAGGCTTTTTAGTCATGCATCTGAGAACCCTTCCAGCTTCTCTCTAGTTCCCAGTTCCAAAGCTTCCCCCGCACTTGTAGGTATTTGTTACAGGGCACCCACTCTGCGGTAGCAAAGCATGTGTTAGTTGGTTAGAGCCTCTGTAACAAATACCATAGACCAGGCAGCTTACAGAGTGGATGTTTATTTTCTCACAGTTCTGGAGGTCAGAGTGTGAGATGAAAGTAGTGGGCTGGGCTGGTTTCTCTGGAAGCCTCTCTCCTTGCTTTGCCCATAGCTGTCTTCCCGTGTCCACACCTGGTCTTCCCTCTGGATGTGTCAGTGTCCTGTTCACCTCCTCTTATAAGGACACTTGTCAAAGAGGATTAGAACCCACATTGTGACTTCATTTTGCCTTTATTACATCTTTAAAGACACCATCTTCAAATAGAGTCACATTCTGAGCTATTGGGGGTTAGGGTTTCAACATAAATTTTTGGGGACAAGATTTAGCCACCACAGTAACACCACATGCACATTGTGTCTTTCACATGGTGGGACTGGGTGCCACTCAGATTCCCACCTCATGCAGCTGTCTGTGTCTGTCCCCAGACACAATCATTCCCCATGGGCCTTCTAAGGTGGCCTGCAGTGTTGGCCAAGTATAGGTATGCAAGGTATTCATGTTATTCCAGTGGCAATTGTTATCATTACCATTGTTAACAAGACCTTCAGATGGTCAGTCCATGGTTATTTTCATCTCGGTCTTAGTAACTAGCAGCATCTACACAGTGAGTCACTTTCTTTTGCAAACCCTCACCTGCCACACCAGTTGCCGCACTGTGATCCTGGGCCTGCAAATAGTTGAGTGCCCCAAATTCTGTCTGTGGAGCCCTCTGCATCCTTCTCTGTGCTCCTTGGTGATCTCAGTGTGTCTTAGATGGGAAGGTTGTGGCTTCTGAGGATCAGACTCTGAGAAGGAGACCTTTGAGTGGGAAGCTTCTTGGGGATGGCTTTGAGGACCCACATCTCCCATACAGAGGGATTAGGGCTGGAGACTCACTGGCAGATGCCGTTGGCACCCTTGCTGGCCTGGCTCTCACGGCTGTCACTTGGAGGGAAGGCACTGGGCTCTTCTGTGGGCAGCAACAGACCAGCCTGTCTTTGGAAGAGACCTAGTCCATCTGTGAAGGGGCTCAGCTGAGAGACACCTGCTGTAACACTCCTGTGTCTAGAAGAATTAGTCCTCTGTCCTCAAGGAGAGGAGGTTGAGAAAAGTTATGAAACTTAAGTGTGGGAATCTATTCCTGCTGTCACATGGCAAAATTTGGACATGATCCTCACTCCCAAGCAGTCACAGCTTGAGAGCTTTTGAGAATTAATTCAATTTATTGTACACATTCAGAGAGATGGAAGTTTCATGAAGGCACAGAAGACAAACCTAGTAGCAGTGTGTTTGTCCTGCTTCCTATAAACACCGTGGGCCAGCAGTTCTCTCTCATGTTGGGACTCCATTCCATCTGCAGACATCACACTTATTTGAAATTTATAGACTTCATTTTGTTTTCTTTAAAAGAATTAGGTCCTCATAGCATCAGCCCTGACTCTTTCTCCTTGCAGTGAAGACTTATGTTGGCAATAATACTTTGGAGATATGAATGAACACAATGTTATCTACCTCCCTGCTCACATGAAGACCTTAGAAAGACCACTGGGATTTTTATTGCACCCCTATGATTCTATACCTCCTTCCAAAGCTAGAGGAAGCATCTCCCTTTACTAATCTTTAACCACATGATTGCATCTTAGCAGTCACAGAAATAATGACTGCACCGTTTATTTGGCACGGGCATGAAGTGTAGAGAAGGGTCACTTTCAGCTTTGATTCCACTGGTGTGAACCCAGAATCCAGTGCAAACCATTTCTTTTATGATTATTATAATCCTGGAAGAAAAGCCAAACTGCCGTTTTTAGCATAAAGGATCAAACATTAAAGCACAATTCCCCAGTTTTGTTAGGATTCCTGAAAGCCTGGGAGACTGCCTTGAAAGATCTGGGGGAAGTGGGTCAGGCACTGGTATCATCTTGCAGTGCATGGCCCTGCTCTGCAGGGAGAGGGTTTCAGATATGGGAGAGTCTTGCTGTGTGTTTGTCACTTTCACCACCATTTTTTTCTCAGATAAAATCAGTTGAAAAATAGACATAAAGAAGAACCCTCAAAGTGGATATTGAAGGATTATAAACAGTTTTTTTTTCTTAGCTTTGTTGTTGGGTATTCCAAAATATATGCTTACAGCATTGTTCCCAGAAACAGCTCAGCCTTCCAGAAACAGCCAAAGGCCCTGCTGTCCTTGTAAACAGTAAGCAGGTCCTACTCCTCAGGGTGGGCACAGGAAGCCAGTTTCCAGCAGTATGACACTAAAGAATCAATGCCTATTAATCAGAGATCCAAGTTCCGATATGAAGGGAAGGTTGGCCCCACTTAGGGTTAGAAGTGAATTTGGGGAACAGTAGCCACTGTCTGAGTTCTGAGATCAGAAAGACAGGGTGAACTTCCCACAGGTACCTCCCTCCCTCTGCAGTTAACCTAACTACTGGAGCACTGAGGCACAGCTGAGGATCTTGTCAGGGACCCACAGCTGGGAATGAATCACTCTTATTTTTTTCTTTGTGGACAGTCAATTCTGGTGCTTGACAACCTCATCAAGCTCTGCTACCTGCTAGTTGTCAGAGCTTAGGTGAGTTAATAAACCTTCCTGTGCTTCAGCATGTTAGTCGGGGTTCCATCAACTTACACAGAGAAAAGTTTTATTTTGGCTCATGATTTCTGAGGTTCCAGTTCATGGTTTGTTGGCCTCATTATTTGTGGCACTTTGATGAGGAGTTTATTATAACAGAAATGTGTAGCAAGAGCAACTGTCATCTTCATTGCCAGGAAGCAAACTGAGAAAGAAGAAAGGACCAAGGTCCCACAGTTCCCATGAGGTCACAGCCCCAATGACCTAAACACCTCCCGTGAGGCCACACCTCTTAAAGGTTCTACCATCTCTCAATAGTATCACTTCCAGGGACCAAGCCTTTAAACACTTTGTTGGGGAACATTTAAAACCCAAACATAGGCCTCAGTGTCCCCCTTTCTAATGTGGGAATGGTGTTCCAAGCTTGGAGATTTTGTCAGTATTCACTGAGTTTGTGGGTACAGAGGAGTTAGGGATTGGTGTAAGGAAGGAGACCACAGAGTTAGCTCTGATTATTCACTCTTATCTGAGGAACGGCTTGTCTCTATTGAGACAATAGATCTGGAATAAAACTACACTCTTGATCTGATGGGTTGTCTTAATTATATTTTAATGTGAGATTTTAAAAACTATTGTCAGAAATGGAACTCCTGAGGTCTGTTGTCCTGAAAGGGTGAAGCATATTGTCCAGTGATCTTTCCATTTTACGTGCACGTGGGGGATCAAGTGCCACAGACGAATTCTCCCTGTAGTCAGGGAAGTGAGCTTGATTCTGCACACTCTGGACAACCAAGTCTGAAGTAGAAGATATCTTTCTTACCCCAAGCCTTAGTCTTGACTCCTCCTTAGGCTCCATTTCAAAGGCGGAAGCAGGAAAAATGTTCCTCATTCTTACAGTGGCCTTGTGTGTAGTTGTTGGTGCACAAGCCCAGCCTTTCAGAAGGAATAAGTTGTGTCATTATTTTCTACATCTCATCTCCCTAAGGGCTAACTCTTGTCTTTGGAACAGTGTTTACAGGAATGCATAGCTGATACCCAGAGGAGCACCCTGACATAAACTAAGAGCTCAATAAATCCTTATAGATTAAGAAGGTGAATCAAAAACTTGACAAAGCATTTGGGGTGAAGTTGTCCCACATATATCTGTGATGTGTGGTTGGTGACATGATTGTCTGTGGAGTTTTGAAACAAGAGAAAAAAATCTCACATACTGGAAGGTCTCCAGGCTTGTGCTTTAGAGTTTAACAGAGTCCTGGACCCAGGAGCAACTAAGAATTTGGCACGGGTAGGAATGTAAGCCTTAGGTTCAGGGAACACACTTGCTCATTGGCCACATCCTCATGGATCAGAAGGCACAGTCCCAGCAAGGCGTGTGTTTCACTTTCTCTGCAAGGAGGGAGGACAGTGCCAACCTCACCTCTGTCACTGTGTGACAGCCCCCACTTCTTTTTCCTGCTCTCAGCATGCCCATTTGCTTCTGGTGTGACCTGAAGCAACATGGGACTCTCCAGCTGTTAGGGATAGATATTTTTTCCTTGGTCTATTTCTGATTCCCAAGTTCAACAACTGCTTTAGGGAGGCTTGTTAGTAGAAGGGGACTGGGGACATGTGCACCACACCAAAGCAGGTACAGACCCCAAGCTGGAGTGCTGGATGAGGCATACCTACATGTTCCTAGGTACCTAGGGACAAAGTCAGCCAGGAGATATACATTTCTGGTGGGTTCACTCAGCCTGGATGGAACATCATTTGATCTTTGCTGTTGCCAGTCAACATTTTCAGGAAGTAAAGTGAACAAACTATGGACAAAGGCTATAGGGTAGGGATCTACCCTACAACGTGGTTTGATAAAGTTTCAGATCAGAAGAAGATGAAAAAATACCTAAGCCCTGCTGTCATCCAGGGGATTATCCCACAGAAGCAATTCACATGTAACCCCTCAGTGCTCATCTCCTTCCCTCTTTGGTGTGACTGAGCAGTGGACTCTGAGGACCTGGCAGTTTGGGGACAAACAGATTTGCATCAATTTCTGCTTCATTATTTAAAAGACATGCATGGGTGGGAAGTTATTTAGCATCTCTGAACACCATAGTTTTAACTAAAAAAAGAGGCTCATTAACATGCACTCTGTGGGTGAGAAATTTAATTGAGAGATACTTCAATAAAGCTGTTAAATGAATAAAACAAAATCCACTTTAGAAAAATTGAGATGCCCCGTGTGGCAATGCCTACCTAGCCAATGCTCTGGGTGAGGAAGACCCTAAGTGAATATTTCCTTCTCTTTTTTCCCATTTCCCTCACATGCACTCCCTTCCCTCCATTTCTCCCAGAGGAAAGCAGGACTCCTTAGTGAGCAAGCTCGATTACGCCGGCATGAGCCTGGGAGCCCAGAGGAGGTCGGTGTATGGGTCTAAGTGAAATAAAGACTTGCGAAAGTTAAATCTAACAAAGAGGTCTGCTGAGGAAATGGGAGGTGAGACGAACAGGAGGTTGAGGGTGCTCTGTTTGTTCATTCTGTCCTTTGCACCAAACATCTGTTAAAATAAGACTCCTTAAAAGAACGGGTGATGCCAGGAGCAAACCCTTGGGCAGAGCGCATGTACAGTGATACTGATGCTCTTCCTTTGCTGTCTGTAGTCATCAGGAGCCAACCATTAGGGTAGTTGTTAGATTAAGAAAAGAAAGGGAAATGAAGGTTTCTTGTGACCAACTGAGCAGTGACTAAGAGGAAAGCTAAAAGCTGCATATTGGTTGGTAAGGAACAGGCAATGCTATAGTTTGGATCCTAAGTGTCCTCCAAATGGCATGGTTCTCAGGGTGCTATTTTGGAGAGCTGGTGGAGACCCTCAGAGCAGGGACTGCTGGAAGGAAGTTAGATCACTGGGGCATCCTCGAAGGGGACAGGCCCCCTCACTGAGTCACCTTGGCCTTGCTATGGGGTCATCGTGCTGTCATGACAGGCTTGAGCCTAGCCCGTGAGTGTGCACTCAGTGTGCAACCACGTGGACACCAGGCTAACCCAGGGCCTCCCACCTTGCTTAGCTGTTCTCAGGGCGATGGCAGCAGCTGAGAAGGGAGCACTGTCCAGTGACCACACCTTCAGCGATACTTTCGAGTAGCAAATACACTTCTTCCTCTCTGGGGTCCTGGTGTAGCCCCATCGAGGACATTAGACAGAGACTATCTTCTGAAAGGGGTGGAGGTCCCCAAAGATGTGGAGCTGTGTCATTTGGCCAGGATGGAATGGGCTTGGCTTGGTGCGGAAGTGACCGGATGAAAGCCCAGGAAATTCCAGATTCCTGTCTTGCTGAGAGCTTAGGATGGGTTCTTAGCACCCAGGGGTGTTGGTCAGTGTGATGAGGATGAAGGTGGGTCCCTTGCTGATTTCCCTGTACCCTGAGGTGGGGGTAGCTGCCTCTCCCCTCTAGGTGCATCCCCTGGCCTGGTGCAAGGTGGGTCCCTCCCTGGGTCCCACTTCTGCTGGCCGCTCCAGCTCTGTCCTGTCTGTGGCTTCCTCGCTGTGGCATGAAAGTGATCAGGCCAGGTGAGCTCCAGCCCAGTGGAAATGAGGTGAAGGAGGCACACCCCAGCATGGCCAGGATACAGGTATGCAGCAATTCAGGGTAGGAACAAAGACCTGGCCTTTGGCATCAGCTGTGGCTGGCTGGGCATGGTGATGCATGCCTGAGTTTCAGCACTCTGGGAGGCTAAAGCCGGAGGATTGGAAATTTGAGATTATGTACAACTGTAATTTAGACACTTAGAGTGACTTGTCTCCAAATAAAATGAATGAATACAAAGGGCTGGGGATATAACTCAGTGTGAAGGCTACTGGGCTCAAACCCCAGTGATGCTGCAGTAGCAGCAACAACAGCAACAACAGCACCAGAAGCTGTTCCTTCTGAGCAGGTGGCAGTAGAGACTTGAACCTTCAAAGAAGCCAGAATCACCTCCAAAGTATCCTCAGCAGCAGGGATGCACCTGAGCAGGGCGAGAAAGTCCAGGAAATTCTGAACGAAAGGTTCTCGTTTGGAGAAGTGGCTGGCTTGGGGTTTCAGGGACTGAGGGTCTAAGACCTGTCCACCACTCGAGCCCACGGCTGGTCAGCTGTGTCCTCAGGTCCTCAGGGACTTTCACATTTTAATTCTTACTGAAACATTGCTGTACCAGTTTACCTCCCACCAAGACTGAGCAGCCTGCAGAGTCCCAGCTAGTGAGCCTGAGGGGGACCCAGCCCAGGGGACTCCACTCAGGGGACTCTGTGCCAGACTGGCATGGGCAGGAGGGAGCAGCTCTGTTCCTGCTCAGCTCCTGATAGCAGTTTGTGTTACTTCCTTAGCTCATGGATGCAAACTTCTCTGGGGAGGAATCCCAAAGGCAGGAGAGTAGAGCTGTTGGGCTGGGAGTTCTCATTGTGTAAAGCACACACACATATGCACACACATGTCTATTTTTGCTTCCACAAGACTATTTTTTTATTTCTCTATCATCATCAGACTTGGTACTGTGCTATCCTGTGCTGGAACAGCTTAGGTAGGGGTTAAGCTCTGATGTAGCCCAGAGGGACACAATTTCATGCAGACAAAATTGCTGTTGAAAGTAACTTAGATTGACCATAAAATGCAGTGCTCTTGCCCGCACGTTGGGTCTCACGTCTGTGTTCCATCTAAGTAGCGGGGGAAGGGGTCGAGTTCACCGGGGCAGGATTGGAGGAAACGTGTCTCGAGTGTGATAGCGCGCTCGGCTCATGCTACGGAGCCCACGCCTGGACCGGCCCTGCTTGGTCCAGCTGCTAGGGCTGGCATCACGAAGTACCAGACTGGTTGGCTTCAGGGACAGAAACTCATTTCCTACAGTGGGGAACCTGCAAGTCCGAGACGGAGGTGCGGGCAGGGCGGGTTTATCCGACCTCTCAGCTTGGCTGAGAAAGGTGGTACCTTCCTCCTGTTCTGCGCAGGGGCTCCCCGCTGCATGTCTGCGTTCAGTCTCTTCTCCTAAGGACAAAGCTGTACGGTATCAGGGTCCACCCCAAAGGGCTCATGCTACCTCACTCACCTCTTTAAAAACCCTGTATCCATATCCAGCCCCAGGACGAGGCCCTGGGGGTCAGGACTTCAACATGTGAATTTCAAAGTAGACACAGCCGAGCCCTTACCACTCTGGAAATCTCGCATCAGCCTCCTGATATCAGTCCTCGGCTTCTGTCTCTCTCTCTTTCATCTATCTATCTATTTATCTATCTATCTATCTATCATCTATCTATCTATCTATCAATCATCTATCTATCTATCTTCTGCATCTTCACCACTGTCACGACAAATTTGCCTACATCTACCACCTACTTTCTAATCTCTCTACCATCATGGTCCCTCCTCCCCAAATCACTAGCGGAAGGAATCCTCAAGGGTTTCCTCACTTGACTTTCATAACACCTTAGGAGAAATGTATCACTTTTCCCATTTTACGTTTGAGGGAACTCTGTGCCTTGCGTTTAGATTACTCCAAGTGCACAAATTAAGTAAGCAAAACTGGGATTTGAACTTGTGAGATTTGGAGCTAGAATCCATCTCTTAAACACTATAAAACAGTCTACTGTGTCAAATAGTTTTACTGAGTTTGCATGCTCTTTTCTTCGTAAGAGTTTTGTCCATATTCCATAGACTTTGAAATTTGGGTTCTTTTCCATGTTATTTTCTAATTAATTAGCTTGTAATTATAATTATTTCGTCTTTATTGTGAAGACTATTTCATCCTTGAGAATATGGAGTGTTTTTAAATTTCTAGGTTAGATTAGGGAGACTATATTTTGGTGTTTGTTTTATTGTCAGGGAATGTGGTAAGTTCAATGGCTATCTACTTATTTATCTGAATTTTAAAATTTTTCTTTCATCACCATCTATGAATAATTTCTACAGTCATCCATTCATGAATATTTAAAAGAGATTCTTGTCTTTCACAAAATATCACATCTAGTCAGTAAAGAGTATTGTGTAATTCAAATGCTCCAGTTATAGTACTTTTCCTTTATTGGATTTGTTAAATTTTAATAGATGTGTTTGAAGCTCATTGTAATCTTGTCAAAATAAGTTGAACTTCTAACTATTATTATCATTATTCTTTGCATTCCATATGTCCATATTTATGACTTACAGTTCCCTTAGAAACACTATTATTGGCAGATTTTCTCAGTTTAAGGTTTTCAACCTTAAAATGTCCTCATGTAATCAGTACTTTTACTATCTGCTATTGTTAGTATGTTCCTGATACATTCTCTGCTTTTTTTCTTTATCATTTTGTTTTAGGTACATTCCTTAAAAATAATCTTTAGCTTCTCTGAGACTCAGCAAGGGAAGAAATTAGATCCCTGTACATTATTATTTACTGTGATTAATGATATATTTGATCTTTCTCTTGCCTTCATTTTACGTTTTCTGTTTATTATGATTGCTTCTTTTTTTCACCTCTTCTTCGCCTTTCTTGTTTGATTACTTTTTTTTATCTTCCTCCTTCCTCTAGGGCTATGAAATATTACATCTCAATGCTGTTCTTACAGTGGTTACCCTGATATTATTGAAACATATTTTATCCTAAATTCTTCTGTTAACATTAAGAATTAAATATTATTCATAACCACAAATCCTCACATAAGCCACACACTTGAACATATATGCACTTCTCATTTTGTTTCCTTATCACTTGGGTTTTATTGAATAATCTAGAATATTATTCATATTTTCTCTCTTCTAGTTATTCCTTAAAACTAGTTGAAAGCATGAAATTGAGAAAATTTAGGGGTTGTGAGGTGTGTTAATATCGTAGGGTAGTGACTTAAGGTTCTTCAGAGAAATCAGAACACAAGGATATCTATCTGTCTGTCTGATTTTTCTTTCCATCATCAAAACTGTTTTGTTACAACATTTTCTTGAGCTCTAGGCAATTTAATTAGATGGGTCTGGGCATAGTTTTCTTCATACTGAATTTTTTTTGCTAAGTCTCTTGAGTCTGTACATTTATATCTTTTGCAAATGTGGGAAATTTGTAGCCATTGCTTATTCAGAAACTTTTACACCAATTTTGTTGCTTTCTCTTGGTTCTTAAATTTCAAGTTTTCCTCTAGCTTATAGAAAGTCACTTGGCATTTCTTTTAGTTGATATCAGCTGTTGACACGTTGTTTTAGTTTTTAGTCATTGAGAATATCTGTATTTCATTTTAATTCTGATTATATTTTGAATAGATATAGAACTCTGTGTTAAAAAATAAAGAATAAAAAAGAGTCAGGGATATAGCTCAGTGATGCCATGCCTGCCTGGCAAGTTCAAGGTCCTGAGTTCGACCTCTGGCACTGCGGAAAAAATAAAAAAAAGAATTCTGAGTTGAAAGTTTTTTCCCCCCATCTAAACATTTTAAAGCTGTATTCTGTTAACTTCTAGCCTCTAATACTTTTCAAGAGAAACCCACAATGATTAGACCTGTTTTATTCTGGGAAAATTCCAAATTATCTTTATCCTCCTATATTCTTAAAAACATATGTGATTATTGAATATAAAAATTATAACATGGCAAATGGATATTTTGGAGTATGTAGATGTAATTCATATTATAATAGTCCAAATGGTAGGGCACAGTGTGAGCTATTGTGGGGGCTTCTGTGAATGTCCTCTGTGTGTTCAAGGTCAATGGAGAGAAGTTACAGGAACTACTTCTAAAAATTTCCAACAGTGGCATTGTTTAATGGGAGAGGAGAAGATGGAGGCAGGGAATGGCGGGATTCCTTTCAGAGGGGACTCACTGAGCTGAGCAGGTCTGGCTGGCCTGGGCCAGAAGGAGGATCTGCCTGTTCAGGGATGGAGGGGCTGGGAGGAAGCACAGGTTTGGGGCAGATACAGAGGTCCTGGGGTCTATGGAAGATGAGGGGTCCCTTGACATTGCAGGGGCCCTCTGGGGCCCAGGAGAGGGAAGTGTTACAGATGACCTCACAGAGCTGGTAACAGGACCCTTAAAGGGGAAGTTGCAGTTAGCACAGGAGCAGCAGAAGAGTGAGTGCTGACTCTGCTGAGGATGCACAGAGACCTAGAAAAAAATGTCTGCTAGTAGGGCATGCTAGTGCAGGTCTGTCGTCCCAGCCCTCTGGGAGGCTGAGGCAGGAGGACTGCAAATTCAGCCTGGGGGACTCTGAAATTTAGTGAGACCCTGTCTCAAAATACTCCAAAAGTCTGTAGATGTGGCTCAGTGTGAAGACTCTGGGTTCAATCCCAGTACCACCTCCACCTCTAACACACACACACACACACACATGTGCTTGCATTTTAAAAAATAAATAAGAGGAGTTACTGCTAAGAGGGGCAAAAAAAAAAAAATCAACATCCTCAGGGAGAGTCAGATTTCAGCAGTGGAAGGAGCTTTTGTGAGGGCTTAGAAAGGTTTGTTTCCAGCAGATAGGAACCCCGAAGAGTAATGAAGAGGCAGGGTAGGACAGCAAATGTGGCTTCCTAGTGGGAGAAGCTGGGTACCCTCTTGGGCATGGCTGTGCCAGGCAGGACAGGAGACGGCTGAGGCAGAGAGCGATGGTCTGATGTGCAAGGCAGCACCAGCTCGGTTCTCTCTGTCACATGCGAGCTCTTGGAAATCTCACAATGATAAAGGAAAATACACAGGCAACAATTCCTGCTTAGTGTTTCTTTATAAACGTGACACTGAAGTGACAGTCACCATGGCTCATTGAAGAGCCATGCCGTGGCCATGCTGTCCTCTCCTGGCTTCCCTGTCCTAGCCTGAGTGCTCACCTTGTCCTTCCCCTGCCAAGTCATGGGCACGGTGGAGCTTCACACCTGCAGCTACAGAGTCCTCTCCACCACTCTCTTGCTTTAGAAACGCCCACTGAACACAGTGGTGTAGGCCCCTCCGGGTGGCATGTGGCCAGCAAGGCCACTTTTCATGTAAATGTGAACTGCATGACCAAGCAGTTCCAGTGCAGCAGGTCCACCATGTTCCACACCCAAGGTGGAGTCACGTGACGACTTCGAGAACGTTAAAAATGGAGCAGACTGGTTTATGGACTCTCACAGTGAAATATAAGGGAGCACAAGGCCACACTGTGGAGCAGCACGGTTTCTCCTTTCTGACACTTGCAGCCAGTCATTTATTGCAATATATCATGGGCACTGCTACAAAGCAAGGCATGGCATTAAGAACAGGGTCCTACATGAATTTTCAGACACAACTTGTGAGTTACACACACCTTACTTGCTCCTACTCTGGTTTCTCCATCACGTGTTTTGCTGCCATGGCTACTTAAGCTGGCTCCCCAAGCCCTTTAGAGGCACTGGGAGAAATGGCCACCCCTAGGGACAGCTGCCAAATCAAGGCCACTCCTTCCCTTCTGGGCAACTCCTGGGATACCTGTTCTCTTTCTTCCCTCTCTCTTACCCTTCCAGAGGCAGCAGGTGGGAGAGGTCCTGGATTTACTGGCGAGGCCTAACTGGGTCAAGTGTGTTCCTGGCACTCCAGGCTGGAATGTTTCCCAACCAAGATCAAGAGTGAGTGACTTTGTTTGCTGGCATCTCCAGTGACACAGTGCAGTGAGTTCCTGGGCTGCAGGGACTTTCCCCTGAATGGGGTCTACAGATAACACGACACTCATGCTGGCATTACGATTTCCAAGTGGCTGATGTAGAAGGAGCCTGTCAATCTCAGGTGTGGTGGGTGCATGCAAGCATGTGGAAAAGATGCAATCTTGGAGAGTCAAGTTCTCGGGATTTTAAAAATTCATATACAGCAAAGTCACCGCACAATTTGACACCTGCTTATAGTCATGCAGCCACTGTCACGACCAGGGTGCAGAGTCCATCATGCCTTCTAACATCACTGGTCTGGTCTCTCTCCCTCAGAACATTTCACCTTTTTTGGAATTTCACGTGAGTGAAATCACACAGTACTCCATTCTCTGTAACAGGCCAGCTTCGGACGCTCACTCAGGGCATTTGAGAATCACCCGTGTCATGTTCATTATTATTCCCTTTTATTTATTTATTCAGTTTATTCCCTTTTTATCACTGAGGAGTTACACAGAAGACATCACAGTCTGTTTATTCCATGGACAAAGTGAAGGAAGTCTGGGTTGTTTCCAATTCTGAGCAATTATGAATAAAGCTGCTATAAATATTTGTGGGAAGATGTTAGTGGGAGCAGAAGTTGATGTTTCTCTTGAGCAAACGGAGAAGTAGCAAGCCAGGTAATCTACATAAAGAGTATGTTTAATGACCAAAGCACTTTCCAAAATGACTACGTTGCTCATTATTCCCAGCAGCAATACCTGCCGGTTCCTGTTTCTTCACGTCCTTTCCAGTCCTTTCCTGCACCATTGTTCTGCGTGCTTGCACTTTCACCAGTGCCGTGCAGTTGATCACTAGAGTTATACAATCAAAATCAGATAAAGGAAGTCTTCCAACTTTGTTTCATTTAAAAATTGTTTTGGCTTAGTCTAGTTATCTTGACATTCCCTCTAACTTGAGAGTCAGATGTTTTATACCTATAAGCAACTGTTCTGATAGTTTTTTGGGGTTGCAATGTACAGATTAATTTGGAGCACATTAATATCTTGTTTTCTGGAAAAATGGTATAGAAGTGATATATTCTTTATTTTGAAATATAGTTTAATGCTAATATAGACACTGTATTTTCTTTTGATGAGCATTGACACATCATATCAGTTTTCATTCTTTTACTTTTAGCCTATCTGCATTAAACCACTCTGCCTGTGGTCAGCTGAACTTGGCCAAGGGTTCCGAGACCATTCAATGGGGGCAAAGTTTCCTCACAAGTGTTGCTGGAGCTGTCAGATTTCTATATGCAAAAGAATGAGATTGGACTTCTACCTCACACCATATGGAAAAAAATAAATCAAAGTGGATCAAACATCTAAATTTAAGAGCTAAATCTTTACGCAAAGCATGGGTTACATCTTTATGACCTGAATGGAGTCATGGTTTCTTAGATACAACATCAAAAACACAGGTAACAACAACTCCCAAAAGATAAATTAGACTCCATCCAAACTAAAAATTTTTGTGCTTCAAAGCACACTGTCAAGAGTAAAAAGACAGCCAGGTGTGGTAGCACACGCCTGTAACCCCAGTACTCAGGAGGCCGAGGCTGGAGGATCACTTTGGATTTGAGGCCAGCATAGTCTACACAATGAGTTCAAGGCCAGCCTGAACTACAGAGTGAGACCCTGTCTCAAAAAACAAACAAACAGACAGACATAAAAGAAGAGAGTAAACAGACAAACTAAAGAATGGAAAAACATATTTGCAAAGCATTTATCAGAGAAGAACTTAATATCCAGTCTACATAAAGAACTGGACCATGAGGACATCATGCGGAGTGAAATTAGACAGACACAGAAAACAGTTTGGCAGTTCCTCCACAAGTTAAACACAGAATTACCACATGGCCTATCTCTTCTCCTAACATGTACCCAAGAGTATGGAAAAGATGTGTTCAGGTAAAAACTTGCATGGACATTATTCATAGCACATTTACAAAAGCCAAAACGTGAAGACAGTGCAAATATCTATCAATAAATGAATGGACACAATATATAGCATGTTCATTTAATAGAATAAAAGGCTATGAAGAGGAATAAAGTACTAAAACATGGCACAACATAGATAAATTGCAAAAAAGATTATGCTAAGTGAATGAAGTCAGACATAAAAGACACCTTCACGCAGCCCATTTGTGTGGAATATCCAGAATGGGTGAATCTAAATGTGGAGAATGCAGACTGATGGCATCCAGGTGCTAGGGGTGGCTTCCTACAAGGCACAGGGCTTCTCTTGTGGTGATGAAAATGTGGGATCAGTGGAGATGACAGTGGAACACATCATGGACGTGCTTGATACTACTGAACTAGAAACTGGTACTACTGAGTTGAAAAGGCTACTACTGAATTATTAAAAAAAAAAAGACTTCTTTTAGGCTATATGACTTCTGCCTCAAAATCAAACCAAAACAAAAACCCTGTCATAAATAAGCAGTGCAAAATCCAAGACTAACCATAAGACAAACATCAACTTCCAATTGAGGGGTGCTCCACAAACATTCTACAAAATACCCAATGTATGTGCCTCAAAACCAAAGATCAGAAGACACAAGAAAGTAAGAGAAAGTCACAGCCAAGCTGAGATGCATAGTTACAAGACAAGGAAGTGTGAATGAATGATAGACTTCAGTTAATGGTAATGTGTCCACATCGACTCACTAACTGTAACGAATACACTAGACTAATGTGGGATGTTAGAAGGGAGAGTAGGTATGGGAAGAGAGGAACCCTATCCTGAAGAATAGAGTTTGTTTTTAAAAAAATCCCCTGTGCAATGTTGGTCTTTCTGTTTTGGTGGGAAAATGGTTAGATTCAGACTGCAGCTTCTGACTCGTTTGTTTGTTTGGTGGTTCAGCTGTCAACGCAGGTCACCAAGACAGTGCTCCCCATGGTGACCACCATGTGCGTGTGCCCCCTGGGGTTCATCTGGAAGCACCAGGGCTGTTCTCACAACGTCTGCTATCTGTGTCTTTGGGTCTCTTCTTGTGCAACTCAGAGGTGAGCCTTGGATTTACCAATGTAAGAGTTGGGGGACGCCTGCCCCAGCTCTCCCCTTACCAGGATTTCCACTGCACTCTGGTGACCAATGTGCCTTTTTTTGGTGGTTTCTCTGTGCATAGAGCAGTTGTTTTACTTGAGGGATGGGTGGGTGTTGGATACCTTTCCTGCAGAGACAAAAGCTGTATTGCTTTGTGACTGAAGCTGATCTTGGGGTAAGGACAGAAAAGAGAAATGAGGAAATAGAAATGAAAAAGGGGAGAAGGGGGCTCCCACACTCTCCGGGTCACAGGGATGCCTGGTCCTGCTCTGGATGGAAAGGGTGGGGTAATAGAAGGAGTTTCTTCTCTCTACAGCCCCTGTGTAGCTCCAGGCCTTTGGCCTTTCCTTCTGCCAGGAGATGAAAAGTAAAAAATAAACTCATCACATTTTTGGTTAGCCTTCAAATTTTGACATCCTCCCCAAATCCCCTGCTCTTGTTTACTGTTTGGAAGCCTTGAGTAGTTGCTGTTTGTGTCTTGTCGGGTGTTTTTAGCTGTGAATGGTGAGAAACACTGGAAGTGTGAGCTTGCTTCACCTGAAATTCAAGATTTGTTCTCAACTCAACCTTCAATCGGTCCACACCTCCCAACTTTCACGGCTTCCTCAGCTCCTCCCCTTCCATGTTAGCTTCAGTGTGACCCACCAGGCCATTAACCTATAGGCACACAGTTTACCTGCTTAGTTTTCCAGGCCTTTGGAATTCTCCTTTCTGTTGCAGTATCTTTCAAACTGACTGCCCAGAATATCAAGGGATCAGGAACTAGGATGGGCAGTAAAGAACAAAGCTCTGAAGAACAGTGCCTTACGCCAATTACAGGCTCATCTTGCTTCACTTACCTCAACATTCATGGTGTTTTCCAGCCATGTCCCCAGTGCCCCCATCCCCTTTTGAGAAAGAAAGGGAGGACAGATCCTGTATAGGGAGAATATTGGGATCTCACTCTTACCTGGTAAATAAAAGTTGGATTTAACTTCCTGGATGTGTTGGAATCATAGGGAAAAGACTGATGCATGTTTTAAGCTTGGGGCTGTCAATGAGATGTAATGGAAAGCTGGAACATTCCTGCTGGTTTACTAATGGCTCGCCTTTGGGTACCACTAGACATGATGTCAATCCAAATTGGGCTCAAGATTTTATTGGCTTTGGCCAGCAAGGAAAATTAGAAATAGCTCCATTATCCCAGGTCATTAAAATTCTTTTAAATGCATGTTTTTTTTGAGGACTTGGGCCATTACCTAACTTTAAAATGTTCTCACAAGGTTGATTGAAAGAAAGGATTATTCAGGGAACCATTAATCATGCAGAATGGAACATGAGTATTTATACCTACTTCTCCTTTATGTCCCAAATAATTTGAAGTGCTAAATTATCCATGCATGCATCCATCTTTCCATCCCTTGTCCATCCCTCCATTCATCTCTCCATCCATTCATCTGCCTATCCATCTAGCCATCCCCTTGTCATTTATTGAGTACTACTGTGAACCAGATGTGATGGTTGGCTCTAAGAACCCACAGATGAGCAAGATAGGATTCACCTTTATATCTGAGGACCTCATAGCCTGACACCAGAAAAGGCTTTACCTGGATCACAGGTGATTGACAGGCAAGTGCATTTGTGTATAGGTAACTTTATCTCTTTCTGTAGCTTAGATTAAATGATTTCAGCAATATCTGCCCTCCATTCTCTTCTATTTGTTTATTCGAATTAAAGAGAGAGAGCACCCCTAAATCCAAGCCTGGATGGTGCTCACTCTCAGCACTGAGAATGATCAGTAAGAAAGAAGACACTTGATGTGAAACCTTCCCTGTTAGGTCCAAGCTTGGATTCTCTTTTTGTTCCTTTTCCTTTGTTCTTTCCCCCAGTTTCTCTTTTGTTTTCTCAGGAAGGAGAAATCACCTCCCTTTTTGGCCCAGCACATTGGAATTTTTACCCAAACATCCTCTTTGGATTGACAAGGTATTCCACAGGGACACAGGGGAGTTCACACAATGCCAGGGAGAAGTGAGAGGCAGGAGGTGGACAACAGTCCAGGAGACTTGGGTAGTCTGCAGGAATTGCTGCTGGAGTATACTGTGGCCTCTTGCTTTTTTGGAAAAAAATTGGCATTTCTTTCCTTTTTTCCCATCTTATCAGTTTACAATCTAACTCTGTATTCTGCTTTACTTTGATTGTCAACACTGATTGTGCAGAAACATCTTCTAGGGCTCAAGAGGCCCTGAGTCAGCCCAGCCCACAGGGTGAAAGCTGACTTTCCCCAGGAGAAATCAGCAGGAGGAGCAGCAGAGTTGGTGGGAACAAAATGCTGATGTTCTCAAGCTCTTAGGTTTGGACCAGGGACCACAGGAAAAGCTTTATAAATGTGAACTCACTCACTCCTAACTACAACCCTCTAGGTATGGTTATTATTACACTTGATCTTAGCCAAAAGGCCGAGAAGCGGTATGGTTATTATTCACATTTATAGGCAAAGAAAACTGAGGTACGGAGACAGTGGACATAGCCCAAGATCACATGGCCAGGAAGGCATTGCAGCTCCAGAGCCTATATCCTGGATCACAGTGAGATGAAGAAAAGGACAGTAGAAAGGTAAGCAGTAGTGGATAATTCCATGCCTGAAACTTTGATATGTTCAGTGTATTTTATTTGGTACATTGGGGGAATGCTGTACTGGCATCAGGGGCACATGGAGAGGATTGGGGTCAGTCAGGAGGCAGAGGGAGGGGCCTGTGAGCAAAACCTGTGATGGAGGTTTCTGCAGGAAGGAAGAGGCCAGGCAGTACCCCTGGTTTAGGAACTTGAATAATTTCAGGTGGGCTCTGGGATGTAAGGACTGTCATGTTCCTATGCCTGGGCCTGGGGTGACTAGGGCAGGTGACAGTGGCCCAAATGTGATTGCTCCATAAAGGAGGTGGGCAGGTGTCGACTCTGGATTGGTCAGCTTCTATTTGAAAAGCTCATTCCTGAGTGAGTTGTTTGTTATCCCTAGGAAGTGCCTGACTGGGAGAGACACTGATGCCTCCAGGGTCAGCAGGCCTAGGATGTGAGCCCATCAGAATACAGAAAACAGAAGAGACAGTTAGTACACTGTGTAAATATTGGGAACACGGCTGTGAGCAAGGCAAGTAACTGAGTAAAAGGAAAAATGCACGCGCATGTGTGTGTGTGTGGTGTGTGTAGGTGTGTGTAGGAGATAGATATTAAGGAAACACAGTTCAATTACTATTGCAATACTAAGAAGCCCAAGGAAAGAAGCCCTAATTGAAGGACAGACTTCTCACAGCAAGTTTGGGTGCAGGCAAAACAGTCATCATTGTCCATATACTATAAGATTATTAAGTAAGTATTTATTGATTATTCATCACATACCAAACAATAGGAATATGGCAAAGGTGAAGAATTTGGTCCAACCTGGGCACCATAGAGAAGCCAGAAGGCAACAGGCACTCTCAGGAGTATGCATTAGTGCTTCACTGCTGGTGATCCAGGGGGGTGAATGTCCCCTGTGGAGTGTGGGCAGGAAGGGAAGACATCAAAGAAATCTGCAGGAGGAGCTGAGGCTAAGTTGCTGGGGTGGGATGAGGCTTGCATTGAGGGCCCCAAAGGTGTAAGGGCATGGTGGTTTCAGGGAGAGAGCATTTAGGAAGGTGGAGGAGGAAGTGGCCCCTCTCTAAAGTCCCAGTCTTGTCAATGTCAGTTCCATGGTTGGCTGGAGCCTTACTGGGCACTGGACAGTCCAGACTGAATGGAAAGGGACATACACTTACATGTTGGTGGGAGAGTCCTGAGGCCACAGTGCAATCAAGCAGTTCAGAGGGGGGATGCTGTGGCCATCTTTGGAATCTAACCAGCAGTGGGTCCTTTCAGGGGAGGGAAGGACCTCTGAAGATCTGGAGGGCTATGCTTTTACCACAGGAGATGAAACAGTATTGTGCTTACTGAGGAATTAAATTATTCCTCATAGCACTACTAGCACATCCATTTGTGCACTGAGAAAGAGAGTCATGGAGAAATGACATCTATTTTTGAGGTCACCCAACTGGACAGTTGTGGAGGTGGCATCCCTGTGCTGTTGGTTGCTCTAGAGTCTGATGTCCCCTGCAACTGGTACCATTGTAGTCCCTGGTCTTCTTCACAAATGTTCGTGTATCTCTAAATTGGGGCAGCGAAGGTGATACACAAATTTCAAAGCCCGTGTTCTCATGTAATACACAGAGAGGGTGGTAACAACTTTATTTTTATGATATCTAATTTCTATGGTACTAAAATTTGCAGGCTTTTCCTGCTGCCTCTTGTGTGGGCTGCTTTATCCTTATCATTTGAAAACGTATTAATGCTGGGTGCCACAGTCCTGCCATCTGCGACCTTTACCTGCTCAGCCAAGGACAAGTATTTGTATTCAGCTACATTTTCCAGCCTTGAAGGAGTAGCTTCTGGCAAGACACTGTTTTCAAGCTTGGAGACACCCAGCTTCACGTGCTGCTGGAAAACTAAAGGCTTCCTTTTATGGGAACAGGACAGGTGATGCATTGATTTTTGCCTTGATAGTGAAAGCAAGCACTTCAGCCCTATTCTGTAATTTGTAAGCTCCAGTGCACCTATCATTTCCCTCCTTAAATAAGCCATGTTATCAGGCCGAGCTACCATTCAGAGAGATGGTGAGTGTGCGTGTGTGTAAGTGCATGCACCAGCACCAGCACACATACCTGTGTGTTTCACAAAACAAACCCAAAGTCTAAATTGGAAAACTCCTATTTTTTTCCTTTAAAGACTAACAGTAGCAACTTGTATTTCTCGCTTTCCTCACTCAGTGATATTTACAGGAGACATAAGTCCCCTGGCAGAGTACAGCATCTGCCCGTGTTAGTGGTCCAAACACAAGACCAGGTTAGGGTGTTATGGTTTAGATCTAAAATGTTCCCCCCAAAACCCCACGTTTGGAGGCAGGGCCTGGTTGGAAGGGGCAGATCACCAGAGGCATGCCTTGGAAGAGTATATTCTTTCCCGGCTCCTTCCTTCCTTCTATTCCTGCTTTCTGGCCACTGAGTTGTGAGTAGTTTTCCTCTTCCATGTTGTTCCTGCCTTGGATTTGAAGGAACATGGACTGGATTCACTGAAACTGTGAGCCAAACAAATCTCTCCTCCTATAAGGTGTGAGTGTCAAGTACTGTGTTCAGCAGCATGAAAGCTGACTAATGCAGGTGTGCTTGTGGACAAGAAGCCTCTTGTTTGCTTTGTTATTGTGGTTTATTTTTGTAGTCCTAATATCATTGTTCACACTATTCTTGGCACTTTTTAATATGGGTTCCAGGTTGATTGATTCTGTTACAACCAAAGATTTGCACATAGTAGGTGTTCACCAAACACCTGTCAAATGAATTAATGTTAATTTTGCTATGAATGGAAGGACTTCACCAGATGCAATGCCAAGAAAAGCTTACGTCTTTATCGCTAATGTCAGTAAATCATGGCGGCTTCTTTGGCTGGAATGATGGTGCTTCCTCTGCAGGCAGCATGGGTCCGGTGGGCAGGCAGGTGGAGGGGAGCATCCCCTGTGTGCACCTGGTCCAGGTTCCAGGCCCCACTGCCGCGTGCACACAGTGACCTATCTGTGTGAGGCTCATTCTCAAGGCTGCTTCACCCCAATGAATGCAACAGAGAAGCTAGTGCAGATGCTGAGGAGGTGAAAGGGAGGCCACGGAGGAAACACCCAGAGCACTGTGGAAGCCACCATGGAGGGTGCCTCGGCCCCACACAGAGTGCACCCCGTATTTAGGCACCAGTGTGGTTATTCCATTTCCGTGTCCATGGCCGGTCAGGAACCAGGGTAAGTGGGGTGGGAGGTGTGTGCAAGCGAGGTAGTCAAGATGGCCCCTCTAAGTGGACACCACTCCTTTGTCACTGCCAGTCACTTCCAAGCCAGCTGAGGCCTAGGCACACTTCCGCCCTCACACAGAGACCGCCCTGCAACAGCCAAGGTGGCAGGCCTCTAGTGGACTTGAGAACGTGGTTCAAGTTACTCCTGCTGGGACACATTTTCTTTTTCTTTTAATTAAAAACCAGGAGGGCTGGGGATTTAGCTCAGCAGTTCGGTGGCCTGCCTTGCAAGCATAAGGACCCAAGTTCAATCCCCGGTACCAAAAAAAAAAAAAAAA
>NW_022900922.1:35769548-35797188 GCF_012274545.1 Fukomys damarensis | reverse complement strand
AAAAATCAGGAAATTTTTCTGTTCACTGTGAGGAGTTTTAGAGATTTGGGATGAAATGTCTTCTTTTTCTGTTTCAGAATCAATATTTTCTTCAAGAAAAAAGTGAAGTTTCTGCCTGTGTTATTCAGCTTCTTGTCAACATAATAAAATGCCTGAGATAATTAAGTTATAAAGAGAAAAGGTCTGTTTTTCCCTCCTAGATTTGGAGGTTTCACTCTGCGGTTGGCTCTGTTGCTTTGGGCCTCTGGGAGGCAGAGCATCGTGGTGGGGCCCAAAGCTGCTCACCTCATGGTGGCCAGGAAGGAGGGGGTCCCAATCCCCTGCAAAGCTGTGCCCCGAGTGATCTGAATTTCCTCTCCTAGGCCCCATTTCCTGGAGATCCCACCATTTCACAGTCCCTCTACCCTGAGGGCTGAGCTTGACGCCTGCACCATGGGAGGACACAGCCATGTGCTCCACTGACTCTGTACCTTTTCCATCCCGTCTACTGAGTACAGGCAGACAGATGAGCAGACACTGTTGCCCTTGATGTTAAGTCCATAGTTTGGAAACAGTTTGTTTCTTGGCTTCATTACATAAGCGTGATGGAATCAACCATTGCCCACATGGCTCAGTTCAATCCCCAGCCACCTCCCACCCCTGTGGACGAGTCTGGCTGATTTCATGTGACTCAAAACCCTGTCCTCTATCACATGGTTGGTCTTTCTGGTGTGGTCGCATCCCAAGCCATCTCCTTAATTTAAGCTACGTAGGAGACCATGGGTGCCCTCATGATGGCTAACTAGCAGGGTCCATCATAAGTAACAGGCTCCCACTGCTCTAAACTTCCCAAGCATCTAAGGGCAGTCTCCCTGCAACACTGGGGACACAGGCCAGTCAAGTTCTCCATTGGTGCTGGAGCAGCTGTGCTAACTTCCACTGCTACAATTCACAGGATTTGAACCTGTATATTATTTTCACCACTGAAAATGAGGTTTTACAGTTGTTCACAATTGCTGCTGGCTATGGAAGTAGTGGCATAAGTGTCACTCTCCTAGCTATACATCAGAACTCGCGACATGGGTGTCAGATGCTTGGAAGAAAATACCGAGACAAGAGTGGAGCATCCCTTCAGGAAATGCTGTATCACCAAATCTCTTACGGTACAAGACATTGTGCTATGTGGCAAAACGTCTACAACATTGCTGAGCACAGACACTCAGAAGAGTTGGACTCTGAAGGAACATGAAGGGATTTTAGGGCCACCTTAGGTACAGTATATAATTTGTTTCCTTTATAGCTTCTTTTCTATGCAAGTACAAACCATTCTTTGTCTCAATGGTATATAGCACAATGAGACATCTTATAATTTATGATGTTGTAATCCCATAAAATGTGTAATTTCAAAACCTTTTCCTTTTAGTCCACCGTGAATGTCTTTCCACGTGAGAATAGTTCATATCTGTCATGAGGTAGACTTCATTGCTTCTCGCCATCAGGATTTATTTAACCCACTCCCTGCTATGGGCCATTGTGTTCTTTCATTTGCACTATGGTAACAAAGGGTGACATGTGGTTGTATGTCCACTTTGAATATTTGTGCAGTTGTCCCCAGGGTAAATTCCTAGAAGTGTAATTTGTGGGTCACACTGTGTATGTGTCAAAATATGCTGCCAATTTTCTTCCAGAAGAGCTGTCTCCAACCATGCTCTCTCCAGCAGTAATTGGGTGCCAGGTGCCCCCGCAAATGTTTCCTGTCAATATCCTGCCAATACTGAACCCACCCCCCCAGTATCTTGTTTCAGTTTGATATGTTTCCCTTCTTCAGGAGTTTGGAAATTTTTCCATTTTAAAAAATTGTTACAAGCAGTTTTTATTTCTTATTTGCTTGTTTCCATTCTACTTTCTTTCTTTATTGGATTTCATTTTTCTCATAGATGTGGTAACATTTTCCCAGTTTGAGGATTGGTTTTTAATTTTGGCTTAGTTACCTTTTAATTAACATGTCACGTCATATCGAGACCAAAGACAAACGGTCCCTCAGAGGGAATGGCCAGATGGCCGTAAGGCCGCCACAGGCAGGCAGACAGCCTGGGGCAGGGCTGGGACAGCACCACCTGGGGAGGCCAGCTATCCCAACCTGCTGAAAGAGCCAGGCCAGGACCCCACCTCGGGTGGGTGTGGCCAGGTGGGATCCAGTGTCTAGCAGTGGAAGGGTGTGAAGGCCGGATGTACCAGGTGGAAGGGGCCGTGTGTGTGGCAGGAAGCCAGAGGAACCCAGATGGAGCCCGCTGGGCCAGCTTTCCCAGAAGGCCCCGAGGCAGCTCTCCCCCAGCAGCTGGCATTGTTCTCCCCAGAAGAGACTATCTGATTGAGTAAAGACGGCATCTGGGCTTCTGCACAGGATGTTTCATTAGTGGGCGTGGAAAGGGTGTGAAGCTCTCGGACAAGACAGTTCTTCGCTGGTGAGAAAACTGCTCTTGGCTGCCTGAGTCCTAGAGGTAAACCTTTCCAGGGGAGGCCCAGACACCTCCAACCATCTACAAAGTCCAACACTTCATTCTGTCCAAACTACATCCACGTGCAGCAGAGGATCTGCTCCATTCCTGGAAATTGCTGAGATGCTCGCCTTTTAAGACCTCTGCTTTCAATAAGACAAATTCAGATATGTCAGGGAAAAATAAGCAAAAGGAAACTGGCATTTATTGAGGACCTATTATGTGCCAGATGTTGTAGCTAGCACTTTCCCATAGGTAGGCACAACTGTAGGAGGAGTGGTGACCTGAGACCAGCTTTTGACCAATAAGAAAATACTGTAAACACCACAAACTATGAGAGGTGTTTTTCTCCTTAAGGATTTAAAAGTGGGGAGGAAAAACCAAGGACACTGAAAACCAAGCAACTTTTCCCAGTCATTCAAATCAAATCACACTTAAGAAGAAAAATACCAGATGCTAGGAAAGGAGGGAAGAGAGAGACTAAGGAAAAACTGGTTAAAAATAGTTAGATAGGAGGATTATGCTCTAGTTTTCTACAGCACAGTAGGGTTCTACTATAGTTAATAATAACTTACTGTATGCTGCAAAACAACAATCATTTATTGAATAAATTTTATATATTTCAAAACAAATTTATTATATATTATATAAAAGAGAGAAATTATAATGCTCCTAACACAAAGAAACGCTTGAGGTGACATATATACTAGATATCTTGATTTGATCATTGATCATTTTACGTGTCCAAATACCACATTATAACTTCTGAATGTGTACAATTATTGTTATGTCCATTAAAATTTTTAAATATGAAATCACACTTTTGCCTTAGATATCTTCATATATTCATACATAAAATCAAGATGACACATATACATTTATGTTGATAAAATAATATACATTTTCACAGAAATTATATAGCTTTGGTTCCACGATACCCTCTGCTTCCCTTCACTCTGCTAGATTTAGCTCTCTGGGTGGTATGAAGGACACAAAACTTTGGAAGGAAAGGATAGTTCCAGTGCCTGCTCCGCTCACATTTTCCACAGCCCCAGGACCTTAAGAGTGTCTGTGGGAAGGATATATCCCTCAGAGGGTGGCACACAGTCCTAGGATCACCGCATGCTTGGTTCAGGTTGCCCTGTTGACACTACCAGTCCGTAAGAGGAGTATGCCTGACCACAGAGACTGCTGCTGGCCTGGGGGTGGGATCAGGGTCCTGGACACTGCTGTGGGGCCACTTACAGGCCCTTCAGTTACCATGGGGATGGGCCTGGGCAGAGAGCCCTGAACAGCACAGATGTATTTCCACTGTCTACAATCGGACAGCCATGCCAGAGGATATCAGCGAACCAGCCCTGCTGGCAAAGCTCCTGACTAGGGTGACTGCTGGGATTAGAGAAGGAGGAAAGGTTTGTGTGAATAGAACTTGTAAGAGGCAAGCTCGTAGTTGGAGCTCTGGATTGCCTTCCCATGCCTCCCACTTTTCTCTCTCCCTGAATACTGATCTCTGCCACTTGTTTGATTCATTGTGTTTTTTTTCTCTAAACGTGTGGTTAACCTTCTCAACTAGATCACACCCTTGTGTTAGTTGTTACTGCATAACAAATTACCTCAAACTCAGCACCTTAACACAAAAAGCAATGATTATTCTCCATGGTTCCCAGGGCCAGGAATCTGAGAGGAGCTTAGCAGAGTGGACCTGGCCTGGGGCATCTGAGCCTTTAGCTAGGGCTGCAGGAATCTGAAGGCTGGGGCTGAGAACCTGTTCCCATGCTCACTTGGGACTGTGGCAGACAGTTTCTCAGCTCCTCTCTGTTCCTCACCTTGTGCACACTTCCCAGGGCTGCATGGCAGTGGCTTCCTGAGAGAGTAAGGCAGAGGCTGCCATGTCCTAATAACCTGGAACCCAGTGTGAGATGCCATCACTTCCATGCCGCACCGACCACCCTGCTGTGGGAGGGCAGAGCCACACAGCATGTGGACAGCAGGAGGTGGCATCCCTGAGACTGGCTCAGAGGCTGACTCCTCTGTGAGAGGTCTTCACACATGCTTCCACCACCAGTGCTCTGGAATGAAGGGGAGAATACTCCTGTGGATGACACTATCAGAGATACTTCTAATACACACCATAGGTGCATCATACTATTCTTGTGAATTTCTGTTGTTTTCACATATCAGTGAAGTGAGACTTGAGCTGAAATAGATGTGATGAAGTGTGGAGGGAGATCTGACATGGGCTCTGTTATGACTGAAGCGTGTCCTCCAAAAAAGCACATGCTGGAAACTCGATCTTCAAAACAGCAGAGAAGGTGAGGGGCCCACTGGGGTGTGATCAGGACATGGGAGGAATCCCTGCTCATCAGTGGGTTAATGCTGTGTAGAGAGAGCTGGAGGTGAAGGTCGGTGGGTCTCTCTCACTCCATCTCACCCGGGGTGCCTCCGGAGGGGTAGGACACACTGAGGCAGCCCGGTCAGATGCAGCCCCTCCACCCTGCCTTCCCAGCCTCTGTCCTTGTAAATCACCCGCTCTGTCAAAGCAGCATAAGACAGACTGAAAGAGGTTCCAACTGCTTCCTCTCTAACCACCACGGAAGGCAAGTAATTCTGCCAGAAGCCACCAGAAAGACAGCCCCTGACTAGAGAAAGATGAATCTCATATGACTCTTTTAAAAAATATCTACATTATTCTAAATAGATTTAAGCTAAACCCTTGCTCATTTATTATCTTTATCCTAGGAAACTAAAAATGGACCCATTTAGGAAAATGATAAATCTAAATCCAATAGCAGTTAATTACAGATTTATTTACGCAGGCTTGGATGAAGACATTACCTTCTTTCCTAACTCCTGACTTCCTAAGTCTTAACGAGTCCTTCATCTCTAAGGCCAGAGAAAAGCAATGTGTTTTTAGGGTGAGGTTGGTATAATTCCTCACTTTCCTATTTTTAAATATACAGCAAAATAAAATCAAGGTAAAAGTACTGACAGCTCCCATTTCCTGTGTGTGTGTGACACTCTCTGCACTGTGTTTCTTTTCCTTCCATATTTCACAGTGAAGGGGATGTGAGCCTAGGGAATGTGAAATAATTTCGGGAGCGATATCCAGGTATCTCAGCTACGATGTCACCCATCACAGTTTATGAAAATACAAATCCTGTTTCAAGAGCAAATGGCCCTGAATTCTAGCGTTTATTATGCCTTTCTAGAGAAGTGACTGGGAGTTGTATTTTAGGGTAACTTTTGGTAAATCAGATCTGGCCACTTACTGTTTTGGATAGCTATGCGCCGGCCTTTCTCCACTTGGTACTTGTTTTGCCACCACAGAACACACCTTAAGGAACTTGTCTGAGGAACTCAAATTGTTTTAGAAGTAGTTTTTGTTCGACAAGTAATAGTTGTACTTATTTATTAGGTATAATATTATGTTGTGAGTAGTGCTCAGCTCAGGGTAGTTAGCACACCCAGCCCCTTGGGCTGTCAGCATGTCTTTATGATGAGGCCATCCCAATTTCTGTCTATTTTGGGATATAATGCATTACTGCTAATTATATATTTATCCCGCTATGCCATGGAAGCCCAGCATGCATCCCTCCTATTAAACACTAACACTGTGCCTGTTGGCTGACCTGTCCCTTCTGTCTGTCCCCTTGTCGCTCCTCCCCCAGGAGCAAGGTAGCAGGGGGGCCACCCGGTTTGTGGGCTGGGGAGCAGGTGGGCGGAGTCGCCACTCTGCGGTGCGCACACTCATGCCCTTCTGACTCCGTGCCTCAGTTTCCTCGTTTGCAAGGTAAAGTAGATACGGCTTCCTGGCTCACTAGGCTGTTGGGAAATTCAAACCGGAAGATGAGCTTGAAAGACAGGGCAGTGATGGCTCACAGTAGCTGCCCTCTAAGTGTTGATCGGTGCTGCTTCTCCGCACGCCTGAGTGCGACTCGGTTACTCCTTGCGACTCAGGAAGCGAGGAACTGTATGAATCTGTCTGATGGATGACAAAGATGAAAGCCATTTGGGGGTGATGCCTCCTCCACAGTGAGTCGGGGAGCCGGAGTCTTAGGAGGACGGGCAGAAGGAAGGGTGCAGGACTTGCTCACAGACCCAGCAGGCTTCACTTCTTCCTTCCTTCGCTCACTCGTAGCGTATTCATTCGGACACGGAGAGTTAGGATGAGCCGCGCAAACTCATCCCTGCCGGCAGAGAGTGCTGGGGCTCCGCAGAGGCAGCCGGGCTGTAAGCACCTACACTCCATACAGTGAGGTGAGGGAAGGAAAGGGAGGGACGAAGGACATTCGGCTCCAGAGCGGAATGTGATCATCAGCTTGGAGCTGAAACCTCTAGGGAGAGGGGACGGCACGAGGTGGGGATGGCAGTGAGAAGAGGGCCTCGGGCTGGGAAGGCCTGGGAGGCTCTGGGAGGAGCCTGGGGAGCGGATGGAACAGGTGGAGATGAGGCCGGAGAAAAGCAGGCTCCGGACCCTTCGGGCCTCCTAGGCCTTGTCGGGGTCTGGCCTTGACGCGATTTGAGTGGGAGCCTGGAGGGATAAATTTAGGTCTTCATAAGCTCCTTTTGGCTGATGTGTGAGGAATGGGCTGGAAGGAGCCCCGCAGAAATTCCGAGATGAGCTCAGGGCCCCTTTCTGCTCACCGCCACCTTCGTCCACCAAAGCTTTCCGCACGAGGAAAAACCCGGACTTCTCTGGGGGCACCACAGATGCCCAGGGGCTTCAGAGCACACTCCTCTCCCTCACTCCCGCAGCCTCTGTCTCCCTTGGCTCTGCACCAGGTGGGTTCTGTCCGCACCTCTTCCCCACCTTCCTCCTGGCGCACCCTCTTCCCAGAGCTCTCGCCCTCCCCATCCCTCCCCACAGCCTCTCCCTTCTTGCCATAACACATGGCCTGACAAGGTCCCCCTGAAAATCCTTCTCCACCGACCCTGAGCAGCTATCTCAGTTTGATGGGCGAGCAGGCTTACATTTCACCTTAACATTTCTCAAACTGGATACACGTGAACGGATATTTAAAACGTTAATGCAAAAATATAAAAATAATTCAGTATCTTGACACGAATTTTATTTTCTCCTAAAATGAAACAGGAAAGTGTGGACCATGAGAAGCTCCTACCCAGACCACGCTTGGTCTGCAGTCTTCCCTGGGCTGCTTGTCATGTGTTTGGGCATGGAAAGAGGCAAAGGAAAGCACTGCGGAACTCCTCTGCACTGTTCTGTCCTTGTGCCCTGACCTGAGGAGATGGGGCTGGGTCACCACCATACTCTTCAGGGTCCCAAACAGTTGCCCTCTTTCCTCTCACCTGGGCCTGTGGCCTGGGCTATAGGTTGGTTCGATATCATTCCAGAGGAATCATAAGGAGGTCCTCCAGTTGAAGATTCTGAAGACGCTGCTCCTTTCACTGCATTGCGCTGAGAGTGAAACCTGTCATAGATCTGTTTTGTTGTCTGGTTCAATTGTCACATCTCACAGCAACCATTATGGGTTCCATTCTTCTGGATGCCGCTGCCTGCTACAAGTGACGTTTTGGGTGACATCATCCCATTTGGAGGAATTTTGGCAAAAGAGCTCTGGCATGATGTCTCCAC
This sequence comes from Fukomys damarensis, assembly GCF_012274545.1. Taxonomy (NCBI): domain Eukaryota; kingdom Metazoa; phylum Chordata; class Mammalia; order Rodentia; family Bathyergidae; genus Fukomys; species Fukomys damarensis. Next base: position 35,789,118 of record NW_022900922.1, on the reverse strand, counting down.
TCCCCAGCCCTGTCCCAACTGCCCCTGACCCTGGCACAGGAAAGGATGCAGGTGCAGTTCTTTCTGCAAGAGAAAATCCAGAGGGAAGACACAGCCACTGTTCTCTGCCTGGAAATGCTCTACTGAGTTTCCAGTGGCCCTGGCTGGGGTCCACAAGCTGGTGGGCACATGGTGTCCTGTGCATCCATGGTCTGAGCGGCAGATGGCCCAGAGCCATGGCCCTCTGGGGAATCGTTGCTCTTTGCTCCTGGCCTGTGGCCTCACCTTGACCCATCGCTGGTGTTTGTGCAGAGCTCCCTGTGTGTGACTCTCCCCGGGGGACTTTGACCTACCTCCGCTGGGCTGCTTATCTCACATTACTTCTGGTGGAGGAAACATCTTGTTTTAGCTGGGAATAGAGCTTTCTCCTGTGTCCCACAGGCACATGTCACTAACTGGTCAGCTGCCACCAAACAGGAAGTCAGGGCCTTCTGAGTCATACGGATACATCTGGACTAGGTTCTCCTTGTTCTACTTGCTGCTCTGGAACATGAGGTTACCCGGGGTATGGCATTTACGTATCACCATTGCTCAGTCTTTGCTGGGCACAGGATTCTCTGCAGGGATTCAGATGGTTCTGAGTCAGTACATCTGAACTTGCATCCCCAGCAAGTTCCCAAGGGCTGCTGCTGCTGCTGGAGGGGTTGACATGCAAGCAGCCATGACCCACCAGGCTGGCCAGCACTCTCTGTGACTTGCAGTTGCAGCTGTCACCTGCCGCTTGCAGACCACTACCCGTCCTGGGCCACTTGGAGCTGCTGTGAAAAACCTGGTGAGATACAGTTGAAGCCCTGGGTGGCAGGCAAGGTGGTGGAGGGTGAGGTTGACACCTCTTGGGGAAGAGGGTCCTTTTGCTGGGCAGAGCCACCCGTACCATGCTGCTGGATGGCAGGAGAAAGAGCATGGACTTGTGAGTCACAAGCCACATGGTGCCCACACAGTGTCTCCCTGACTCACGGTATCTTCTGCTAAGGTTGTGTGAGGCTGTGCTAGGCCAGGGCCAGAGTGCAGGAAAGGAGGAAAGGAAAGCTGGTAGAATTTTCATGTCCTCAGGGACATTCCTGCCAATCCCCACCCTCTTTGATATGCTCAAAGAGGGAGGCTTGGCACACATGGTTTTCCTCCCTGTTTCTCTGTGGTCCCTGGAGTTTCCCTTAGGAGGCCCTGGTAGGTAATAGGGGGAAAAAGGACACAGGGCAGGAACCCACTCACAGGGCTAGGAGAAGGGGAAGGATTAGGGGAAGGGAAAGAGGGAAAGAAGACAGAAAGGGACCCTGGCTAACCCTGTCCCATGGAGCGCAAGGCATTTTGTTTTCACTTCTTTGACAAGGAGACTGAGCTTAAGGACCAGGCTTTGAGGAGAGGCAGAGCTCTCGGATGAGCTCTTAACCTGTTATTTTGAAGATGAGATAACCAGAGTTGAGCGACTCGCTGAAGGACAGCGATGGCTTAGTGATGAAATCAGGGGACATCCAAGTTTCTAAAGACTGGGCTTGTCTTGTTGTATCATGGCTTCCCCTTCTCTCTACCAGGAAGAATTTTTATTGCCACGTAGACACACATTCGTCTTTGCCACACAGCACTGTGCATGTCCCCAGGGAGCAGTGTGACATTGTGTAATCATCATTGGTGTAGGAATCAGCATATTCTTCACCTAGAACATCCATCATTCTTTGTTTTGGGCATTCAAACACTATCTCCTAGCTAGTTCAAAATATTCAGTCGGTTGTTGCCAGCAGCGGCTCTCCCACTGTGCTGCAGAGCAGTAGGCCTTAGACATGGTTCCTCCTACCCTGCTGCACCCCATGCTGTCCCCATCTTTTCTCCTTCCCTCCCACCCTTCCCAGGCTCTGCTCACCACTATTCTGCTCTCTGCTTCTCTGCAATCAACTTTCTAGCTTCTGCATGCAACTGAGGACATGAGGTATCTGTCTTGCTGGGCCTGACTTTTTCCACTTAAGATCATCATCTTGTTTTTAACAGACTGAAGCTGGTACTGGTTTTTTCTCTTGGAAGGACTTGGGAGAACATCTTTTGAAACATCTCTCCATGATGCCAGCAGCTACGCTACATCTGAGGAAGGATTACTGACCAGGGACCCTTGCCCAAGGCGAATGTCACCTTTGAAAATTTGGATCCTGAAAGTTATGTGAATTATCCTGCCCCTGAAGATGTCATTTTTGTAGAGAAAAATAACATGTGATATATGACAATTGCACTTGGGGGCATTTCTTGAATTCAGAGGAGGACTTTTAAGCCCATGTGGGGGTGGGGATCTTAGTCATATTAGGTGTGGCCCACAGAGTGGTATTAGTCTCCTCATTAATGTCGGGGTCACTCTTTTATTTGTCCCCAATGGAGTCACCCTTCTTTTCTCTATCCCCTCTTTTTTGCTCTGCTTCTTAAGTGAAGTCCACAACTTACATTTTCTTAGTGAGTAAATTATTCAGAAAACAAGATCACTAAAGTGTGAATCTATGCAAATATTTGAGCATTTTATTTAAAAGCTATTTGTGAGGTGCTTTAGCTAATTCAAACCCCATCACAATATAATCTCTGGTTTTGGAGTCTGAAATTCATTGTATAATCATGGGGCAGCTTGTTGGTATCAGGTGTTTTTCTGAGTCCCACCTCCCTCCACTGCCTGGTGGAGTGGGAGACAGCAAATAACAAAGATAAGCCAGTGGTGACTGTGAAAGAAAAAGGGAAAAGCAGAGCAGTGTAGAAGGAGCTGGGAAAACTGGTGTATGTATGTTTTTTGTATATGATATGATGTGTGTGCAGTGTGTGTGTATAGGTGTGGATACAAGGGTGTGTGATGGGTCTATGGGTATATGTGTGTGTGTGTGTATGTGCATGGGGATGTGTGAGTGTATATGTGAGGGTGTGTGTGGCAGGTGTGTGTGTATGTGTTAGATCTATGAGTATGTGTGCAGATGTGGTTGGATGTGTATATGGGTGTGAGTATGTTTGTGTGCATATGGGAGTGTGTGTGTACAGGTGTGGGTACATATGTAGATGTATTTGGGTGTGTACATGGATTTGTGTGTATGTGCAGGAGTGTGTACCATATGGAGTGCTTATATATGAGTGTATGCTGGGTGTGTTGTGAGAGAGTGTGTGTGTGTGTGTGTGTGTGTGTGTGTGTGTGCGCGTGCGCGCACATGGGCACGTTTGTACAGGCCCCTTAGGAGGAGACACATGGAGAAGAGTGAGGTGAGGAATCCGCAGTGGGAAGAAGAACAGATTTCCTCACAGGGACTTCCAGTTCTGATGCACATGCAGTAACTCCAGCAACTGAGGTGGGATGAGGCTTCTTCGAGGAAGATATCTAGAGACTCTCCTGTTGTCGTGGTAGGCTTTGTTTAGCCACGTCAACTGCCCACATATGGTGGGACTTAGAAATGTCTTTTCATAGGTGACCTGGGCTGTGCCCAGGGGCTGATTTTGGATGCGGCCTCTTGGAAGGACTTTGGCCAACACTGAAATCCAAGAGGCTGGGTGGGGCTCTGTGCCTGCAGGGGCGGCTGCTGCTGGATTGGCTCTTTCTCTTTTTATATTCATTTGCAAGTCTAATTACTGCCCAGAGAGATATTCCTGGAAAAGTAGTGAGGATAGAAATTTTCTACATCCATTTATTTTGTTGCCTTGATTCAAAACATAGTATACTCCTGCTGGAACAGACTCCTTGGTGACTCTCTGTAGTCAGCAAGGACAGGGATAAGCCCCGGGGAAAGGGCATCAAACCCTCCACAGGTCTTGTGGGGCAAGAGACAAACTGAAGGAAGCGTTGTATGAGGGAAATATAAACTGAAAATCAACCAACACTTGGATGCTACAGTCTATGCCTATAATCCCAGCCTCTCAGAAGGCTGAAATGGGAGGATTATAAATTTGAGGCCAGATTGGGCGCTTCAGCAGACCTAGTCTCAAAAACTTTTTTCACTACTCGGGATTGAACCCAGCGCCTTCATAACTGAGTTTCTTCTCTAGTCCTTTTTTATTTTTTATTTTGAGACAGGGTCTCGCTGAGTCTCCTAGATTGGTCTTGAATCTGTAATCCTCCTGCTTTAGCCTCTCAGAGTGCTGGGATTACAGGTGTGCACCAAGCCATATGACTTCAAAATAAAACTTTTAAAATGCTAGTTGTAGTGGCACATGCCTGTAATTCTAGGAGGCTGAGGGAGGAAGAATACAAATTTGAGCCTAGCTTGGTCAATTCAGCGACTTAGTGAGATTCTGTCTCAAAACAAAAACTAAAAAAGGGCCAGGAATGTGGCTTAGTGTGAAGGCCCTGGGTTCAATCCCCAGTACCACAAAACTATGAGCAAACAAATAAATAAGGCTGGGTGTGTAGCTTAATGGTAGAACCTTTGCCTGGCACACATGAGGTCCTGGGTTCAGTACCAGGACCTACTTCCTCCCTCCTCCAAAAAACCCCATTCAACACCTGGTAGACACGCCACACCCTCTGGGGCCCCGGACTGGCATTGGTTGTGCTCCTGTGATTTTCCCTGTCTAGGAGAGGGGCCGCACGGCAGCCCAGGTCTGTTGTTTGTGGGTGAGATGGCATTGCACACTTGATGTTGAAGTATACACAGATCCCTGAGCCCTAGGTACTGCCAAGGACGAACCTGCTGCTGGGTTAGGCTTTACCACAGGAAACTGGCCTGTGGGGAGTACGGTGAGGGGTGAATGTCCTGCCTCTGGTGTGAGAATTCAGGATTTAGCCACCAGAAGCTGCCGATGCTGGTTGGCCAGAAAGCGCCGCTGATTCCTCCTCTTGCATTATTCACAGCTCACTGCAGCACTCATAGATACCAGTGTGGCTGACACACATGAGAAAGGTGACTTTGCACAAGGCATTGCTAATGTCTGCCTCGGAAACTGGAGCTGCCCTGTCAAGTTCCAATTGCCATGATCTTTAATGTCACTGCTGGTGAGAACCGGATCTCACAGCCTGCTTTCCTGCTGAGTTTCACTTGAAAGGTATACTTCAAGAAGTCCCTGCAGTGCCTGAGAATTTCATGCAGCCAGTTGATGCTGCACATACCTTTAGAATAATTGTTCTCTGAGAGTTGCACTGGGGAATGGAGGGAAGGGGGGGATTCTTCAGACACATCCCAGGGCCACATGATGTTGGAGACCAAGACCCCTGTGCGTCTCCACCCTCCGTGTGTGCCCTCCACCGTGTGTGTGTGTGTGTGTGTGTGTGTGTGTGTGTGTGCCCCTGATAGGAGCTTTACCCCCTCCCGGGGACATTCTGACCCCTCCCGGGGACATTCTGGCCATGCCCTACCTTATCTAGCTAGACCAGCCTAGGTTAGGTAACCTAGCAACCGGGAAAGTCCCTGCTCATCCCTGCCCGCATAAAAGCTGCTGTGTGAGAAATAAAAATTGTCACATTTTGACCACTAAAAGAGCTCTGTTTGGTTCTTGTCTTCCTGCGTCGTTCCCGTTCCCGATCCGGGTGTTCCCCTCCTCGAGCCCTACTAATAACAAACTCCGCTGGCCGGGGCAACATGACACAGGAAATGCAGCAGTTCACATCAAAGATATTAAAAAATGCAGGTCTGCCAGTAATGAAAGTCTTTTCTCTTTTTATATTCATTTGCAAGTCTAGTTACTGCCCAGAGAGATATTCCTGGAAAAGTAGTGAGGATAGAATTTTTCTGCATCCATTTATTTTGCTGCCTTGATTCATAACATAGCATACTCCTGCCTCGGGTGAGTTACTGGGAAGGTCATGTTGTCAGGGTGTGGCTCCCCGAGCCTGGCCTCCCACCATGTGGATGTCTCAGTCCTCATCTCTCTTTTGGGATCCTCTCTAATCAAATACCTTTGGCTCCCTGCATATGGGGTTGACCAGTTGTCCTAGAGCTCTGGTCTTGGCACAGCAAGGTCTTCTAGAGGGAGGTGCTGGTGAGCAGATCACTCACCGGCTGGTTCCATACTTCATTCATGGCATCACATGACACTGGGCAGCCAGGCCTGTGATGAAAACCCTATAGGGGTGACTCAAGTTGTTTATAGAACAGGGAGCCCATCAGAGAACAACAATTACAAAAGTGTTATCCCCCCTTCCCACAGTAGGTGTGTGGAGTAAATGTTCCAACGATTTAGACTTTCTGATAGCTTGGCCAGGGCATAGGTTGACATTTGCCTTTTTCCTTTTGAATGTCAAAGTGGTCTACTCAATAAACTCAGTAAATAAAAACAACAGGGGGGAAATGGCTGAAGTGCTTAGGAGAAAAAAATTACTTTAAGAATCTTTGAAGTTCCTGTCTACAAATGCTTGATCTGAACTTTGACTTTTTGCCATCAGCTAATTGAAAACAAGTACTCTATCAACACCTGAACTTGTATATATTTAGAAGTATCAAACACATCCTTTAAAAATAACCCCTTTGGACTTCCCTGACTTTTGCGTTGCCGTTCCTAAATTGATATGATAATGAGGTAGTGTTGTCTGCTTAGTGATGCTCTCTTTAATTCTCCTGGATTTCCAGATAGTTATTGATATTTTTTAAAATGTCATTTGCCTAAGTTTTTTGTTTCCTTTGCACTCTCCTGGCCTTTATGGAAAGGTGGTGTTGGAAAATCGATAGGCAGTGGTGGAAGTAGGACATGTGAATTCTGTCAACTCCTGAGCAGGGCCACCTCTCTGCTCTTTGGCATTCTCATCTGTTGAGCAGGTGGTGTTAGTTGTGCTATAGTTTGGATGTGAAATGTTCCTCAAGTGCCTGGGTTTGAAGACTTGGTCAGCAGCGTGTGGTGCTGTTTAGAGTGATGGAGCGCTAAGAGATGGGGCCTGGTGAAAGAAAGTTAGGTTATTAAGGATGCACCCTTGAAGAGGATATTGGCACCCCAACCCTTTCTCCCTCTCTTTCTTTCTACTTCTTGGAGGCTGAAACTACTAATCATGATGTCAACTCCAAGGGATTAAGAATGCCTAGAAGATTAGCAAAGCACAATTCTGGGTGTGTTTGTGGATGATTGACATGTTAGCCAGCAAACCAAGAGAAGACAGACCCTAGATGTGGGTGGCACCAACAAATAGGCCCGTCTCCTGGCTGGAATAAAAAGGAAGGAAAAAGGAAGTGTGCCCATTCTGAAGATCCCCAGTCTTCCCTAGTGAGTGTGCCTTTTGCTGCCATTGTCTTTGGACATTGCTCTCATTTTTTTCAGCTTTGTAATGCAGATTCTGACCGAGGACTGCTCAGTGGGCTTCCAGCCCTTTGACCTTGGACTGGTGCTGGCCCTTGACCCCTCTTGTTCTGAGGCTCCTACCTTGGGCTGAGCAGCTAGTAGATCCTCCACTCTTCATCATGTAGATGGACATAGTGGTCTCTGAGCTCTGACCCTATAATCCTCCCTGCTACATCCTCTTGCACAATTATATTTTCACATCAATTCTGTTCCTCTAGAAAACTTCAACTAATATAGCTGCCTTGAGGTGAGCACTTTTGCTCTCTCACCCTCTTCCTACCACTATGTTCTGCTTCACCAAAGGCCACAAAACAATGGAACCAAGTGACCATGGACAGTAACCTCTGAAACTGTGAATAAACCCTTCCATCTTTGCTGTTGACCAACTCAGGCATCCAGTGGCAATAATGGAAAGCTGACTTAGGCAGACTGGGTCCATCGTTTTGGAAAGTTGTTCTAGTCATAGGCCTTTTACTGAGCCTACCCCAGGAAATAGAGCAAAGCTGCTGGTGCTTTGTTTTAATTTTCTTTCTTTTTTTTTTGTACCAGGGATCGAACTCAGGTCCTTGCACTTGCGAGGCAGGTGGCAGAACCACTGAGCTAAATTCCCAGCCCTGTTTTAGTTTTATTTTCAATTGTTGCTTTTGAATAGAGTCTGGGGACTGAGTATAGTGTCCCCAGGGGCATCTTTGCAGAGAACCTCCATTGCCTCATGGGATCCAGTTAAAAACCTTTGGAATAAATGAAATCCATCTGTCTTAATCCCTCTGAGAGGTTTAAATGAGAGGTAATTCTACAGTAGAGTCCTCAATGATATAAGAAAAAAACTGCTTCATGGGGAATTATTATGAATTCAGATCTTTATATTTTGAGTTTCTTTAAAATAAAATATGCTTGTGTAATTTGTGTTGTGGCATCTCTTCTACAATCATAAGTAAATCATGTTTATGGTGAACAAAATGATATTACCACTTTCAGTGAAACAATCTTATGGTGAGTAGTGCCACATTACACACGCATGTACAGGTGTCTCTTGTATGCTGATTTTATTTCCTTTGAATATACACACCCAGAAGATAGATCTATTTCAGTTGTCTGAAGAACGCCCCTATAATGGCTGTACTAATGAACTTTTCTACAGTGTGTGAAGTCTTCTTTTCTCTCTATCCTTATCAGCATTGATTATATTTTGTTTTTATTTCTAACTGGGATGACTAGTATCTTCTTTTGCATTTCTTTTTTTTTTTTTGTGGTACCAGGGATTGAACTTGGATCCTTGTGCTTGCGAGACAGGCCACCGAATCTCTGAGCTAAATCCCAGCCCTCTTTTGCGTTTCTTTAGTGGAACATATTTCTTTATATTTTTTGATCATTTGTATTCTGATAAACGTATATTTGTATCATTTACTCACTTTTATTGGGTTATTTGTTGCTTTGTTAAGGTTTCCAAGTTCCTTCTATGTTCTAGACATCAATCCTTTGTCAGATGAACAGTTGGCAGAAGATTTTCCCATTCTGTAAGATGTCTCCTTACTCCATTTATTGTTTCCTCTTCTGTGCAGAAGCCTTTGGTTTGATATAATCCTATTTGTCTTTTTTTTTTTTTTTGCTTTTGTTTTCTGTGCTTCTGAGGTCTTATCCAAAAACATCATGGCCTGTGCCAGTATTTTGAAGTGCTTCAAGTATGTTTTCTGTTAGTAGCTTCAGAATTTCAGGTCTTACATTTGGTCTTTGATGCATTTTGAGTTGAGTTTTGTACAGGGTGAGAGAGAGGGTCAAGTTTCAATCTTCCGCATGTGAATACCTCATTTCCACTTAGCCCTGGAGAGGTGGGAATCATGTCAGACCCACTTCTATAGAAATGGAGGGTTGGGGTGAGGAGAGAACTCAAGGGCTCTTTGTATCACAAGACTACAGCTTAATGGAGGGAAAAAGAGATAAATTAGGCAATAAAAAGAAATCAGATTCTTTCTTTTTTTCTTTCACAACAATTCCACAAAGTGTATATTATTTTCACATTATAAAAATGGAAATAAGATCAGCAGTGCACTTGGTGATGAAGTCAGATGTCACTATACAAATTTATCATTTCAGACAAATTATTCACGGTATTAGCCTAGGAAGAAAGAGATGATCCCTGCCCAGGTCTCTCAGATCCAACCCCTGTTCTCTTCTCAGTCCCTGCCCATCCTGGGGCAACAACAAACAAACCTGACAACCCAACCTGTGGCTGCCTGGGACTTAAGATTCCCAGCCCTCATTTCAGAGGGTCCTCTAGACCTGACCCCAGGTGGGTCACACCATTTGAAGGACAGATGAGCTTTCAGAGACTGAGTCCCTGTCACAGTTTCTCAGCTATGATGTCATAATGAGGTGAGGGAAGGGGATAGGAGGGGAGGGGAGAGGAGAGGAGAGGAGAGGGGCACAAAGGAGAGGAGAGCGGCCTCTTAGCTTCCAACACCCACACCAGCCCTGGGAGCAAGGTTGAGTTTTGTCACTTGCTCTGAGCAGGACACCTGGGGAGCCTGGGGCAGGTGTCCTGAGAAGGGGACAGTCTGTGTTGGCAGGAAGTGGACCAGGCCCTCAGTGTGGCTGCATTGGGCTGGCTTTGCCCAGTGGTTTCCTGTTGCAGTTAATGCTTCCTTCTCCCTGCATCAGGACCCACCAAAGATACAGAAAGCCCTGCACACCCATGGTTCACATCCTCAGATTCCTCCAGCTGCGGGTGAAAATACTAAACAAAAATTTGGAGTCCATATTGAAAGTGTACACACTTTCTTGTTCATCGTTCCCTAAACAATTCAGTCTGACTACTATTAACATAGTGTTCAAGCTGTATTAACAATTATAAACCACCTATTGATGGGTTAGTGTATATGGGAGGATGTGCCCAGGTTCTATGCGAATATGATGTTGTTTTACATAAGGGACCTGAGCAGGTGTGGATTTTTGGTGCTCATTCCAAAACTTGAGCATCCAAGGATTTTTGGATGTAACCCCTTCCCCATGGGTACCGCTGGGCAACTGTCTTTTCTCTCCTTGATGAGACAAAACTTCTGACACCCAAAGTTAAAGGTCTTTTATTTAGCTCACAGTTTGTAGAGATTTTAGACCATAATCAGCTAGCTCCAAGGCAGAGTGGCACACAGCAGAGCGGCATTGCAGGTCCCCAAGTGGAGACAGTAGCCCTTCCCTGGGTTCCGCACTGTGGCAGGAGGACGCTGGTCATTGTGTGGAGATGAATGGTGTCTGGTTTTGGGTGCCCGTGTCATGTGACTGATCTAGACCTGGCCTCCGTGGGTTCAGACTGGCTTGTGTGGCTTGGCTGTCCGTCTTACTGCTCACCATGCTGGACACGTCCACAGCTATTTCCTCTAACACAGGAGTTGGAGGCTCTTGCACCTCTGCTCACACTTCCCTCCCTGCCTCTTCTTTCCCTTCACTTGGGGCTTTGTATACACATCTGGGCGGATCACAGGGATTCCTGTTCCATGTCTAGCCCTGCTCCCTGTCCCCCAAGAAACTGTGGGCTCTGCACAGAGCCCAAGTGATCACTGTGGGGAGGATCAAGGCTTCTCAGACAGTGTCTGATGATCTCCCAGGGAACAGGGGGAGTTTACAAAGCTTGTTCATAGCTGCCTGCTGAAGTCCTTACAGTCCCCAGGCATTTCCTTTACTTGTAGTCTTACTCATTTCGTCTTCTTACTCATGTTTCATTCTGTGAATATATTCTTCCTCAGCGCATTCATATTCTTTAATGCCCAGAGGAAGCAAAAAAAAAAAATTAATGCCTACTGTTCCCATTCATACATAAATCCAAGACCATTAATATTATTAATTTATGGGCTTTTGTGGGGCTGTGCTGTGCACTGAACCGAGGGAGCTGTACATGCTAAGCATACACTGTACCATTGAGCTCTATCCTCAGTCCCTAAGATTATTAATTTAAATTACTGGCTTCCACAGGCAATGTAGAAAGAAATTGTTGCACAGGTCTTTGCAGGAAAAATATGGACTCATTCAGCAAAGATGCGCAAGGTCCTGTTCTAGCCTTGAGACTCATGATGTACCGGCAGCAGAACAAAATCTGTAATACTGTGGAACTAATATTCCATTACAAGGGTTAGGTCTGTAAGAAATAAGTATGATAAAGAAGTAGATATGTTGTATGTCATAATTATGCTTCTCAAACTTTGATATGCCTTTAGACTATCAGGAGGACTTGGTAAAAGGCAGATTCAGAATGAATGATTCAGTCGGTCTGGGGTGGGCCGGGGTTCTACTTGTCTAACAAGGGCAAGGCGATGCCGCCACATGGTGTTTGCATCACAGTTCACTCTCCAACACAGAGGGGTGGAAGGTGTGAGGAACAGGTAAAGGGAATAAACAGCAGGGTGTTTCACTCTACGTGCAGGTACTCAGGACAGTGGAGATCTCATCAGGAAGAGACATTCCAGCAAAGGTTCAGGGGAAGAAATGAGGTTACATCAGGAGGGTGTTACACCAAAGGCACAGCCACAGCAGAGACTGAAAGGAGAATGTGCCTTCTGTATAAACAGACCCTGACTTGCAGTGGTTCTTCTTATGAGTCTTTGACTTTACAATGGGCCAAAAGCAATTGGCATTTAGTAGAAGCTGGACTGTGAATTTTGGTTTTGAATCTTTTCCTAGGCTGGCCCAATGCAGTCCATTTTCTTACTATGGGTGAGCATCTTCCTGAATGTTTAAGGGCCACTTCATTGATATGTCTGTGACTTTGCTCATTTTCCCAGTGAGTTCCTTTCAGAGTAACCCTTTAAATTGTAAATCCTGATTGGGTCTGGGTTCCTGGAGTTTGGGAGGTCCTCCTCTCCTCCTCATTCACTCTGTTGCTGCCAAATGGGCTCATTACTATTTCTGCAGTACAGATGCTCCATGATAAAACCATCCTGCACTGAAAATATCGTAAGTAGAAAATTCATTTAATCATCTGACTTATGCAAATCCTAGCTTGGCCGCTCAGCACACTGTAGAATATCACTTGTTTCCTCCTGGGATCGTTGATCTGCCTGGGAATGCAAGTTCACTGCTATACCCCAGCATTGCTAGAGAGTATTGCACAATAAGAGGGATCCAGGATTCCTTGAAGCAATGGGTTATTTCCACCTCTGGAAAAAAATTGTACAAAAGGAGAACTGTGGCCTCTTGTACCACAAAATAGTGCAATTTTCAGACAGTGATCTTGTCAAAAGGACAAAAAGCCAATCTGAAGGGAACAAATTTGTGATTATATGAGCATGAAAAAGACTAAGGATTGTACAAGAAACACAATGAATATATAAAAGCCACGTATCCATAGTGATTCTTTAATAAGAAAGAAAGAAGTATTCCTTCTCTGAATATGGGAAATGATTCAGGATCCATCCAGCATTTTTCAATGGAAACTATATTTCAAGCCAAATTCAGTTGATCAGAAAGCACTCCTTCATAGGAGAACATCTGAAACATTTGTAGTAGAAATTATAGAAAAATAAATCATTTTGCAATCTAACATAAAACAATTGATTCTTACAAGGATCATAAACAGATGGTAAACCATGCAGTAAAATGTGGGCTGGGACCTGGTTAGCCTATGATAGCAATGTTACTCACATATTATTTATTCTTTAAAATTGGGGAAGTGTACATTGAAGGTGGGAAGCTGTTAAATTGTTAACTTCTTGATCAAACATAGCCACACTTTCTCTGGAACTATCAGATCTTAAACACTATCATGTACTATGCAATAGGAACAATACAGCATAACCTACAAAGTGTTAGTGCCAGAATGTTTAATCTGAATCTAATCGACTTCTTAGATAATATCAAGGAATTGTCCAAGTTGTGGACATAGATGAAATAAATATGAGAAATATGTTAATATTTAAGCTATTTAATTATTAGAAGCTTGCGGTTGCTCTCTTGACTTTAAAAATTTTCATAATAAAAAGGATCTTTAAACAATACATTCACTAATTTGTTTTTTCTCACAATTTCTTTATTTAACTCTTGTTGTTGGAATTTAGACTTGCTCAGTAAATATATTTTAGGATGACAAGTTATTTTCTCTTGGCACATAGAAGATAGTATTCCATTGACATCCCTTTCAATTGTTCCTATTGAAATGTCAGCTGTCCATCAGCCTATTCTATAATCCCTGGCTAATTCTATTTTTTCTATTAGGCTGTTTTAAATTCTACTTTTGCTTTGGTATTGTAAAATTTTGCTATGAAGTATCCAAGTGTACATTTTTTACATTATTTTTCTTGAAGTTTATGAATCTGTGATTGTTTCTTAAATCAATTTTGAAAGCTTTCAGTCAGTACATCTATAGTCACCTAATCTTTGTTCATTTTCATTTTCCCTTTCTGGAACTTTGAGCAGACATTCTATTATGTTTTTTTCTGTTTCTTTCATTGTAGTTTGGTCTTTTTATCTTTGTTAACTTTCTGAGTATCTATGTTAGAAAGGGCTCTCTAAGGTTTATCTAAGCCATTACATGACTGGGAATAGTTTTAAGGCATTCTTTTAATCTGTAGTCTATATTTTAATCACACAATATCTGTATGTATAATTATTTTTATACATCCTGAAATATACAGGGAAGACTTCTAATCTGAGAACTCATGTCTTCATTCTGTTTTGGAAAAATTCCAACCACATTATATTTAAATATTACATCTACATGATTCCCTCTGTTTCTTCCTTCTAGAACATGTATTAGATGTATGTTTATCTAATTTATCACACTGGCTTCCATGTCTTTCCAAAGAATTTCTTTCTCTTTGGTACTGAGTTTATTATGATATTATATTCCAACTGACTAATTATGTCTTCATTGAGTTTGGTTCATAATTTATACCTTCTATTGATTTCTTTTTACTGTGAATGATACTATTGTTTCCATTAGCCACATTTATATTTGTGTATTTCCATATTTTTTATTATTTCATTTCTGTCTGTTTTATAAATTCTTGTCCATTTTTTGGTTATTTTAATGGATAATACTCTTTTTTATCTTTATTTGGATTCTAAACTTGCTTGTTATGGTTTAGACCAAGAATGTCCCCTAGGACTTCATGCAGTCGTAGGTGGGACTTTTGGAACTTGACTGAATCATGAAGGTGATATAGATGACTTGCGGTTAGGAGGTGGGATTTGGTCACAAAAGGTAGGTCACTAGGAGCATGACCTGTAAGGGTATATTTCCCTTCTCAGCTCCTTGCTTTGCTGTCTGCTTCCTGGTGACCATGATGTGAACAGTTTTCCTACACCATACCCTCTGTCATACTGTTTCTGTGTTTAAGTCTGCTGAACATGGGTTGAACTTTCTGAAAGTGTAAGCCAAACTAAACTTCTCCTCTTTTTAGTAATGAGTGCTAGGTATTTTGTCTCAGGAGTGAGAAAGACACCAAAACAAATTTTGGTACTAGAAGTGGGGCTATTACATGATTGCCTGACCATATGGCTTACAAACCTTTGGAAGTGGTTCACAGAAGGGCTTTGGAAAGGTTTGGAGATGCCAGCTAGCAAAGTCCTAAAATGCTGTAAGTGGAGTTTGATGGGAGATTTGGGTCAGAGATCAGAAGACCATAATACTGATAAAAATATAGAGTAAGGACCAGGCTCAGGAGATTTCAGTTGGCAACGAGGAGTCCACTGGCAAATAGACTTGTGACCATGTATGTTAACCTCTGAGCAAAAATTGGTCTGCATTTTACTCATATCCTGAAATTTGGGGAGACTAGGATTAAGGACAGTAGATTAATTAACCTGACAGAGGAAATTTCAAGACAGCCTAATGGTGAGGCTGTGGCATGGATAATTGCTTTTAGCCATATCTACCATGAGAAGCAGGGCCAAAAAGCAGAGGAAAATAATTTGAAAACTTTTACTGGTGGGCATAAAGGAAGTACCTGTAAAGTTGAGGCCTATAAAATCAAAGTCTGTAAAGTTGGCCTGTATAGTTTTGACCAAAAAGAATTTGATCATTGAAAAGATTAGCATTAAAAAGAAGCCAAATACTTTTCATTGGGATAATAGGAAGAATGACTTAAGGGCAGCCCAAGAATTAGCAAGCCCCATTCTTTGCAGGTTTAAGGGTCCAAAAGTGAAAGGTGTTTTTGGAGAAGAAAGTCCAAGAGAACTGAGCTAATTCAGGGCCACCTATAAAAGAACTTCCCAGAACTCAGCCATCCAGACACTTGGAAGCCTCTGCTGCCACAATCCAAGGCGGGTATTGCTACTGCTTGAGCTGATGGTAGACTATTCATATGGTGTTGGTCTTACAGGGATGCAATGTGCAAGCGTTGTGGGATCACAGAAGCCTTTATCAAGATTTCAAACAAAAATCCTGAAGGGCCATGTAATGTGCACCTGAGTGGGCAATGTGTGCTATAAGAGTAAAACTAAAAGTATAGTGGAGACCCCAGGAAGTTGGAGAAACCAGGAATTTGAAATGTCCACTGAGGAAAGTAGCAGGCATTGAGCAAAGCTACCCCAAGAGAGAAAGCATGGGAGCTGCATCTGGCAGTACTGTAGGGTAGAGCCACCCAAGCCATTTGGACTTTGCACCTTTCCCTGGTTTCTGGACATGGAGCTATAGGATGTAATGTTTGTCCTGCTGTGTTTTGGTATTGCTTTAGTTTGATTTCTTTCTATCCTCCTGTTTCTCCCTTTTGGAGTGGGAATATTTACTCTGTGCCACTGTATGTTAGCAGTTTTTACTTTCTTTTTAACTTTTACAGGAGCTGATAGGTAAGAGTTTGCCTGAGACTTGAGTCTCAGAGGAGACTTTGTACTTAGACTTTTCAGCATAAAATGGACATGCATAAGTCTTTGGGGGCGAGGGGTGGAATGTTATGGTTTATACTTAGATATTCCCCAATAGTCTCATACATTCAGGGGTGGGTTTTTTTTAAGCAATTCGATTATGGGGACTTATAGTTGACTTGCTATTAGGAGGTGTGGTCTGGTCAGAAGAAGCAGTTCACTGGGAGGGTAACCTGGAAAAATATATCTCCTTTCCTAATTACTTGCTTTTTGCTCTACTTCCTGGCTGCCATGATGTGGGTGGTTTTCTTATGCCAGACCCTTCCACCATGCCATTTCTGTATTTAAACCTGCTGAATATGGATTTAAACTTCTAAAACTGTGAGCCAAAATAAACCTCTCTTCCTTTATGTTGTGAGTGTTGGATATTGTGCCTCGGTGACAAGAAAGTGACTAAGACACTTGTGTAAAATTTACTTTGAGATTATTCTTTTTTTAAATTTGGAATTAATTCATCTCTGGATTGCTAATTTTATCAGTTGCCCTTCTTAGTGTTGGCTTCGCTGTGTGTAGGGAGGCCTGTCTTGTCTCTTACAGAATGTTTTGTTTGCTTTTCACTGTGATCATTTATCTCACAAAGCTGAGCAGCTTTATCCTGAAAACCCCCCTTGTTTCTTCTTCCAGTTCCCAACGCATGTGATGTTGGTGATGGAGAAGCAGATACAGCCACTGAATCGTCAAGTAACTTGGATTAGGCTGTGGCTTCAAGGTTCCTTCCACCTTCCTAGGAGGCAGCCTCACACAGCCACAGGCCTGGGAGCAGTAACACCTTTCACATTCTTCATGGGAAAAGACAGCTCAGGTTTCCCATTTCCATACCAGGCCTGATTCCACTCCCACTCTGTAAGCAGAGTATTTTGATTTGTATTATTCTTCCTGAAGAGAACTCCCAATTACCTTTATCTAATTCAAGATCCCACAGCTGAGCAGGAGGACTGAAGCCCCATTTAACGGCTCTGTGTTTATTTCATTCTGGCCCAGGAAAATGTTTTCTTGACTTTGAGACTACCGAGTCATTTTGCATTTCTTGTTTTCGCTTGGTCTACCATTGCATTGTGTTTAGAGCCAAAGGGGCCACAGATTCCTCAGAGAGGGACCTTACAGTGCTTTCTGAGACATCTCCTTATCCCACTGACTTCAACACTTAGTTTTCTGACCACTGTGATCCTTATTCAAGTGAAGCCTACAATTCTTCAGTTTCCGCTTGGTTTTACTTGTGTAGAACCAGGTAAACAATTTGGAACTCAAAGAAGAGACGCTATGGTAAAATATTAACACAATTTTGACAGTCAAATCATAGAATCACTGTAGATGAGAAATGGAAGGATCATAAAGATCACTTGTTTAAAATTCTTCATTTCATCCATGGGGCATCAGAGAGAGAGGATCCCTTCTAAGATCATACAGGTAGTGGCAGAATCAGGACCCGAACCGAGATCCATTGCATCACATACCACTCCATAGCCAGGGCTGGTTACTACTGCCCAAGCTGCAGGGAGAAAGGCCAGGAGGGGCCACCGGCACCAGAAATGGAAAGCACGTGCTGCATGAGCGGCACGCACCGCGCCCTGACATTCGAAGCACTACGAACTGCCGTAAGCTTCAGCTCCTCCACACCCTGATGTTCCGCTCTTGCTGCTACACATAGAGGAATTGTTTTCCCTTAAAGAACGGCAGACTTTGGCTTAGAAAATAACTCACAAAGCAATCGTTGAGAAATTTGAAATGAGGGGATGACATGCTAAAATATTTAATTATTCCTTCTGGATGAAATAGCTTTGAATGTATTTGTCAGAAGAGAGCGAGTGATATCAATTTAATCTTTTCAATGAATACTCAGATGTTACTTTGGCTCAGCAAATTGCTCTTAGAGGTGTTCTTCCTTACTGAACATAAAAGTTAATATTGGTGTCTTATATTGTGTGGCATCTTAAAAGTTTTAGATCAGTCTTAATTACAGCTGGTGTATCCTTTATCTGAAGTGCTTGGGTCTAGAATTGTTTCTGATTTGATTAAAACAAAAAAACAGATTGTGCTGTTGTTGTTGTTGTTATTGTTTTGTTTTGTTTTGTTTTGGTACCAGAGATAGAACTCAGGACCTTAGACTTGAGAGGCAGGTGGCAGAACCACTGAGCTAAATCCCCAGCCCAATTTGATTTTTTTATTTTGAAATATTTGCACATACATGATGACATGTCTTGGGATGGGACCCAAGTATAAGCCCTAAATTGATTTGTGTTTCTTATACACCTTACACACATGGCTTGCAGATAACAGTCTACAATATTTTCAGTGCATTTATGTTGTGACTGCCGCATTACAGGAGGCCAGGTGTGAAATTGTCCAATGGTGGCATATTGCCTCCTCCCCCAAATTTCAGATTTTGGAGCACTTTGGATGTTCTTATTCAGAATGTTCAACCTGTACATATAGTTTATCCTTCTAATATAACATCCTCTATGATATGCAATGTTTGTTCAATATCCAATTTTAAAAGATGAGAAAATTAAGGCATGGAAAAAATATCTGACTCACACATGATGGTGCCAAAGCTGGTACAATCTGTCCAGTCTACAGCTCAAGTCTCACAAGATCAGATCTTGTCTTACCTGTTTTGATGTTTTGCCTTTGATGCTGACACCAAAAAAAAAAAAAATAATAATAATAAAATGTGAACGGCTTGATACCCTGCTAGGTGGCTATGATGCTATAATTGAATACTTTGACCTCCCTATTTGTCATCTTGGATTGCTCATTTATTCCTTTAAATATGCCCTGAATGCCTACTTGGTATGAACAATGTGTTTCTGCCTCACATCACTCTGGTTGCCTGTGACATTTTTTTCCTCTAGCAAATAAAATGAATTTGTTATCGAACCTGGTGAGTTGAACACTGTGAGTTTGCAGCAAAATACACAATGCCGGAATTATCTCGGTTTCCCCAATTTTGTTCTGAATAAGTTAAACCATGAAGGAAAGTTGAAAAAGGTGCAGAATGAATCCCCCCATCCCTTTGGCATTTTGTGACATTTTCTTTCTCTCTCCACAAACAGGGCTTTTTTTTGTTGTTGCTATTGCTATTTTTGCTGAACAGTTTTTTGGTCTTGTTTTGCTTTCCATTAAGTTTATTGGTACTTTTTATTGGTACAATTACATTCATCACAGGGATCTTATACCTTTACATGATGTATCTTGGTTCTTATTTTTTCCCCATTCCCCTACTCTCCCTTCACCCCCTTTGCTAAACATTTTGTCAGTGGCCTGCAGACATCACACACCTCCAGAGATTAAAGGTGCTGTCCCTCTGGCCACATTATCTCTGCAGGGAGGTAGCTGTACCAAGCAGTTCATTCCTTCTCTCTAAAACTTCCCCTGCAGACTCACTCTCTCTCTCTCTCTCTCTCTCTCTCTCTCTCTCTCTCTCTCTCTCTCCTCTCTCTTGCTTGTTCTCCCTCTCTCTGTATCTCTTCCT